>NW_028227261.1:60787500-61987500 GCF_978045245.1 Mus caroli
TAAGAATTATTCCACAATTATAAAATACCTAATACTAAGTAAATCCTTTTGAGTTTACTCTTTTTTTTTTTTTTTTTTTTGGTTTTTCAAGACAGGGTTTCTCTGTGTAGCCCTGGCTGTCCTGGAACTCACTGTGGACCAGGCTGGCTTCGAACTCCAGAGTGCTGGGATTAAAGGCGTTCACCACCATGCCCGGCCTATTCTTTATTTTTTGATACCCAAAGAAAGATATGTTTGTTTTACTTAAAAATTTATCTTTTAAGATAACGATGACTATTATTCTCATTGTATAACAATTCATCCACTATAAATATTACCTCAATGTGGCTTCAACCCTGTCTACAACATTCCTTCCTTCTCCCCCACCAATTGTTCCTTACCACAACTGTTAAACTCTATTCAGGTTTAAACATCACTACAAGTCAAATGAATGCACTGATGAGAACAGAAAATGAATAGCATCCATTGTAAAAGATCTTAAGAATATAATTGAGTTAATTCCACCTGCCCCAACTCAATGATATATTGGTTGGCTGCACAGCATTAGGGGAAAGCCATGAAGAGGAAGTGCTGACTGGGGAAGGTTGCACTGTTATGAGCACAGGCTTCCATTCTTAAGGACCCATGTTGGATTCCCAACATCTATATAGCAGCTTACAACTATCTATAACTCTGTAAGTCCCAGGGATCCAGTAACCTCTTCTGGTCTCCCCTGGCATTGGGCGCACACATGGTACATAGACTGATGCAGCCAAAACACCCACACAAATAAAATGAGCTCTTAAATTTTTTAATTTGCTGTTTCCAAAGGGTAAGATTCCATGAACAAGGGCTGAGACAAAAGGATGTATAGATTTATGGCCTTGATATGTACCATGACCAGGGATGAACAGATAAAACCTTGAAGGGCTCAACCAGGTTGAGGTATTGTGGGAAAAGACTACAAGTACTGAGAGCTTTACTTAGATGCTGGGAAAGATAGCGTCACTGCTGCTTTGTACAGATGCTGGTAGCAGATGACTCCTTTAGTTATACTGACTTAACTGAGAGAGTTCTTACTGACTAACATTTGACATGCAGCAGCATCTTTGATCCTTAGAGCAACCCTAAGAACTGAATATTCTCATCCCAAAAAATGAATGATGAATGTGCTGTGCTTATCCACTTTGGGCTTCAATGTTGTAAACTCCAATTTGTGATTCCTCATCCATGTCTGAAACGGTTGCATCTTGCCTGCTAGTTTGCTGTGAAGGTTCTCTTCGATGTTTAATGGGTGTACTCTAAGCAGCATGTTGAAGTGATATCATTTCTTACTTGCACCTAATTTATGCATCATATTTCATAAAAGCAGAGCTCCTATTAATTTTGTGTCTCATCAAAAACTACTTATTATCCACAAGAACTTTAAGCTAATCACTTTTCTCCTAAAATGAGTATCCATAATCTATTTTTTAACCCAAATAACAAAGTTGACATTTCACTATTAAACTATTAAACATTCACTATTACATTTGACTTTTAAAATGATGTCTTTTGCTTTGGACCCATCTTTCCAGATTAAAGAAACTTCCTGAATCCTGATTTGGTGTGCTAGCTAGAAAACCTTCTACTAGGAGTCAGAGGTAACTTGATCACACCTGTCTTTTGACATCGGTGGAACTGTAAGTAACAAACTGATATCTTTGGAAGAATTCGGAGCCCCTAGGGAAGTGGTTCTCAACCTGTGAATCATGACCCTTTTGAGGGTCACCTATCAGATATTTACATTATGATTCACAACCGTAGCAAAATTATAGTTATGAAGTAGCAATGAAAATAATTTTATGGCTGGGGCTCACCACACCATGAAGAACTGTATTAAAGAGTCACAGCATTAGGAAGGTTCTAAAAGGACCACTGTTCTAAAAGGACACAGCATAGTCTTTTGAGATGGACTTGGATAATTTCTTTCCTCCTGGAGAGATGTCATAGAAAAATTAGACTCTTCCTGGAAGTTCTTTCAGGGTAGGGCTAAGGGGGAAGTGCTAACAAGAGCAATGGTTGGAAGGGAGAGTTTCTGTAGAAGGCCAGATCTTCCCTTGGAAAACAATTCCAAGAGGTGTCCTGATCCCAGTTCAAGGAGAAGGCTCCTCCTGGGACCACTTTCCTGACCTTACTATTGCGTTTCCTTTGCCAGCCCAGACAACATCTCTGTTATCTCTGAATCCAGTTGTTTAAAATGTCACACAAGACAGGAAAGACAGCTGAAGATGTGTGACCTGAAGACTTCCTATCAGTGTGAATCATATAGGACATCTATGATGAAACAGAAGTGGTGGGTTGTTTTTTTTTAAGTATACACAATTCTTTAGAGCCTGCAGCCAGGCTTGGTGTAGTTTTGGAATTAAAGAGGGGGTAACACTGCTAAGTTATATGAGAACTTGTTTGCAAGCTGAAATTGGCAATAATTCTCCAGTGGAAGGAGCAAGCGCCAGAATCTGAGTTGTTATGGAAGCCACAAACCTCTTCCAGTTTATGCCTTAGCAGTCTGCTTTGCTACCCAGAGCAACCTTTATTGAGGCAAATACAGAGTCTTTATTCTTCCATTATGTTTGTTCAACAAAAAGGGAATACCAGGCCACCAAGTAGACTAGACATACAAGCTCTATATCCCCTGCCACATTAATGAAGTACACTATTAGAGTCTGACTTGAAGGAAGAACTCCTGAGGCTGTTTGTGTGATCACCAAGCCTCAAGCACTCAAGTTCATGGAAGCTTGGGTACAGAATGAAAGTCAGGAATCAACAGAGACCTTCAGCAGAAACCAAGCTTTCTGTGTTCTACTTTCTAACGAGAACTTGACCTCCTCCTTCTTGTCATCTTCGCTCCAGAAATCAGTTTCTAGCATCAGTGAGACAACTGTTTTGGAACAGAACTTTTTTGTACGAATTCATCACAAGTTTTCTAAACTTATTTGTAAAATGCCATAACAAAGTTATTTAAGGAGAAAGACTAAGTTAAAATAGTTCTGTGTATGTGTGTGTGCACATACTTATGTGAAAATACTATTAGTTTATTTAACTTAAAACTAAATCAGAGCAGAACTAGATCCTTGGACTTTGTAGTATTATAGTCTCTGGTGTAAAATTAGTCCCATATTCTATATCACTGATCAGTGTGACTTGTGGAAAGCAAGATGAAAGTGAGGAGCCATAATCATTATTTAAAAGTACATAGTAACAAAGACATCAACCTGTCTCTACATTAATATAAAGACGAATCCAAATATACAGCAATATATTATGCTGTTATGTTAATTATAAATAAATTACTACATAAGTAATTGGCACCATCTTAGATACTCTTTCAGCAATTTACATTACTCTTAAAATATTATTAAATTTCTGATAGGTTGGTTGTTGAAATCAAATTGAAAAGTTACATGAGAAATTGCACACAATTATCATACTTTACTGGGTTAAATTTTTTTGAATACTTAACAAAATATTTAAACATATAGAAAAATATAAAAGTAACACCAAAAGTATTTCTTTGTATCAAATTCTATACTATATTTAGCCTCACCATTAAGTTTGATAAATTTTCCCAAATTCATCTCCTGTGTCAATTACATTTTTATCATAATAGTTAGAATACTTTCAAACCAATTCGGGGAATCCTATGGCAATGATAATGTGTCTGTGATCTGCAGTTTGGGTCCCTATGTTTCTCCTAGCATGATTTACCTATGCTGGGTGAGTTACAAGGCACCCCACTGTGTAGAGTCTGTGATACACATACAAAACTCAAGCTCATCCTGGCTGCCCTTTCTAGAGGTGCCACTACAGGACTTGACAAAATACTGAATCTGCTGAGCTTGGTAATTGACTACATTTTAGTTAGTTTGCTAGGGCTAATCTTTATGTGAAACATCAAAAAATTAAAGTCAGTGGCATAGCCCTAACTTCCCGGACCCCTACCTAAAAGACAAAAAACCCTGAATTGGTCTACTAAATTAAAAAGCATGGAGATACAAAATCTTTACAGAAAAGTGGTCTTGTTTTTACTTAACAATGATGTTTTATACATGGCTAGATAAGAATTTTGTTTCTACCAAAAAAAACAAAAAACAAAAAACAAAAAAAACATTGAAGTCTTTCTTTAAAGTGATTACAACCCAAATTTGCTGTTATGGATAAGAAAACACCAGAATGAAAGGCAAGAAAGAATACTCCAGAAAAAAACAGATCCCTTCAAATAAGGTGACTTACTCAGTCCTGGGAGAGACCGTGGCAACCCAGGAGGCAGCATCTGTCTACAAGAGATGGCTAGAAAACCCAGCTGGTGCCGCTGGAATCTGAACTTCAAAACCTTTGCCATGTGTAAACTGGAAAGTCTCAGAAAAGCAGTGTCAGGGTCACCAAATCGATTTGGTAAGAGAGAGAATGGCGAGAAGTCACTGTTTTTAAAACATGACACACACACACAAATAAACATCAAGCCAAAACTTACCATAAAGGAGCAAGCTGACTCCACAGAGAACTAAGCCGGCTAAAGAGTCCATACTTCCCCAGATCTCCCCATCCAGCGTCCACAGATGAACATGAGTCCCTGGGAAGCTTTCAACAACTCACAACTTTGCGACTTCCCGCTCGCATGGTCTACTCGCTCTTGTTTACAAGTTGGAGGCAAGGAGAAACATCACAGAAGCAGGCGGTAACAGTCTCATTTCTGTCTGAGCACAGGGAGGTTTAAGTTCCTTTTTCCTGTTTCCTTTGCAGATTAGGATGGGAAAGGCTGTATCTTAAAGGCACTTGGTATCAGCAGGGCTTGGGGCAGAGCGAGCCCTATCCATCTTGCCCTTCATCCAAGGCTTATCTTCTGCTCCTGCTCCTGCTCCCGCTCCTGCTCCTGCCTTGACTGGATTGTGGGGCAGAGGGATCTTTGTTACAAGTAAGGTCCTGGTCAGCATTTTCAGGAACAATAGGGGTATCCTCTCATAGGCCAGGAATTGAATAACAAGCCCTCCACCTATGTATGGTATGCGATGAGACCAGCCCTTGCAGGCTAAGCCCTTCTCTGGGGTGCATTTGGGATCCCTGACAGAAGGGGCTTTGGGGCATGGGGGGAGCAGCACTTGCTCTCCTGCTTTTGTTTTCACTCACAGGGTTTGAATTGGGCAACAAAGTTTCCTGTGATAAGAAAGCATAACCTGGAAGGCAATCAATTTGAGGGAGCGTGGTTGAGGTCAGCTCTCAGCAGAGCCACTAGAGACCAGATTCCACAGCCATTAGCCTATTTTCTTACACCCAGATCGCCTGCCTGTTGGCCTTGAGCCCAAATATACGCATGCTACTGGCTACAGCTTTAATTTTTATTAGCATTTCATCTGAGTGTGATCTAATTCGTTGGAGAACTTGGCACAGGAAGATTTTAGTAATGTGAATAATTTCATAGTTGTTGGCAAACAGAATTTCAGATGCAAATTATATACAAAAATATGGGAGAGGCACATTTTAAGAGAATGACTTGCTCTACAGCTTAGGCAAGCCTGGAACTAGCCTGGAGCTCTTGATAACGATGCTTCCGCAGCCTCCCGAGTGTTGATACTACAATCATAAACCACACTCCTGGATTACTCCGGAGATTTTTAAATAATCAGGCAGGTGAGATGGCTCAGCCGGTAAAACCAAGACTGAGTTTAATTCAAAGCCCGTGTGATGGAAAGACAGACACCTGAAAACATGTACCTCCCATGTGACCTAAATGAATACACACATTCGTAAAAACTATAAACAACAAAGTTATAAATCATCTCTGTAAAGACCCAACAGAAGGGATTACGTCTACAGGAGCAGAGTGATGGGTGAGTGATGAATTCTCCAGCAAGCTCAGGCACCTGAACCTTCCTTACCCAGGTGATCACTTGCTCTCACTGGGAATGAAGCAAGCGGTCCACTAGACACTCGACATTGTATCAAGGAAGGACTGCCCCTCCCTTTCCCACCAGCCACAGGAAGAGACACGGTGCTGCTAGTCTTGGTGGATTTCTGCCTTAGGTTTTATCACTTCAGGGCTGATCTTGAGTGCTTGTAATGCTTCCAATCTGCAGGGATAGATAGCTCAGCTCTGTCCTCAGGCACACCTGAGGGCAGACCCTGACTCGGCTGTAACAGGTCAAGAGCAGACACTGAGGACTAGTAATGTCTCCAACCTGAGGAGTGCATAGCCCTGTTCAGTCTTCAGGCACACCTGAGGGCAGACACTGGCTCAGAGGTAAGATTATGATAGCTATTTCCATTCCAGAGACTTTTAAATGGCAATAGTATCTCCTTCCTGGGTTTTGGTTTTGTGTTTAAGACAGTGTTTCATTATGCAGCCCTTACTAACTGAAACTTAGATATTATAGCCAGCCTGCAACCACCCACCCTCCTGCCTTGATTCACCAGATGCTGAGGTTAGACATGTGGACCTTCACACCCGACTCTCCGTGGGTGTTTTAAAAACACTAAACACTATGAAGACAAGAGTGGTGCAGACATATGACACCAACCCTTTGGGGATGGATTAAGAGTTCAAGGTCATCTCTGACAACACAGTGAATTCATCCTAAACCATATGAGGCCCTGTCTCAAAACTCTAAAGAGTCATATTACTATGTTAAAGTATCTGGCGCCGTGCCAGATCTTGATTTTCATTAGATCTTAGTAAGCTTCTTTTCATCTCTTCAATATGTTCTTTATTAAAGGCCAAAGAACTTCTGCCAAAAAGGCATTCTCTAGAATTCTGGAGAAAACTTTAAGCTTGATATTGGAAAAGAGTCTCAGAATAAACTTTTTGGGTTCTAATCCCAGCCCTGCTGTAACCATTCCCATGGTTTCTTCATTTTTTTTTATTAAATTATTTTATTTATTTAATTCCAAATGTTGCCCTCCTTCCCCGTCCCTGCTCCCAGAGTTTGTTATCCGCTCCCCCTTCCCCTTTGCCTCTGAGTGTGCTGTACCACCCACTCACTCATTCCCTCCCTCACTCACCCATTCACAGACCCCCTCACCCCCCCACTACCCCACACCAATCCCCATCTTGTTCCCTCCGGCATCCCCCTTCCCTGGGGCATCAAGTCTCTAGAGGATTAGGACTGAGGCCAGACAAGGCAGTCCTCTGCCAGGGACCACAAACCAGCCCATGTATGCTCTTTGGTTGGTGGCGTGGTCTCTGGTAGTTCTGAGGGTTAATTGACACTTGTTTTTCCTATGGGGTTGCCATCCCCTTCAGCTCCTTCAAACCTTCCCCTAACTCTTCCTTAGAAGCCCTGGACCTCAGTTCAAGGGTTGGCATCTGCATCTGTCTCAGTCAGCTGCTGATAGAGTCTCTCAGAGGACAGCCATGCTAGGCTCCTGTCTGCAAGCACAACATGGCATCAATAATAGAGTCTGGGTTTGGTGCCTGCCCATAGGATGGATCCTAAGTTGGGCTGGTCAGTCTCTGTTTCATTTTTGACCCTGCATTTCTTTTAGACAGGAACAATTCTGGGCCAAAAAATTTGAAGGTGGGTGGTTGGCCCCATCTCTCCACTGGGGGCCCTGTCTATCTAAAAATCAATCTGGTGGGTCCTTAGAAAATTGGAAATAGTTCTACCTAAAGACCCAACTATACCACCCCTGGGTATATACCCAAAAGATGCTCCACCATACCTCAAAGATATGTGCTCCACTATGTTCATAGCAACCTTATTTATAATAGCCAGAAGCTGGAAACAACCCAGATTTTCCTCAGCTGAAGAACAGATGCAGAAAATATGGTTCATTTACACAATGGAATACTATTCAGCTATTAAAAATTAGGACATCATGAATTTTGCAGGCAAATGGATGGAACTAGAAAATATCATCCTGAGTGAGGTAACCCAAACTCAAAATGATATGCCTGGTATATACTCACTGATAAGTGATACATTAGCCAAAAAAGTACAGAATACCCATGATACAACTCACAGACCATATGAAGTTTAACAAGAAGGAAGGTCCAAGTGAGGAAGCTTCAGACTCATTTAGAAGAGGGAACAAAATAATCATGGGAAGCAGAGGGAGGGAGGGACCTGGTTTGGAGAGAGAAGGGGGAAGGATCGGGTGTTGGGTGGGCCAGGGGACAGGAGAGAAGCCCAGAATGCCAGGAGAATGAATGGAAATACGCAGCTTCAGGGGTGGGAAGCAGGGGGAACCTCTAGAAAGTCCCAGAGACCTGGGATGTGAGAGCCTCACAGGAATCAATGGGGAGTGACCCTAGCTGAAATGACCAACAGTGGGGAGATGGAACTTGAAGAAACCACCTATTTCTTCAATTATAAAGCCTAAAATTTTTACAATTTCTCATCTGGATCCATCATCTCATGAGTATAAGAATTATTAAATAAATGGTCTCACTTCCCGCATCCCCAGACTGATCTCCCAGAATCTTTAATCTGGGTGATTCTGACTCAGTACCAGTGTCACAGTGATAGCCTGTAGCCTGTTTGATGTCGGGTGGGACTGGGTCAGGGGTGAGACAGAGTGACATAGTACCTAGGCTGGATGGAGACTTGTGGCAATCCTCCTGTGTTGGTCTCTCAAGTGCCAGCATTACAGGCGCAAGCTACCACATGTGGCTAATATGCTCTGTATAAAGCCCTGGAAGCTGAGACATTGTGAAGTCCACTGGCCTCAAGCCATATGAACCAGGAATGGAAAGCCTGGGAAACAATTGCCAAGCCCTTACCTTCTCAGACATAAGCGTCCACTGTGCTAGATGGTCACTCATCAAGTCTTCATTGCTCACAGTCTCCTCTGGCAGTTATTTTCTTCTTTTTTATATTTGTTTGTTTGTTTGTTTTGTAAATCTTTGTTTGAGCAAAGGTCTTGTTACACAAACTAAGCTGGCCTGGGATTTTTGATCTTTCTGCCTCAGCCTAAGTATTGTTAACCCCCAAATATTAGTCAAATTCTTTCCTCCTCCATTTCCCGGAAAGATTGGCTTCACCTCTGTCTTCCCTCTGCAGTCCAGGCAAGATGCTGATGTTTAATTAATTCTCCATTATCCAGGAAAATTATGTAGCTTTCATACTCTGTAAGAATAATCCCATTTGTTTCTCTCCATTATTATCCAGAATGGTGGGTGACTCCGTTTTTTTCTAAATGCTCCTGAGTTTCGTTAGCAGCTGGTCAAAAGCCTGAGCAAATTTTCTCTGGGACACCAGCGTGTTTCGGATGTGGCATAACTTACAGGTATAAATTGAAGTTAATCATGGGTAGACATTCCAAGATCCTCTACTTGAGATATCTGCTCCTTGGATCTCGCAATGTAGAGAACCAATCAAAGAACAATAATGAGAGCTTCCCAACACACTCGGGGCCCATATTGACGAGCAATAGCTTTGGAAGTTTTGAAAAGGGTTGGCTTACTGACTGTCACTTCCATCTCTGGACACGCTGTTTTCCAATGCATAGTGTAGGGTGCTTGGACATGCTCAGAAACCTTCCTTAAAAGCTGGGCATGGTTATCATTAGTGCATCTCTAGTCTCTGAAGAGCCTTGTTGACGACGTGGGAATCAGCTGTACCCTAAGCTGCTCATTCCACTGGAAAGGTGGAGATGCTGCCCTTACCTTGCTTGCTGTCTTTAGTTCTCAGCTTCTAAAGGGTCTTTGAAGACCACTCAAACTAAATTAGGTCTCCCCACTAGTTTCCTGTGTTCCTCTTCATATCTTACATGGTACTAATCATGCATTTTTGCCTATCTTTTTATGTCCTCCTGTGCTTTCTAACTGATTACATCCTCCATGAGATTGGAAACACACCGGACTTCTTCACCACTAAGTCTCCAAGACTTAGCACACACCGTGAAGGTCATATAGTGGTCCTTTTGTAAATTAGGTTTCATTGTGGCATTTTCAAACATAATTAGCTTTTGTTAATTCTCCTTCTCTCTCCCACCGTTTTCCTATTCCCATGACCCCACCTAGTACCCTTCTATCTCCCTTCATAGTAGGTCTTATATAAATATTTAGTGAACTGATAAAAACTAAGGTGCTACCATTGTTACTCATGTGCTTACGTCAAGAACAGGGCTTTGAAGTCAGGCAAAGCCTTGTATTATTTGTTGAGTCTGTAATATACTATCTGGTGATGTGGAGGTTTGAATTCAGACCTCTAAACTTCAGATGCCATATCTTTTAAATGGGAAGAAATAACAATTTGTATCAAATACAGAATGAATAAAGGCACTTTATGGCTTCCTGCTTTACCACCACCAGCAGCAGCAGCACCACCACCACCACCACTGGATTGTTTTATGATGCTTACCAAGCAAAAGTCAAAATCCAAAATTCATGGTCTAGAAGCATTGTTGGTAATAATTAAAACTAGGAAACAATGTGAGTTGCAAAAGAATGGATGCCTATCCTGGTACAGGATGAATGCCCAAATACTAGAGTACAAGGTGAAGCTGATGGATACGGAGTGGTGAAGATGTTAGGTATGGTGATTGAAGAAAGACCTGGTGAAATCTTTACACAATCACGTATACACAACAAACATGCTGAAACCTTAAAGTGAATGTTTCTGTGATATAATGAACCAAAACTGACCACTGTTACTCTATTTTTCATGTTCTTCTCCAACCCCAATACCTTCTGAAGTAGTGGTTCCCAACATGTGGGTCTCAACAGCCTGGGGTCAAATGACCCTTTCACAGTAGCAAAATTAGTCATGAAGTAGCAACAAAATAATTTTCACAATCACAATATGAGGAACTCTATTAAAGGGCTGCAGCATTAGGAAGGCTGAGAATCACTGTCCTAAAGTAATGGAAATATATATATATATATATATATATATATATATATATATATATATATATATAGTGGATTTAAAACATCTGCTGGCAAATAGAGTGAATCCAAATGAACCTTGCCTACAACTGGTCTTGAGTAGTCAGATCAGGATCTACAACCTGGACATTCTGCATTCTGTTGGTCAGTGGCTCTAAATCTTGGTGTTATCACCTCTGGCTTCTTACAGACCTCCATGAAGCTTTCTGTAAATCTGCAGTACTTAACAGTGACTAGCAGCAAAGGAAGGGCCATCAACAACCAAGTCCTGGCCTTCAGCCAGACCAAGGCAGCTAAAGTGGCAACACCCACTCTGGGGCATGGCTATGGAAAATACCTGACCCTCTAGACTGCTTTACTGAAACCCTGTCAGTAATTGTGGACACTTTCCCTTCTTTTTCTTTCTCCTTCTTCTTCATTAATCCCTTTCTTTGTCTTAAGCATTTAACCAGTAAGTGCTACACTAAGTCCTTGGAAGAAGAGACACAAAAATACATGATGCGTTCTTTGCTTTTGAAGCTCATAATTACACAAGCTGGGGACTGCATCATAACAGGAAAAGTTGAAGAACAAAACCAAGCATTGTGTGATTAAATGCCAGAGGGTGGTACAGGCAGAGAGCGGTTCTGTAGTTCTATGCTTTGGTACCCTTCAGGCCATAAATCACCAGTTCACATACCATTTTTTTGTCCTCCTGATGTTTGCTAGGAACAGGTGGCAACTTCTCAGATACAATTATGTTCCTTAAGGCAGAAGCTTAGTGCTTTCTTTCTGGTGAACCTGTGTTGTTTAAGCAAAGAGGTACCAGAATGACCTTCAACCGTTAAGAGACAGAAAACTTCAAAAACTAGCCAGGCTTGGTGGAGTAGGTCTGTGATCCCAGCTACTCTGAAGACTGAGGCAGGAGCATCACAACTTCAAGGCCTGCCTGGACTGCCCAGTGAGCTCATTCCAGCCTTGGGAGATTAGGGAGATCCTCTTTGAAAATAAAATCTTTGGAAGGGGAGGAGGAGGAGAGAGAGAAGAAGGAGGCAACAATGTTTGCAGTGGCAGTGACAGGAAATATATCTCAGGGGTAGAACTCCTACTTTGTTCTTAGTGACCTTTGGTTCAACTCCAAGTAATGAAAAAGAAAGAAAGAGAAGGAAAGGGAGGGAGGGAGGGAGGGAGGGAGGGAAGGAGGGAGGGAGGGAGGAAGGAAGGAAGGAAGGAAGGAAGGAAGGAAGGAAGGAAGGAAGGAAGGAAGGAAGGAAGGAAGGAAGGAAAAGAGGGAAGGGGAGAGAGGTAGATAGACATTGGGGTGAGGGAGAAAAGGGAAGAAAGGAAGGGGAAAAGGAAGAAACAAAGAAAAAGAAAAAACAAAGTTCAAAGTAGAGGATGTAGTTTAGTGGTAGAGTGCTTATCTAATACGTGCTGTAACTGGGGAGATGGATCTTTAGCATAAGAAGAAAAAAAAAGTAATGAAAATACTCAAATTGGGGGTGTAGCAAGTCCCGGTATTTTCTTTAAAAATATAAAGCTTTAAAATAAATATAAATTTAAAAAATGGTCTGCTTCTACTCATCTTTGAAAATGGAAATCAGAGGTTCCTTTATCCATGAGACATTCCTGAAGTAATAACTGAAAATATAACAAATACTGAACTACATCTCCATAGTTCATCCACATTGTAGCAAGTTGACATGTGCATCTTTTGAGCATATATCCTAATTTATAGATCTCATTACTGGGATCACTATGAACAAAGTAAGAGTTCTACCCCTGGGATATATTCCCTGCCACTGCAAACATTGTTGCCTCTTCTTCCTCCTTTTTCTGTTGTGAACAACTCCAGTTTCTCCCAAATCATTCTAATTTCAACTGGACTCCCGTGTCCACAGTAAAATGCCAGTTGTTCATATTACCCAACTTCAGACATGAACATCAAGATGAATGGAGCCACAAGTCTCTCAACCTCTAGCAAGTCAGCTCCTTTTATTGTGGCAGGATCAGAAATCCAAGAATAAATGGAAATAGGAAAGCTTTCTTGAAGCATAAGCTAGACATCGATATCTCGATGCTTCTGAAACTTTCTTCTCTTACTGAACTTCACAGCCAAATCTAGATCCAGAGTGGAAAAATAGACCACCCTCCCCCAACCCACACTGCTGAAATCAAATTCAGGGCCTGGAGCTTTGCTGCTGAGCTCTATCTAGCTCCAGCCCTAAGCTCAACTATTTGATATGAAGACTTACAAAATCATAACCCAATGAAAGACAACTAGGTAAATATATAAACACTGATTATTTCTTAGTCATTTTTATTCAGATACAATTTATATATAGTAAAGTCACTGCTTTTGAAACCGATAGTAAGAAGCACATACACTTTAATTGACCATGATAACTACGTTAAGTGGCTGAGTAATAATGCTAAAATTGTTGGATCACAGAATTTAGAAATTTTTTCAACATTTGTCTATGATTGGCTTATTTCACTTAACATGATGGTCATCGTCATTATTAACCCCATTCATTTTGCTGCGAATGGAAAGATTTTATTATTTCTGGGTGTCTTAGTTAGGGTTTTACTGCTGTGAACAGATACCATGACCAAGGCAAGTCTTATAAAAAGCAACATTTAATTGGGGCTGGCTTACAGGTTCAGAGGTTCAGTCCATTATCATCAAGGTGGGAGCATGGTAGTATCCAGGCAGGCATGGCACAGGAGGAGCTAAGAGGTCTATGTCTTCATCCAAAGGCTGCTAGTGGAAGACTGACTTCCAGGCAACTAGGGTAGGGTCTTATACCTACACCCATAGTGACACACCCATTCCAACTAGGCCACACCTATTCCAACAAGGCCACACCGTCAGATGGTGCCACTCCCTGGTCCAAGGATATACAAACCATCACATTCCACTCCCTGGTCCCCATAGACTTGTTCAAAAACATGAGTCTATGGGGCCATACTTAAACATAGCATAATGCAAAATGCATGTAGTCCAACTTTCAAAGTCCTCATAGTCTAAAGCAGTCGCAACAATGTTAAAAGTCCAAAGTACAAGGACTCTTCTGAGATTCATTCAACTTAATTAACTGTAATCCCCAAAGCAAGGCAGGAAACCAGCTGGGCAAACTCCAAACTGCATCTCCATGGCTGATGTCAAAGTGGTCTTCAGATCTCCATTCCTTTTTCATCTTTGTTGACTGCAACAAACTGCTTTCTCCTGGGCTGGTTCCACTCCCTGTTAGCAGCTTTCCTCAGCATGTATCCCATGGCTCTGGCATCTTTATCATCTTTGAGTCTCCAAGAAAATTTCAATGTTACAGCTTCTTCTTTCAGTCTCTGGGATTCCACTTGATCTTTTGGATTCCTCCTAAGGGCTGGCATCACTTCTCCATCTCTGTCCTCTGTAGCAGTCTATGCTCAGGTTGATCCACTCCACTACGGCTACTGTTCTTGGTGATCATCCCATGGTACTGACATCTCTAATACACTGGGGTGTTCCACTCCAACTAGGCTTCACCAATAGCCTCTCATAGGCTCTCTTCAGGATGCCAAGCCTCAAATCCTTTGCATGACCCCTTCAGTCCTGGGCCATCAACTACAGCTGAGGCTTCACCTTCTCCAATGGCCTTCCCTGGCCTCTCACAGTGCTAAGCCTCAGCTTCTCTCCATGATCCCTTCATTCCTTCACAAACAGTACCACCTGAGTGACTCTTACACATTACCAAGTCCAGCCGAAGCATGAGGTACAACCTTGGGTATCTCTGGAACACAGCTTCTTTGTGCTCCCAGAAAACAATTTCCAGAAGATTTCACCTCAGTGATGCTGGTATCTTCTTAATCACTGCTAATTCCTTAGCTCCAGCTAACCAGCATCAATTTTCCCAGTAGTTCCTTCCATTCTTAACTCTAGAACCAGAGCCACATGGCTGAAGCTGCTGAGGTCTGCTGCTTACAGGAACTAGAACATAATCCCCTTGTACTATATTACATTATCACTAGCTTTATGTTTTCTAAATCCTTCACTGCCTAAACTTAGCTATCCTTGTTCTTGCTCTGTAGATTGACCTTGAATTCCAGATCAGCATGCCTGTCTCATGGGATTAAAGGTGTCTACCACCATGACTGGTTCTAAATTTAGCAGGGTAGGATCTTGCCCCAAGGTACCACTCCCTTAATCTTTTATCTCCTAGAACACAAGATTTTGCTCCATTTCACTTTCTGGTACCCCTTTAATACTCAAATCATATATTTTATATTTTTCCTTTCTAAGCTTGCTATACTTGTTCAAAATTCTCTTCATAAGACTTAACCAGAGAACAAAGTCTCTGCTGGGCTTTTTTGAAACTTCTTTTGTCAATGCAATTAATCCAAGTCTCTTCACCTTAGCCTCAGGCAAACTTTTCAGACAAGGGCAAAAAGTAGCCACATTCTTCACTAAAATACCACAAAACCAGTCTTTATGCCACATTCTGAAATTCTTCTCCTTTGAAATCTCTTGGGCCAGGTCAACATAGTTCAAATCACTCCCAGCAACAAAGTCTTCCATATTCCTACTAGGATGACCCATTAAGCCCCATTTAAAGCATTCCACTGCTTTCCAAATCCAAAGTCCCAAAATCCACATTCTTTCAAATAAAAGCATGGTCAGGCCTATCACAGCAATACCCCACTCCCAGTACCAATTTCTGTCTTAGTTAGGGTTTTACTGCTGTGAACAGACACCATGACCAAGGCAAGTCTTATAAAAAGCAACATTTAATTGGGGCTGGCTTACAGGTTCAGAGGTTCAGTCCATTATCATCAAGGTGGGAGCATGGTAGTATCCAGGCAGGCATGGCACAGGAGGAGCTAAGAGGTCTATGTCTTCATCCAAAGGCTGCTAGTGGAAGACTGACTTCCAGGCAACTAGGGTAGGGTCTTATACCCACACCCATAGTGACACACCCATTCCAACCAGGCCACACTTATTCCAACAAGGCCACACCGTCAGATGGTGCCACTCCCTGGTCCAAGGATATACAAACCATCACACTGGGTGACTACTCCATCATGTGGGATGTCTGTGTGTGTGTGTGTGTGTGTGTGTGTGTGTGTTTTACAAATTCTTCTTCTACTCATATGTTGATGGACAACTAGGATGATTTAATAATCTTAGTAATTGTGAATGCTGCTGCAGTAAACATGAGTATTAAGAAATCTCTTTTTTTTTTATTAGATATTTTCTTTACTTACATTTCAAATGTTATCCCCTTTCCTGGTTTCCCCTCCAAAAACCCACTATCCCATACCCCCCCACCAACCCAACCACTCCCACTTCCCTGTCCTGGCATTCCTCTATACTAGGGCATCAAGCCTTCTCAGGACCAAGGGCCTCTCCTCCCATTGATGTCCAACAAGGCCATCCTCTGCTGCATATGCACCCTCCATGTGTACTCTTTGGTTGGTGGTTTAGTCCCAGGGAGCTCTGGGGGTACTCGTTAGTTTATATTGTTGTTTATCGTATGGGGCTGCAAACCCCTTCAGCTCCTTCAGTTCTTTCTCTAGCTCCTCCATTGGGGACCATGTGTTCAGTCCAATGGTTGGTTGAGAGCATCTACCTCTGTATTTGTCAGGCACTGGCAGAGCCTCTCAGGAGATAACTATATCAAGCTCCTGTCAGCAAGCACCTGTTGGCATCCACAATAGTGTCTGGGTTTGGTGACTGTATATGGGATGGCTCCCCAGGTGGGGCAGTCTGTGGATGGTCTTTCCTTCAGTCTCTGCTCCACACATTGTCTCTGTATCTCCTCCCATTAGTATTTTGTTCCCCCTTCTAAGAAGGACTGAAGTATCCAGACTTTGGTCTTCAGTTTGGCAGTTTCTCAGAAAATTGGACATCGTACTACCTGAGGACCCAGCTATACCTCTCCTGGGTATATACCCATAAGATGCTCCACATGTAATAAGGACACATGCTCCACTATGTTCATAGCAGCCTTATTTATAATAACCAGAAGCTGGAAAGAACCCAGATGTCCCTCAATAGAGGAATGGATACAGAAAATGTGGTACATTTACACAATGGAATACCACTCAGCTATTAAATATAATGACTTCATGAAATTCTTAGGCAAGTGGATGGAACTAGAAAATATCATCCTGAGTGAGGTAACCCAATCACAAAAGAACACACATGGTCTACTCTCACTGATAAGTGGATATTAGCCCAGAAGCTTGGAATACCAAAGATACAACTCACAAACCAAATGAAACTCAAGAAGAAATCTCTTTTTTATGCTGACTTCATTTACTTAGGTATTATGCTGGCTAGTTTTGACAGGCTAGAGTCATTTGGGAAGAGAAACCATTAACTGAGAAGATGCTCCTAGCAGATTGGCCTGTGGGCAAGCCTATGTGGGCATTTTCTTGACAGTAATTCCTGTGGAAGGGCCCAGTCTATTGTGGGTGGTGCTACCTATGGTCAGGCAACCCTGACTTATATAAGCAGGCTGAGCAAGCCATCAGGAGCAAGTCAGTAAGCAGCATTTCTCCATGGTTTATGCATCAGTTCCTGCCTCCAAGTTCCTGCCTTGAGTTCCTGCTCTGACTTCCCTAGGTGATGGACTACAAACTATAATATGAAACAAACCTTTTCCTCCCCAAGTTGTTTGGGGTCATGGTGTTTTATCTCAATGATAGAAAGGAAACTATATACACAAGATGAGCTATCTGGATCACATGATAGTTCTAGTTGTGCTTTTTGAGGCTTCTCTGTATTAGCTTCCCCAGTGGGTCTACTAAGCTGCCTTCCCACCAACAGTATCTTAAGAGTTTCTTTTCCTCCACATCTTTGCCAGTATTTGTTACTTGCTCAGCATTGTTTTAGTTGTTTGTGTTTCCTCACATCTTTATGTTTGTTTTGAACTTCATCTGTTTTTTTAGAGAAACATGATAGTAATTGTCAGCATTTCTTTAGCATAATCACATAGTGCTATGTGTCAACATCACAGCCTAAACAAGACCTGAACAAGGATGACGGCAATTCCATCTGAACATGGAAGGGAATCTCATGGGTCCTTACCTATAGACAAAGAACTACCGGCAACTAAGAGATTCAGAGAGTGAGAAAAATAGTCTTTCCCCACGAAAAGCCTCCCAGTTAGTTATCCAATATCAAGCCATCAGTCCTTAAATCATATACTTACAAGTAACATTATACAGACTGAGATGGTTTTGTGTGTGTGTGACACACACATATATGTATATATATATGTGTGTGTTTGTATATATACATATATATGTACATATATATGTGTGTATATATATATGTGTGTGTTTGTATATATACATATGTATGTACATATATATGTGTGTATGTATTATATATATATATATATATATATATATATATATGAGAGAAGGGGAAATGATGTAATTCTATTTTAATTTTAAAAATTATTAATAGATAAAGGGAGAATTACCTTTGCTCCACCCACAGATTTTGAAATGTTGAATTGTATTTTGCATAATTCAAAATTCCCCTTTATCTCATGAATTTAGAAATTTAGTTTCCAAAATGCTAGGGATTTTTCAAACAAATTTGGGCAAATTATTTCTAGTTCAGTGCTGGTATGATTACAGAAAATGGATTGAATGCTTTAGCTATTTTAAATTTGTTAAGGTTTGTTTTATGTCCCAGAATATGATCCCTCTTGGTCTATGCTCCAACTCCATTGTCCCTGGAATGCTCTGGATTCTTTCATTTGGCTTGGCTGCTTCACTAGTGGTCCTCTAGACCATATTGACCTCACCTCCATGATTTTTTGTTTCCAATTTCTAAGAGCAGAAAATTAACTACATACTACTGTTATCTCTTTAGTTATAACAATTTCTCATGTGTTTTGTAAGTCGTTATGTAAGTTTATTCAAATTTAGGAATTTGCATTTATTCCCTATCTTGTTAAGATGATCCATTTATCCCTGCTAAATATTGTTGTCTTCCGTGTTCCTTACTTGGGGCTAGTTTTTGCTATTGGTGTTTAACACAGCAAACTTCTTATATTCTCCATTGTTTTCGCTTCATTCAGACCACCACAGAGGTACACAGAAAGAATCTGCAGCCTGAGACTAAGAGTTTTGCTTACCAGAAGAACCATAGTAGCAGAGAACGGACAGGCTAGTGTTTCTGACTAGTGAACCAATAACATAAGTTAAAATACCAAAGTATAAAATAATAAATCAAATAAGGGTGGGTGTGGGTGCTTGACAGAGGATGAAATACAGTGGAAAAGATCTGGCCAGAGACAATTTTCATTTAAAAAAGAACAACAAAACAAGAAACAGCAAAACTGGCTAACAACAAACACAAAACCATGATCCACTTAGATCCCTATCAAAGTTTTTAAGAACCAAAAATGAAAGGTTTTGAGTCAGGAAGTGTTGTGACCAGATTTTCATCTTTAGATCACTTTGGGAATAAGGGCATGCTAAATTTTTAAAACTTGAAGCCAAGAAAACTCAGTCGATGAATGTTGACATGTGACACTTAAGGACACTAACTAAGACTCTATGGCAGCATTAATGCTGTAGAGAACTGGGGATGGAAAGACAGCTCAGTGGTTTAAGCCCTTATTTTTGCAAATGGCCTGGGTGCCATCTCTAGTACCCACATGGTGGCTCACAACCATCCATACCTTTGGCCTCAGAGGACTGACACCTTCTTCTGGCCTAAGTGGGCAGTAGACATTCATGATAATGATAGGATTTATAATATCCATATGTATGTGTCCACACATGATACTGGAGATATCACCACCAAGCTACTTAGAAATATAGGCTTGTCACCGTAAGAATAGCTAAACAGCATGCCTCTGAGGACTAAGTACCACCCCAAACTTCTAGAGACCCTGCCCAAATCAAAGACCCTCCCTTTGATTTCACAGGGAGACTAGAAGGAGACACTGTCAGACCACAGGGAAGTCTCCTACCTTTCATGACTCACCAGTTCTGTTGTGAACTGTTGGCCTGGACTACTGCACTCTATAGAGCGCATCCTGCCAAGCTCCCTGGTTTTATCTGGGGCCACCGCCCTTTACCCTCTGCACTGTAGGTACAATAGCCTCCTCTCTTTTCCTGGCACATCCAGGCTAATTTCCCACAAGACATCCTGCCCTCCTGGCGTTATGGCAACTTCTCTCTTTGTCTTAACAGCTCTCTCTGTTTATCACTTCAGAGAAAGGGACAAAATGTGGGGAAGGAGAAAAAAATTCTGAATCTGGAATACTTAGGCTGTGTGCAGTCTCCTCAAGCACATGCTGTTCCCAAGATAGCCATCAGCTCCTCCCCTTGAATGCTGAGATAAAGGGACAGTTGAAGTGGGGAATCTAACAAAGACAACCAAATCAGAAACTGACTTTTCTTAAAGGGAATTTTCCTCCTCCTATATTTTGCAAAATACCTAAGTAGGAACATGGACCCTGTACTGCCATTTTCTGCTGTCAAGTCCGATTTGAGTTGCCAACTATGATCTGCATTCTAACTGCTTGTTACTAATGATTGTGTAACTGTTAACCTGCCTCAAAGGACAGACGTGCTGCACACTTGTAACCTCAGCGTTCAGAGGCTCAGGCAGAAGGATCAGAGTTCCAAAGCAGCCTGGGCTCCACAGTGAGACTACCTCAGCAAAACAAGAAAAACAAAAGCAACCCAGAGAATTCACATGTAGGGAAAATGTATTGTGTTTTATATGTGTTTAATTTGAAATGTTGCTGACAAACCCATAAACAATCTGTAAGCATATGGCCCTGGCAGCGTTAGCCAAACTGGCCAGTCTACAAACTGAACAAAACCATAGGCTCCCAGGAAGCACAGTATAGAACTCTAGTAAGAAAGAAAGGCCTGGAGTGAGAAAAACTAGACATATGTGCCCATTCCCACCCTTCCCTATCATATTCCACAAGATACTAGAGGCTCAGCCTCCTTGTGTAATGTTATTCTGATAGTACTTGTCTTGTGAGCCTGTTAAAACACCAAATGAGATAGTGCAGGCACAGTGTTTAACACACTGCTTGAGTTATGGAAAAAAAAAAAAAGGAAAGGGAAAAAGAAAGAGAGAAAGAAGAAAGAAAGAAATGAATATTACTGTTTTGTTAAAGCATTTTAAATGAAGTTAATGGCCATCAGTTGCACAGAGCTCAAAAGAACCAATTTCAGTGACCCATGAATATAAAAGATGTAAACACCAACAGCTACATTCACTTAAAACATCAGTGATCCCGAGAGGAAAGAGCCACCACGAGCGAGAGAAGAGCCACAATATGTGCCTCTTGCACCAAAACCTTCTTCAGCAACAGGAAGTCCTTGCTCTGCCGCAGCCTTAGTTGTGTGTGACCTAGTCAGTGAATGTGCTGTTCGCTGTTCCCCTGATACCTATGCCACTCTTGTTTCTGTTTCAAGCACCTGCCTTGAGCTCCTTCCCTGTTCTTCCTCTGTGATAGACTCTGACCCTGTAAACTAAAACAAACCCTTTCCTTCCCTAGGTTGTTTTTGGTCATGGTGTCTATCACAGCAACAGCAAACAAATAAGAAAAGCGTTCAAAGACATCCATCCAATAAAATACTAGCCAGTGATACAAAGGATGAGGTATCAAGCTGGGCAGAGATGTAGGTGACTCTTAAAAACATATGACCATATGAAACAAGTAGCCAGGTGATTCCAGTTATACAGCATTCTGGGAAAGAAAAACTACAGTGACGTGAAAACTATTATAATGATAGAGAAAAGAGCAGTGGTTGCCACGGCTTGAGGAATAAGTACTAAACAGAACACGGTAGATTTGTAATGCAACAATGAAATTCTATCTGGCACTATAATCATAGAAAAATAGCTTTACACATAGTCAACCCAAAGAACTTTTCAAATAGTAAAAGTCTTACAGCATGCAAAATCTTAGAAATTAATGCCTGGAGCTAAAGGGTGGAACCAAAATATAGCAAAGAACCTAGCCATGATATAAATGTCTGAAAAATCCTCACTGGGGTGGGGAGAAATGGAGGAATCTCTTATGATCTTAAATGGTAGCAATTCAAACATCTGACCATGAAAACCTCTTAATGTCAATAAGCAGAAAGTGTTCATATTTCCTAGATATGAATACTCAAAGCTGACGGTTATATAAGACATTTATTGGCACAAAGAAACCTTCATGATAGAATTACCCTAGGTTTTCAGGGTTATCCTAAAAGCATTCCATTCACCCTGTAGTTTCCAGAAACCTGTTTATACCAGAGTAAGCAGACATTTCTCTCAGAATCTAGGGCAGGCACTGCTGTGTTATCTTAATCTTCCACAACCACAAAAGATAGCAAGTTCCATTCCTGTTCTACCAAGAAACATTCCATAAATAACACCCAAGATCACAGAAAGTGGTTTATCTTCAATGAGTTCTTATTGAAAACAAGTAAGAGAGTGAATGATTTAAGCACTGCAAATTCTCCAAGGGTTTCTTAAGAGCATCTAAGGGAACACACCATGGGTTGAATACTACTTACAGAAAGTTCAGGAACTGCTCACTGTCCCACCAGTGATGCTGGAGAGATGTTGTGGGCTTTAAGTGTGGACTCAACACAGGACAAATGGATGAAGGCAACAAGAGTTGAGGATACTGTAGCAGGCAAGGCAGATGTAAATATTGGGCAGAAAGCAGAAAGAAATTTAAAATATTTTCCCAGACTTCCTGCCTGTTCTCTCTCTCTCTCTCTCTCTCTCTCTCTCTCTCTCTCTCTCTCTCTCTCTCTCTCTCTCTCTCTCTGTGTGTGTGTGTGTGTGTTTAAAATAAAGTCTCACTCTATAACCCAGGCTATATGGCACTGTGTGGCTTGGACTAGCCTTGTACTCACGGCAGTCCTTCCTGGGATCACAGATGAGAGCCACTATACCTACTTTCTATCTATCTTTTTATTGTCTTCTCTATCCCTTCCCTCCCTGCATTCTTCCCTCTTTCCTTCCCTCCCTTCCCCCTTCCTTCTATCCCATTCTTCTCTGTCTCTCCCCTTTTCAATTTTCATAAGCTCTACAATCTATGCCTATTAATTTTATGACTTTCAACATGTAAATATTTAACGTTCTTCAACATGATAACAAAAATGGAAACATCATTGTAAGAACAAGAAGACCATTAACGTTTCTCAGCTATTACATAGCATGTGGCAGAATTGGGGTGTAAAAGACATCGAAGAGTTCTGGGCTCTGTAGTCTATCTACTACATGATTGACTTGTTCACAAACGATGAGCTCCTCTGTAGAAATTTATTACATATTTTTTATTAAAGAGAAACTTTAATAGGTCCTCTGTTTTGATTTCTCTATAAGTACAAAGTATAAGAAGCACACAGCTCTCGGGCTCTGCTTTGCCAGAACAAGAGTCAGATGAAGAGGAGCAGGCTTGGTTCATGTTGAATTTGTGTCTCTGGTAAGGAATCTTTGGGTTTTCCAGTCACCCTCCCAGAAAAACTTTCCAAATAATAGAGAACCTACTTGGAACTTGGACAGCTCTTGTGAACCATTTACATGTATAGTTTATTAGTTGCAATTCTAATGATTTCTTTCTTCTTCCAGTCACAGGGCAATGTTGTCGATTGCCTCTGTGTCAGCCAGGAATCCTCTGTGTGTTTCCTTGCTTGAGAGTTTAAATTATTCTAGCCATTACTCTCTTTGAAGATTTAGAGTTGAGATAAGAGATAGGATAGGCACTTCTTAGTTCCATGGTGTATAGGATGCTGGTGCCTGCTGTCTTCTCTTCTCTTCAGTGCAATGGGAGCCTGAGAAAGACCAGGCCCAGGGTGTGAACAAACTGAGAACTGATGACAAGAGCCAACTTAGTGCTAAGGAAAACGAACATTTTCTTTTTCACTGGATTTAAGAAAGGGTTTCTTTACCTTCTTATGAACATTCTATCCACTTAAATTGCATTCATGCTTATAAAATAATTAACAAAACAGAGTCTGTTTAATCATTTCAAAAACT
This sequence comes from Mus caroli, assembly GCF_978045245.1. NCBI lineage: Eukaryota > Metazoa > Chordata > Mammalia > Rodentia > Muridae > Mus > Mus caroli. The sequence continues at coordinate 60,811,338 of NW_028227261.1, forward strand.
GCCAAAACTCTCTGAAAAACATGTATAAATAAATGTGTTCAAAGATGCCCTCATTCAGGACAGTAATTATGATACAAAAGAAAATAAAAGTAACCTTCTCACTTCCTCAGTTTCCCCAAGTACTGAGACATTAACCTAATTACACACGGAGAAATTTATGCTAAAGGCATATTTTCATATTCATATTGGTAGAATAGCTTAAATTATTCTTGTTATTTATAAGTTTATATGTACTTTGTTTCAGAATTTTATCCTTATTGTATTTTAAAATTAGTTTACTGGCCACTAATTAATCTGGCTGCTCTTCTAGTGAAATGAAGAAGAGTCTGATAGTTTTGTTTGTAGAATTTTAAACAACTTCCTGTTAGCCAATTTTAAACAATCACTTTTTAAAAGACATAGTCTTACGGAGGAAGCCAGGCTGGCTTTCAGCCCCACCCTCATAGTAGGCTGTCTATTTTAAAAAAGAACATGCAGATTATGTTAATCTTTATTATATATTATTACTTTGCAGAAAGCTAATATTTCCTAATACAAATTACTAATGGAAATGTTTTAAAATAGCAATTAGCCTTTGTTAGTGTTGTTCCTTTTGACACAACTTGTCTGATAATTATATTTTAGAAGGCTTTTAAAATTTATCCCAATCTATGGCATTTTATAACTTTTTTTATCTTGTCTTATTTTTCGAGACAAAATGTCTGAAATTCTATGTAAATTAAGCTAGCCTTGAACTTGTGTTTTCAAGTCTCAGCGTCCCCAGGCCTGTTCCACTATGCCCCACAAATCATATTTTAGCTTGCCTCTTACAAAGATGCACTGTAAATGTTTAAAAAGGGCAGTTAACTCTGGTGCATCCAGGCATACCTAAAGCATACCAAAGGTCTAGTCAGCAATATCTGAACCTTCATCCTTAGAGCGTGGCCCTCCTTGGCTCACCACTGCCAAAAGGCTGAAGATGCTTTGGAATGTGCTGGTGTGCCGCACAAGACAAAACGCCCAGCTAAAAGAAGCCAGGGAATTTGAAAGGAAAAGTGTGCAATGGCTAGTGACTGCGTCTTACCAAAACGCTCCGACATCCTGTTATGGGACAACATTCTCATAGAGGGAAAGTCAGCTCTAGATGAAAGTGAACTTGGGAACTTTTCTATTTCTGTAATCTTTCTTCCTCAAGTCCCCTGCCCCGGCCCCATCCCCCTGTCTAACTTCACTTCCTAGTTACAGCAATTAAAAAAGAGGATGCCTTTCAATGGAATGCTTCTTTGTTTGAAACTTCCTTACCACCGCTTATTGTCACTATTACCATGTGACTGTTGTGTGTGAGTTGACATCCTCTACAAAAGCTGGATTCTCTGTATTTCTTGCTGCTAAGGATCTATCTTGCTGTTAAAATTAGCTATTAAAATTTAAAAATGCAAATGAACTCCTAGCTGGCAATCCACTCACAGGAACCTCTCCCAGAGAACTAAATGCATCAGTAGATAAGGACATTCGAGGGTGTATATGATAGCTTCAACTAGAGTGCTGCAATGAAGTCAAAATGATGCCTGCCTAATAACTCAGGGAAGCAATGGCCAGATGATTCTCTATCCAATCCTAGAACACTGTGTGACTATTAAAAAGATAAATTCAGGGCAGGGTCAAAAAAAGAAAAAGATAAATTTGAGTTTCACCCAAAGAATAGGTTATTTCTCCTAGGTAATTTCATGGAGAAAATATTGACTACTTTGAATTTATAAGTTTTAAAGGCTTTTATTTATACATAAGTATGTAGAAAAATACACCTACTTAAAATGTCATGACTCTAGGGGAAAGTAGATGTAAACATACTGAGTTGTTCCCATGCATTGACATGGGAATGGAAGTTAACAAGATGTTGTTAAATAAAAGGCTTAGGCAATAATACTTGAAACTTGCCCAACTATATAATAATTGGTCAGAAATAGTGATGGAATTGAGGCTGGAGACTAGCACAATAATAGCCTTCACCTCTGCAACCCCAACTGGATAACCTGCACCATACCCAAAACAGCAGGAAATCAACCATTAGGGGAAATTTGTTCCCACACAGAAACGTATTGCTTACTATACTGACACTAACCTAAATGTCAATCAAAATTTAAGTCTAGGAGGCTGGAGAGAAGGCTCAGTGGTTAAAATGCTTGTTGCTCTTCTAGAGGATTCAAGTTCAGGTCTCAGTACCCACAGCAGGTGGCTCATGACTGCCTGTAACTCCAGTTCCAGGGGATCTGATGTCCTCTTCCGGCCTCTGAGGTCACTTGGCAAGCATGTATGCATTTTCCCACACAGAGACACACATGCACATAAATAAAATTTAAATTTCAAATTTAAATTATTGTTAGTGGGTATGATATATGTATGTGTGTGTTGTATGTGTGTGTGTTGTGTATGTGATGTGTATGCATGTGTGTGGTGTGTATATGTGGTGTGTATGATATGTATGTATGTGTGGATGTGTGTGGATGTGTGTGTACGTAATATGGGTGTATGCATGTGTGTGTGTGGTGTATGTATATATATGTGTGATGTGTATGTATGTGTATATGTGTGTGCATGTGTGTATATATGTGTGTATATGTGTGTGTGTGTGTCTGTAAGTGTGTACATCTGTGTGTATGTTTTCTATGTGACATGTGTGAATGCAGGTGTGCAGGTACAACATTGAGCATGTATAGTAAGAAGACAACTTTTGGTTCTTGTTTCACCTTCATGAGGCAAGGTCTCTCTTATTGCTTCTGGTCCCCTGAATACTCCAGACTTTCTGGCCTATGTGCTTTAGGTTAATTCTCCTGTCTCCACTCCTCTTCAGCTGCAGTTGAATGCTGGGTTCACAGATATTTGGAATACTGCATCTGGTTTTCACATGGGGATCCTAACTCATGTCCTCAGGCAAGGGCTTTTATCCATCAGCCATTTTCCCAGTCCCTAGTTTGTGTTCTTAAGATACCCCTTAAGAACATGAAGCTGATTTCATGGGGAATTTGTGAGGACCTATGAGAAGTTAGGGAAATGGGAAAGAATACTGCCAAAAAATAAAAATTTTTAATTCAATAAATACAAAAAAACCCTTTTCATCAAAAATGGATGGCAAATACTACCTTATTGAAAGATAACGAAATGGACGGAGAAAAGATGTTTACAACAAATAACATATAGGATCAAAATGTATAACTGTGATTAAAAAGAAAAAAAGGCTGGAAAGATGGCAGAGCACTGGCTGCTATTCCAGAGGACTCGGGTTCAATTCCCAGCACCACATGGCAGCTCACACCTGTGTCTAACTTCAGTTCCAGGGCTTCTGACAACCTCACACAGACATACATGGAGGCAAAACACCAATGCATAGAGATACAAATAAATTATTTTTAAAACTGTGATAAGAAAACCTCTGAAATTAAAAAAAAAAAAAAGTGGTAAAAAGTTGACAACACATAGAGGAACAGATAATTCCAGAAGGAAAAGAATGTCCAGTCCTGACATGAAACAGTGCTGGGTGCTCAACAGTCATCCAAAACCAGGTTAAAACAATGTTGCTTTAAACATTAAAGTTTGAAAATGGGAAGTTCAGCACAGCCTATTGAGGGAGACCAGATGGAAAGCCTGCATTCCCTGTGAGCTCAGCAGTCCACAGCTACTTTATAAAACGTGTGTATAAGGACATGGAAGGCACCAGGGCAAGGCAGTGCTGGGAGCACTGAAGCAACTTAAATGCCACTTAATAGGACAGTTTAAAGAAGTCACCTGAGGTCATTTATCACGAAATACAACAGAGCAGTTCAAACTCACAAAACAACAAACTAACATTCAATGAAGTAGTATCCAGTGGGAGTAAAAAAAAAAAAAGATATAAAACAATTCTATATTTTGTCAATATGCATATATATGATTGCAAAAAAATCTTGAAAAACAAACAACAAATTTAAGGAAATTACTAATTGCTGACTTTGAAACTGGGGAGAGAAACATACCTGATTTGTAATATCTGCTTTTTTTCTCTCTCTTTTTTTAAAAAAACAGTCTCCTGGGAGGTTACTCTCAGGACTCAATGGGAGTGACCTTAGATGACGTGCCCAACAAGGGGGAGAGGTAACATGAAGGGTCTACCTTCAGTAGAAGACAGGGCCTTAAGAGGAGTGATGCTGTTACCAACCCAAAATCAGAATTTCTGACCCAGAAGTGTTCTTATCTAAAAGAACTGCAGGGACAAAGATGGAAACAAGACTGAGGAGAAGGCGGTCCAGTGACCAGACCAACTGGGGATCCACTTCATGGGGAGTCACCAAATCCACCTGACACTACTACTGATACTACTGACACTACTACTATGTTGTGCTTACAGACAGGAACCTAGCATGAGTGTCCTGCAAGACGTCCAACAAGCAGCTGACTGAGACAGATGCAGATACTTACACCCAATCATTGAACTGAAGTCAGGAACCCCTGTGGTTGAATTAGGGGAAGGATTGAAGAAGCAGATGAGGAGGGTGACCCCATAGGAAGACCAGCTGTCTCAACTCACCCATACCCCTGGGATCTCCCAGAGACTGAGTCACGAACCAGGCACCATACCCGAGCTTGTCCGAGGTCCCCCAACACATATATAGCAGAGGACACATATATAGTAGAGGTCTGCCTGGTCTGGCCTCAGTGGGAGCAGATGTTCCAAGTACTGGAGAGACATGAGGCCCCAGGGAGGGGGGAGGCCTGGTGGTTGGGGAGCATCCTCTAGAGTACAGGAAAGAGGGAGAATGGGGTAAGGAATTGTGGGAGGAGGAACGGGAGGGGGCAACAGCTGGATTGTAAATAAATTTAAAGTTTTTTTTTTTTAAAAGCAACATCAAAAACCAAACTCCCAGACTAACCCAGACTAGCCTTGAACTTGTGGTCCTCCTGTCCTTGCCTTCCAAATGGTAGGTTACAAGTACGTACCAGTGTGCCTTGCTGTCATCATATTTACATGGCCATTTATATCTGCCAAGACAAAATAGCCACAACTTGCTAACCCTGGCTAATGAGCATATTGTTGTTTGTTGTAACATTCTTTGTGTTTACTGAACTTTGAATGTTTTCCAGGACACGTAAAAGCATTACTGTAAGTGCTCTTAAACAATGGTAGGTAGGAAGAGGTCCATTAAAAGACCATTCAAAACAGCAGTGTGTTGCATCTAGAGGGTCATAATGGAAATGGATTACTAAGTGGATGTTTTGGAGCTAAGTTTCCTAGCCGCTCATATGTCTCGGAGTTTTATTTCACGCCAGCCCCACTGCTGGCACTAGACTAGCTTCTTGCTTGGAGTAGGGGTTTCCTAACAGTTCTTCATTTGGCGAAAACTGTAGCTTCTATGAACCTTCCTGAATAGTTCTATCAAACACCCCTTGAAAACATTTTCTTAGAACAACTTAACAATCCTTCCAAACGTAAGAAAACCTCATGAGCCCTTCTGTTAAAGAGGCCCTCTAATGCTGAGGGATGCTCGTTAGGTTTCTGCTATGTTTTTAATTGACAATGGCATCAATATCAACCGGCGTAATCTTTAGAGCATGGAATGTATGTTTGGGGATTGCTTCTTTGTTTCCTGAGCTTTGGAAGGCAGAGCTCAGCCATTCTTCTCCTAAATCATGTGACTAGCAATCCTCAGCCTCTGCTCTCAGAACTCTGAGTTTCTTGCCTCTATCTTAAAGGGACATCTGTGACTCGTTCAATCGATCTGGATAACAGAAAACAATCTGGCCATCTCAAGATTTTAAATTAAGTTTGAACAATCTCAGTTTAAAAAGGTAACACATCTGCTGCCTTTGGAGCTAGCGTGTGGACAGCTTTGGCAGTATTGCCCACAGCTTGTTAACGAGTATTCCTTGCTGAGTTCTCCACCCCATTGCCTCACCGTAAAAATAAAGTGGAGCTGCACCACAAATTAAAATTGGAAAATTCTGTCTTAACCTAGAAATACCCTGAAGTTACTCTGAGCCTAGAGTACCTTATTCTCTCTTGTTATTTTTCCTTATCAACTGCTTTAGAGAGTTAAAATGAAAGCTCTGGTTTTTAAGTGAAGAGTGAGCCTTATCTCTAGGCTTCAACTCCCAAGTATACTGAAGTCTTCATGGAAGTTACATCCAAATGTGTGTGGTACTTCAAAGTAGCCTACCTGGTAAGGCGGGCGCTTAGCCAGAGCCAAGAATGTCGTCTTTCTGTCAACATTTTTAAAGCCTCCTTTTTGGAATTGTCTTTAAAGACACTTGAACAGACACACAGGAAAAGCCGGCTCATTATTTTAAGGTCACGAGGTACCCTGCCTACTCTGTCTTCTTCCCCTCTCTATTGTTTCAATCCACTTAACCTCATCCCCACTCCTTCCTCTCCTGGGATTAGTGCCAGAGATCTGGGAGGTTCAGAGGAAGACCTGGAGAGCCAGAACTTGGCTGAGAAGCGGGCAGGGAGCTCACACATAGCTTCTGGGGAGCAAACTCTAACTTGTGTGTGCCCGCTCATCTCATGTTCTGCAAAAGGACGTGCTACAGTCTTTCTCATGTCAAGAACTGTTAAATAAATAATGATAGAGAGCAAAATACCATTGCTATTTGTAATTGCACGTTTCAGGAATCTGCCTAGCTGTCAACAGATGAAACTGTGACATACATACACAATAGAATTTTATTCATTGGCATGAAAATTTATACAAAAATGAATGAAACCTATCGTATTGAGTGAGAGGAGCCAAATTCTGGAAGACAAAAAAAAAAAAGGGCACGATTTCTCTCATATGTGGAATTTATGTTTATATTTACATAAATATGTTTCATTTACACATATCATAAAGGTAGAAGGGGAAATCCTTGGGAAAAGGAAGTGGACAAGCAGAAGGGTGATGTAAAGAAAGCCTATAATATTCCTGTCTGAAGATGTCTTAGAGAAACCCACTGATTTGTTCAACAAATATATGCCATGAAATAAGTATATGTTGAGAAAGTTTACTGATTACACAGATAAGTAAAGACAAATTTGATAATGACATTCCATGAAATATGAGTATAATACAAGGAGATTGTGTTTGTAAATATTGGAGTTGTTAAATGTAAACACAATCATAAGTCCTATTATACTTTTAAGTACTAAATTTACATAGTATTTGTCACAAGCATTTATAGGTCTCATTTAGAATCATATAAAATATTTCTTAGGTATGTGTTATTCTTGGACCTATTAATGTTGCTCCTCAATAAAATATGTCTATATATGGAGATTAATAAAAGGAAACACAAAAAAGTCCTCTTTAGATTGTAATCTCACATAGGAAAAGTGTTTTCCTCCTTATAGGACAGACTTCCTCTACTAAACACAACTGCCATGCAGCTTCCTCTAGCGGTGCATCCTCTTGCTATCCGAATGAAAAATTAAATTCCAAGGCCAGCCTTCCACTATGTAGCATCCACATATGGCCATTAAACACTTAAATATTCCTAGTCTAGAGAGAATTTAAGGATTAAACATGTTAAGGTCTCAAATTTAGGATAAAACTCCCTGGATTTATTTCATCAGTAATTTCCTGTTAGCCACTTGTTGAAATATTTAGATAGAATGAGTTAAAGCATTTTGAAGATGAATTTCCTGATTCTTCTGCTCTGTAAGCGTGCCTCTTAGGAGGTTTGCACTGTGCAGTTTAGTTCTTTTACTCAGGTTATTTTTCTGCTGGTTTATGGTACTGCTGTGTAAAGTCATTAGGGAAGCATTTGTTCATAGAAGACCAGATGGCTCAGCCTCTGAATATATACACTGCATGAGCTGTGATATATGTACGTATGAAAACACATTCAACTAAAAACATTTCAAAGCATCAGTTGCTACTCTGTGAAACAGTTATGTCTCCTATTTTCCCAGTGGAGTGAATGGCAATTATACAAACTGTCATATATATATATATGTTTTGTATATGTGGGTATAAGTGTATGAGTGGGTACATGGGCATGTGTGAACCTGTGAAGGCCAGATATGATATCAACCTCAGGTGTTCCTGGTGAGTCGTTTACCTATTGAGAGACAAGGCCTCTTATTGGGACTGGAGCTCTGCCATTAGGAAGTTCTGGCTGGCTCAGGGATTCTCTTGCCTTTGCCTCTCCAGAGCTAGGACATAGGTGTACTTCAGTGACTTTTTATTCGGGTCCTAGGGATCAAACTCAGGTCCCCACGTTTGTGTACTTTACCAATTAACAGCTTCCTCTCTAGTCCCTGTTATAGAAGGAATGTTATAGACACTGGGAGATGGCTGGTAAGCTTAAATGATTAATCTCACTATGTAATTCACTGGCTACCAAAAAAAAAAAAAAAAAAAAAAAAAAAAAAAAAAAGACAAGAGCCAGGCATCTCTGGCATCTGTCAGAGCACTTGGAAGTCTAGGATTGCAAGAACCCTGAAATGAGTTAAAGGCAGGCTAGATTACACAGTGAATTCCAGGCCAACCTGGGCTACTTAGTAGGACCTTGTCTTAAAGGAAAATAGGCCTTTTCAACAGCTAATGAAATGATCATATGACTTTTTTCTATCAGTTTGTTTATATGGTGGATTAAGTTGATGGATCTTTGTATATTGAACCATGCCTGAATCCCTGAGATGAATTTTACTTGATCATGATGGATGATGTCCTTGATGTGTTTCTAGATTCCACTTGAGAGTATTTTATTGAGTATTTTTGTCTCAATGTTCATAAGAGAAATCAGTCGCCAGGTGTGGTGGCGCATGCCTTTAATCCTAGCACTTGGGAGGCAGAGGTAGGTGGATTTTTGAGTTCGAGATCAGCCTGGTCTACAAAGTGAGTTCCAGGACAGCCAGGGCTACAGAGAAACCCTGTATCAAAGAGAGAGAGAGAGAGAGAGAGAGAGAGAGAGAGAGAGAGAGAGAGAGAGAGAGAGAGAGAGAGAGAGAGAGAGAGAAAGAGAGAAAAGTCAGCCTGAAGTTCTCTTTGTTGAGTCTTTGTGTGGTTTACGTATCAGAGTGACTGTGGCTGCATAGAATGAGTTTTGCATTCCTTCTGTTGATATTTTGTGAAATAGTTTGAAGAATATCGTTATTAGCTCTTCTTTGATGGTCTGGTAGAATTCTGCTCTAAAACCATTTGGCCCTGGGCTTTTATTTTTTTGGTTGGGAAACTTTTAATGACTGCTTCTATTTCTTTAGGAATTATAAGGCTGTTAAATAGTTTGTTTACCTGATCTTGATTTAACTTTGGAAAGTGGTATCTGTCTAGAAATTTTTCCATTTCATTAAGATCTTCCAATTTTGTGAAGTATAGGCTTTTGAAGTAAGACCTAATGAGTCTTTGAATTTCCTGTGTCTATTGTTATGTCTCCCTTTTTGTAAGGAGCCGCCCTCACATTCGCCATTACAAGATGGCGCTGATGGCACTGAGGGACGGGTTTCCGCCATTCTATCTCTCTCTCTCTCTCTCTCTCTCTCTCTCTCTCTCTCTCTCTCTCTCTCTCTCTCTCTCTCTCTCTCTCTCTCTGGCTCTCTTCTCCACTGGCTCCTGAAGGGGTAAGCAATAAAGCTTGTGCCGCAGAAGATTCCGGTTGCCCTGAGCATGTTCTTACCAGGGGGAACAAAAGCGCGGGCAATACCTTTTCCATTATGATCTTTGTAACCAGAGAAATGCAGATCAAAACAACTCTGAGATTTCATCTTATACCAGTCAGAATGGCTAAGATCAAAAACTCAAGTGATAGCACATGCTGGGGAGGATGTGGAGCAAGGAGAACATTCCTCTGAAGTAGAACTTAAGGGTTTTTGGAAAGTAGGTTGGATTGTGTTTTGCTGAGGCAAATATGTGAAGGAATGTTTAGCTGAAGCAGACACAGGTAAAAGACTAAGGCAAAATAGTAAAGGAACTCTGTGCTGAAGCAGACAGGAGAAAAGATGTTCTGCTAAAGCAAGCATGTGAAAGGACATGTGAAAAATGATTCTTCCCTAATGACACATGGATTGGTCCACCTTACATTTTGTATTTGAGCTGCATTTGTTGGGGAAATAAAATAGTCATTTGAGTTTAATAGAAATGGGTATAAAGTTCTTGTTACTCCCTGGTACCAGTCTTAAGGCGCTAAGCAGCAGCCTTGTGTGGTGCTCGTCACCTGTAATCCAACTACCAAGGGAAGGCAGAATTGTGAGAACAGCCTACATGCACTTTAGAGAAAAGTCAGATGAATGGCTTCATGGGTAAAGGGCCTCAGGAGGGACCACTGTTTGGCTTTCTGATCGTCAAAATGAGTGGAGGGCAGAAGCCTATATGACACCATAAAGGCAGTGGCTCCAGTGCGCTCCAGGGACACAGGCTTTAGCCATCCATCTTCTGTTGGTATTTTTGTTATTTCCTCCCAAGGGATGCTCGGTTTTCCTTGTGGGCTACATGAGAAACTGGAGAAGCTAGAAAAGTAATTTTCTTTTTCCTTTCCTTAACCATTTCCCTTAACCCTGAGACACAAGGTTTGTTTTTGGTGGAGAGTAAGAAGTAAGGATGATGAAGGGGTGAATGGAAATGCGGATGGTAGTTTATCCACCTCTAGTAAACCAAAGGAAGGTTGCATTTAACAACAACAACAACAACAGCCAAAAAAAAAACAAAACAAAACAACAACAACAAGAAAACAACTAAAGATTGATAGAGTTTTTGTTTTGTTTTGTTTTGTTTTTTTGGTTTTTAGAGACAGGGTTTCTCTGTGTAGCCCCGGCTGACCTGGAACTCACTCTGTAGACCAGGCTGGCCTCGAACTCAGAAATCCACCTGCCTCTGCCTCCCGAGTGGTGGGATTAAAGGCATGCGCCACCACACCCGGCTTGATAGAGTATTTTTAAATGAATTATATTTTCCTTTGTCAAAGATTTAGATTAAGTATGTGGCTAGTATCAAGTATTTTCACCTTCATGTCATGTCACGCTGGACTTCCTCTAATACAGTGAGGTTATCTGCTGAATGCGATAACAGAAAATGAGGTATTTCAGTAGGATTGCTTAGCTCAGCTGTTGCTTCTAATTTTAAATTAGTAATAGCTTCTTCACCTCTGTCAAATAGTCTTAACTTATTGTCTTTCTTCCCTGGCATAATCATGCTGTTATATTGTGATGGCTAGTTTTTGTTGTTGTTGTTTTTTTTAATTAATTAATTTTTTTACACTCCATATTTTATTCCCCCACTTCTCCCCCCCCCCCAGTCTACCCTGCAACTGTTCCTTATTCTATACCTCCTCTCCACCCCCCTGTCTCCACGTGGATGTCCCAACCCCCCACCCCGCCTGACCTCTAAACACCCTGGGGCCTCCAGTCTTTTGAGGGTTAGGTGCATTATCTCTGAATGAACACAGACTCAGCAGTCCTCTACTGTATGTGTGTTGGGGGCCTCATATCAGCTGGTGTATGCTGTCTGTTTGATGGTCCATTGTTTGAGAGATCTCAGGGATCCAGATTGAGACTGCTGGTCCTCCTATAGGACCACCCTTCTCCTCAGCTTCTTTCAGCCTTCCCTAATTCAACAACAGGGGTCAGCTGCTTCTGTCCATTGGTTGGGTGAAAATATCTGCATCTGACTCAGCTGCTTGTTGGGTCTTCTGGAGTGCGGTCATGCTAGGTCCCTTTTTGTGAGTGCTCCACAGCCTCAGTAATAGTGTCAGGCCTTGGGATCCCTTGAGCTGGATCCCACTTTGGACCTGTCACTGGACCTTCTTTTCCTTGGGCTTTTCTCCATTTCCATCCCTGTAATTCTTTCAGACAGGAACAATTATGGGTCAGAGATGTGACTGTGGGATGGCAACCCCATCCCTCACTTAATGTCCTGTCTTCCTGCTGGAGGTGGGCTCTATAAGTTCCCTCTTCCTAATGTCGGGCATTTCATCTAAGGTCCCTCATTTTGAGTCCTGAGAGTCTCTCATCTCCCAGGTCTCTGGTGCATTCTGGAGGGTCCCTCAAACTCCTATCACCTGAGGTTGCCTGTTTCCATTCTTTCTCCTGGCCCTCAGGGCTTCAGTCCTTTTCTCTCACCAGATCAGTTTCCCCCTTCCCTCCACTCCTTCCCCATATGTCCCTCCCTCCCTCCCTCCCTCCCTCCCTCCCCACTTGTGATTGCTTTCTTCTCCCTCCCAAGAGGGACTGTGGTGTCCTCACTTGGGCACTTCAACTTGTTGGCCTTTTTGAGTTCTGTGTTCTGTGGACTGTATCTTGGGTACTCTGTACTTTTTTTTTTTTTTTTGCTAACATCTACTTATTAGTGAGTACATACCATGCATATCCCTTTGCATCTGAGTTACCTCACTCAGGATCATATTTTCTGTTCCATCCATTTGCCTGCAAAACTTAGGATGTCCTCGTTCTTAATAGCTGAGTAGTATTCCATTGTATAAATGAACCACATTTTCTGTATCCATTCTTCTGTCATGGGACATCTAGCTTGTTTCCAGCTTCTGGCTATCACAAATAAGGCCACTATGAACATAGTGGAACATGTGCCCCTGTGGCATGGTGGGCCATCTTTTGGGTATATTTCCAAGAATGGTATAGCAGGGTCTTCAGGTAGATCTATTTCCAATTTTCTAAGGAACCTCCAGATTGATTTCCAGAATGGTTGTACCAGTTTGCAATCCCACCAGCAATGGAGTAGTGTTCCTTTTTCTCCACATCCTCTCCAGCATGTTCTGTCACCTGTGGTTTGATCTTAGCCATTCTGATTGATGTAAGGTGGAGTCTCAGGGTCGTTTTGATTTGCATTTCTCTGATCACTAAAAAATTTGAACATTTCTTTAGGTGTTTCTCAGTCATTCAAGATTCCTTAGTTGTGAAATCTCAGTTTAGTTCTATACCCCATTTTTTTTAAAATTGGGTTGTTTGTTTGTTTTTTGTTTATATAAAGAACTTCTTGAGTTCTTTATATATTTTAGATATTATCCCTCTATCGGATGTGGGGTTAGTGAAGATTTTCTTCCCAATCTGTAGGTTGCCAATATGTGTTATTGACTATGTCCTTTCCCTTCCATAAGTTTTCCAGTTTCATGAGGTCCCATTTATCAATTCTTGATCTTAGAGCATGAGCCATTGGAGTTCTGTTTAGGATATTTCCCCCTGTGCCAATGAATTCAAGGTTCTTTCTCACTTACTCTTCTATTAGATTTAGTGTATCTGGTTTTATGTTGAGGTGCTTAATCTACTTGGACTTGAGCTTCGTGCAAGGTGACAAGTATGAGTCTATTTTCACTTTTCTACATACAGACAGCCACTTAAACCACCGTTGTATATTTTTTGGCTTCTTTGTCAAAGATCAAGTGTCTGTAAGTGTGTGGTTTTATTTCTGGGTCTTCAATTCTAGTCCATTGATCAACGTGTCTATCTCTGTACCAATACCATGCAGGTTTTTTTTTTTTTTTTTTTTTAATCACTATTGCTCTGTAGTAAAGCTTGAGGTCAGGGATGGTGATTCCCCCAGCTGTTGTTTTTATTATTAAGAATTGTTTTCGCTATTCTGGGTTTTTGCCTTTCCAGATGAATTTGAGAATTACTCTTTCCATGTCTTTGAAGAATTGTGTTTGGATTTTGATAGGGATTGCATTGAATCTATAGATTGCCTTTGGTAGGGTGGCCATTTTTACTATGTTAATTCTGTCAATACATGAGCATGGGAGATCTCTCCATTTTTTGAAATCTTCAATTTCTTTCTTGAGAGACTTGAAGTTATTGTCATACAGGTCTTTCACTAATTTCTTGCTCAGCCTGTTCATCATTTGTATAAAGGAAGGCTACTGATTTATTTGGGTTAATTTTATATCTGGCCATGTTGCTGAAGTTGTTTATCAGCTGGAGAAGTTCTCTGGTAGAATTTTTGGGCTTGCTTATTTACACTATCATATCATCTGCAAATAGTGATACCTTTATTCCTTCTTTGCCAAGTTGTATCCCCTTGATCTCTTTTTGTTGACTTTTGTTCTAGCTAGCACTTTGAGTACTATATTTAATAGATATGTGGAGAGTGGGCATCCTTGTCTTGTCCCTGATTTCAGTAGGATTGCTTCAAGTATGTCTCCATTTAATTTGATATTGGCTATTGGTTTGCAGTAAATTGCTTTTATTATGTTTAGTTATGGGCCTTGAATTCTTGATCTCTCCAATACTTTTAACATGAGGGGTGTTGTATTTTTGTCAAATGCTTTTTCTGCATCTAGGGAGATGGTCATGTGATTTTTTTCTTTAAGTTTGTTTATATAGTGGATTATGTGAATGGATTTTCGTATATTAAACCAACCTTGCATCCCTGGGATGACGCCTACTTGATCATGGTGAATAATGGTTTTGATATGTTCTTGGATTCAGTTTGCAAGAATTTTATTGAGTATTTTTGCATCGATATTCATGAGCGAGATTGGTCTGAAGTTCTTTTTTTGGGTTGGGTCCTTGTGTGGTTTAGGTATCAGAGTAATTGTGGCCTCATAGAATGAGTTAGGTAGTGTTCCTTCTCTTTCTATTTTATGGAATAGTTTGAGGAAAATTGGTATCAGATCTTCTTTGAAGGTCCGGTAGAATTGTGCACTAAATCATCTGGCCCTGGGCTTTTTTTGGTTGGGAGGTTTTGTGATGGCTAGTTTTTGTTTTTTGTTTGTTTGTTTGTTTCTATCAACTTAACACAAGCTACAATCATTTGGAAAGGGTCTCAATTGACAACATGCTACCATAAGATTTGCTTGTAGGCAAGTCTTGAGTGCACTTTCTTGATTAATAATTGATTTGAATGGACTCAATTCACTAGCGTTGTGCCACTCCCTAAGAGGTCTTGGATGGTATAAGAAAGCAAACTCAATAAGCCACAATGAGCAAGCTAGTAAGTAGCACTTTTCCATGACCTCTGCTTCAGTTTCTGCCTCTAGATCTGTGCCCTAATTTCCCTGGAAGATGGACAACATGCTGCAAGAATATTCCTTTTCTCCCCAAGTTGCTTCATGGTAACAGCATAATAACTAAGAGAGAACTGGTACCAGGAATGGAGTGTTGCTGTTGCAGACCTGACCATGTTTTTAGTGTGGTGGCATTTGAACTTTTAACTGGAAAAGCCACTGAATGCTCAGAGTTCAATGGCCTGTTCTGTGGGAGTTTGAAAGAGAATGCTGAGAGCAGTGCAGACAATGAAGAGTTGGCTCATGAAGTTTCAGAAGAAAGTTTGAGACTCCTTTAAAGACTCCACTGGTGGTTGGATCCCAGAAGTCTGACACTGAGTTCTACACTGCTGGAGTTTGGTTTTTGCTTTGTTACTGTGTTGTGGTTCTTCCTTCTTAGATTAATACAGTAATTTCTATTTTACAGCAATCCACAGTATTTTAACTTTGATTTTACAGACTGAATATTTTAGAGAGATTTTAGAGAGATGTTGGGCTTTTAAGAGATTTGGATATTTAAAAAAAAACCTGAACTTTTAAATTTTTTGCATTTTGAAAGACTGGGAGTTTTTAAGGTTGGTATGTTTTACATTGGTGATGTTATTATGAGAAAGGAAAGGTTATAGTTGAATGTTAATGAGTGTCATGTTGACAAGGAATCAATTTTGCTGGCTAGTTTTTTGTCAACTTAAGATAGAGCCATTTGGGAAGAGAGAATCTCAACTGAGAAAAAAAACCTTTGTAAGATTTGCCTTTAGGCAAGTCTGAAGTGCATTTTCTTGATTAATATTGATTTGAGGGGGTCCAGCTCACTGGGTGTAGTGATCCTAGATGACATAAGAAACCAAGCTGAGAAAGCCCTGGAGAACAATCCAGTAGGCAGTGTTCCTCCATGATCCCTGCCTCAGGTTCTGCCTCTAGGTTCCAGTTTCAATTTTCCTGAAAGAGAGAATACCAGCTGTACTATGAAATAAACCCTTTCTCAAGTTGCTCTTGGTCATGGTCTTTATCACAGTTATTATAAAAGTAACTAAGACACATTGTAAGATTTTTTTAATTAAAAAAGTTAATAAACAAATTCAGGTGACAGAAGATGCTGGCGAGGATGTGGAGAAAGAGGAACACTCCTCCATTGTTGGTGGGATTGCAAGCTTGTATAACCACTCTGGAAATCAGTCTGGCGGTTCCTCAGAAAATTGGACATAGTACTACCGGAAGATCCCGTAATACCTCTCCTGGGCATATATCCAGAAGATGTTCCAACTGCTCCACTATGTTCATAGCAGCCTTATTTATAATAGCCTGAAGCTGGAAACAGCCCAGACAGATGCCCCTCAACAGAGGAATGGATACAGAAAATGTGGTACATTTACACAATGGAGTACTACTCAGCTATTAAAAAGAATGAATTTATGAAATTCCTAGGCAAATGGATGGACCTGGAGGGCATCATCCTGAGTGAGGTAACCCAATAACAAAAGAACTCACATGATATGTACTCACTGATAAGTGGATATTAGCCCAGAAACTTAGAATACCCAAGATACAAGATACAATTTGCTAAATGCATGAAACTCAAGAAGAACAAAGACCAAGTGTGGACACTTTGCCCTTCTTAGAATTGGGAACAAAACACCCATGGAAGGAGTTAACAGAGACAAAGTTTGGAGCTGAAACAAAAGGATGGACCATCTAGAGACTGCCATACCCGGGGATCCATCCCATAATCAGCCTCCAAACACTGACACTATTGCATACACTAGCAAGATTTTGCTGAAAGGACCCTGATATAGCTGTCTCTTGTGAGGCTATGCCGGGGTCTAGCAAACACAGAAGTGGAGGCTCACAGTCAGCTATTGGATGGATCACAGGGCCCCCAATGGAGGAGCTAGAGAAAGTACCCAAGGAGCTAAAGGGGTCTGCAACCCTATAAGTGGAACAACATTATGAACTAACCAGTACCCCCCTGGAGCTTGTGTCTCTAGCTACATATGTATCAGAAGATGGCCTAGTTGGCCATCATTGGAAAGAGAGGCCCCTTGGTCTTGCAAACTTTATATGCCTCAGTACAGGGGAATGCCAGGGCCAAGAAGTGGGAGTGGGTGGGTAGGGAAGTATGGAGGGGAGGGTATGGGGGACTTTGGGGATAGCATTGGAAATGTAAATGAAGTAAATACCTAAAAGAAAAAAAAAGTTAATAAACTTAGTTTAAAACCTTAGCCCTTTCTTTTATGAATCCCTTTCTGGTATGTTTGAATCTATCTTTGAAATTTTTTTCATCTTATATTCCTTTATCTTGTGTCTATATGTATGTGTATGTGTGGGAGAGCCATGTGTGAGGATCAGAGGTCAACTAGCATGCATCTACTCTCTTCTTGTACTGTGCAGAATCCAGGATTCCAACTCAGAAAATTAATACTATGCAGAACAGTGTTTGTTCCCAAGTTGGTTATTTTTATATGGGTTAGTAAGGTTTTGCAAAACAACTGTTCATTAGAAGGGAAGAAACTGAGGCACCAAAGCACCATCTAAAGTTTTATAAAATTAGTAGTGTTAAAATTCTGTTGTATAGTATGAATCTATAATAAAGTTTCCAAGGACTGTATTTAAAATTAAAAGTTCATGTGACTTGGGATATGAAAACACTGTACATTAATTGATCAATTTGTCTACTCATAGTAATGACATCTGTTTGATTTGTTCAAAAATGCATAGCATGTCAGGTTTGATGGCCTATGCTACAGTCTTAATTGTGCTCAGCACTTGGGGAGCAGAGGCAGGAATATTGCAAGTTTGATGCCAGGATGGATATCAGAGGAAGACCTTATCCCCAAAAAAAGAAGAAAAGGAGAGGAGGTGGTAGTGCATTCTCACAGCTGTTTGTGCCAGATTCAGGAAGCCAAAGGAGGCATTCTGGAGAGACTAGCAGGTGGCCACACTACCTGTGCACTTAGTACTAACTGGCTTCTCTCAAGTGTGAGCGTCACTAATCATGCGCTGATTACCTCCCCTGCTAGTATATGGAGCTCCACACTTGTAGAGTACCAACTCTACTCTGTTTAGACCTGGGCACGATAGTGCTCATCTATAGTCCTGGGAACTGGAGGTTGATGGAGGGGAAATGTTGAGTGCCAAGCCAGGCTAGGCGTACTGCAAAACTGTTTCATAGCCCCGAAGAACCTGTGTTTGTTTATTGATAGAGGATAAGACCAGAACAGACTAGTTATGGTTCCCATGTTGATCTTCATTAGTAAAAGTGCTCAGTGTGTTTGTTCAGTCTGCTGCTTCTTTCCACATGAATTTCAAGATGTTATTTTTAACAGGAATAGAAGTCAGAGTGATGGCACTCCATGAGGAAGAGCTGGGTCATACAGATATAACCTCCAGTTCTGGCCCAGCAAAAAGAAGACTCTTGTTGGATTTGTTGAAAGGCTTTGAGAGGAAGGAAGAAACATTAGTGAGAATTTCCCTCAGATAAAATGTTTTAGTTTTAAAGAAAAACTGCTCAATTATGTTTCCCCAAATATAATATATGAATAAGTTAGGATGAAAGCTGGAATTCTTGCTTTTTTTTCCAAGAAGTTTTTCCTGTCAAACTCACTATTGTTATAATGAGTATGTGAGTACACACAGACACACACACACACACTACCTGCCAATCTTTAATGGTTGTTATAGATAACACAGAACTGGTTTTTACTAACCCAAATCAGCTTCCGTTGATGTGACGACCTACCTGAGACAAGATACATTAGAAACAAAAGCTTATTTGAGCTCATGGTTCTGGATGAGCAAGGTTTAGGGAGCTTATCTGGGAAGCCTCGATGGCAGAGTTCCACGTGGCAAGACACAGGGAGTACTTGATGACTCTCTTCTTTAAAAGTTGCTATGAGTGAAGCAAAGGGGCTCCACCCTAATAACTGTCTATTCCTAATAATCTAGTAATTTCCCAGAGCACCCTACTCTAGGTATCATAGCTGGATCAAGTTTTCACTTCTATAAATTCCTCATAGCAGAGGCTAAGTTTCCATACCGGAAACCTTGGGTAACATTCACACCACATTTAAACCATAGCAAGAAGCTGGGCAGTGATGACGTGTGCCTTTAATCCCAGCACTTGGGAGGCAGAGCAACCCTGTCTCGAAAAACAAAAACAAACAAACAAACAAAGCTTCAAAACAAACCCTCCATAGCAATAGTTACATAGACTTCAATTTTAATTGCATTTCTAAGTACTACATGAACACTACATACAACTTTGAAAACACCAAAATACATGTGTGTGTCACCAGTGTGGCTACTTGGGAGGCTACAGTAGGAGAACCATAAAGTCAAGGCCAGGGAAGTTGGGAAGAGAAATGGGCTGAGCAGGAGACAAGCGAAGCTGGGGAGGGGTGAGTGTGACTCAAATACATTATGCACATGTACACAAGTGTCTTCATGAAACCAACTGTGTATAATTAATGTTACTAATATTATATTAGTATATAATTAGTATAATACTAATAAAAATGGGACAACTAATAGTGAAAAGTAGAAAAAAGAGAACTATTCAATGTGTCCAAGCTGGAAAGAGGAGCAAAAAAATGGGTCCTGAAACCCTCAAAGCCATTTTGGGGTATTTGCATGAAGTTTAGACTTAAATAGAGGTCATGAGGTATGGGTAATCAATTAATTCTGCTTGAGAACTGATCTCCCACATCACTGACCCATCATTGACTGGCTGTGTTCTTCCAGGTGGGCTGTTGTCAAGCATTTTAAAATGTGGGAGACAGGTTTCTCCTCTGGTAAGTACCAGGTTCCTGCCTATCTCCTCCTCCAAAATGAGATTTTTTTAATCCTTTGGAGTCCTTTGTTTCAATAGTTTGACTGGCAAAGGGAGGTACTATTTTTTTAAAACTTTGTATTGGTGATTTTGTATATTTACATTTCAAATGTTGTCCCCCTTCTTGGTTTCCTCTAAGAGAACCCCCATCTTACATCCTCCTCCTACCTCCCGGAGGGGGCTCCCCCCCCCCACTCACACACTCCCACCTCCTCTGCTCTGGCATTCCCCTACACTGGGGCATCACAAGATCAAGAGACTCTCCTCCCATTAATGCCCGACAAGGCCATCCTCTGCTATGTATGTGGTCCTTCCATTTGTACTCTTTGGTTGGTGGTTTAGTCTCTGGCCCAAGATACAGTTCACAGACCACATGAAGCTCAAGAAGAAGGAAGTTCGGGGCTGGTGAGATGGCTCAGTGAGTAAGAGCACCCGACCGCTCTTCCAAAGGTCCAGAGTTCAAATCCCAGCAACCACATGGTGGTTCACAACCATCCGTAATGAGATCTGACTCCCTCTTCTGGAGTGTCTGAAGACAGCTACAGTGTACTTACATATAATAAATAAATAAATCTTAAAAAAAAAAAAAAGAAGAAGAAGGAAGTTCAAAGTGTGGATGCTTCGGTCTTTCTTAGAAGGGAGAACAAAATACTCAAGGGAGAAAATATGGAGACAAAGTGTGGAGCAGAGACTGAAGGAAAGGCCATCCAGAGACTGCCCCACTGGGGAGGGAGCCATCCCATATGCAGTCACCAAACCCAGACACTATTGTGGATGCCAAAAAGTACTTACTGACAGGAGCCTGATATAGCTGTCTCCTGAGAGGCTCTGTCAGAGCCAGACAAATACAGAGGCAGATGCTCACAGCCAACCATTGGACTGAGCATGGGGTCCCCAATGGAGGAGTTAGAAAGGACTGAAGGAGTTTGAAGGGGTTTGCAACACTATCAACCAACCAGACACCCCAGAGCTCCATTTTTAGTAGGGTTATTTGGTTCTCTGGAGTCTAATTCTTAAGTTCTCTGTATATTTTGGACATTGGCCCTTTACTAGATGTAGGATTGGTAAAGATCTTTTCCCAAACTGTAGGTTGCTGTTTTGTCCTATTGACAGTGTCCTTTGCCTTACAGAAGCTTTTCAATTTTATGAGGTCCCATTTGTCTATTTAGTTATTTAAGGTATGTGAGTACACTGTAGCTGTACAGATGGTTGTGAGCCTTCATGTGGTTTCTGGGAATTGAATTTTTAGGACCTCTGCTCGCTCTGGTCAACCCAGTTTGTTCCAGTCAATTCTGCTCCCTCTGCCCCCAAGAATTATTTATTATTATATATATGTACACTGTAGCTGACTTCAGACATACCAGAAGAGAGCATCAGATCTCATTACGGGTGGTGGTGAGCCACCATGTGGTTGCTGGGATTTGAATTCATGACCTTCCAAAAAGCAGTCAGTGCTCTTACCTTCTGAGTCATCTTGCCAGCCCCCATTTATTTGTCGATTTTTGATCTTAGGTCATAAGCCATTGCTGTTCTGTTCAGGAAAATTTCCCCTGTGCCCATGTGTTCAAGGCTCTTTCTTCCCCACTTTCTCTTCTATTAGATTCTGTGTATCTGGTTTTATGTGGAGGTCCTTGATCCATTTGGACTTGAGCTTTGTACAGGGAGATAAGAATTCACTTTACATCCTGCTCACTGGGCCCTCCCTGCCATCCCCACTCACAGTCCTTCTCCAAATCCTACCCTGGCTAAGTATCTCTTTAGAATGTCTCCTCTCTGCTCTCTTCTACCAAAGCTCTTTCTAGGAATTCTACATGCAGCCTGCCTTGGATGGTGTGAATTAAATTTCAATCAGTGTTGTCTCCGAGACTCATTCAAGACACTCCTTTCCTGATCCCAAACAATATCATATACTATTATTCCAAATAGACTCTGATAGGGTATAGGTGGCACAATTCCAACTCCAGTGCTCATGAAGACAGCCCAAGAAACACAGGTGTCAGAAAGCCAGTTCTCAGAACCAGGCAAAATCCTGTAACTGTTCCTAATGCTACTGAGCACTCTGTTAACCAGGTGGCCAACTCTAGCAGTTAATATCTTAATCGTTTATGTGCAGTTTTTCATTAGAATTTTAGGTAAAGATAAAGGTAAAAAGGTTTTCAAGGGGCAATTAGCAGAGGAATGCTAATCCATCGGGGAGGGAGGAGGGTGGGGTCAGCTCCTGCTCTCAAGAGTGTTAGCAAGTTTTCTTTTTGCTGGGTGATACACATTAGTAATTTTTATTTTTAATCAATTTATTTATTCTTATGTATATGACTGTTTTCCTTGCATGTATGCCTGGTGTCCACAGAGAGTGCAGAGAGGGTGCCAAATCCCCTGGAACTGAGGTTACAAATGTTGTCAGCCACCATGGATACTGGTAAACTGAACCTGGGTCATCTGTAAGAGAATAAGAGAATAGACAGCTGTGCTTACTATAAACACAAACAACACAGGAAACGGAGTTATTTATATGCAAACATTTTATTGACTTATTCAACTATACAAGCTATCTCTCCTTCAGGGAGATCACAAAGCCAGGGCATTCAAGAAGCTGGGCTCTAACTCTTCAAGGGGAAGCTAATTCACTTTTAGCATCCTTGAGGATGCTTGCAGACTCAGTCGGCTCAGCTTCAGCTTCTGCTGGCATTATGTAGAGCATCCATGATGGTTTTATTATACTCTGCAATCTGCTTCATCACATTTTTAATCACCGGCTGGTAATCACTCTCTTGACTCTTGGTTGCTATGACTAATTACAAGAGTTAAGGAGGAACAATGTCAGTAAAAACAGCAGTCTGTGACTCAAAGGAACTGAAGCAGACTTGGGTATTTGTCACAGTGAATGCAGACAGTACAGAAAAAGTACTAGAATAAATTTTACATTTAACCTTATTTTAGAAAAGCATACATCGACACAAAAAGGCCAAGTAAAACTTGTTTAAAAAAATCACTTTTGATTTTTTTTCCTCATTATTTATTCATTCACTTTACAGCCTGATCACAGCCTCCCGCTCTCCTCCACCTCCTGATTTTTTAATATCAGGTTGCTCCATCTAATTCTAATCTCAGAGCAACTAACATTCAGAAAACCTCTAGTCTCCATACAGTCACAAGGAATTTCAGGCAAGTCTCAAGACTTCACTAGTTCAGAATCATGTAATTTATGTTGCACAAAGCTAGAATGCTGGACTTTTAAACATCCAGTGAATAACCAGTCAGCCTTTTGTAAGCTGAGTTGTTCTAACACTTGGATAGAGCTTCTATGGCATCCTATCTAGAAGTAAGCTGAGGTGTGTCCTGCCTCTGAGATAAAGTTCAGCAACACCCTAAAAGACAGCTGTGATAACCATCTTGCTCTGAGGACAGAGGGAACAGGCAGGAAACAAAGACAGATGTTGTAACTCTACAATGCAGGCCCTCACTTGGTAGGAATAAGATCCAGTTGAATCATGTGTAACATAATTGAACTCAGAGGTCAAATTTCTTATGACCCTGACTGGTTAGCACCCTTTGCTCTACAGACAGTCAAGTTGTAGCATTGTAAACAACTAAGACCTATATCTAAACTTTTTCAGAAATTCTATGAATACAAACTATTCTAAACATTATAAAATTAAGGCTTAAACAGATCAAAAGAACTTTCTAAGAACTGTAGCTTACCAGTGACAGAATCACCATTCAAAATTTGATCATCCAACTCTATAATGTATGCCCTTAAGCACTATGCTATATGGTGACTTTATACTCCATATTGGGTAATTCTCAAAATCAGTTTTCTAATAGTCTGAGTAAACACCGTTACAGAACAGAAACTGGTGCTAATCTTTGTGACCCCCATATAATGAACTCAGAGTTCTGTACACATTAAGCATTTGGGAAGGCCGAGCCACGTCAGTTTAAAGGATACACTCTTTCATTACGAAATTATTTTGCTCCAGGTGCTGCCACTTCCTCTCCAGATTTGTAAGCTAGAAACACAAAAGGTGAATGTTCACTGACTCTCATATTCAGAATCATTGCATACCCCTTTAGAGAGTGTATGAAAAAACACCCAATTTTAAATCTTAACAATTGCTTGCATTCTAAATAAAGTGAGGGTCACTAGAGAAGAAACTTAGGTTAAATCATTCAACAGCATATACATTTAAAAGGTTTTACTACACTTATTTTAATTTCAAAATAGTAAAAATATATGCCAATGAACAGACAATTTATGACTTTTCCTAAAGTAACTTCAAAAATAAAAATAGGAAGTGATGGGAATCTCTCCCTGAATTCTGGAACTCGAATGCTACAAGGTAATATATATTCTAACACTGCCAAAGGTTCAGACATATAGGGAAAGCTTCCTTATTTCTAGTGCTAAGTTTCCTGTCTTGTTTCCCAGGCTGCGCTAAGAGCAGAGCTGCAGTGTGAAGATTGTAAGAGCGTCTGTAAAAAGCTGGCATTGTTACAATAATTTCTGCATCAACAGGAAACTAATGTGGATATTATATTGACGGTTGCTTCCTCAGAAGACAGTTTCACTGTTATAGAATTAAACTGTTTTTCTGATTTAATTAACCTTGTAACTCTAGCTTTTTAAGATTCACATAGTTCTTCCTAAACAAAGGACTATCTTAAAAATGAAACATTAAAATAATGTTCTCCCTGGCTATTTCCAAGTAATGAGCATTTAAAAGAATGTGGTCATTGAAGAAGCAAGAAAAAGTGTCTCTTCTTATTCTCATGAACAGTATTCTCAGGGCACACATATCTACTATTGTTTCCTCCAGAGAGATAAATGTGGATATCAGAATGGAATCATAGTTAACTGTGGAAAATATATGGTCCTTGAGTCCTTATGAAATCAGATCTGTTGCAAATAAGACCTGGAAGTTAGGATGGCCCCAAGGAAGCAGTCAGCACATTTTGGCAATAAATCTTTAATAACCTTTTGCAAAGTCAAGTACCAGACATGTTTCCGTTTTTGTTCTCATCTGGCAACGAACCTCTTAAGTGCCATACAAATGATACAAGAATAACCTCATGTCAAATTCCTCTTACATTGTATGTCCTCATTACTGACTTGCCTTGACACCCATAAGGTAAATGCCAAATTTGATAATCTTTTCTCTCTACAGCTTATTCAAATAATATCACATGAAATTATTTATTTATAGATATAAAAACACTTTTAAAGAAAGTCATTAAGATTTAAAGACAAGACAAACCTCTTCCGGTCAGAAAAGCACCGGAGCAGCTGGGGCGCAGGGTCGGCTGACACTCGCCAGCTACCCACAACACCCGCCACAGGATCTTAAGACTTCTGGTGAGTGGAGCACAGCTTCTGCTCCAATCCAATTGCGCGCGGGACCTGAGACTGCATTAGTTAGGGAAGCAGAAACCGGCCTGAGTAGGGCCACAGGCCTCTTCCGGCTGGACCAGCACCGGGGTACCGTCAGCTACCCACGACCCCCGCCGCAGGATTTTGAGACTGCTGGTGAGTGGAACACAGCTTCTGCTTCAATCTTTAAACAGTGACAACGATAACAACTAACCCCAGAGATTACCAGATGGCGAAAGGTAAACGTAATAATCTTACTAACAGAAACCAAGACCACTCACCATCATCAGAACCCAGCACCCCCACTTCGCCCAGTCCAGGGCACCCCAACACACCGGAAAAGCTAGACACGGATCTAAAAGCATATCTCCTGATGATGGTAGAGGACTTCAAGAAGGACTTTAATAACACACTTAAAGAAATACAGGAGAACAATGCTAAACAGGCAGAAGACACTAAAGAGGAAGCACAAAAATCCCTTGAAGAATTGCAGGAGAACACTGCTAAAGAGTTACAAATCCTTAAAGAAAAACAGGATAACATAATCAAACAGGTAGAAGTCCTTACAGAAAAACAGGAAAACACATCCAAACAGATGATGGAAATGAACAAAACCATACTAGACCTAAAAAGGGAAGTAGACACAATAAAGAAAACCCAAAATGAGGCAACACTGGAGATAGAAACCCTAGGAAAGAAATCTGGAACCATAGATACGAGCATCAGCAACAGAATACAAGAGATGGAAGAGAGAATCTCAGGTGCAGAAGATTCCATAGAGAACATCGGCACAACAATCAAGGAAAATGGAAAATGCAAAAAGATCCTAACTCAAAACATCCAAGAAATACAGGACACAATGAGAAGACCAAACCTACGGATAATAGGAGTGGATGAGAATGAAGATTTTCAACTCAAAGGACCAGCAAACATCTTCAACAAAATTATAGAAGAAAAGTTCCCAAATCTAAAGAAAGAGATGCCCATGAACATACAAGAAGCCTACAGAACTCCAAATAGACTGGACCAGAAAAGAAATACCTCCCGACACATAATAATCAGAACAACAAATGCTCTAAATAAAGATAGAATACTAAAAGCAGTAAGAGAAAAAGGCCAAGTAACATATAAAGGCAAGCCTATCAGAATTACACCAGATTTTTCACCAGAGACTATGAAAGCCAGAAGATCCTGGACGGATGTTATACAGACACTAAAAGAACACAAATTCCAGCCCAGGCTACTATACCCAGCCAAACTCTCAATTAACATAGATGGAGAAACCAAAGTATTCCACGACAAAACCAAATTCACACATTATCTCTCCACGAATCCAGCCCTTCAAAGGATAATAACAGAAAAAAACCAATACAAGGACAGGAACCACGCCCTAGAAACAACAAGAAGGTAATCCCTCAACAAACCTAAAAGAAGACAGCCACAAGAACAGAATGCCAACTTTAACAACAAAAATAACAGGAAACAACAATTACTTTTCCTTAATATCTCTTAATATCAATGGACTCAACTCCCCGATAAAAAGACATAGACTAACAAACTGGCTACACAAACAAGACCCAACATTTTGCTGCTTACAGGAAACTCATCTCAGAGAAAAGGATAGACACTACCTCAGAATGAAAGGCTGGAAAACAATTTTCCAAGCAAATGGCATGAAGAAACAAGCTGGAGTAGCCATTCTAATATCTGATAAGATTGACTTCCAACCCAAAGTCATTAAAAAAGACAGGGAGGGACACTTCATACTCATCAAAGGTAAAATCCTCCAAGAGGAACTATCAATCCTGAATATCTATGCTCCAAATACAAAGGCAGCCACATTCATTAAAGAAACTTTAGTAAATCTCAAAGCACACATTGCACCTCATACAATAATAGTGGGAGACTTCAACACACCACTTTCACCAATGGACAGATCATGGAAACAGAAACTAAACAGGGACACAGAGAAACTAAGAGAAATTATGAATCAAATGGATCTGGCAGATATCTACAGAACATTCTATCCTAAAACAAAAGGATATACCTTCTTCTCAGCACCTCATGGTACCTTCTCCAAAATTGACCACATAATTGGTCACAAAGCAGGCCTCAACAGATACAAAAATATTGAAATTGTCCCATGCATCCTATCAGATCACCATGGACTAAGGCTGATCTTCAATAACAAAATAAATAATAGAAAGCCAACCTTCACATGGAAACTGAACAACACTCTTCTCAATGATACCTTGGTCAAGGAAGGAATAAAGAAAGAAATTAAGGACTTTTTAGAGTTCAATGAAAATGAAGCCACAACATACCCAAACTTATGGGACGCAATGAAAGCATTTCTAAGAGGAAAACTCATAGCTCTGAGTGCCTCCAAAAGGAAACTAGAGAGAGCACACATTAGCAGCTTGACAACACACCTAAAAGCACTAGAACAAAAGGAAGCAAATTCACCCAAGAGGAGTAGACGGCAGGAAATAATCAAACTCAGGGGTGAAATCAACCAAGTGGAAACAAGAAAAACTATTCAAAGAATCAACCAATCAAGGAGCTGGTTCTTTGAGAAAATCAACAAGATAGATAAACCCTTAGCCAGACTCACTAGAGGGCACAGGGAAAGCATCCTAATTAACAAAATCAGAAATGAAAAAGGAGACATAACAACAGATCCTGAAGACATTAAAAACACCATCAGATCCTTCTACCAAAGGCTATACTCAACAAAACTGGAGAACCTGGATGAAATGGAGAAGTACCTAGATAGATACCAGGTACCAAAGTTGAATCAAGATCAGGTTAATGATCTAAACAGCCCTATATCCCCCAAAGAAATAGAAGCAGTCATTAATAGTCTCCCAACTAAAAAAAGCCCAGGACCAGATGGGTTTAGTGCAGAGTTCTATCAGACCTTCAAAGAAGATCTAATCCCAGTTCTTCACAAACTATTCCACAAAATAGAAACAGAAGGTACTCTACCCAACTCATTCTATGAAGCCACAATTACTCTGATACCTAAACCACAAAAAGACCCAACAAAGATAGAAAACTTCAGACCAATATCCCTTATGAATATTGATGCAAAAATCCTCAATAAAGTTCTTGCTAACCGAATCCAAGAACACATCAAAACAATCATCCATCCTGACCAAGTAGGTTTCATCCCAGGGATGCAGGGATGGTTCAATATACAGAAATCCATCAACGTAATCCAGTATATAAACAAACTCAAAGACAAAACCCACATGGTCATCTCGTTAGATGCGGAAAAAGCATTGGACAAGATCCAACACCCATTCATGATAAAAGTCTTGGAAAGATCAGGAATTCAAGGCCCATACCTAAACATGATAAAAGCAATCTACAGCAAACCAGTAGCCAACATCAAAGTAAATGGTCAGAAGCTTGAAGCAATCCCTCTAAAATCAGGGACTAGACAAGGCTGTCCACTTTCTCCATACCTATTCAACATTGTACTTGAAGTCCTAGCCAGAGCAATTCGACAACAAAAGGAGATCAAAGGGATACAAATTGGAAAAGATGAAGTCAAAATATCACTTTTTTGCAGATGATATGATAGTATATATAAGTGACCCTAAAAATTCCACCAGAGAACTCCTAAGCCTGATAAACAGCTTCGGTGAAGTAGCTGGATATAAAATTAACTCAAACAAATCAATGGCCTTTCTCTACACAAAGAATAAACAGGCTGAGAAAGAAATTAGGGAAACAACACCCTTCTCAATAGTCACAAATAATATAAAATATCTTGGCGTGACTCTAACTAAGGAAGTGAAAGATCTGTATAATAAAAACTTCAAGTCTCTGAAGAAAGAAATTATAGAAGATCTCAGAAGATGGAAAGATCTCCCATGCTCATGGATTGGCAGGATCAACATTGTAAAAATGGCTATCTTGCCAAAAGCAATCTACAGATTCAATGCAATCCCCATCAAAATTCCAAATCAATTCTTCAACGAATTAGAAAGTGCAATCTGCAAATTCATCTGGAATAACAAAAAACCTAGGATAGCAAAAACTCTTCTCAAGGATAAAAGAACCTCTGGTGGAATCACCATGCCGGACCTAAAGCTCTACTACAGAGCAATTGTGATAAAAACTGCATGGTACTGGTATAGTGACAGACAAATAGACCAATGGAATAGAATTGAAGACCCAGAAATGAATCCACACACCTATGGTCACTTGATCTTCGACAAGGGAGCTAAAAACATCCAGTGGAAGAAAGACAGCATTTTCAACAAATGGTGCTGGCACAACTGGTTGTTAACATGTAGAAGAATGCGAATCCATCCATTCCTATCTCCTTGTACTAAGGTCAAGTCTAAGTGGATCAAGGAACTTCACATAAAACCAGAGACACTGAAACTTATAGAGGAGAAAGTGGGGAAAAGCCTTGAAGATATGGGCACAGGAGAAAAATTCATGAATAGAACAGTAATGGCTTGTGCTGTAAGATCGAGAATTGACAAGTGGGATCTCATGAAACTACAAAGCTTCTGCAAGGCTAAAGACACCATCAATAAGACAAAAAAACCACCAACAGATTGGGAAAGGATCTTCACCTATCCTAAATCAGATAAGGGACTAATATCCAATATATATAAAGAACTCAAGAAGGTGGACTCCAGAAAGTCAAATAACCCCATTAGAAAATGGGGCTCAGAACTGAACAAAGAATTCTCACCTGAGGAATACCGAATGGCAGAGAAACACCTGAAAAAATGTTCAACATCCTTAATCATCAGGGAAATGCAAATCAAAACAACCCTGAGATTCCACCTCACACCAGTCAGAATGGCTAAGATCAAAAATTCAGGTGACAACAGATGCTGGCGAGGATGTGGAGAAAGAGGAACACTCCTCCATTGTTGGTGGGATTGCAAGCTTGTACAACCACTCTGGAAATCAGTCTGGCGGTTCCTCAGAAAATTGGACATAGTACTACCGGAGGATCCAGCAATACCTCTCCTGGGCATATATCCAGAAGATGTCCCAACCGGTAAAAAGGACACATGCTCCACTATGTTCATAGCAGCCCTATTTATAATAGCCAGAAGCTGGAAAGAACCCAGATGTCCCTCAACAGAGGAATGGATACAGAAATTATGGTACATTTACACAATGGAGTACTACTCAGCTATTAAAAAGAATGAATTTATGAAATTCCTAGCCAAATGGATGGACCTGGAGGGCATCATCTTGAGTGAAATAACACAATCACAAAAGAACTCACACAATATGTATTCACTGATAAGTGGATATTAGCCCAAAACTTAGGATACCCAAGATATAAGATACAATTTGATAAACGCATGAAACTCAAGAAGAATGAAGACCAAAGTGTGGACACTGTGCACCTTCTTAGAATTGGGAACAAAACACCCAGGGAAGGAGTTACAGAGACAAAGTTCGTAGCTGTGATGAAAGGATGGACCATTTAGAGACTGCCGTATCCAGGGATCCATCCCATAATCAGCTTCTAAACGCGGACACCATTGCATACACTAGCAAGATTTTGCTGAAAGGACCCAAATATAGCTGTCTCTTGTGAGACGATGCCGGGGCCTAGCAAACACAGGAGTGGATGTTCACAGTCAGCTATTGGATGTATCACAGGGCTCCCAATGGAGAAGCTAGAGAAAGTACCCAAGGAGCTAAAGGGATCTGCAACCCTATTGTTGGAACAACATGATGTACTAACCAGAACCCCGGAGCTCTTGTCTCTAGCTGCATATGTATCGAAAGATGGCCTAGTCGGCCATCAATGGAAAGAGAGGCCCATTGGACTTGCAAACTTTATATGCCCCAATATAGGGGAATGCCAGGGCCAAAAGAATGGGAATGGGTGGGTAGGGAAGTGGGGGGCGCTATGGGGGACTTTTGGGATAGCATTGGAAATGTAAGTGAGGAAAATATGTAATAAAAATCAAAAAAAAAAAAAGTTAAAAAAAAAAAAGATTTAAAGATAAGAATTTGATTAGGTAGCCAAGATTGGCAAAATACAAAAATATAAAGATATATTTAAAATTGTGGTTTATGTTATGATTTAGAAAGAAAACAACTAAACAAAGGTGTCCCGTATGGTGCCTTACATCATCTATATAGTGGAAGAAGAAAGTCAACAGTTTAAAACAAGCAACCTGTCTTTTTCCCTCTGACCCGCTTCATACAGTGTAATATAGTCACAAACTCTTACACTTTTCTCTAGCACTCATCCCCACTCATTTTTAGGTTTTTATATTGTGAAGTACAGACAAACTGACAGGTAAATGGGATACATAAATTAGTGATTGCTAGTTATTGCAAACTCCTGAGACTATTTTTTTCAGTAGAAATATAAACTATTTTTAAAAAAGATTTATTTATTATTATACATAAGGACATTGTAGCTGTCTTCAGATGCACCAGAACGGGGCGTCAGATCTCATTACAGGTGGTTGTGAGCCACCATGTGGTTGCTGGGATTTGAATTTAGGGCCTTCAGAAGAGCAGTCAGTGCTCTTACCCACTGAGCCATCTCACCAGCCCCCTAAACTATTTTTTTAAATAGTGCATCCATACAGTGTGATATCTGAAACATTTTAAAAGATGAAAGAAAATGTTTTAATGACTGTTTTTAACAGAATTATTTTATTTTGTGAAAATATGAGGTGATGAATAGATGAACAGCCTATATATGCCAATATTTACCAATGTGTTAGAAACGTTCATTTCTGGGAATAGGAAATAACATGACCTGATTTTGGCTGTTATACCTTGATCATACTGCTATGTAAATTGAGGAATTTCATAATTCAGAATTTTAAGTGGCAGGTGATTAGATAAGACCACAACCAACCCTTGCCTGACTTTAACTACTCAGTTTGAATATAGCATGTATGTTTCAATTGGTAATTAGAAAATATTTACTATATACCTACCATATACAAACTAGTTCCATGGTGCTAGAGACAAAGTAAATTGGATGGACAGTGCACCCTCCAGGAGCCCATAACCTACAAGACCTTAAACGCTGTTCAGATATGTACCAGAGGATGGTGATAGGAAAAAGTTACTATAGTTAAGTGCCTACAGAGATATGAATCAAGAGCTTCAAGAACAGAACTGCTCTTCATAGTGTTATCAGAACAGTTTAAGATTAGAAATTACCTAAATGTCCAATTAGAGATTGGTTCTGCAAAGTCTACTTTATCACACAGTAGTATATTATATATATATGATCTTCTGGGGGCTGGTGGTCAAGAGCACTGGCTACTCTTCCAGAGGTCCTCAGTTCAATTCCCAGCAACCACATGGTGGCTCACAACCATCTGTAATGGGATCTGATGCCCTCTTCTGGTGCATCTGAAGACAGCTACAGTGTACTCATATACATATAAATCTTTTAAAAAAATATGTGATCTCCAATGCACAGTGTAACACACACACACACACACACTAAGCATAGATAGATAGATAGATAGATAGACAGACAGACAGACAGACAGACAGACAGACAGACAGATAGATAGATAGACAGACAATGCCAGTTGTACTCTGAGATTAGTGTTGTTCTTAGCCTTCATCAGAAAAGCTTCTTTTTTGACCTGGAGATGCAGCAAGTGCAAAGACATACAAATGGACAAAATGAGGAGAACAAGTGACAGGAGCATGCTCAGTCCTGACAGTACATCTATGTCATAAGCCTCAAACCATATCCTCAAGGCTCAGGGCAGGTTGTGGAAGGAATGGAAAGAATGGACATGCAGAGGTCACGGAGGAGTGCTGAAAACGACACAATTGACTCATTGGCTCACTACAGCTATATGCACAAGACTGGTCCCATCCACATGGGTTCACCAGGCTCCACCCTTAACTAGGGAATATGGACACACTTAGTGACTACTGCAGAAAGGACTGTCATTTTCTCAGTGGTGGAACCATTGATAAGTTGTCCATGCCTGTGAGAAAGAGGGGCCAAAAAGATTTTAAGAGCCAGTGGGGATGGAAGATAGCAAGGCAATAACAACAGTACCTTCCGGACATAAGAGGACTGAGGTATATGGACTCACAGACACTGGCAACACACACAGGGCCTACACAGGTCCGTCAGATGGGGTCTCAGTATGGATAGGAAACATAGACATGAGCCCCTATTCCTAACTCAGAAGCTATTTCCAAGTGTCAACAGCTTACAAAGGAAAAACTAGTTTTTTCCAATGGAGTCTCACTGGGTATACAAACCACACTTAACATCAGGCCCAAAGTAGATGGTCAAGACCCAACAAACTCAAAAATTTTGGAGAGTTTTTATGTCATAATGCTTGGTTTGAGCATTTTTTTTATAATATTGGTCTTTTGCTTATATATTGTTTTCCAATTTTGTGTGTATGTGTGTGTTTTTTACATGCATAAGAGTTCTTGGAGGGGAGGGTATGGGGGACTTTTGGGATACCATTGGAAATGTAATTGAGGAAAATATGTAATAAAAAACAAAAACAAAAAACAAAAAACAAAGATTGGCTTACAAATTGCCAGTTCAACAATAACACTTGCATGCATATTAGAAATACTAGAAGCTCCTCAATCATGAAGCTGGATGTTTCTATCTAGGCAGTACCAATCTGGTATTGCAAGACAGGGTGATGCCTGGGGAGCCGTGGGTATTGAGTGCAGGCTAGAAGGAAGCTGAAGCTGTTATCACTGAAAGATGGCAAAAGCAGCAACCAATGATATAAACAGCCCAGCTCAGAAGGGGAAGCAAAGGCAGGCAGGCAGGAGCTCACTGCGTCCTCCTAGAACTTGTTATATCTGAGCTACCCATTGGAAGGTGCTACCTGCTTTGAGGTTGGGTCTTCCTTCTTTATTTAACCTTCTCTGAAAATATCCAGGTAGACATACTCAGAGGTATCAAAGGTGATCAATAGCAAACATCACATGTACCTTATTCCATTTAGATTTTTTGGTACTAAATCCAGAACATGTACTGTTGGATGTAATAATAAATTACTGTTTAATAAATACTGTTATAAAATAAATACTGTTTTAATAAATACTGTTATAAAATAAAAATTGTTAATAAGTAAAAAAAAAAAAAACAGAGTTCTTAGGCTTTTTCTATGGTTTCTTCCTGTTTATTTTATTTTGGTTTGTTTGACTTACTTGCCTGTTTGAGAAAGATGTGGAGCTGGGTGGATGGGGAAGTGGGGAGAATCTGGAGGAGATGAGGGAGCAGAAACTATGATCAAAGTACACTGTATGGAAAAAATTATTTTCAAAAAAATATCAAATTGCCCATGCTTCATTAAATAATGCTCTCATGCAAGCAATCTTAAACTTATATCGAAGTGGGACAGTGATTGGTGGAAAGAAGAGCTTCAGTGGGGAGGGGAAAGAAGGGTGTGAGAAAGCCCCATGGACAGGTATGAAGAACTGAAGAGCAAAAATAAACGGGAAACTGCAACAGGAAGTCCCAAGCTAAACACCCAGGGCATGTATGTGTGTGCACATGAAAGAGTGTATGTGTGTGCCATGTACATATGTGTGTTAGTCATTTCAAAATGACAAGAATTCTGTCTGTCATTGAAGTTTATGTTATTTGTAGTTTCTGTAGGGTTTCAACAGAATTTAGAAGTTTCTGTTTACTTTTAGTCAATTTTAAAGCAATCACCTAGGGTAACATAATAGCCATGCCAGGAGAGTACATCCTATAAAACTGGCCGTTCATATAGGTCTACTAAAGGAATAAGACAGAAATTAATTCATACTAAACTACAGAATCTCACTGTTTCAAAGCCCAAAAAGTAGGAAGGCTCACAAGGCAGGTCTGAAAGCAAAATGAAACAAGATCAAGAAGAAAGCTGTTTGAAGTAAGAACCACAGACTGAGAACAAGACAGACAACATAAAGCACAGAGTGTGTTTCCAAGTCAGCTCTGAGTGCTCTTACCTGAGCATGTGTCTCATTGTCTTGGAGTTGCGTTTTAAGGGTCTCATAATCTGAGGTCAGCTTCTCCATTATTTTCTTAAAGGCATTTCTGTGAGTTGACAATACTGTTCTTTCTTGATGCAATTTCTAGATAGAGCCAAACAGAAGCTATAACAAATGTCTAGAAAGTCAACATAAAAACCACATTTGGCTTAGAAATTTTAATAGTTTTGTTTTGTAAAGTTCTACCAGACTTTAATCACTTTAAGACTTATTTACAGAACTATCTTTTGAATAATAAGCTGTATAAAACTAACTATACTAATAATGCAATAAATACTTCCATGTCTGTACTGACTCCCAAAAGTTTAGCATTACATTTCAAAATAGAATGGAGAGACACTAATGAGTCTGCAGAGAAGACCTATCACCCATATCAGGACTTGGCAAAGGTCACAGTCACAATGCTCTGTATCAGGGAGCAACTTATACTTTGCCTTTAAATTTTTGCCTTCTCTTAAAACCTCTAAGTCTCTTTAAATTCCAACTATACATATAACAAATTTCATTACTTCTTTTTAGCTTGTATGTCAAACAATACACTAAAAGTAGTAAGTCATATAAAGTACATATGATTTGCTAAACGCAGGAAACTCAAGAAGAATGAAGACCAAAGTGTGGACACTGTGCCCCTTCTTAGAATTGGGAACAAAACATCCAGGGAAGGAGTCACAGAGACAAAGTTCGTAGCTGTGATGAAAGGATGGACCATTTAGAGACTGCCGTATCCAGGGATCCATCCCATAATCAGCTTCTAAACGCTGACACCATTGCATATACTAGCAAGATTTTGCTGAAAGGACCTAAATATAGCTGTCTCTTGTGAGACGATGCCGGGGCCTAGCAAACACAGGAGTGGATGTTCACAGTCAGCTATTGGATGTATCACAGGGCTCCCAATGGAGAAGCTAGAGAAAGTACCCAAGGAGCTAAAGGGATCTGCAACCCTATTGTTGGAACAACATGATGTACTAACCAGAACCCCGGAGCTCTTGTCTCTAGCTGCATATGTATCGAACGATGGCCTAGTCGGCCATCAATGGAAAGAGAGGCCCATTGGACTTGCAAACTTTATATGCCCCAATATAGGGGAATGCCAGGGCCAAAAGAATGGGAATGGGTGGGTAGGGAAGTGGGGGGCGCTATTGGGGACTTTTGGGATAGCATTGGAAATGTAATTGAGGAAAATATGTAATAAAAATATTAAAAATTAAAAAAAAAATAAAAATAAAGTACATATGAATCAAGGTTAATCAAGGAAAAGCAACTGGGGGCTGCAGCTTGCTTGGTAGGGAGGGGGCTTATCTAGCATATGAGGCTCTAGTTTGTCTCCAAGTAAACCATGCATTGTAACTGCATAACCCTATAATTCCAGGATTCAGAGATGAGGCCGAAAGACCAGATGTGCAAGGGCACCCAAACTTCAGAGCAGGTTTGAAGTGAACTACTTGAGTGCCTGTCTTAAAAAAGAAGAATAAGAAGGAGGAGGGAGGAAGGGAGGAAGGGAAGGGAAGGGGAGGGGAGGGGAGAAAAGGGGAGGGAAGGGAAGGGAAGAAAGGAAGGAAGGAAGGAAGGAAGGAAGGAAGGAAGGAAGGAAGGAAGGAAGGAAGGAAGGAAGGAAGGAAGGAAGGAAACATTTGGGTGATAATTTTTAGAGGTTTTGTTAAACATTTACCTTCTTCTTTTCTTCAGCTGATGATTTTAAAGCTGCCAGGTCACTGTATGTCTCCAGGTCAGCAGTCATTTGCTTAATTTTGTTTTTCAGAGACTGTTGCTCTTCTGTCATCTTACTTTCCAGAAGTTCCATTTTCTGTAGATCCAGCTGCAGACGCTGACTGTCTGAAGCACAAGAATTTAAGGCAACAATTAAAATTCTATACTTTCATATAACTAGTTTTAGGTTTTTAGAGCTTCTGGTCACAACATTTTAGTTACTTGACCAATATACAATTTATTGCATATATTTCTTCTTAAGGACATCCTACTTAGTATATATTTATGACTGTTAATAACTAATACACAGTGAATAGCACTACACTTTATTTGTGAATGGAGCATATTTAATGTGCATTTTCTTCTTAAGGTACATAATAAACATCTTGTCTTAGGGTGCACACTAGACAGCATATTAGCACTTTGAATGCCAAACATTTTAAATTGCATGATTAGGAGTGATGGAGAGGGAGAGAATGAAGGGTTAGGAAGAAGTATAGGACATAGTACTAAACACCCAGAAAAATATTGACCTCTTACAATATAATTGAACAACTGAGAAGGTCAGTGCTCCAAAGAAAACAATGTGTAACTTTGCAGACAAGAACAGAAATTCATGTTGGGCAGTGGTGGCACATACCTTTAATCCAGCACTTGGGAAGCAGAGGCAGGCGGATTTCTGAGTTCAAGGTCAGCCTGGTTTACAGAGTGAGTTCCAGGATATCTAGAGCTACACAGAGAAACCCTGTCTTGAAAGAAAAAGAAAGAAAGAGAGAGAGAGAGAGAGAGAGAGAGAGAGAGAGAGAGAGAGAGAGAGAGAACAAAGACAAAAAACCCCCAGAAATTCCATAACTAAATATTTATTCCACTTAGTATTCATTTTAAATGAATATGAGTATGAGTAAGGAAAACAGTGCTTTTAAAAAGTCACTGGTTTTAAAGGGGCGTTGTAAGTTAGATGGCTCAATAGATAAAGTGCTTACAGCATAAGAATTTGGATCTTCTGAATCCACAAAAATGTTGGGTAAGCTTGGCAGTCTACCATAATCCAAGCATGGAGGAGGCAGACAGAGAATCCCAGAATAAACTGGCTACCTAGATGGTCCATATTCAGGGTTACTGACCAACCCTGTCTCATTAAAGTAGAAAGGGACTGAGGAAGATACATCAGCTTTGGGCCTCCATATGCACACATGTGCACCCATGCCCATGTAAACATACATACAAACATACAAAAATGATTTTTAAAAGGGGTTGCCATACAACCAAATACTTTAAAGTTGATATAATTAAGCTAGCATTCCTTAAATGTTTCATTTACCCCTTTCAGAATTTTAAACTTAAGCATATTGAAATACATATGTACAAGTATATATCAATATATGTGCAACAAGATTTAAATGTTATCATAGTGTCGATTTCAAGCTAGGTACATGCTTATTATCCTGACATCCAGAGGCTGGAGCAGGAGGGCTCTGAGTTCAAGGCCAGATGGCAAATATAGTAAGACGATCTCAGAAATCCAAAACCATAAAATGCTCCATTTGGATGCCTGTCTTCATGAAGGTTACAAACAGTTATGAGAATAAAGTACTAAGCATGTTACCAAGGTCTATTATAGCACTTCAATAATATAGATAGGAAACATGCTTAACTCACTGAAGCAAGCAGTTACACAAATTTAACTTCAAATGTAATTTGGATGTGTACTCAGAAAATACATTTAAGAATTATACAAACTGATTTTTTTTCCAGAAAAAAGGAGCAAATGCTTGGTTGGTATAGAGTAAGGTTTATCTCCCTTCCCCATCAGGTCCTTATGAAAAGCTGAAAGCTTCCCAAGGGAAGAGACAGGAAGAGGAAGCAGTCCAGTTCCTTCTGATATGCTATGAAGTCTCGAAGTTTACTAAGCAGTGTGTGCAGGGCAGCTCAATCTCAGGAGGAGCCACTTTGACCTGGGGAAATGTTTCTGAAACATTCTGCCATCAGCACATTTGTTTACTCCCCAGAGTTTCCTTTCTAAAAATATAAATAAAAACTACTGCTAGCATCATTCCTTGCCTCTACCCTGCAGTGCAGTGCTTCTCAACGTGTTTCTATGACGGATCCGGAGGAACCCTTGTGGCATTGCTTCTTTTTCCTCATCACAATCATCTCACTCACTCGGTGTAACTTCTTTCACCTTTTCTCTAAGAAGTAATGTTGCCCCGAAGAGTAAGAGTGCTCGATTAAGAAACAGTGGAAAAGTCAGGTGGGTTCCAATAATGATCTCAAAGACGGAAAGGGAGCAGTTCACAGACGGGTACTGTAACATACATACTCAGGACAGTCAACAAGATTATCATAAACCTCTGGTGATTTTCAGAGAAAAGAAATGTTGTTAACTGTGGGCAATGATATAAAGACAAGGAGGAATAAAAAAAACAAACTATAGTCTTAAATAAACAAAAGAACCCATAGATGAAATAAACTATAAAGGCAGAATTCAAATCTTAATAACATTTCCAGAAAAAGAAAAACTTTACTTTAGTGACAGACTGTATTTTTCACCTCTACGAAAGTCAGTTCTCATTCTTTTGCAAATCCACAAGTGCAGCAAGCACAGTGACGAGTTTTTAAAAGGAAATATAAACACAAAGCATAAAGGTATGTAAGAAACACAGAGTCCTAATCACTGACTTTGTTTCCTGGTATTTATATTTGCCTTTAAAAATGTTTTTCAATGGCTGTTGCACCAAGATAACTTAAAGGAGGAAAAAGCTTGTTGAATTAACATCGACCTTAGATAAGTGACTATATAGATGAATTAATGTAATTTCTTAGTCTACAGAGAAGAGGAAAGGTTTTTAAATGTTCAAACTAGCACAAGAACCTAAAATTAGCAATTTGAAGATATTTGCAGACTAATGGTTTTTATAGAATTATGTACATCATTAACAGAGATGCAATCTAAGTATTGATGAGTGGATAAAATAGCTACTGTGATAGGCAAAATAAGCCAGTCCAACATTATGACCACATTTCTATGTGGCTTTCTTAAGAGGCAAATTCAAGAAGCAGAAGTAGAATTGTGATAGCCATGAGTTAGAACAGAGGGAACAAGGAGCTGTTCAGTGATAACATTGCAGAGCTCTGCTGCATAACCCATGTAATTCCAGCCTAAACATCTTAACCTGATTATGATAGATCATCAAGAAAATAAAGAGCAAGCACGGCTGGAGGGAATGTAAACTGCTGAATTCAGTACAAACATCCATGCGGAGGATTCTCAAAAGACTTAGCATTATACCTGAAAGACTGAGTCAACATCCACTGAGGTACTGCACATCTGTATTTACTGCTGTACCAAGTACAACAACTAAGAAACAGAACCAGCCTGATGCCCATCAACAGATGGAGAAAAAAGAAAATGTGATGCATTTTCACAATGGACTTTTAATCAGCCATCAAGAATGAGACCCTACATCTGCAGGAATATGCATGCTACCAGAGATCATTAGGTTTCACAAAATAAGCCAGATTCAGAGAGACAAATACCATATTTGCTCTGATGAAAGCTAAGCTTACATCTATGTGTACATATAGGTCCTAAAAGGGTAAAGGGAACAATGAGGGGCAGGAGGTGAGGGAGGCAGACAGGAAAGAGAGAAAAATGGAATGCATGTGTCATGAGAGAAGGGGTATCTGGGGTGAGGAAGAGTACCAACAAAGTGGGTCAGAGGGCAAGGGAGTTAATAAAAAAAAGTGTGTTTGTTCATCTTTTTCAGCCACTTGCCATGTTTTTTTTTTTTTTTTTTTTTTGAAACAGGGTTTATCACTGAAGCTGGAGTTGGCAAGGCAGAACGGCTTGTCTTTAACTGCATGTTTGTATGCCTCTACCACCTTAGGACTGGGATTACAAGCATGTCACCATGCCCAGCTTCAGTGTGGGCGGAAGGGATCCAAAGTCCCTTATGCTTGCAAGCACTTTACTGACTTAGCCATCTCCCCAGCGTGAATCCTAAAGTATTTTAAGTTAGCAAACATTAAGTTCCTTTTCTCTAAACTCACGACCTGCCAAGTAAATCCAAGTAGACAAAAAAAGCAAACTCAGTCACTCTACACCATAAAAACCACTCAGAATCAGTACAGAGACCCAAGATTCCATATCAATTTTTAAACTTTTGATCTAATCTTAACCTATGTCATTTGACATGTACATCTTTTGATCACTTGATATAGGTTTAATATACAACTAAAATTTCTTTTATAGAGGGGCCTAGCAAACACAGAAGTGGATGCTCACAGTCAGCTATTGGATGGATCACAGGGCCCCCAATGGAGAAGCTAGAGAAAGTACCCAAGGAGCTAAAGGGAACTGCAACCCTATAGGTGGAACAACATTATGAACTAACCAGTACTCCAGAGCTTTTGACTCTAGCTGCATATGTATCAAAAGATGGCCTAGTCGGCCATCACTGGAAAGAGAGGCCCATTGGACACGCAAACTTTACATGCCCCAGTACAGGAGAACGCCAGGGCCAAAAAGTGGGAGTGGGTGGGTAGGGGAGTGGGTGGGGGAGTGTATTGGGGACTTTTTGGATAGCATTGGAAATGTAAATGAGGAAAATACCTAATTAAAAAAATTTTTTCTTTTATAGAATACAGATTAGCATATCAATTTCTGGGTTACATTACTTAATAAAATTAAAATTCATCTGCCATTCAGTTTTTAAAGTATGACATCAAAATAATTACAATTAAGCATGTATGCTTAGTTGCATGCCATTTTCCTTGGTCAGTCTGTGCTCGTGAGCACGGCTAAAACTATTTCAACATCACTGGCTCTCAGGTGCTCTTCTAATTATTAATGACTGACCTGTTATGTGACCACGATTAATTTCCACACTCATGTCTATAAAATCGTTTCTTCACTGCCTTACAATCCTTTTACGAGGATGAAAGTTCCTTGAGGAAACAGATCTGACTTTGTTTTCAAAGAAAAACTTTGAATACTGAGAACATCTCTCCCTGACCAAACTCTAGTCAGTCTCTGAACTGTCTTCCGTTAAGCCTCACTGTAAGAGATGACTGCTTAACCTCATAATCACATTGCCTCCTAGAAGCTATGGCTGTGGCTACTACCAAGCACTGTGAGAACATCACACTACATGTCTTTACCTTGTAAAAAGACCAGACTTCAAAATCCGAAACTGAATTCCAAGTTCTGCATGCCACTTTGTGCCACTGTAAAGCTAGAAAACTTACAGGCCATGGCCTGGGAATGTAGACTGGTAGTAGAGCAGCTTGCTAGCACTACACATGCATATACAAAATGGTATGTGAAACCTTCATAAGCTAGGAATGGTCTGTATTCAATTAGTACGGTTAAATGAATGAGGATATGCCAATGTCATACTAGTAAGCTCCTGGGTGATGTCATATGGAACTCTCAAATTGCCAATGATGGGGGTAACAGGCACCCATCAATTAGATCCTTCCTTATGAGACTTTCAAAAGAACTCAAAAAAGAATGAAGATGAGTTTTTGAAGTTCCAATTTGTTATTAAAAAAAGAAAAAAAAAAAAGAAACAAAACAGAATATAAACTCTTGGCCACTATTCTCACCTGAAGTCAAATTCCTAGCTGTTGTCTGTGACTTCTGCATCTCAGTTGACTTAAAGCTGAGGTCATCCTGCATCATCTTTAGCTCTTGGTTGGTGATGGAGGATATCTGTTTCATACGATTTATATTCTGTGTGTACAGAGAAATAAACACAAGATTTAGGTTTCCTATAAAACTACCATAAAACACAAAGGAGGTGATACTTTGAATAGTTATTCAATTTTGATTTTTTATAGAATGCAGGATTCAGTCATGTTTTCACTTGCTTTATTAAACTGTAGACAAATTAGCTACATAATTTGAGAACTATGCAGACTTAAAACACTAAAAATACTGAAAGGCGGCATCTATTTTCCTTCTTAGCATAATACATAGTAGATACTCATAAACACTTTCTAAAAACTTAAAATATTCATTAGGTATATCTACAAAAAACATTTACTATATAGATTACAGTATAAAACATTAACAGCTTCTAAACTAATGTCTAGGTTTTAGAACTGTATTAGTAAATTCAGATACATTATCAATGGAAGGAAACCTTACATTTTATTCTAATCACAGCTTCATGTACTGCTTTACACTGATCATGTACATCCCACCCTTTCCCACATTAGTCTATTTAACTAAAATTTTCCTACAGAGATAAACACACTAATAGCTTGAAGAAACAAGAAGGGAATTTAAAGGACACAGTTTAAGTGGGCAAATATTACAGTGAGACTTCCACTTTCCATACTGCTATTCTGAAAATCAGAATACTGAGATGGCACAGAGCACTTACCCGACTGCAATGCTCTAACAGTGTGATGATGCTGGCTTCTATCTGTGCCTTCCGCTCTAGTTCCTGATTCTTCGTTTCCTCAAAAGTCTCTATAAAAGCTGCCGATTGGAAACATGGTAAGACAGACTACTGTTGATAGACTTGGTGCTAAATAAACTTCAGACTATTTTTGAGAAATTTAAGTAAATATAAAATTTAAGCTATTAACCTACTCTAC
This sequence comes from Mus caroli, assembly GCF_978045245.1. NCBI lineage: Eukaryota > Metazoa > Chordata > Mammalia > Rodentia > Muridae > Mus > Mus caroli. Next base: position 60,854,759 of record NW_028227261.1, read on the forward strand.
TTTCAAATACTTAAAAGTCTTTTATGACTCTGATATAAGTAAACGAGTTATATAGGCTCAAACGAAATAACTGATCCCATAAAGATCAGAAAAAGTACCTTCTTGACACAGCTATAATTATTAATACTTATAGTTGGCCACTGTTTTTATTTCTGAAATTAGTATTACTAAATACCTATCTCATCTAAAAATGCCTTTTATTAAATTAATCAAATAATGGCTTAATTACAAAATAAATTTTATCATTTCTTTAGATGGTAAACACCTATTGTAAGAAATTACCCATTTGTATGATCTATAACTCATATACACTTTTGTTCTTATTTGCACTCTTTAATTATTCCAATAGAACTTCCAAAATTAAAGATAAGTAGTTAAAATTTTACCATTAGTTAAGAGAATAGCATCAACATTACATGCATTCTCTAATGTATTTCCATTATAATTTTTCTACCAATTCTTTTTTGGTAGCTCAATAGTGTAACATATATTTTCTACTTTAAAAAAATCATTTATGTATAGCAATATAATTTGTATGTTATATGACACTATAATAGATAATGATTTGATAACATTTCAAACATGAAAAAAGAAAGAAGATTTTCAGGTTACAGAACACATTCACTCAGAATCAAAATTTTAAAATAGTATTTTTTCAAAGTGGTTCAATGTGGCAACCATCTTCAGTGCCTTGTACAAATGAATAGCAATCTAATATTTACGTTATAAGATCATCACTTACCGTCCATATTTTCCTCCCTTTTTTTAAGCTCCTTGTATTTTTGATTCATTTCACCTATAAGAAATGCAAAACATTAATTTTTAAAATTATAATCATAATATTCTAATGTAGAAGTATTTTGGGGGTTCTCTTTATGCCATTAAGTCACTGAATATTTGATAGTGTCTAATAGAATTTTAATATGGAGAAATTTACTTGGCTTTACTTTAAAACTCTTTTAAACCACTATTTGTGGTTAAAACACATAGGAGAAACATTCTCCTGACTGGAACAAACCTACAGGCTTTCCACTCCAAATCTGAAGCTATTCAGCCTATACATGAACACTACCCGTGATAGGAAAGAGAATTCCCCAGGCAAGTCTACCCCATCTTTGAATAACTTGCAGCAAGCACAACAGCAGCATTTCTTACCTCACAAAGCTTAGAATCTAGAAATATAATATGTTACATATTAAATTCATATGAAAAGGATATTATAGAAGTGTACAACTAAGCTAACTCAAGTAATGTAGAAAAAATTTCCCTAATATTCATGCTACATTATAAAGAATCAATAGGAGTTACTTATATATGAAAAAAAATGTCAAAACATTTTCCAGTAATTAGGATGGAAGTTAGTAAATTTTTATCTCAGGTATCACGAACCAGAGTGAATGGATTGTGATAAAAGAAAAACTGAAACTGAGGATAAGTCTCAAGGTTCTTAGGCAACTTGAAGAGATAGCTGCATTAGCTGCAAAGGAGGACATGGTGATAAAGACATTGCATACAGAAATGTTGAACATACTGAGTTTAGTGAATATGAAAGTCATGTCTAAACAGACAAAAATCCAAAGCTAGAAAGGACATCTGTCCCAGTGGCCCCACAAAGGAGCCATTAGTTATGGTGGACTGTGATCACCGTGATCACTTTGATAATGGGGTTTCACCATAGCAAACACTGGGCTACGGAAGTACAGAGACATTCTCAATGTAAGATGCTGCAACTCCATGTATCTAGGGTATCAAGTAAAGAAAGCATAAATATATGAGCTTGCTTCAACCCAGTTTCTTCAGGCCAATCAATCAGTCACTCACTTCCTAGAAAGACTAAGCATGGAAAAAGATGGAAAGAATAAAGGCTAGGGAATTCCTAGTTAAAATCTGGCATTAAAAAGGACATTTAAGAACAATAGTTAATAGGAGTGGAATGGGAGAAGAACAGCAGTCCAGATACCAGAACTCCAATAATCTGTGTTCTGTATTTTCCTATATGGTAGAGAACGTTTCACAGATCTGATTAAACCATTAATAAACGTGGGCAAACAGTAGTCGAGTCCTTAAAGAGCAGGGAAGGGAAGCATGGGAATACTGACTTGTGCTTGTGCATATGTATCATGTATAATACTGATTATTTCTACTCATCTTACAAGTGTATTTCTCACTTAGGAACAGTTAGATCATATGTAGACATATGACCTCAAATATTCAGATCACGTGGTGGTAAATATCCAAATAGCAGCAGCAAACTGAGGAACCCCTGAACCTCCTGAGGCCTAGCTTACTAAAAAAGTCCTAGCTCCTTGAGCTGGCCACTCTTGAGACTAGTTAAGGCATTAAGGGATTACAGGGAAGGTCTGCATTCTAGGCTACTTAACAACTTACCACTAACTTATCTTTCTTTCTCTAAACGAAGGAGAATCTCCTACACATGCATTCTGTTCATAGCTCATCTTTTCCTTTTCCTGCTCCAGATACTTCAGGGAGGCTTTCTCTTCTACTCCAATAAGACTATTCCCAAGGAGATTTGGTGACCATTCATTATCCAACCCAAGGGCAGTTTCAGTTCTCTCACCCTGCAATACCTGCCACTGTTGATAAACCCTTTTTGACATATTTTCATGTATTGCTTCTGCACTGCATAGGTGAGATCCTTTCAATTCATTTTTTACATGTATTATTTTGTTCATGTGTGCATGTGTGTATGTGTGTGCATTCAAGCATGCCACAACATTCATGTGAAGGTAAAAAACACTACTTATGAGAACTAACTCTCTCTGTCTACCATGTGGTTTACGAGGCTCAAACTTAGGTTGCCAGGCATGTGGGCACGTATCTTTATCCCCTGAGTCTACTCTCTAGTCCTTAACTGACTTCTAAAACTGTACTATACCGATGACAATCTCATTTAGTCCTGTAACTTAAGAACACTTAATTTAATTGTTGCCCAATTTTCAAATTCTTTCATCCAACTACTTATTAGATTCGGATTTAGATTCCCTTCTTGGGAAAGCATATCTGGCCAGCATCTTGAGTTACACACCTGGCCAGTATGATTATATGGAACAGAGCTCCTGCATACCTCAAAGATTCCCAAACTTCAAAACAAATTCCTGATCATTCTTGAAACGGAGACAAGTCAGAGCATTCGTGAACTGGTGTATGTTGGGATTTCTCAATAGAAAATTAGTTTCTAGAGCTGGAGAGATGGCTAAGGGGAGCTGGTTATGACGTTGCTCTAAAGAAAGATCAAAATTCCTAGTACTCAATATCAGAGTACTACCTAACTTAGAACTACCTAACTCCTAAGTTCCAACAATCTCTTCTAGACTCCTTGACACTTTGCACACTTGTGTGTATGTATACACAAACACACACACACAGTCCATAACCATTTGTTGTTGTTTTTTGTTTTTTTGTTAATACAAACTATTGTTTTAGCTGACTTTGGGGTGACACCACATTAATTCATACTAAACTATTATTTTAGACCCCCCTCTAACATTTTCATTCATTTAGAGTGTTGTCGATAGCCCTGGGGATAATTATATTTGATGTCAATTCTGTTCTCAGGTGAGGGGTTGTGAACAAGGAATGAGTCAGCACTCAGGTGATTTCTTGTAAACCTGCTTCACACCTTAATTTGTAAAATAAAAGAGCAGAGGGAGGTAAGGTGAATCGGAAAGAAAGAAAAGAAGGAAGAGAGAGAGAGAGAGAGAAAAGAAGGAGGAGGAGGAGGAGGAAGAGGAGGAAAAGCAGAGCAGAAGCATGTGGCCTAGAGAAACCCCAAGTTCTAAGGGGTCTCATAGATGGGGAAGATGGTAGTGTAGCAGTAGGTCTGCCTAATCTAGGCGCACAGCATGTATTCATATTAATTGTGTCGTGTTTTCATTGCTGGGGCATATTTTGTTGGAGATTTACTGCAACAAAATGGCGCCCAACATATTGATTTGAACTCAACTAACCTGAGATAAAAGTTCACTGCCCCCAATCCCTGAATAGGACTTGGGCAGTGTGGATTGGAAACTGACTGAGTCTGAGTGGTCTATGGAGAACAACAGAGAGGCTCACTCCCCCCAACTCCCAGAGAGCTACAGCCAAGGGCAGCACCTCAGCCTGGAACTGTAGGGAACACAACTGCCTGCGAGGCAGTTTTTGGGCAGACACAGTGAACTAATAGGGGCATCTCTGGCTGAGAGAGCTTTTCTGTGTTTGCTTCTCCATATCCTTCGCCCCCCCCCCCCACCTTGCCTCCCTCACCCTCATGTCTAGGACAGCCAGACTGGTTCTCCTGACTGCTTGTTTATGCTGCGGATTGCCTGAAATCAGCACACAAGCATGTGCTGCCAGCTGCAACCCAAACTAGGGACACAGACGACCACGCCGGTCTTTCTACACCCAGCCCCTTCCTATGCATAAAGAATCATGGAGATGAAGGTACAAAGGGATCCGGACCAGGTAGTTTATTGACATAAAAACCTTTTGATACTTAAAGATGGGAAACAATACATATCTTTTCGACTTTACATGATGATATTTTGAATGGTTTGACAGGGATGGATTTAAAGGAAATAGACACCTTATCATTTATTGGTATTGCAATTTTTTTTCCCTGAGACAGGGTTTCTCTGTATAGCCCTGGCTGTCCTGGAACTCACTTTGTAGACCTTGAACTCAGAAATCTGTCTGCCCGTGCCTCCCTTTTTCTTCTCAGATGACTCTAGTTTGTGTCAAATTGACTAAAAAATAACTAGCATGGTCTCCTAGCAAGGAAAGAATGCCACTTTTGGCAGGAGACTCTAATTCTGTGGAGCTCATAGATGTGGAAGATGGTAGTGTAGCGGTAGATCTGCCTAATCTAGGTGCACAGCATGTATTCATATTAATTGTGTTATGTTTTCATTGCCAGGGCATATTTGGGAGGAGATTTACTGCAACATAGAGAGCCAAGGCAATTTCTATTTCAATTTCAGTTAGTGTGGATAGCTTGCTAAATTCCCTATTTTGAATTTTGTCCCTCCCCCCCCCCCTACTTACTTCTCTCATGGCAATGTAGCAGTAAGCAATAAATTCCTATTTCAAATACTTTTAAATTGCTATGTTAAGATGAGTACATAAAAATTAATGACAAACTAACTTTTCACTTTCGGCTTCATCCAACTAGCAAAATAGTTGAATTATAGTAGACATATGTCTCTTTTCAGCAGGGAAACAACAGTACTTATAAGTACTTACAAGGTGTACTTTAAAATATAGAGTGAGAAGCCTCTGAGTGACTAAGGCAGGAGGTACTGTGCATATACTAATTACTTATCTCAGTGCTGCCATAGAGATAGAATATTTATATCTCAGTAGTGAGATACAATTTCTACATACTGCTTGAAGGCATCAAGGAGGGTACAGTCCATTCTGAAAGGAAGTCCTAACAACTGGTCTGCAGCTTACAAGCAAAGATGAATGCTGGTGTGTGGCTTTTTTTTTTCCTCCTTTATATTTACTGTAAGACCCCGCCCTATAGAATGGCCCTATTCTTAGTTAGTGTGGGTCTTCCCACCTCAACTTAACCCTCACAGACACACCCGAAAGCTTTTTGGATAGTTTTAGATATAGTCAACAGTCAATAGTGCCAGGCCAGAATGAGCTTGGTAATTCAAGCTTCAAATACTACAATCTCTAAATTGGTAAGAATTAAATCATTGCTCCAAGGCCTCTCTACCTGTAGGAAAACAAAGCAACCGTGCAGAAGTTCGTTTGAACAGAGTGTTTCTTTTAGATTCCATCTTAGTGGTGCGTGCCATGTACCAAATACATCATAAGGCCCTCAATTATTTTCCAAAGCAGTGGTTATCAAATATTAGTATGACTTTTGGCTAATACACAAAACACTGAGCACTATTCTCACAGTTTCAAACTGAAGTCTCAGGTAGTACCTCAGAATCTGCATTTCTAGCTACTTTCAGGTGTGTTAAGATATCACAACTCTAAGTTTTTGAAAAACAATCTTGTTAGGTCAATATCCACATTAAACAATGAGCTGCTATTCCTTGGATATATACACTGAGAATCCATAGGCTAGGAATTCAAAGTGCCATTTCAACAAACACTTATAGGAAAATGCTTTCTATGAACTGTATCTTGGGTATTCCGAGCTTTGGGGCTAATATCCACTTCTCAGTGAGTGCATATCATGTGTGTTTTTTTGTGACTGGGTTACCTTACTCAGAATGATATTTTCTATTTCCATCCATTTGCCTAAGAATTTCATGAATTCATTGTTTTTAATAGCTGAGTAGTATTCCATTGTGTAAATGTACTACATTTTCTATATCCATTCCTCTGTTGAAGAGCATCTGGGTTCTTTCCAGCTTCTGGCTATTATAAATAAGGCTGCTATAAACACAGTGGAGTATGTATCCTTGTTATATGTTGGAGCATTTTTTGTTATATATCCATCTCCCTTGGCAGTTCCACGGCTGGTCCAGAATTCACAATCTTTCTGCCTCAGTCTTCTGAGTGCTGACATTATATACATATACTGCCATGAACAACTCTTACTTCCCTTTTAAGGTGAGGAAAGTGGGCTAGCGGATGGCTCTATGGTTTTGTAAAAGCATTTGTCCTGCAAGCCTGAGTTAAATCCCTAAAACTCACGATAGAAGAAAACCAACTCCTGTGATTTGTTCTCTGCTCCCATACTTCCATATACACACCCCATAGCATGTACACATCTGCATTCACAAATGCATCTCTCTCTCTCTCTCTCTCTCTCACACACACACACACACACACACACACACACACACACACGCGCGCGCACACACATACACACACACACATACACAGTGATCAAGGTGTAAAATGAATAAATTAATGGGAAAACTGAAAATGAGGTTGGGTTGGGTGCAACTAAAGAACGTGTCCAACAACAGTTAAAGTAGCACTGTGTGGACTTAAGTCAAGACCTGTTTAGTTGCAGGACAAAAATATTCTGCCTTAATTTTTAATTTTAACTATATACCACTACCAAGACTCCTAAAGCAAACCTTATGAATTATCTGTATTAGAAAGGAAGACCAACAGAGTCAACTAACCTGGACTCTTGAGGGCTCTCAGAGACTGAACCACCAACTAAAGAGCATAATATGCTATACCCAGATGTGCAGCTTGGTCTTCAGGTAGATTCTGAACAACTGGAATAGGGGCTATCCCTAAAACTGTTGCCTGTTTGTGGAATAAGTTCTTCTAGCTGGGCTGCCTGAGAATGTGCCCAGCCCCACAGAGACTTGATGTGCCAGGGTGATGGGAGATACCCAGGTGGGGCTTCTACCCTCTCAGGGAGAAGTGGGCATGGGAACAGGGATTGTGGAAAGGGGTACAGGGAGGGGACAGTGATATGGATGTAAGGTGAATAAATAACTTTTTAAAAATAAAAAAAAAGAAATATCTTATGTAAGTTACAGAGACTTACATGGCTACAAAAAAGACTATATCCTACAGGCAAAGTACGTATTTTTCATTATTCAAAGCTACATATAAATTACAGAATAAATTAAAAGTAATTATCTCATGATCGGACAGTGATTTGGAGTCCCTACAGACTTTATGTGCACATCTATTATATCTACCATCCTGCCATTATCAGATATTTATGTCTATGGTAGATTAATAGTCAAATACTATTTATCATGCTGTCTAATCCAAATCTGGGATAATAATGGATTCTACAAATGAAGGCATAACTGTTAGTAATGCTCAAACATTCATCTTGAGAAAGTGTGTGTATGGTACTGTACTTTGTTAACTGTGCATGTCAATCCTAGCCCATCCTAATAAACAGATTCTCAGAGAGCTAGCCCCACCTTATGGATATTGGTAAAACTGCACATTTGGGCCTTTGTCCACAGGCGAAAGAGTTTGGAATTGTCATAGAGTGGGTATGTTACTTTAACTAACAAAGGCTAGGACATTTATATAGCTTGCATTGGTGATAAACAATGTCTACATACTGCTTCCAGCCATAGGAAATGGCTCAATTTTTGTGAGAAATTAACAAAATTAAAAGTAATAACTTTTATTATTATAAGTAATAAAACCAGACTTATTCTGGTTAAAAACTTAAGCTGTATAAATTTATTCTTTATAAAATACATGAATGTACATGAATACCTATGAAGTCACTATTTTGTTTGTTTGTTCTGAGGTAGGGTTAGACTATGTAGCTCTGGTTGTCCACAAACTCATTACTGTAGACCAGGCTGGCCTTGAACTTGAACTCACTAGCTTCTATTTCCCAAGTGCTGAGATCAAAGGAATATGCCATCATGCATGGCCTTGTAGCACTGTTTTGTTTTTTTGTTTTGTTTTTGGTTTTTTGAGACAGGGTTTCTCTGTGTAGCCCTGGCTGTCCTGGAACTCACTTTGTAGACCAGGCTGGCCTCAAACTCAGAAATCCACCTGCTTCTGCCTCCCAAGTGCTGGGATTAAAGGCATGCACCACCACGCCTGGCTGTATCACTGTTTTTTATAACAATTAGAAATAGTTTTACTTCCTTAGTTCTGATGAAGCTTCAGCCTAAGCTAGCAATGAGTAAAGCTCAAAACGACATGATTTCAAAAGACCCAGTCATTCTACACAGAAAGGTAGTTACTCGTCTTCAGCATCTATTCCACAAATAGTTTGGACATGCATTATATGGTAACACTGTTATTAGCAGAATTTATTTAATGTAAACGAGTAAAGATTAGAAAAAAAAAAAAAAAAGGTCTGGTTCAACTTAAATGGACCAAGAAATGTTACTATGAGGGACTAAGCCATGAGATATAAACTATCATGTATTAATTTATAATGAAAATATTTCCTAGCAGTGTTTTCCCCAAAGCATGTGGCATTCTTATGCAAGGCTCTGGTTTCCCTCCTTAGCACCAGGAGTTGGGGAGGAGAGAAAGACTATGAAATATAAACCTTAAGAGAAAAGGCAGTATTAATAACCTATTTTACCTATTTTATTATAGTCTTACTTACTGTTGTCTTACTCAAGGCAACAATGCTTTTCCCACAGTTCCTTTGTTCATACAAAAGTAACACCTTTAAGGGCAGGAGATATGGCTCAGTGGTTAAGAGCACCCGACTGCTCTTCCAGAGGTCCCGAGTTCAATTCCTAGCAACCACATGGTGGCTCACAACCATCTGTATGAGATCCGACGCCCTCTTCTGGTGTGTCTGAAGACAGGTATAGTGTAATCATATACATAAAATAAATAATTCCCCCCCAAAAAAAGTAACACTTTAAAAAGTAATCATTTGGTTCACAACTATGAGGCTGATTTTGAGTGCAGTGTGGGCTATGCAGCAAGCACTTGACTAAAAATAAAAAAGTAGGGCTGGAGAGATGGCTCAGTGGTTAAGGCATCGACTTCTCTTCCAAAGGTCCTAAGTTCAATTCCCAGAAACCACATGGTGGCTCACAACCATCTGATGCCCTCTTCTGGTGTGTCTGAAGACAGCTACAGTGTACTCATATAAATAAAATAAATAAACCTTAAAAAAAATAAAAAAATAGCAATTAAAGATGTTTTTACTTGGTGGTTCAAGCTGCTCTAATCTTGAAAATATTAGAAAGGTCACACTTCCCTAGCCCTAAATTTATATGGTATTCTGGAGACAGGGCAAGTTTTCAAACCTCTTTGTTCAGCTTTTGCTCACAGTTCTTACTGCCAACTTGGCAAAAGCAGCTAGCATAACCTACACAATCGCCTGTATCCTGAGCTCTCCTGAAATTTCCTCTCCACAATGACCTAGTCAGTCCTTTAGCATTAGGTATCACACAGAATCTCAGAACAAAAAGCACAGACAAACAAGTTCATTGCCAGAATGTAATATGCATGATCTAATTCTTGTTCTCATTTAAAATATCACGAGTCGAAAATATGTACCACGTTATTAGAAAGCATGAATCCAAGGCAGGGATCCCCCGGAAAGTAATAAAATCTTTGCAGTCAAGCTTTCTGAAGAGTACACACTTAGATCCTAAAATAAGAGGACCCAAAGAAGAGATTAGATCTCAATTTTCACCTTTAGTTCATTGTACAATTTCTTCTTTCTTGAATTATGGATTGTTTAGGGTATCTAAAACACATTTACTTCCCAAATACTGTGTTGATGAACTAGATTACTAACGTCAGTTAAGAGGTAGTCCCTGCCCTTGAGGGCTTACAGTCTAAGAGGGAAGACAAACAAATTAAGTAGGCAACTGTAGAACATTCTCTGTTCCGGTAACAGGGAGGACAGTTACTCATCTAAGCCTAGAAGCGAGTTAGGGAAGCAAGTTCAGAGTTATGTCGAGTAAGAGGATGCCAAGTTAAATGTTAAAGGCTGAGAATTTAATCAGAAGACAAGAAGAACAACAAGCATTCAGTTAAATAGAAGACAACAAAAACAAAAGGTTAGAGCATAAAATAGTTGAATGAATGGTAATAAAGAGAAGAGTGAGGTAGCAGAAATAAATGACTGCAGAGCTGGGTAAGATGGCTCCTATCTGTAATCCCTTCTTTGGGAGGATGAGGTATGAGGATTGCTGTGAATTTGAAGACAGCCTGGGCTGTACAATAAGTTCTAGGCAAGCCTGTGCTTTACTGTAAGAAGTGCTTTAAAGGGGAGGCAGAGCCCAGAGATGACTATGGGATGAAATGGAGGCTGACAGAGTCACATTAGAGAACTAATGACATATAAAATTTGTCATTTTGTGCATCATGGTGAACCATATTTAAGCAGGACAAGGACACCAAGACATATTTTACACAAATCATTTTTTTTACAGCATTATACCTGAAAAAAAACTTAAAAGGGGCAAGAATGGAGGTGGGATAACCAGTTAGGAGGCTACTGCAATAGTTCAGGCAGAAAGTAATGAGGTCCTGAACTAACAAGTAACCTTCTAACAAGTTACCATCTACACAACCCCCTGTGTTGTCGCAGAAATTAGGATGATCACAGAGCAGAGAAGTGGCAACAATAATCACTGATGTACTAATACACTTACCTGTGAGTATATACACACACTATGTTTATATATTTATATATGCTTATATGTCCTAATAGCACTGTTACCCAATTATGAATTAGCTTATTCTATATTAATAAAAATAATATTTGAAACAAAAAAAACCAGAAGCAAAACCCAAAGCAGTCTGCATTCTATTCTATTCTATTCTATTCTATTCTATTCTATTCTATAGAATGTTGCTACCCACACTGCAGTTGATCTTATCCCCTAAGGCAGTCATCATAGAAAACAACCTCATAGATATGCTATTAATTTATGTGCTTTGTAAATCAGGTTGACAATAAAATTAACCATCCCAGGTAAAGATGCAGATGTAGACAAAAAAATATCTACTACTTTATTAGAAAGCATAAATCCAAGGTAGGGATTATAAGTTCAATTAATAAATTTTACTTCCCAAATGCATCATTTTAGGAGAATGAACTAAACACTATACATTACAATTTAGGAAGAAAATTATTTAGGATGCAATCTGTAAAGTTTCTAAAATAAAAACATCAGACTTTTCTAAATAGATCTACATATATGAAAAGTAACAGGGAGGAAATAACATAGACAAAAGACACAAAATTCCATAAGCTGAGAATCAATTGATGAGATCACTGTACAACATTAGTGTAAATATACTCTTTTCCCCCTTAGATCTTTCATTACAGAGTTTCTGTTATGTATCCCTAGCTGTCTTGGAGCTCATTATATAATCCAGGGAGGAGTCTCAAATTCTGCTTCTGTCTTCAGTGCTGGGATTTAAGATGTGTGCTATCAGGCCCAGCAACAATGTGGCCCATGCTTGAGGATCATGAGTAGATTTAAGTTGCTCTCAATGAACAACATGTAAAGTGACTGAGCCATTCAAATATATACATACTTCAGAACATGCTACAAACAGTAAGTATATATAATCTTTTCAATTACGAAAACAAATGAAAAATACAATTTAAATTTAATATGACCTTAGTACTGTTATGTGCCTACCTTTGTCACAAATGCTACTTAATACATAAACTTTAGTGAGACATTACCATGATGCTCATTTCCCAAACCAGAAAACTAAAGCATAGTCAGGCTTACTTACCTAAGCCTTTAGAAGTCTTATTAATGCCATTAGTAACTACTTGTAGATATAACTATATGTTTCTAAGAACATATTTTAATTTCACAAATGAAATGCTTTGAATCAGAAAGTCAAGCTTATGCTTAGGCAATGGAACTAAGACTTTATCATCAGAAAACCTCTGGTTTAAGTCTAGTTTTTACTACTAACTTGGAGAATTTAGCAAACTACTAATTGCCCTGAGCTTTCATGGTTATAAAATGGATTAGCTAGTATTCAAAGATTTTTTTATAGAGTGTTCTATCCAGGTAAGTGATTTATCAACAAAACAAATAGTATTTATATGATTAACAAAAAGGCATGAATACTGTCATTAAAATCAAAGTAAAGGGCTGGAGAGATGGCTCAGTGGTTAAGAGCATTGGCTGCTCTTCCAGAGGACAGGTATTCAATTCCCAGCACCCATATGGCAGCTCACAACTGCCTGTAACTCCAGTTCCAGGGGATCCAATACCCTCACACAAAGATATACATATAGATAGATAGATAGATAGATAGATAGATAGATAGATAGACAGACAGACAGACAGGCAGGCAGACAGACATGTAAAACACCAATGTACAGAAAATCTAAAAAATAAATTTTATTAAAGATTTGTTTAATAAATAAATAAAAGTAAAAACAAAGACTAAGGATACTATTTTTCCTACTGTGAATGTCTCTTATCATTTATTGGTAAATTATCCTGATTTTCCTCCACTACTGATAATATATAGTTGATCCTGGTTAGTCCATGAACAAATTTATTAGTTGAAGGTAAGCTATAAACTCTTTAAAGAGGGAACCTATACCAAGAGTAATCTGGCTGGGAATTATGATGCCCACACTTCTCCCATACACACAGAATTTCTACCATTAGGACCCTAGGCTGGGGAAAAAAATAGACAACAGTGCTTGCTCCCTCATAACTGAGCCCAACCAGGAAACCAAGTCTCTCTGGGCTACTTGAAGTATCTGTTACCTGGTTATCATCTCCTCTACCACAAAAAGAAAAAAAAAAAAAAAAAAAGAATCCTTTGAAAAACTAGGTATTTATCTTATACAATCATTAAGTTACTTAAAATTTTAATCAAATAATTATTTTTACACTATTTATAATACTTGATATATATATTTCAGTTAAGTTGGGAGTATCATAGAGTATTATATTTATCTAAATAATAAAACTCACTAAGATTACAATTAATATGCATCTGTTCAGATGTATATTAATTGCATTTTGAAAAACTCAAAAAATATACCACAAACATTACCTTGGTGCTCCTCTAAATCCATGTCAAGTTGTCTAATTTCTTCACTAAATTGGTTTATTTTTTCTTTTATATCTGTTAACCTGTTAAAAATATTAGTGAATTTTAGAAGCAACACAAGGAAAAAAATCATAATGAGCATCAGCAAATTGAAATTTTTTCTACTACCAGAACATCATTAAAAGGTTAAAATACATCTAATACAATGTGATGATTTGTATATTCTTGGACCAAGGAGTGGCACCATTTGGAGGTGTGGCCTTGATCGAATAGGTGTGACCTGGTTGGAATAGGTATGTCTCTGTGGGTGTGAGCTTAAGATCCTCATCCTAGCTGCCTGAGAGTCAGTCTTCCACTAGCAGCCTTTGGATGAAGACGTAGAATCCTTAGCTCTGCCTGCGCCATGCCTGCCTAGATGCTGCCATTTCCCACCTTGATGATAATGGACTGAATCTCTGAACTTGTAAGCTAGCCCCAATTAAATGTTGTTTTTTTATAGGACTTACCTTGGTCATGGTGTCTGTTCACAGCAGTAAAGCCCTAACTAAGACATACAATGTGAGCAATTTTGTGTCTGGTGAGCAAGTTCTATTCTGAATATATGAAGAATTCATTTTATTCAATACCACCAATAATAAATTCATGAGAATGTACAAAGGATATTAATAAACATTTCTTCAAAGATGAACATGAACAACAGCACATAAAAAGAAATTCAACACCATAAGCCATCAAGGAATTGCTAGTGAAAGCCAAAGAAAAATACTATTTCACATCCATTGACACTGCTGTAATGAAATCATGGATAATAATAGTTTTTTTTAAAAAGACAAATGATGCTAAGTGATGAAGATTATAAAAACCTGGACTCTCATACACTGTAGGTGGAAATGTAAAATGTCTATTTGTATAGAAAATACAATGTCTATTATGCAGCTATTTGGTTTAGACTGGACTCCAAATTTACAATCTAAAATACAAAGTAACCACATAAGCCAACAATTCCATTCCTGAATATTTACATAGGAGAAGTAGAAATAAATGCCCATACAGAAACCAGTTCACAGATGTTCATGTCAATATGATTCCTAACAGCCACAAAAAAGAAACAAGCAAAGCCTATCAATTGACGAATAAATAAAAAACATACTGTGGAATATTAATTGGAACTAAAAATAAACGAGATAGTGATGTATATGCTACACTACAGATAAGCCTTGAAAATGTTAGGTTAAATGAAAGCATGTTGCCACATGAGTCCAAAAGCTGTCAGACTCCACATATGAAATGCCCAGACTAGGCAAATAGGTAACACAGAGTAGATTTCCAGTCTTAGAATGAAGGAAGGGGTAAGGAAAACAATGATTACAAGCTGTGGAATTTAGAGTGACTGAACTGGGACACTGGTTGTCCAACTGTAAATCTAATGAAAAGCTCTTGATTAGTATGCTTTAAATATATAATGTATATAAGCCATCTCTTTGTAAAGCTGTATTTAAAAAGAAATTATATTAGGCAATGACAAAGAATTAAAACCTGGAGACTGAAAGCTCGATAAATATTAACATGTGAGCTGCCTGAAAATGTCTATAAAAGCATGTACTTTATAAGTTACATCTTAACTTTATGATGTAATCTGAAAGAACAACAAATATAAAATGTCCCGGTTCAAAGGTACTTACTGTCTCTCCATGCTGGCTATTTCCTGATTATCTTCTTTAACCTATATAGGCATAGAAAGAAAATAGTATTTAAAAGAGTAACTCATCTGAATAGACTATCTGAAAGAGAACTTCACTAAGAAACTATTCACAAATTCCTTCCTTCTTCCTCAAACATATTGTTACCTACTGTCCTGGCCAGTTTTATGACTGCTTCATACAAACTAGAGTCATTTGTGAGGAAATGTAAACTGGGAAAATGCCTCCACAAAATCAGGTTATAAAGCCAGGTATTGTTACATAAACCTTTAACTCCAGGATTCAGGAGGCAGAGGCAGGTGTGTATCTGTGAGTGTGAAACCAACCCGGTTTATACAGTGAGTTCCAAAACATCCAGGGCTACAGAGACACTCTATCTCTAAACAAACAAATGAACAAATAAACAAATGACCAAATAAGTAACTAAAAAACAAGTCAGGCTATAGACAAGCGTATAGGCTTTTTCTTTTTTTAAAAAAAATTGGGGATTGGGCTGGTGGTTCTAGGTTCCATAAGAATGCCATGAGCAGAGTAAGCAGTAAGCAGAATTGTTCATGGCCTCTGCATCAGCCGTGTCCTTAGATTCTTGCCGTTTTGTTCTTGGCCTAGCTGGTTTGGATGATGAATTATAATATGGAAATCGAAGTGAAATAAGCCTTTCCTTCCTAAGTTGCTTTTGGTCATGGTGTTTCATCATAGCAATATAAACTCTAACTAGGATTCTTATCAGGCTAACATATCTTCCAACATGAGTCAGTTAACTAACAGGAGGTATCTTGGATTTCTGAGACTCCCCGACATCTAAGGGTCCAACTACCAGATTTGGGAAGACCCAATAAAATAAAATTTCAGAAAAACAATGAATAATTTTTAGGGTACATTTATACCATGCCATGTAGTATTTTGAATATGTATAATTCCATATCCTATAGAATATACATATGCACAATATATATGTGCATGTGTGTGTGTGTATATATATACATATATATATGTATATGTATATATATACACACACACATACAATATTAATCCTAGGTTATAATTAATTTAAAAATTTTAAGATAAGATCTCTATAGTTAGCCCTGGTTGTCCTAGAACTCACTATGTAGACCAGGCTGTCCTCAAAACTCACAGAGATTATCTACCTGCTTCTTCTGCTCCCCAGGTATGTGCCACCAATCCCTGCTTCAACTCAGATTTAACTAGCAATCTCTAAAGCATTTTCTCCTTTCCTGCCCCTAATCTTTTCTTTGTAAGGAATGGCTGAAGTTTTAGAATATTTTTTAGTTGTATTACATTTTAATTTATATACTATATGTGGGAGGGTTCACTATAGTGCAAGTGTGGAAGTCAGAACAACTTTCAGAAACTAGTTTCCCTTCTACCCTGTGGATTCTTAGGATTAATCTCATACCACCAGGCTTAGCAGCAAGTGCCTTACCTACCAATATTTAGACTTTAAGATCATTCTAAAAAGGATGATTCTACCAATCTCTTAATTGATCCATAAAGATCCAAAAACCCACTAGGCACACACACAGACACATGAACATGCACACATGCCCACAAACATTAAAAAAACTCAAAAGAGTTCCAGGAGAGGTCTCTGTCCTTACAAAGATACAGTTCTCCCAAGGGTCTTGGACTTTAGTACATCTCAGTATAAACAAGCTCACTGTAACTTAGAGCTAAATTAAAGCAGCATAGAAGTAGTGGAAAAGCTATGGAATACATGGCATGTGATTATGTCATATATAATTTCATATGACATTTAAATTCCATTCTCTTCATGAAGGCACCAATACTAACTACCAAATTTATTAGACTTAGGACACTTATATTTTTGGAGAAATAAACATAAATAATGGAACTAATTTTCAGTAAGATTATCTAACTAGTTAACTCACCAATAAAGAAGTATCCATGAAATAATGATATAAATACACACCAAAAAATACAAAATGAGGATTTACTCCAAAATCAAGCTGTTTTAAGAAAGTAAGATTTTTCTATGTTTTCTTGGCTTGTATTTCATATTGAAGTATGGCTAACTATTGCTTTTGGATAATATCACATTGACTTTTTGCTTAATTCATAGCTCTTAAAACAAATAAATGGCCAGGCAGTGGTGGCATCTATCATTAATACTAGCACTTGGGACACAGAGGCAAAAAGATCTCTGAGTTCAAAGCTAGCCTGGTCTATGGAGCAAAATCCAGGGCAGCCAGGGCCACACAGAGGAACACTGTCTCAAAAACCCAAATGAAACAAATAAAACAAAACAAAAACAAATAATGAACTTTCTTCCATACCTGCTTAAGCAATCTCTCCCTTTCCTCCATTGGCGATCCCATGCTTTTGTCTTCTGCAATCATTTGATCTCGATGGGACTC
Source organism: Mus caroli (assembly GCF_978045245.1). Classification (NCBI taxonomy): domain Eukaryota; kingdom Metazoa; phylum Chordata; class Mammalia; order Rodentia; family Muridae; genus Mus; species Mus caroli. Next base: position 60,872,286 of record NW_028227261.1, read on the forward strand.
TAACTCATAAAGTTTTTCATACAGCAATACAGCCTCTTGTTTTACTTGGGAGTGTGCTATTTCCTAAGAACAAATAGAAAAATTTTAGTTGGTCTTCTTGGAGAGACAGAAGTTAAGATATAGACATGATACTCACCTTCCAGTTTCCACCTGCACCTTGGAGCTGACCGTATGCCTCAGCCCTCCACACCCCAATCCCGCCCAGAGAAAGCTTGTTCCCCCAGGGATGATGACACACCCAAGCTCACAGGTGAGACCACCAATTACACCCCAATACCTGGTCCAAGTGGAACCTGCTTAGGGCCCAGTGGATGCAGGAACCTCACTCAGCAGAGAGGGACACGATCCTTCTGGTTCCATCTACACCTGATCCTGTGCTACAGCCCTCCCCACCCTAATCCCAGAGAAAGCTTGACCCCCAGGAGTGCTGGCACACCCAGGCTCACAGGACAGACAAGCTCCAGTCAGAGACTGCAAAGCCAGATAACACTAGAGATAACCAGATGGCCAGAGGCAAGCACAAGAACATGAGCAACAGAAACCAATGCTACTTGGCATCATCAGAACCCAGTTCTACACACACACCAAACCCTGGATACTCCAACACTCCTGAAAAGTGAGATTCTGATCTAAAATCACACCTCATGATAATGATAGAGGACTTTAAGAAGGACATAAATAACTAACTACCTTAAAGAAATACAGGAGAACTCGGGTAAACAGGTATAAGCCCTTAAAGAGGAAACACAAAGAATTACAGGAAAACACAACCAAAAAGTCAGGGTTTCTATTCGTGCACAAAATATCATGAGCAAGAAGCAAGTTGGGGAGGAAAGGGTTTATTCAGCTTAAACTTCCACATTGCCGTTCATCACCAAAGGAAGTCAGGACTGGAAATCAAGCAGGTCAGGAAGCAGGAGGTAATGTGGAGGTCATGGAGTGATGTTACTTACTGGCTTGCTTCCCCTGGCTTGCTCAGCTTGCTTTCTTATAGAAGCCAAGACTACCAGCTTAGGGATGACACCACCCACAATGAGCTGGGCCCTCCCACCCTTGATTACTAATTGAGAAAATGCCTTACAGCTGGATCTCATGGAGCCATTTCCTCAATGGAGAATCCTTTCTCTGTTATAACTCTAGCCTGTGTCAAGTTGACACACAAAACCAGCCAGTACAACCTCTAACAACAAAAATAAAAGGAAGCAACAATCATTGGCTCTTATTATCTATTAAAATCAATAGACTCAATTTCCCAATAAAAAGACATAGACTAACAGACTGAATATGAAAACAGGACCTAGCATTTTGCTACATACAGGAAACACATCTCAGTGATAAAGACAGACACTACCTCACAGTAAAAGGCTGGGAAATTTTTCTTCAAAGCAAATGGTCCCAAGAAACAAAATGGAGTAGTCATTCTAATATCGAATAAAATCAACTTTCGACAAAAAGTTATCAAAAAAGATGAGAAAGGACACTCCATACATTAAATGAAATATCTACCAAAATGAACTCTCAATTCTGAATATGCCCCAAATGCAGAACTTATGACCATTTCACCCCAAAACAAAAGAATGTACCTTCTTCTCAACACCTCATGGGACCTTCTCCAAAACTGACTATAATTGGTCACAACACAAGCCTGAACAGATTCAAGAAGACTAAAATAATCCCATGCATCCTATCAGATCACCATGGACTTAGGCTGGTCTTCAATAACAACAAAAACAACAGAAAGCCCACATACTCATGGAAGCTGAACAACTCTCTACTCAATGATAACTTGGTCAGGAAAGAAATTAAAGATTTTTTTAGAATTTAATGAAAATGAGGGCACAACATACCGAAGCTTATGGAACACAATGAAAACAGTGCTAAGAGGAAAACACATATCTCTGAGTGCCTCCATAAAGAAACTGGAGAGAGCACACACTACCAGCTTAACAGCACACCTAAAGCTCTAGAACAAAAAGAAGCAAATATTCCCAAGAGGAGTAGACAGCAGAAAGTAATGAAATTCAGGGCTAAAATCAACCAATTAGAAACAAAGAGAACTATACAAAACCAGGAGCTGGTTCTTTGAGAAAATCAACAAACTCTTAGCCAACCAACTAGAGAGCACAGAGACAGTACTAAATTAACAAAATCAGAAATGAAAAGGGAGAAATAACAACAGAAACCGAGGAAATTTAAAAAAATCATCAGATCTTACTACAAAATTCTGTACTCAACAAAACTGGAAAATCTGGATGAAATGGAAAATTTTGTAGACAGATACCAGGTACCAAAGTTAAATCAGGATCATATAAACCATCTAAACAGTCCCATAACCCCTAAAGAAATAGAAGCAGCCATTAAAAGTCTCCCAACTAAAAAAGAGTCTAGGACCAGATGGGTTTAGTGTAGTATTCTATCAGGCCTTCAAAGAAGACCTAATACCAATACTCTTCAAATTATTCAACAAAATAGAAACAGAAGAAACACTACCCAATTCGTCCTATGAAGCCACAGTTAGGCTGATATGTAAACCACACAAAGACCAAACAAACAAAGAGAATTTCAGACCAATTTCCTTTATGAATATCAATGCAAAAATACTCAATAAAATTCTCGCAAACTGAATTCAAGAACACATCAAAATGATCATTCACCATCATCAAATATGCTTCATCCCAAGGATGCAGGGATGGTTCAATATATGGAAGTCTATCAATGTAATAATCCACTATATAAGCAAACTCAAAGAAAAATAAATCTACATGATCATCTCACAAACTATATAGAGAAAAACTTGAAGCAATCCCACTAAAATCAAGGACTAGAAAAGGCTGCCCACTCTTTCCCTATCTATTCAATATAGAACTCGAAGTTCTAGCCCAAGCAATTATACAACAGAAGGACAACTCAATTCTCAAATTCATCAGGAATAACAAAAATCCAGGGATAGCAAAAATTATTCTCAACAATAAGAGGACTTCTGGGGGAATCAACATCCCTGACCTCAAGCTGTATTACAGAGCAATAGTGCTAAAAACTGTATTAGCACAGAGACAGACAGGTAGATCAATGGAATAGAATTGAAGACCCAGAATTAAACTCACACACCTATGATCTCCTGATCTTTGACAAAGAAGCCAAAACCACGCAGTGGAAAAAAGACAACATATTCAACAAATGGTGCTGGTTCAAGTGGTGGTCAGCATGTAGAAGAATGAAAATTGATCCATTCTTATTTCCTGTACAAAGCTCAAGTCCAAGTGGGTCAAAGACTCCACATAAAACCAGATACACTGAATCTAATAGAGGAGAGAGTAGAAAAGAGCTTTGAACACATCAGCACAGGGGGAAACTTCCTGAACAGAACACCAATTGCCCAGATTTTGTGCATGGTTCTGGCTGATGCTCCCCTGAATTACCCTTCAGAGCTCAGTGTCAGAACACTCCCACAACGTTATACTCACAGTTTCTAGGCTCTCCTTTTTCATGTTCAGAGAATCTAGTTGTTGCTGAAGTGTATCTAATTCCTAAAGGGAAAAAGGAAAATTTAAAAGAATATTTTTTTCCTTCATGTTTTAGCATATCATGTATAAATATGATAAAATAAATTCTGTAAATATATTCAATTCCTAACTTACCAAGGTTTTATTCTATTCGAAATAGCTTCTTTTATTAGTTCTAAAATTCTTCTCACATACCTTCCAAACCTTGTATGTTTGTCACAATTATTATATAAATATTTTGATCATAGTAATTATCAAAGACTTTCAAACTAATGATGTCATTGTTCAAAATAAAGATTTAAAATTCGAATAATCTTTAGCCACATGTTCACATATTTTGCCTAACTCCTTTTAGAGTCAAGACATATATATAGGAGGGGACAAAGGAAGAAAGAAAAATAGAGGGAGCAAGGATGGAAGGAGGGAAGAAGGGAAAGACAATTGACCACAGAGGGAGAAAGGAGAAGGGACAGGGAAGAGACATGAAGGAGGGATGAAAGAGAAAGAACCATTGATCTGGGCTGGAGAGATGGCTCAGTGATTAAGAGCACCAACTGTTCTTTTGAAGGTCCTGAGTTCAAATCCCAGCAACCACATGGTGGCTCACAGCCATCCTTAATGAGCTCTGATATCCTCTCCTGGTGTGTCTGAAGACAGCTACAGTGTACTTACATATAATAAATCAATCTTTAAAAAAAGAAAGAACCATTGATCATTCATAACCCTTATATACTTTCATAATAGTTTGGCATTTCTACAATATGCTTTCTTCAAGGATTCATTTATCCAAAAAATTTGTTCAAGATAACAAATGTTATAATAAAATTAAATGAAGCAATATCAGAGAAATAAATAATATTCATTACTGGCAGTTATTGATCCTTTTTTTTTTTTTTTTTTTTTGGTAATCCTTCAGTTTAGGGTCATATGGGCTTGAAGAAGCATTGATGTTTAACACTGGGAGGGTTATCATCAGGCACCTAAACTGTTCCTTTAAGCAACATGACTAGGAAAACATTCAAATCAGGGACAAAACAGGTTAAATGGCTTGTTGCTTATCAAGCTGGGAGGAAAATGAAACAAAACTAATATCCAGCTGTGGTCTGTGAGCCCCTTTAATCTCCATTAAAAGTTCATAAAAATCTAAGTTTTTAGATAAGGTGTGCATGCATTTGGAAGACAGAGGCAGGACGATCTCTGTGAATTCCATGCCAGTCCTGTCTACAGAACAAGTTTCAAGAAAGCCATGGCTACATTATGAGACCCTGTCTCAAATAAGTAATTATATCCAAGCCGTTTTCATATACCTTTATGACATGCAAAACTGAAGATAAGAGAACCAAACTATTATGTATTCTTTTAAAAGCTAAAACACTATGCAGCATAAGAAAATGAATCCTTTCTTAGTGTCTTCCACACTTAAATGACTGTGGGAATTAGCTGAGGCCCTTGTTACAATGAGGTTCTGATGAGTAGGTTCATTCTCAGAGACCCTGGTGTTGATTTTTCAAATTGTACTTTGATTAGTATTGTGCTCCACGCCTAGCATACAGTCCAGAGTAATATCACCTGCAACAGTTTCTCATTTGTGGTTTTCATTTCTATGTACTTGACTTGTTTTTCAGGAGACATATTTTTGATAATGCCATCTGCTGCTTGCTTTTCTTGTTCAACTTCTTCTTCTACACTTCTGATTTGTTTTTCCTTCCTGAAATAAAAAGCATACAAAGTTCCTGTTAGTATACTGAGAGAGAAAATAAAATCAAATTATTCTGAGGTACTAAAAAGAAAATCAACCATATAAAACTTGATCACATCAGCTCAGACTTAATATACTCTTCTCATCTCCATCCTCAAATCCAATTTATTTATTATCTATTTAAATGTATGACTAAAACAGAGAGATTATCATATATAAACTTTCAGGCCTTGTACATCTGAGGGTTCATTTAATGGTGATATATGCCAAAAGTAAATTTTAGTCTTAAAACAGTGACTTTCAAACATCTGTTAGTCATAGCATTCTCTGATCAAGTTAAAATCTGTATAGAAAGTTACTGTGTTCCTATTGAGAATGGCAATCATCAAGAAAATAAATGACAAGTGCAGGTTCGGATACAGGAAAGGGGAACCCTTGTATTCTGTGGGAATAGGCTAATGCACTACTGTACAAATTGGATAACCTAGCTGTACCACTCACTCCTGGACATCTACCCCCAAAATGCTGCATCCTACTATAGAGATGCTTGCATATCCACGTTTATCACTGTTTCTTTTACAATGAGTAGCAAGGAAATTTAAAAAAAGAAAAGAAAGAAAGTTACTGTGTAAATCATGTAAAGCAAGGCAGCTCTGAGGGAACTAACCAATACAGAGAGCTACTCTACAATGTGAATTATTCTTAGGACTTATTTATTTTATCTTATGTGAATCAGTGTTTTGCATGCACATATGTATGTGTTCCATGTGTGGGCCTATTGCCTGCAGAGGTCAAAAGTGGGTGCCATATCCTTGTTACTGGAGTTACAGGAGTGGTAAGCGATTATAAGGATGCTGGGAACCAAATCTTAGTCCTCTGCAAGAACACTGCTCTTAACCACTGAGCAATCACACCCCACCCCCACACCCCCACACTCACACAATTTGATTTTTTTTAAAAGAAAAAGCCTAGGTTTGGTGAGATGGCTCAGTGGGTCTAGTGCTTGCTGCACAACCCTGATTATCTTTCAATCCATGGAATCAATACTGGAAAGAACCAACTGCACACATGCACCATGTCACATGAGTACCTATATACACAGGTGCACACACGGTGATGATGATTAAGATAATGATCTAATAAAAACAAAACCAAATTATACCTTAAGATCAATAATATGCTTATATTTCCTTTTACCTATTGCTTTAAATACAAACATATTTTAGCACCATAACACATTAATTTCCAGAAAAAATATAACTATTGTATAATAACAGCAATGACAACAATGGTTACCCTAATCGTGTAATCACAATATATTCACACGAAATACCACTAGTGTGCCCAGTATTTTATTTTCCACATAGTCAATTACTAGTACAGTGGAAAAACTTTCCTTTTAAAGAAATGGTCTTTTTATTAACTCTTTAAGAATTCGTATAATGTATTTTGACACCTACCCTATATTGCACATATCTGACTTCTCTACCATCATATAGCTCCCTCTCCCAGCTTTTTGAAACATCTCCTCTGCCCTTAGTCCAGTGTAGTTTGTGTTATGCAATTCTCTTGGGAATGAAGCCTGCCTAATAGTATGTTTGACCTACCAGGAATCATTAAAAAAAAAATCTGAGAGAATTTATTTGCCAGGTATGGTGGCCCATGACTTTAATCACAGTACTTGAGCAACAGAGGCAGGCAGATCTCTATGAGTTCCGGAACAGCCTGATCTATATAGGAGGTTCTCGGCTAGCCAGGACTGCAGACTGTGAGCTTGTCAAGAAAAAAAAAAAAAAAGGAAAAAAGGAAAGAATGAGTTTGATTTAACATGAATTTTTGTACAAAGGTCATAGGGTCAAGATCTTTTACTATTCTTTCAAAAATCTGATTAAAAATCTATCATTAGTTACTGTCTTTTACTCATAGATAACAACTTATACTGTCTTCAATCAGTTAACAGCTAAGTCCATTAGGGTCACATACTCCATACCTTCTATATACTCAGATCCTACAACTAGCAAAAGGAATCTAAACCTAGAACATTTCCTACAGACACAGGAATTTCTTCCTTTTTTTTCTTTTCTTCTTTCTTTCTTTCATTCTTTCTTTCTTCTTCACTGAACAGGCAGTCATATTTTCCCTCTGACCATCAATAATTAGTATGTGCATTCTAGTGTTAAAATTTAGGTGAGTTCATGAGCTCACCTATATTTCATGACTCGACAAACCCTTGTTTCTTGCAGTAGTCACTGTAGATTGGTGGGAGCTAGTACTGTATTGCATTCTACCTTCCAGAGGGTTAAGACTGCATCACAAGGTATGAAGGTATGTAATGGCTGCCAGGTCTTTAAATGGCTTGAGCACTTTGCCCTTGTAATAACTTGGCAGTAAAGTGACTAATAAAAGCAAGGTATCGTAAAAATGAGCAGACAACAATGTTGAAAGGCAGTGGAATATAAAATTTGGTGATATATTTTTCAGTTGAATCTAGCAGAATCTAAAATAGCTTTAATATTAACCTACATTACTTTAGAAACTGTACTGGGTAGTTTTGAGTGTCAACTTGAAAAGGAGAAAGGGAGAAAGGAGCCTCCCTTGAGGAAATGCTTCCATGAGATCCAGCTGTAAGGCATTTTCTCAATTAGTGATCAAGGGTGGGAGGGTCCAGCCCATTGTGGGTGGTGCCATCCCTGGGCTGGTAGTCCTAGGTTCTATAAGAAAGCAAGCTGAGCAAGCCAGGGGAAGCAAGCCAGTAATGAACATCCCTCCACGGCCTCTGCATCAGCTCCTGCTTCCTGACCTGCTTGAGTTCCAGTCCCGACTTCCTTGGTGATGAACGGCAATGTGGAAGTATAAGCTGAATAACCTTTCCTCCTCAACTGCTTCTTGGTCATGACGTTTGTGCAAGGATAGAAACCTAACTAACTTAGACAGTAACATCTTCCAAAAATACTCTCAATATTTTACACTTTAAGCCACAAAATAAAATTGTTAATATTTTGATAAAATTTTGAAGTGAAACACAAAAACTAAGTAACCTATGTTACTTGTTATACTTAAAAAGTCAAGGATGTCTTTAAGAAACTAAGTTCTAGTCAATCTTTTGCTAAGGAAGTCCAGCTTGCCTTTAATCACTTGTTTACGAGTACAAAGGTTAGAACCGTGAAATGCGACCGTCTGACACAGGCTTTTCTAATGGTGTAGAAGAAGCAGAGTAAACTCCTCGCACACACTGCTCTCAGACACACAGAGGAGAAAGGAAAGGTAAGCGCTTACATACTTAAGGCCAAGTTGTTGCTAACTCTGTCAGATCTGTAGAGCAATCCTTGCCATTAGTGCTAAAGAGCAGAGGGCATGATCATATTTTCACACTGTCTACTGCAGAAATAATATAAACCTATGCAACAGGCAACGGCTCTTTACAAGTCAACTTATAATGGAATACAAAAGTTATCATCTAGTGAATCAAATTTTTAATATCATCTTTAATTTTTAATGTTTTAATTTTTAAATGTTAATCAGAGAAGTCTGAAGTAACTTTAACCTTAAAACAAATTTACTGCTCTTGCTCTCCCCTTCCCCATCTCCTTCCCTTCCTCCTTTCTCCACGTGCTCATGGCCATGGCAGGCCTCTACTTCTCTACTCTCTCCTTCTCTCTGTCTTTCTCTGCCTCTACTACCCTCTTTACTCCCCTCCCCATGCCCTGAATAAACTCTATGCTATACTTAAAAAAAGTTACAAGATCAAAAGGATTAGTTGAAACTACTGATGTTGGGTGATTACTACCATCATTATTAGTTTTCAAATATAATTTCTAATAAGTTATTATTTAAGTTTTAAAATATAAAAATCATAAAGTAGTTAGAGTAATAATTATAACTGTCAACAACACTTTACTCCAAAAGCACTGTATTATGGCATAAATATGTAAAATTTTGAACAGTAAAATTACTTCTGGACTTTATTTAACAAAACCAAAACAAATGCAGAATCTTTTTTTTTTAATCTCATTGCTCATATGAAGTCATATAAAAATAACCCAAAATTCCTAAACTTGTACTGAAAAATTGATTTAAGAGAATCACAATTTCCATATCAGCATCATTCCTTTGTGTATACATTTGGTTTTCCTGTGTAAAGAGCTCTTAAATCCATAAGCCAGCTAACAGAATCTGATACTCTAATTCTTCCTGATTTTTAAAATTCATTTTAAAACACAAAAAATCATTTCAAAATAACTTTCAAATTGAGAAAACCTTAAAAAGGTTTTTCATTTAACTGTGTTTTTAAAAAATGGTTTAAAATCGACTTTCTGAAGGAAATGTTTCTGTCTGGGGATTTATTTAGTATCACAATGGTTACCATTCACTCTCTATTGATCTCTCCCCTAGCAAAAATTATAAGCATTACGTGAAGAAGCCTGCAGACAGTGTGCATGGAAACTTTAAACATCGTAATGCTGCAGATACACTTTACAAAGTGTAAAGCCCTGAATATATGCTGCCTTTCAGCCTAAACTTCATCAAGAAAAAATTTCTAACTCCATAGCTGTCTTTTAACACACCCTAGAAAGCAATAACTAGGTGGTAAACATAACATGATCCTCTAACTCCTTCTCCCTTGACAACCCTGCCCCAACTCCACTTTTATTCCTTATCTCTGGGGCGGGGGTAGGGCGGGGTTGAGACAGGACCTAGAATGCATATGAGATCATGGTAGCCTCAAACACATAGATCCTCCTGCCTCTGCCTCCCTAGTGTTGGGATAAAAGCATGTCTGGCCCTAACTTGCTTCTGTTCCACCCATCTCTTTTCTTAAATCAGTTCATTTGTTTATACCCTAGTTGCTATCTCTAGCCATCTGTAGCCCATATGCCTGAAAACTATCACTTCTGTTACTTATTCTTCCTCATTCATGTCTGTGTACCACTGGGGACTTCAGGACTAAGTTTACCATACCACTGAGAAGTGCAAGCCATCAAAGATGCTATAAAACTGTTCCTAGTACAGGTAAGCTAGCTTTGATAAATGACCTAGGCATCTCCCTTTTTAGCCAATGGTGTGGAATAAGATGTCATTTGATCTCATTATGGCTCTAAAAGAGTAAATATATATATAAATATATATATATGTTTGTGTGTATGTGTATATATATATCATATAAAATGCATATTGTATAAAATCTAGGAAGCAAAGTAGCTTTTTCTAGCAAGTTTGATTATGAAATGACAAAAAGAAGGGAAATTAACTTAAACAGATCAACAAATTGAAAGCAATAAATGAGCGGATAAGAATAGACCAGCACTGAAAAATAATAAATTCTTATCACCTATGAGCAAACAGACTTCAGTAAGTCAAAAGAGTCTTCTTAATCTACTTAGTTTTTCTACTTCTTGCTTGGATTCAATAATCTTTTTAAAAATCTTCAATAAGTATTTATAATAAATGCTTTCAGATATAAAGATTAAATTTTAGCAGACTCCCTAAAGATGATAATAACTAAATCCGTTCAAACATATTTGTATGTAAAAAGGTTTCTGGGATGACTCTGAGAAAATAGATAGAGAGACAGAATATGAAACATCAACATGAATAAAATGATTAAATAGAAAATAACTACTAAGATTATTACTTTTCAATACGAGGCAATTTCTACTTTGGGCAGCATACTGAATATACCTATTAACTTTGGCTCCTATTTAAAACCTGACTAAAATAAAAGTTAAAGGTAAAAGGGAGTATAAGCCCACAAAAACAGAGAGAATGGACTGGGAAATAAAAATAAAATTTAGAAGTCTAAAAGTTAATAGTTAAATGTAAACTGCAAAAGCAAATTTTCCCATGTTAACAATGGAAAAAGCAGAAAATTCACTTGATTTCTAGTACAGGAACTTATTTAATTACTATTATCAGGTATTCTAGAAGTAGAGGAGGAGGCAAAAAGACCTCCAGACCTCTGCCCTGACCGATTGCTTTCTTCTCCCAAGTAGGGCCGAGGCATCCTCACTTGGGCACTTCAGCTTGTTGAGCCTTTTGAATTGTGTGGACTGTATCTTGTGTATTCTGTATGGGTTTTTTTTTTTTTTGGGGGGGGGTGCTAATATCCACTTATTAGTGAGTACATACCATGCATGTCCTTTCACATCTGTGTTACCTCACTCAGGATCATATTTTCTAGTTCCATCCTTTTGCCTGCAAAACTCAGGATGTCCTCTTTTTTTTTTTTTTTTTGAGACAGTTTCTCTGTATAGCCCTGGCTGTCCTGGAAGTCACTTTGTAGACCAGGCTGGCCTTGAACTCAGAAATCTACCTGCCTCTGCCTCCCTCGTGCTGGGATTAAAGGTGTGCACCACCACACCCTGCTAGGATGTCCTCATTCTTAATAATAGCTGAGTAGTATTTCATTGTGTAAATGAACCACATTTTCTGCATCCATTCTTCTGTAGTGGGTCATCTAGCTTATTTCCAGCTTCTGGCTATCACAAATAAGGCTGCTAAGAACATAGTAGAACACGTGCTCCTGTGGCATGGTGGGCCATCTTTTGGGTATATTCCCAAGAGTGGTATAGCTGGGTCTTCAGGTAAATCTATTTCCAATTTTCTGAGGAACCTTCAGATTGATTTCCAGCGTGGTTGTATCAGTTTGCAATCCCACCAGCATTCTCCACATCCTCTCCAACATGTGTTGTCACCTGAGGTTTTGATCTAAGCCATTCTGACTGGTATAAGGTGGAATCTCAGGGTCGTTTTGATTTGCATTTCTCTGATCACTAAGGACTTTGAACATTTCTTTAGGTGTTTCTCAGCCATTCGAGATTCCTCAGTTGTGAAATCTTGGTTTAGTTCTATACCCTATTTTTTGACTGGGTTGTTTGTTTGTTTGTTTGTTTGGTGGTTAGTTTCTTGAGTTATTTATATATTTTGGATATTGGCCCTCTATTGGATGGGGGGTTAGTGAAGTTTTTTTTTTTTCCAATCTGTAGGTTGCCAATATGTCTTACTGACTATGTCCTTTGCCTTACAGAAGCTTTCCAATTTCATGAGGTCCTGTTTATCAATTATTATCATAGAGCATGAGCCACTGGAGTTCTGTTTAGGAAACTTCCCCCTGTACCAATGAGTTCAAAGCTCTTTCCCACTTTCTCTTTTATTAGATTCAGTGTATCTGGTTTTATGTTGAGGTTCTTGATCCACTTGGACTTGAGCTTTGTTCAAGGTGACAAATATAGGTCTATTTTCATGCTTCTACACACAGACAGCCAGTTAGACCAGCACCATTAGTTGAAGATGCTTTCTTTTTTCCATTGCATATTTTGGCACCTTTGTCAAAAATCAAGTATGGGTAAGTGTGTGGTTTTATTTCTGGGTCTGCAATTCTACTCCACTGATCAACATTTCTGTCTCTGTATCAATACCATGCAGTTTTTATCACTATTGCCCTGTAGTAAAGCTTGAGGCCAGGGATGGTGATTCCTCCAAATGTTCTCTTATTGTTAAAAATTGTTTTCTCTATTCTGTTTTGTTTTGTTTTGTTTGCCTTTCCAGATGAATTTGAGACTTGCTCTTTCCCACTTGGGAGAGAGAAGAAAGCAATCATAAGTGGGGAGGGAGGGAGAGGGAGGGAGGGAGGGAGGGAGGGACCTGAGAGGAAAGTGGATGGGGTGGGAGGGAAGAGTGGGGAGGAGAAGGGAACCTGATCTGGTATTGTGTGAGGGAAAAGGACTGAAGCCCTGAGGGCCTGCAGAAAGACTGTAAACAGGCAACCTCAGGAGATGGGGGTGGGGGGTGGGCAGAGTAGACCAGAGACTTGGGAGGTGAGAGACTTCCAGGACTCACAGGGAGGGACCTTTGATGAAATGCCCAACAGTAGGGAGAGGGAACTTATACAGCCCACCTTCAGCAGGAAGACAGGACATCAAGTGAGGGATGGGGTTGCCATCCTACAGTCACATCTCTGACCCATAATAGTTTCTGTATGAAAGAATTAGAGGGATGGGAATGGAGAGGAGCCTGAGGAAAAGAAGGTCCAGCAGCACAGGGAGGTCCCAAGGCCTGACACTATTACTGAGGCTATGGAGATCTCACAAAAAAGGGTCTATCATGGCTGCTCTCCAAAAGACCCAACGAGCAACTGAAAGAGTCAGATGTAGATATTTGCACCGAACCAATGGACAGAAGCAGCTGATCTCTCATGTTGAATTAGAGAAGGCTGAAAGAATATGAGGAGAAGAGCGATCCTATAGGAGGACGAGCAGTTCTAATTAATCTGGACCCCCAAGATCTTTCAGACATTGGACCACCAAACAGACAGCATACACCAGCTGATATGAGGCCCCCAACACACATACAGTAGAGGACTTCCCGCTCTGTGTTCATTTAGAGAAGATGCACCTAACCCTCAAGAGACTGGAAACCTTAGGGAGTTTAAGAGTTCAGATGGAGTGGAGAGTGAGAGCATCCATGTAGAGATAGGGTGTTGTGGGGAGAGGGTGTGGGATGTGGAGCAGTTGGAGGGTGGGAGGGTGGAATATGGATTTTAAAAAATGAATTACAAATAAAATTAAATTTAAAAACAAATAACCATCCAAGCTGAAAAAAAAAAAAAAAAGAACAACACAAAGGTCCTTCCCATGGTCATTTTTAAAAGTTATGATGCCCCACCAAAAAGAAAAAAGAAAAAAGAAAAGAACAGAACAGAACAGAACAGAACTCGGGAGGCAGAGGCAGCCGGATTTCTGAGTTCGAGGCCAGCCTGGTCTACAAAGTGAGTTCTAGGACAGACAGGCTATACAGATTTCTCTCAAAAAAAAAACAAAAAAAAAAAAACAAAAAAAAAACCAAAAAAAACAAAACAAAACAAAAACCCAAAACAATAAAATAAGACTGGGAATTCTAGAAAACAAGAATGTGTAACAAAGACTACAGAGAATGTATACCTGAAAGGCAGAAGTGAACAGCCGTGGGCTCCTCAGTCCACATCTCTAGACTAAGCACAGGAACCGGCTCCAGCAGACGCTTTTTATGCAGCTGATACGGAGGGAATACTTAAGTAAAGCACCTACTAATTACTGAGAAATTTGCTATGGAAAAGCATGGGAATAAACTCATGAAAAAAAAAACACAGAAAACTAAACACATGAGAAAAATAAGCTCAGTTTATCAGAAAAATAGCCTAAAATGGAAAAAGTAATCATGCTATTTTCAGGGTTCAGTAAACAATAATTTACATGTGGTAATAACATTATAAACCCACAATATTCATCTGGCAAAAAATCATTAAATATCTGTAAGAAAGTGATGGGTCAATATACTGGAAATTATGGTAGAGAATACTTGAAAAAAAAAAACTAGTGATTTTTATCTTCCACCACTCCAAATTGATCAATAATATTAATACAACACTCAAATTTAAAATACCAAGAAGCACCAACCTAGTGAAGTATACACATAATCATATGTCATACATAATAAATATGTTCCTTTGAGATTTTTCATATACATATATGCTGAAACATTTTTAATACAACTCTTTTTTCATGACATCTGAAGCTAATAAAACACACGAGAAAAACCCTGAATCTCAGTGTCTTCAGGGGCTGTTTAGTTGGTAAAGGTTAGTAATAGGATAATGAAAAGCAATGTGAGTGTTTCATGTTTTCTTTTAAAAGAAAAATACGGGGGTTGGTGAAATGGCTCAGTGGGTAAGAGCACCCGACTGCTCTTCCGAAGGTCCAGAGTTCAAATCCCACCAACCACATGGTGGCTCACAACCATCCGTAATGAGACCTGACGCCCTCTTCTGGTGTGTCTGAAGACAGCTACAGTGTACTTACATATAATAATAAATAAATAAATATTTAAAAAAAAGAAGAAAAGAAAAATACATGCATGTCCTCAGCCTCTAAAGCGCTACTATCTTTTGAGATGGGATTACTCTCTTTTCTCGTAGGCCTTCGATATGAAAGGCACACGCTTCGTGTTTTGGCTCTTCTCCGTGCTGCTACCATCTGTCAAAAGCCAAGCTTCTGAAACAGTAAGTTTCAACCAACAATAAAAATGTTCTCAAATATACTGTATAGAAATCTAGTAAAATACATAGAAGCAAAAGACTAACAAAAGAGAAATAAACACAACTGACAAACTATTAAACATTAATTTTGTGAGCCAGTAAGATGTCTTAGCAGCTAAAGGTGCAAGCCACCGAGCCTAACAACCTGAGTTCCATCTCTAAACCACAGTGAGAACTCCTGAAAACTGTATTCTGCCCCCATATGTGCTATGGCATGCATTTGCATGGAGAGTCGTGAAAGCACACACAACAAACACACAGGGACACACAGACACATGGATACACAAACACACACACAAATACACATGTACAAAAATAAATTCAATTTAAAATAAAATAAAATTATTTACTAATCTATGTATACTAAAATTCTGTAACCTCTGGGCAAAAGCCCAATTTGACAAATCATTCTTTGTTTTATAAAGTGAATTCTTTATAGAAGCTGACCAAATGGAACCAAAAAGATGGTTCAGCAGTTAAGAGCATTTTCTGTGACTCTAGCTGCATATGTATCAAAAGATGGCCTAGTCGGCCATCACTGGAAAGAGAGGCCCATTGGACACGCAAACTTTATATGCCCCAGTACAGGGGAATGCCAGGGCCAAAAAGCGGGAATGGGTAGGTAGGGGGGTAGGGGGAGGGAATGGGGGACTTTTGGGATAGCATTGGAAATGTAATTGAGGAAAATACATAATAAAAAAATTTATTAAAAAATATCACATTTTATGCTAAGGGCATAAAATATATTTGGTAGTATATGAAATCCATTATAAATCTTCACAACTCTTAATCCAAATGACTTTAAGAACTAGACAGAAGTTCACTGCAATATCTGGACTTTGAGAATGATGAATTGGGGTCTGTAATTTCTATTTTACTAATGGTTCGTATTTAATCAGAAAGCTTTAATATTCTTTATCATTTGTTGTCTATGTTGTCAATTTAGTTTCTATGTTATTCTGCTAAAGTTTTTGATACTTTACAAAAGTTAGAAAATAAAATATGCTATGTAAAAAAAAAAAAAAAGCACTTTCTGCTCCTGCAGAGAACTCAGGTTCCTTTCCTAGAAATCACACTGTGGCTCATAAGTACCTGTAATCCCAGATGCAGAGTACTGAAGCTCTTTCTGGCCTTCACAGACACCAAGCAGACACATGATGCTCATACTTACATGAGGGACTCACACATACACATAAAGTTTTTTTTTAAAATTTAAAAGCTGAATAATGTACAACTCTGGAAACTCTTAGCTATTAAAATCAGAGATTAGTTTCAAGACCAAAAAAAAAAAAAATCAGGACACATACACACACAAGAAAAAACAAATCAGTTCAAATCGAACCATAGGATGGGGGTAAGAAAGGTGAAATGGTTTGCTACAAACATGAGAATCTAAATTGCATCTAACATTGACCTCTCCTCCTCTCCTCTTCCACACACAGGTAAGCACATAATCTACATCTATAAAATAATAATGTAAATAAATAAAATACAGGCTTAGCATAGAGCTCAGTAGGGGAGCTTTTGTATGCTGCCTTAGCTCAACCCCTAGTTCTGCCAAAAATAAACCATAAAACAGTTTTTAAGCAACTAAGTCAACTGTGCTAACATAAACCTGTAATCCATCATGTAGTAGATGGAGGCAGGATGATCAAGAGTTGGCCATCTACTGCAATATACTGAGACTCTATTGCAAGTAAACATCAACACAAACCCATCATGTCAATCAATACAAAACAGAAAATGGAAGAAACTTAAAAACTCACTTATGTAGCTTATCATCATGTGGCTGCATTATTATTTCAACAGCAGAGCTAGCCAAGAATTGTATTATAGCTCATTAACAATCATGATTTAATTTGATGTTGTTTTGAGACAACTATGTAAACCAGGCTGTCCTTAAAACTTATAGAAATGCATCTGCCTCTTCCTAGGATTAAAAGTGTGTATCACCACAACCAGGATAGGTCCATATTTGGTAGAGAGCAGCTGGGTGGTGATGGTACACATCTTTAATCCCAGTACTTGGGAAGCAGAGACAGGTAGATAGATCTCTGTGTTCAAGGTCAGCTTAGTCTATAGAAGTGAGTTCCAGGACAGCAAGGGCTGCATAGAGTACCCTGTCTTAAACGAAGCCCCCCCCAAACAAAAATAAAAGCAATTATTCTATTCCTAGGTATGCAATAGTATCTACACAAACTTCAAAATACTTACTTTTAAACAATTCTCCCATATATATTTATCTCGTATGCTAAAACATCAAGTAAGGATTCAGTCTGTTTTGTCTGTATTTTTGAGAAAGCATCTCACTTTGCAGCCAAGGTTGTTCTTGTACTTGTTAGTCTCCTGCCTAAGACTTCACAAGTGCTGGGATCACAAGCATATGCCAATACTTCAGGTTAAGTAAGTCAACAGAATTATATTTCCCTTGTATTTCTATAAGAGAAACATTGAAATACTCTTTCTGTAATGCTTATATAACAGGTGGAAGATATCTTTGGATCTCCCTAAGTGGTTGCATCAGAATTTCCTTACTCTTCATTATTCTATTTGCATAAAGAAACACATTTGCTCTTCCTTTTTTATGTTTAAGGTCAACTTTTTCCAGAATGATCCAATATCTCTTCTTGGATATGTAACTTTAATCAATTCTGATTAAATCATTTCTGTTTTTCTTTTCTTTTCTAGGAAGTCACATGTAATTTCAGCAGAAGGAATTATGCTTTGATTCCAGAGGGTATTAGTACCAATGTTACCATTCTTGATCTCAGTTATAACCGAATTACTCTGAATGCTGCAGATAGCAGGGTGCTACAGATGTACTCTTTACTCACTGAGCTCTACTTGATGGAGAATAACATCACTGCCTTATATAACAGCAGTTTCAGGAATCTTCTCAACCTAGAAATTTTAAATATCTGTGGAAATTCAATCAGTGTAATTCAACAGGGTTCATTTGTTGGCTTAAATGAACTAAAACAATTATTTCTTTGCCAAAACAAAATATTACAACTGAATCCCGATACATTTGTGCCTCTAAATAACCTAAAAGTTCTGAATCTGCAAGGCAATTTGATACGCCTCTTCGATGCACCACAGCTACCTCATCTGGAGATACTAACTCTGGATGGAAATCCATGGAACTGTACCTGTGGTCTACTTGAGTTGCAGAACTGGCTGAACATGTCTAATGTGACATTAGGTAAGCTATCCTACTTCAAGTCAAGCATTAAGACAATGTGACTGAGCTTTGATGGCTTATGTCAGATTAGAACAGACAAAAAGAAACAGCTGGGCTAGAAGCATTGCTCAATAGTTGACGCAGGCCTTGAACTTCATTTCTACAACAGTTAAAATAAACCAAACAAACAACACGCCCCCCCCTGCAAAAACAAAACAAAACAAAACAAAACAGCTGAAAGAAACTTCAGAATAGACATGCTCTCACCCAACCTTGTAGGGGGGGTGGCAATTTAAAGATATATACAAGAGGGGACGTTATAAAACATTAATTTTATATGTTAGGTGTGATAGGGCACACATTTAATTCTAGAACTTGGGAGACAGAGGCAGATAGATCTCTGTTAGTTCCAGACCAGCTAGGAATACACAGTAAGGTCCTAGCTTAAAAAAGGATGTTCAAGAACTTCCTATATATTCTTTAGGGTATTGTATCACAAAATACACAAGGTATGCCTAATTCTAGCACTGGAGACTGAACCCAAGGTGTTGACTTATGTTGTTAACTGCACATCATGCTCTGCTTGAAAACCAGATTACAACAATAATCTTTTTTTTTAATTAGGTATTTTCCTCATTTACATTTCCAATGCTATCCCAAAAAGAAATTTTCCAACAGAAAAACCAAATGAAAAATACACACTGCATTTAATCTATATAACATGAATATGGATTAATACATAGACATGTAAATATAGAGTCACTATCTTACAATAAAAAAACTTTGGTTCATTTATTTTGCATTATAAGTATTCTGCCTACATGTATATGCACCAGGTGTATACCTGGTGCCTGCAAGTTCAGAAGAGGGCCCTGGATCTTCCAAAACTAAAGTTAAAGATGATCATGAGCCACCACATAGAAGCTGGAAATTCAATGCAGATTCTCTGCAACACTACCAAGTGCTTTTAACTAATGAACCATCTTTCCAGCCCTTCTTATCATCTAATGAAACAGACTTATCAAAAATGCTAAATCAATATTGTGTTATGAACTACTTTTCTCGTCCATAATGTATCTTTATTCCTTTACCAGAAAACGAGAGCACCACCACGTGTAGCTACCCAGATGAGCTAAAGCACTACAGCATCAAGTCAGCACCCTTCACAACTGAATGCCACTCTAAATTTATTTCCACTATAACTGAAGATTTTCAGTCCATTAGGAATTCATCTTTTGATAGCTCTTCACACAACTTAACATGGACCTCAGGTAATGTACTGATTTTGAGTATTACTATTGCTGAAGGTATCGGTACTAAACATACTGTTCTTTTTGTCTTTTACTGGTTGGAGTTTCTAGGAAGAATGTAAAAGAACAATTCTTCATCTCAACAAAAATTTATAAAATATTGGAATTCTAACCCATGCTCACTTAGATGCCATGTGCATGATATCAATACTAATTACTATCTACTAGACTAGACACCACACTTCACAAGCATATGTTAATGGCTTTATATGAGCTTGTAACAATACCTGGTTTTCTTTTAATATGGAGTACTGCATATTTGAGAGGAGATCCAAGTCTAAACATAAAATTCATCTATGTGTCAAAAATACTACATGTGTGTAGTCTGAAGATAATCTGTCTTTTTTCTGTGACCTGTCTGTCTGCTGAAGCCTTCTATGAGTTTTCCACTTGGGAAGTCATGGTAGGGCTCAAAAGGTTAAGTTACAAATGTCGGAGCATTTTTTAGTTAGGGTTGGTCAACTTGTAGTCATTTTGGTAAATGATTTTCCTTGTCCATACTTGTCTTTAGTGTATTAGTAATTTTATTCACAGAAAACTATAAAGTATGTTCCTTTCCAATTCTGCTTGACTTCTGTCAACTTAACAAAATTTCTCTCTTCTATTTAAGAGCATGAGCCTCTTGGGAAAAGCTGGGCTTTCCTGGTTGGTGTTGTTGCCACTGTACTGCTAACTTCACTACTCATCTTCATTGCTATCAAGTGCCCAGTATGGTACAATATTCTGCTGAGTTACAACCATCATCGCCTGGAAGAGCATGAGGCAGAAACCTATGAAAATGGTCTTACAAGAAACCCAAGTTCTCTTTCACAAATAACAGATACAAACTCTGAAGACACCACAGTGATATTTGAACAGTTGCATGCATTTGTGGTAGATGATGATGGCTTTATTGAAGACAGATACATAGATATCAATGAGGTACATGAAGAAAAGTAATTTTATCGTGTTGAAATTCTGAAAAATACTTTCAGTCTATTTATAGCTTAGACAGAGATTTTTATTTGGCAAACAAAACTATAAACAGCAAACCTTCATATTAATTAGTACCTTATGTTAATATCACAGTTATTACTTTTTACTATATTTCACAAGGAAGTCTAAATGCAATCACTCATACACTGGTTAGCTGTAAGTTTAATGATTTATGTATACTACCAGCATTTACTAGTGTCAGCAGTGTTCAGGAAACTACAGATTGCTAAAAACAAGGCCTAAGGACAATTATTTACCAACTAAAATGAGCAGATTCTTATTAAAAAATACACATGCTGTGATGTCTTAAGTTATACTAAAATTATAATCAATAAAGAAATACAAATTTTAGGCTTATATTATCAAAGTGAGGAACAGGCAGCTTTAACAATATAAAGTGATCTTATGTTCACAAATGAATTCACAGAATTGAAGAATATGCTGCCTAAACTTAAAAACAAAATTTCCTCAAAAATTTGTAGCACGGTTGGTGAGATGGTTCAGTGGGTAAGAGCACCGACTGCTCTTCCAAAGGTACTGAGTTCAAATTCCAGCAACCACATGGTGGCTCACAACCACCCATAATGAGATCTGATACCCTCTTCTGGTGCGTTTGAAGACAGCTACAGCGAACATATACTAATAAATAAATCTTTAAAAAAAATTGTAGCAATTTAAAGCGCAAATATAGTGATTTGGAATAATCCCTACTAATCACTACTGAATATGACAGTGATTGTTAGGAAGAATTCCATATACAATTGCCATGATTAATATTACAATGGCTCCTAAACTGGGCATCATAACAATTATGAATTTTCTTTAAAAGACCCAATCATTTCTCTATTTCTTTTGGGAGATTATTTTTAAAATTATTGTGAGCTAGAACTGAGAATATTTAAGTAATCCACACACATCTATCTCTGTTTCAATAAACAGAGCAATGTTTCCCAAATCGATTTGTAGAACACTGATTTTTCTATAATGACACTGACAACCATTTATAGAGGAAGAAAAAGGCAACTGGTCAAATTACTGACGGAATCTAAATCTAAACATAGTTAAAGATTTTTTTTTCCTTTAGTACTTATAGATTTTACTAAGCTCAGGTGTTCTCTGATAACTCAAGAGTACAGTACTAAGTTTTTGAAGGGCATCTGTATAGCATGTTCAGGTCCCTGGGTTCGTTTGTTTCTCTCTTTTCTCTCTCTCTCTCTCTCTCTCTCTCTCTCTCTCTCTCTCTCTCTCTCTCTCTCGTCCCTGGGTTCGTTTGTTTCTCTCTCTCTCTCTCTCTCTCTCTCTCTCTCTCTCTCTTTCACTGTGTGTGTATTCCATACACACACAGAAACATTAAAATTTATTTGATAAACAAACCCTTTCTTGGAAGAATAAGCTAATAGCTCACAGCATATTAATAGACCAAAAGACATATTCTGGAAAAAATAGCCCTAACATAGGAAGGGTCTATCTAAAGTGAAATGTTTACCAATTCTCTTATAATAGCTAAGCTGCAAATATTATTTTAACAACTTAACAGTTTAAAGAATGGAATTAAAAACCAGCAAAATATGTATTTTACCATTGTATATGTGGAAAAACTAAGTGTATTTACTTGCATCTGTAAAACACTGAACACTTATGAAGTAGTGTAACACATTTTCTGTGATTTTCTTTGTATACATGAGAAGGGAAAGAGCTGAAGATGGAACACAGCTAGAAATGTGACAACAGACCTTGGAACATGATACACGAGCATACAATGCTCTGACATTCCAATTTCTCTTTAATAAAGATATTCAAAAAAATGTACGTGATACCTTCTTACAAAAAAAGACTAATAATGAAGATCTTTTCATAATTCTCAAATAATGCTCATCAATGACAATGTACAAAGCCTACTGATTGATAATTTCTTTCACTAAAGTGGAACTAAACGATCATAGTTCAATCTACTTAAAAGCCTAGGTTAAAATCCTAAGTGCTAGATATAAAGACATAATTCATCTTAGAGTTTAAGTCTTTAGAAACAGTCAGCTATTGGATGGATCACAGGGCCCCCAATGGAGGAGCTAGAGAAAGTATCCAAGGAGCTAAAGAGATCTGCAACCCTATAGGTGGAACAACATTATGAACTAACCGGTACCCCGGAGCTCTTGACTCTAGCTGCATATGTATCAAAAGATGGCCTAGTCGGCCATCACTGGAAAGAGAGGCCCATTGGACACGCAAACTTTATATGCCCCAGTACAGGGGAACGCCAGGGCTAAAAAATGGGAATGGGAGGGTAGGGAAGTGGGTGGGGAAGGGTATGGGGGACTTTTGGGATAGCATTGGAAATGTAATTGAGGAAAATACGTAATAAAAAAATATTAAAAAAAAAAAGTCTTTAGAAGCAGAAATCTTACTTATAAACTGGGTAGACCTTCCCTTTGTATAGAATTTAGCTCCTTGGGAGTAAATAAGACAGCATATATTTGACATTTAGATAAATTTAATATTAAGATGTTATGGTAAATTAAGAAATGATGATACATTTTCTATTACAAATATGTACTTTAAATGTAAGGTTTCAGTAAGATGCCAGTTGTGGTTCTTGTCAGTAATCCCAGCACTTGGGAGACAGAGTCAGAGATACTGACAAACTTCTGAGTTTGAGTACAATATCGACTCATAAGAATCCAACAATTAAGGGCTGGAGAGATGACTCAATGGTTGGAAGCACTGAATACTCTTCCAGAGGCCCCAGATTCGGTTCTCAGCGCCCACATGGCAGCTCACAGCTCTCTGTGGCTCCAGTTTCAGGTGCTCCAATGCCCTTGCAAGACATATACGCAGGCAGAATGTTAGTGCACATGAAATAAAAATAAATAAAAGTTTAATCCAACAATTAACAAAAGCAAAATAAGAGAAAAAGTTAAAATTTTATAAGGAAATAAATGTCTCACAAGATAAGCCACATACCAAAGTTCATTTATGCATATGTACTTACGATTGTCTTTCGGTAAATATGACATCCATACTTTGTGTTTCTCTATCATTTTGAGCTTTAAGCTGTGTAAACAGTTAACACAGACATTATTCATTAAAAAAAAAAGGATAACCACCAAACTCTCTGTAACAATTACTCTAAAGATTATGATTTAAATGAGATTATTATAATTACAATAATGCCACATGCAAAAGTTAGAAAAAAAATACAACTTTCCTCTAACAAAAAACACTACCAGATAAATAAATTAGTCCTTATATTAACATAATAAGCTCATACCAAAATACTTCATTTTTCTTTAGTGATCTGTCCAATAATTAAATTTAAACTTAATTTATGTAAACAGCATTTCAATAATATACTGTATGTTCACTAAATACTTGGTTAGGGGCTAAAGAGATGGCTCAGCAGTTAAAAGCACTGCCTGCTCTTCCAGAGATCCTGAGGTCAATTCCCAGCAACCACACAGTAGCTCACAAGCATCTGCAATGAGATCCAACGCCCTTTTCTAGTATGTCTGAAAATAGCTACAGTGTACTCATATAAGTAAATAAAATAAATAAATACATACATACATACTTGATTAGCTATATGCTAAATCTAGAATCAACACAATTTTGTCCTTAAATCCTTCATGATTTCCTAATGACTCCTAGCTGGCTCTATATACATAGACCTGAATCTGGATATACCACAAAAAACTGACCAGATAGTTTTCAAAGTTTTTGTTATTTCTAAAAATAATATTCATTTCTAAGTTTATGAAAATAAAAATAATTTATAAAATTATTTTAGAACCCCAAATTACAAGTCATTTTTTAAAAATTCTGGGGCTTTAGGGTTTTATGTTGTTGTTACTGTTTTGTTTTAGTCAGGCTGTTCTGAGGCATGTCTTTTGTTTGTTTGTTTGTTTTTCGAAACAGGGTTTCTCTACCCTGGCTGTCCTGGAACTCACTCTGGCCTCAAACTCAGAAAATTCGCCTGCCTCTGCCTCCCAAGTACTGGGATTAAAGGTGTGTTGCCACCATGCTCCATGAGGCATGTCATTTTTCTCAGCACTCAAGAAGCAAAGACAGACAGATCTCTGAGTTCAAGGCCAGCCTGATCTACTGAGCAACTTCCAGGACAGACAAGGTTACATAAAAAAAAAAAAATCCTGTCTTGAAAAAAATAATTTTTTAAAAAATGTTGTTCTCATAGAAGCCTTTTATAATGTAAATAAATTATAATCTAGCAAAAAATAAGTAAATTAGAAGCTGCAGGTCTTGCTATACTTTATTCAAATGTTTAAAGTGAAAATACATTAGATATTAACTGAACACAAATTCTCATTTACCAAACACAGTATTATTAGCTATATCTAGTATCATATCCATTCCTTTTCCTTCTTGTTACAAAAACTATGAGAGATTGGAAACATAGCTCAGCAGTTAAGAGCACTAGCTGTTCTTCCAGAAGACTTGTATTTGTTTTCCAGCACTTATATAGGAGCTCACAACCATCTGTTACTCTAGTTTCAGGCAATGTGACCCCCTTTTCTAGCCTCCGAGGGCATAGGGCACAGTCCTACAGACAAACATCCAGGCACTTTAAAGAAGACTTTAAAAGATAGTATTTCTATTGAGTTTTAATTTTATTTTAAAACATTAAAACCTAAAGAAACATTTAAAAAAGTTAAAACCAGGGTTGGAGAGATGGTTCAGTAGTTAAGAGCACTGACTGCTCTTCTAAAGGTCCTGAGCTCAATTCCCAGCAACCACATGGTGGCTCACAACCATCTGTAATGGGATCTGAAGCACTCTTCTGGTATGTATCTAAAGACAGCTACAGTGTACTCATATAAATAAAAATAAATAAAATCTTTTTAAAAAGGTTAAAACCAAAATACTGTTAACTAATATGTAGTCAAGAAATGTAGATGGAACTTCCTTAGTGCAAGATCAGTTGAAACAGAGGTTTATGGACCAAGTGAGGATGCCTCAATCCCCCTTGATAGGGAGAAGAAAGCAATGGAGGTAGGTGCAGAGGGAGGGAGAGACATGGGTGGGGAAGGGGAGGAGGGGAAGAGAAAACTATGATCAGGCATGGAGTTGGGGTTGTTGGGGAAAAACGGGAGTAAAACCCTGACAACCAGCAGAAAGAATGGAAACAGGCAAACCTGAGAGGTAGGAGGTGAGAGACTCTCAGGACTCAAAGTGAGACCTTAGATGAAATGCCCTACAGCGGGGAGAGGAAACTTGTAGAGTCCAACTCTAGTAGAAAGACAGGGCATCAAGTAGAGGAATGGGGTTGCCATCCCATAGTCAAAAACTCTGACCCATGTTCCTGTCTAAAAGAACTTCAGGTACAAAAATGGAGAAGAGACTAAAGGAAAGGAGGTTTAGTGATAAGTCCAAATTGGGATCCAGCTCAAGGGAAGGCTCAAAGGCCTGACCCTATTACTGATGCTATGGTGTGCTTATAAAAGACAGGAGCCTAGCATGCCCTCTGAGAGGCCAAACAAGCAGCTGAAAGAGTCAGATGTAGATACTTTCACCCAACCAATGGACCCCTGGGATTGAATCAGGGAAAAGCTGGAGAAACTGAGGAGGAAGGAGACCCCATTAGGAAGACCAGCAGTCTCAACTAACCTGGACCCCTGAGAACTCTCAGACACTGAGCCAACACCAGGCAGCATAGATGAGCTGATATGAGGCCCACATGTATACAGAAGGCTGCCTGGTCTGGCTTCAGTGAGAGAAGACGCACCCAATCCCACACCCAACTGTCAAGAGTCTTGAGGCTTCAGAGAGTGGGGAGGTCTAGTAGTCTGGGGGTGGAGATAGATATCATCTTGGAGACGGGGTGAGGAGGAATGAGATAAGGACCGGGAGGGGTATAACGAGACTTAAAAGAACAATGAAGGGTGCTGAATAATAATTGTGAATATTTATAATCAGAGTCATAACTGCCTATAAGGTCCATAAAGTTTTATCAAACTACTTCTAAATAGTGCTTTATTTTATAGGATATGATTTATATGGAGCTATTGATTATATTTATGTATTTTCTTACCATGTTGTAATCATTCATTACTTCTTCCATTTCAGTATTGGTATTAAGTTTATCTACCAACTAAAAGAAAAAATATATATTAAAAAAAGTGCCATTTGTTAGTCTTAATGTTTTAGGTAAGTCTTAATATACATGTTTATTCTTATAATTATCTAGTCATTTCCTTCCACATATCTTATTTTCTAAGAAAAAAAAAAACAGTGAGTTACAACGAAAAACGAAACATACTAAACGTTTTGTTTAGAAAAGTGAGAAGTAATCAAATACTGTCCCTTTAAGACAATACACATACACTGAAGAGCTTTGACTGCTCTGAAAAGACCAAGTTTATAAAGAAAAGTCTGAAACAGAAAAAAGTGGTTCTGGAAATTATCTGCCACTTGTATTTTTCCCCCTTCTGGAAAATAGTAACTGTTTTACAAATTTATAATAGTGAAAATATAAAAACGTTTTTTCCCTAAAAAGTAAAAAGCAAAAAAAAAAACAAAAACAAAAAACAAAAACCCAAAAACCAACAAAACAAAGCATAAACAGTACATTAATACATGAAGTCTAACCCTTAAGTCAAAGAATGCTATCAGTGAATAACAGCACAGCTTTATCTTCTCCCAAACAGTACCCAGGAACTGTTTAATCTGTATTAATTCAGTTTTCATAATACTCTATCACATATAAATTATAGTCTATGTTTTAAAGAAATTGAGGAAGCAGCAGAGGCAGAATTTTATGTGTGTGTCTGTTTTTTTGTTTTGTTTTGTTTTGTTTTTTGAGAGGTCTCAACTATATAATCCTGACTGTCCTGGAACTTGTAAGACCAGACTAGTCTGGAACTCAGAGATCTGAGTGCCTCTGCATCTGGAGTGCTGGAATTAAAGCACTGTGACAGAATTTTGTTGTTTTTGAGGAATGTTTTCGACTATGGGATTCTTTTTGGTTTTTTTCTTATGGGGGGGGTTGTTTTATATTAAATAAAAGGCCAAACTAGTCAAAAAACTAATCACAATAGTCAAAAAATTACATTGGTGTAGCTGATGATAAAAACTAAGAAGCCAGCCGGGCGTGGTGGCGCATGCCTTTAATCCCAGCACTCCGGAGGCAGAGACAGGTGGATTTCTGAATTCGAGGACAGCCTGGTCTACAGAGTGAGTTCCAGGATAGCCAGGGCTACACAGAGAAACCCTGTCTTGAAAAAACAAAACAAAACAAAACAAAAAGCTCAAGTTATGGCCAGGTATGGTGGCGCACGCCTTTAATCCCAGACCTCCGGAGGCAGAGGCAAGCAGATTTCTGAGTTCGAGGCCAGCCTGATCTACAAAGTGAGTTCCAGGACAGCCCGGGCTACACAGAGAAACCCTGTCCCGAAAAAGCAAAGAAAAAAAAAAAAAAAAAAACCTAAGAAGCTTTACTATTGTATTTATAACATTCTAATCTATACTTTTATATTTTAAAATGTAATACTACTTTTTTGAATTTGTAATATAAATTAGTGATGGTAAAATCTAAACTACCTAAATGGTAGCTATATATCAGATCATTAATTACCTTCTTTCCATTCAATAAATATTAGCTCATTAAACCCATAAATAACACATTTTACATGTTATTAATATTTTTAGTTATTTGAGTTTTTAATTTATTCTTTGACATTTTATATTTATCTAATATATTACAACATAAGTAAAAATATCTAACATTTTCTTCCAATTTTTTATTAGGTATTTTCTTCATTTACATTTCAAATGCTATCCCAAAAGTCCCCTATATCCTCTCCCCAACCCTGCTCCCCTACCCACTCACTCCTGCTTCTCAGCCTTGGTGTTCCCCTGTACTAGGGCATATAAGGTTTGCAAAACCAAGGGGCTTCTCTTCCCAATGATGGCCAACTAGGCCATCTTCTGCTACATATGCAGCTAGAGAGCTCCAGGGGGTACTGGTTGGTTCATATTGTTGATCCACCTATAGGGTTGCAGACACCTTCAGCTCCTTGGGTACTTTCTCTAGCTCCTCCATTGGGGGCCCTGTGATCCATCCAATAGCTGACTGTGAGCATCCACTTCTGTGTTTGTCAGGCACTGGCATAGTCTCACAAGAGACAGCTATATCAGGGTCCTTTCAGCAAAATCTTGCTGGCATATGCAATAGTGTCTGCGTTTGATGGCTGAGTATGGGATGGATCCCCGGATGCAGCAGTCTCTAGATGGTCCATCCTTTCGTCTCAGCTCCAAACTTTGTCTCTGTAACTCCTTCCATGGGTGTTTTGTTCCCAATTCTAAGAAGGGGCTAAGTGTCCACACTTTGGTCTTCATTCTTCTTGAGTTTCATGTGTTTTGCAAATTGTATCTTGGGTATTCTAGGTTTCTGGGCTAATACCCACTTATCAGTGAGTACATATCATGTGAGTTCTTTTGTGATTGGGTTACCTCACTCAGGATGATACCCTCCAGATCCATCCATTTGCCTAGGAATTTCATAAATTCATTGTTTTTAATAGCTGAGTAGTACTCCATTGTATAAATGTATCACATTTTCTGTATCCATTCCACTGTTGAAGGACATCTGGGTTCTTTCCAGCTTCTGGCTATTATAAATAAGGCTGCTATGAACATAGTGGAGCGTGTGTCCTTATTACCTGTTGGAACATCTTCTGGATATATGCCCAGGAGAGGTATTGCTGGATCCTCTAGTAGAACTATGTCAAATTTTCTCAGGATCGGCCAGACTGATTTCCAGAGTGGTTGTACAAGCTTGCAATTCCACCAACAATGGAGGAGTGTTCCTCTTTCTCCACATCCTCGCCAGCATCGGCTGTCACCTGAATTTTTGATCTTAGCCATTCTGACTGGTGTGAGGTGGAATCTCGGGGTTGTTTTGATTTGCATTTCCCTGATAATTAAGGATGTTGAGCATTTTTCTCAGGTGCTTCTCTGCCATTCGATATTCCTCAGCTGAGAATTCACTGTTTAGCTCTGTGCCCCATTTTTAATGGGGTTATTTGATTTTCTGGAGTCCACTTTCTTGAGTTCTTTATATATATTGGATATTAGTCCCCTACCTGATTTAGGATTGGTAAAGATCCCTTCCCAGTCTGTTGGTGGCCTTTTTGTCTTATTGACAGTATCTTTTGCCTTACAGAAGCTTTGCAATTTTATGAGGTCCCATTTGTCAATTCTCGATCTTACAGCATAAGCTATTGCTGTTCTATTCAGGAATTTTTCCCTGTGCCCATATCTTCAAGGCTTTTCCCCACTTTCTCCTCTATAAGTTTCAGTGTCTCTGGTTTAATGTGGAGTTCCTTGATCCACTTAGACTTGACCTTAGTACAAGGAGATAGGAATGAATCAATTCACATTCTTCTACATGATAACCACCAGTTGTGCCAGCACCATTTGTTGAAAGTGCTGTCTTTTTTCCACTGGATGGTTTTAGCTCCCTTGTCAAAGATCAAGTGATCATAGAGGTGTGTGGGTTCATTTCTGGGTCTTCAATTCTGTTCCATTGGTCTACCTGTCTGTCGCTATACCAGTACCATGCAGTTTTTATCACAATTGCTCTGTAGTACAGCTTTAGGTCAGGCATGGTGATTCCACCAGAGGTTCTTTTTATCCTTGAGAAGAGTTTTTGCTATCCTAGGTTTCTTGTTATTCCAGATGAATTTGCAAATTGCCCATTCTAATTTGTTGAAGAATTTAGTTGGAATTTTGATGGGTATTGCATTGAATCTGTAGAGTGTGTTCCGCAAGATAGCCATTTTTACAATGTTGATCCTGCCAATCCATGAGCATGGGAGATCTTTCCATCTTCTGAGATCTTCTTTGATTTCTTTCTTCAGAGACTTGAAGTTCTTTTCATACAGATCTTTCACTTCCTTAGAGTCACACCAAGGTATTTTATATTATTTGTGACTATTGTGAAGGGTAATATCTAACACTTAATCTCTGGTTTTCTCATATTTAAAATAGAACATGAGGTGCTAAAAAGATGGCAGAGCAGTTAAAAGCATGCATTGATCTTACAGAGGATGTGCATTCAACTCCTTGCACCCACATCAGGCAGCCTATAGCTTCAGGTCTAGGATTCCACACCCTCACCCTCTCCTGGCCTCTGAGGGCACTTGTACTCAAGTGCGCAGGCGCGCGCGCGCACACACACACACACACACACACACTCATAATTAAAAGTAAAACAAGATCTAGAGAACAATAAATAATTTTTTAAAACATAACATAAAGAAAGTAAACCTAATTAATATTGGGTTTCAAAATGTTTGTTATAGACTATGGTGCTCATCAAATTTAAGAACTGCAACGTGCCGGGCGTGGTGGCGCACACCTTTAATCCCAGCACTGGGGAGGCAGAGACAGGCGGATTTCTGTGGTTTAGGCCAGCCTGGTCTACAAAGTGAGTTCCAGGACAGCCAGGGCTATACAGAGAAACCCTGTCTCGAAAAACCAAAAAATAAAATTAAAAAAAAAAAGAACTGCAATGTACTCTAATTAGCAACATTTCATTGGAAAGTATTAACAGTATCAACTAGTTATATCATAATTTGCCTACTCATCAAAAGCTAGCCACTTCATCAACTCAAGGCACCATAATTGTAACAAATTAGAAGAAAATTCTGGGACTTCCTTGGAGGTAGTGCTACTCCAAGGATAGGTGGTTATCAGCATTACCATTCCACCGTGGGAAACATCCTTCATGAAACTATTTTTATACAAATACTGTATTTTGACAGAATGTGCACAAAATTAAACATATAAATGGAGGTAATCTGTATGCTAAAAAATTATTTAAGTTTTATGATGACAATACTCCATAGCAAGGTGAAAGATGTTTTTTAAAGCAATAAAATCATTCATAAATTGTAATGCTTTTAAGAATTACTATTTAAGCATTTATAGGGAAAAAAAAGTATATATAATAAGGATGGGTGGTGTACAAGATGGCTCAGCAGGTAAAAGATACTTCCTACTCTAGCAGGTGACCTGTATTTGATTCCTGTATAGAAGAGAAGTGAGTTACACAAGTTGTCCTTCAACCTCCATCAATGTGTCTGGAAGGTCAGAACAGACAAGTAAATAAATAAATAGTAAGTACAATATAAATGTATTTTTAAAAAATTTTTAAGATGGAAAAAAGTTGAAAGAATTCCTATCAATATGTTAAGCCAAGTTATTTCTGGAGAAAGAAATGAAGGAGAAATCAAATGGGTGATTTAATTTCTGTATGCTTACAGTTTCAGTTTTTCACAAGAACAGACTGAAGTATTATTTAGTATTTTTTAAAAAAATTTAAGATTTATTTTATAAATGTGAGTACACTGTCACTGTCTTCAGACACACCAGAAGACAACAGAGGATCCCATTACAGGTGGTTGTGAGCTACCATGTGGTTGCTGGGATTTGAACTCAGGACCTCTGGAAGAGTAATCAGTTCTCTTAACTATTGAGCCATCTCTCCAGTCCCCTAAAAAATAATTTTAAGTATCAAGTAAAAAATAAAAAATTAAGAGAAATTCTCTGAGAAAAAAAGGCAATACCATGTTGTAGTCTGCCAGTTGTCCTTGAAAGTCTTTAATTTCAACAGCTAATGTCTCTGCCCTATGAACAAAAACAAGTGCATTCATAAATACATAAAACAGTTTAATAGTAAGAACTGTATGGATGGTGCACACATATTCAATAAATTATGTGCATAATACTGAATAAATACTGAATTGATATTCAGAGGTATACATCCCTAATAAAGATCTTGTATGTTTTAACTGTAAGATTACTCACCTCTTTTCATATGACAAATACACTGAATTTTCTTGGTTGTACATTTCTATTTCTTTCTGAAGCTTATTAATTTCAGTTGTAAGTTCACTTATTTTGCTCCTAATTGAAAAAAGAAGAAGAAATTCAGCAATGCTTCTAACTCAGAAAAACTCCTAACAAATAAACTTTTCATAAATGTATGACAATACCAAATTCATTTACGAAGAATAGTTTCAGGAGTTTGTGTGACCAAGAATGGAAACTATTTTATTTTATTCTACTGAACAAATGAGAAAAAATAACTGTCTTAGAGACTCCAGTCATGAAGAAAGATAAACAGGCCAGGCACTGTAGTACACACTTTTGATCTCAACATGCAGGGGCAGCAGAGGCAGGAGGGTCAATGTAAGCTGGAGGACAGCCTAGTCTACACAGTGAGTTACAAATCAGCTAGTGTTACAGAACGAGACCCTGT
The DNA here is from genome assembly GCF_978045245.1 of Mus caroli. Lineage (NCBI taxonomy): Eukaryota > Metazoa > Chordata > Mammalia > Rodentia > Muridae > Mus > Mus caroli. The sequence goes on from NW_028227261.1 coordinate 60,905,300, forward strand.
CTCAAAAAACAGAATCAAAACCAAAAACCAAAGAAAAACAGAGATACATCACTAATTTACTTTCTTTATAGAGGGATTGGGGTTAGCTTAGGAAGAACAGGGTTCATTTCCCAGCACCCACATGGCAGGCAGCTCCTAACTATCTGTAACTCCAGTTCCAGCGGATCCAATGCCCTCTTCTGAGTTCCACAGGCAAAGGGTATACATGTGCCATAATTACATATATGCATGTACAACATTCAAACACATAAAATTAAAATGGTATATTTCTTTTAAAATTCTTCATTTAGACATCTTATTAAAAGGCCTAAAGCCAGACATGATGGCACATACCTTTAATACCAGTGCTCAAGAGGCAAAGGCAGGTAGATTCTCTATGAGTTGAGACAGCCTGGTATACATGAGTTCCAGGACAGTTAAAACTATACAGTGAGATCCTGACTCAAAATACCCCCCAAAAGGCTTATAAATTAATTAAAATTAGGGAAAGTTTGTAACAAATGACCAAATACATACTTACATAAATTTCTATAATAATTAAGGTATTATAAATATACACTCCCTTCCTTTCTTAATACTATAATCAGTGATATTTCAATTATATAAATATACTTAGAATAACCCTAAAAAAGCATAAAAGATTATTACTTCCTGACAAAAATAAACATGATATGATCTGAATGTCTGTATTCCCTCTAAAATTCACATTGAAATTTAATCCTCAACTTAACAGTATTAAGAAATTAAGACTTTTGCCAGGTATAGTTGCACAAACCTTAAATCCTAGCACTTACTATGCAGAGGTAGGTAGATCTCTGTGAGTGCGAGGCCAGCCTGGTGTACACAGTGAGTTACAGGGCAGCCAGGGCAATGTAGAAAGACCCAGTCTCAAGCCACTCTACACACTCTCACACGCACATGTGCGAAATAAATTGAGCCTTTCAGTTTCTAATTATGAAACTATTAGAAACTGAAATTCAGTTTCTAATTATGAAACTATGAAGGTGATTTCATAGATGTTAGTGCCTTAAAAAGGACTGGAAGGAGCTATACTGGCCTCATTTTTCTTTTTTGTGATGCAATGGTAAGAAGAATGTGCCATCTATAAGGAACAGACACCAAAGCTCCTATTACTTTAATCGTAAGATTTCCCAACTTCTATAATGTATGAGAAATAAATTCTTGTAATTTATAGCTTAACCAGTCTTGGATATTTTATTATGGTAGCATCTTAGCCTAGTTAGACAGCTTAGTTGGTAACATATTTGCCTGGCAAGTACAAGGACCTGAGTTCAACTGCCAGAATCTATGTAAAACAGCTGGGTTTGATGGCCCACGCTTGTAATTCCACCCTGGGGAAACAGGAACAGGAGGATCCCTGAGGTTCAACAGCCAATATCCTACTTAGCCTCCTTAGTCAGCTCAAAGATAGCAAAGAGCTACTGTCTCAAAAACAAAAGTGGAAAGTGTCTGAAAAGTGACACTCAAGGTTGTCCTCCTGCACCCACGTCCATCCATATAAGTGTATGAATATCAGTCCAGACATGTATACCACAATACACACATGCATGCACCTCCCTGTACCACACAAATTTCAATCTAACTGTATTACCATGCAATGCAGCCTATTAACTAGAAATTGTGTTAAAATATAAACTTTTTCTTAGAACTAAAAAAGTAAATAATTATTGTATATCACAACTAAAACTCCAAGGTCATGCATTAAAAAAATACTTAGTTTACATACCTAAGAAGTCCAAGATAGTAAGATTTGTCTAAAATTTGCCTCTGGGGACCTAAAAAAATGTTTTTGATGTGAATATTAATAACCAGCATAACAAATAACAAATCCAGGGCACAATCACTATTACATGCCACTATTCTCAGACCTCAATCATGAATGCCAGAATAGATCATATGAACAACAACTGAAAACTAGTGTCCTAGAATCATGGCAGAAAGGAGGATGAACTTAGACCACAAAGATGGAACTAAAAGCAAGGCTGTAAACAAACAAGACTCTCCAACTAACTTGGACCCTTGGAGTTCTCAGAGTCTGAACCACCAACCATAAACATACATAGGCTGGACCTAGACTTCCCGCACATATGTGGTAGATGTGCACCTTAATCTTCACGTGGATCCCAAATAACTGGAACAGGGCTATCCCAAAAGCTGTTGCCTGTCTGTGGGATATGTCCTTTTAGCTGGGCTGCCTTGTCTGGCCTCAGTGGGAGAGGATGCACCTAGACTCACAGAGACCTTAAGTGCCAGAATGCAGGGATACCCCCCTGCTCAGAGGAAAGTGGGAGGGGAGAGTGAGGGAAGGATTTGTGGGGGTGACCAAGAGGGAGGCAGTGAGCAGGATATAAAGTGAATAACTAAAAAAATAAAAATAAATTAAATTTAAAAAAAAGAAAAGAAAAAGAAGACACTGGTCTGGAGAAATGGCTCAGTGGTTAAGAGCACCTCTGCTTTTCCAGAGGACCCAAGTTCAATTACCAGCATCCACAATGGGCAACTCACAACGGCCAGTAACTCTAACTCCAGGAAATCTGAGAGCCTCTTCTGGCTTCCATGGCACTGTACTTCTGTGCACAAACCCACACATAGATGTACACATATACACATCATTTTAAAATAAAAATACAGTCTTTTTAAAAAGAAACTAGTCACTACAGGACTGACTAAATAGAAACTAGACCCATGGAAGCTTAGAACAGAGCAATACAAAAGGACTTTTTAAAAATGTTATTTCATTATCATTAGATTGTATGATTGGGGGAATACATGTGCCATAGCATACATGTGGAGGTCAAAGACATAATAATTAACTATATTTTTACATTATTAATAATTAAGCAAAAGCTTCTAAATAATCAATGGTTTTTCTACTTAGTTAGCAATATGGTACTATAAAAATATTAAGTCTCCTAAAAGGAATTCCATACTATTAGGGTACAGTGGTTAGGAAGAAAGATTAAGAAGTGGTTAGGTTAGCAAGATGGCTCAGTGGGTAGAAGTGCTTGCCACACAAGCCTGACAACCTGAGTATGATTCCGGGAACACACAGGAGAAAAGACACAACTCCAGAAAATTGTCATTTGACTTTCACACATGTACTATTATACATGTGTGTCTCCCCTCCCCACTCTCACACAAACACACACGCAAATAATAATAATAATAAAATTAAATAATAAAAATACAGTTGTTCCTTGGTCTAAAAAGGGAATTGGTTAGCAGACTGCAATGGACACAAATCCAGGGATGCTCAAGTCCCTAATCAAGTTCTGCAGTGCTTTCACATAATGTATGGATGTTACCTCACACTACTTAAAACCATGCAGATATAACGTACAATGTCCTATCAGTGGTATGGAGTTATATCACTGTTGGTATATTTATATTACACTTGAAATTAGCTTTGTACATCAGGATTATCGTCAGTCCTCACAAATCATTAGTCACAAGAAAAAACCTAAACATTTTAATCATTGTTTAATTTGGCTTATATATGACACTGATCAAATTCCTGAAATAAGCACAATGTAATAGGTTTGGGGATATAACTTAGTTGTAGGGCATTTGCCTACTATGCACAAGGTCCCAGGTTCTATCTCCAGTACCACACCAGAAAGGAAGAATTGCAAAACTAAGTTGAGCCAAGTACGGTAATATCAACAGTTGAGAGAGCTAGACAGGAGTTCAAGATTGTCCTCAGTTGCATAGAGAGGGTGAAGACCACTAACTATTTTTGAGGCAGTCTCAAAAATAAATAAAAAAATAAATTATTATGCCTTAGAGAGAAGCATAATGTCAGTCTTGATTTCCTTTCTAATCACTATAGTGGAGAAAAGCAGTAATAGCTCTCATCTCCTAAACATTAAAGTGTGTAAATTGTATGTGCATGGGTACATGCCATGCACATGTATGAAGGTCAGTGCAGCGCACAGCTTCTGGGAGCTGGGTTTCTCCTTCCATCATGTTGGTGGTGGCATCGGGAGCCATTTCACAGGCTCAGTAAGTGGGATTCTAAGTTGAATGCTACTAAATGAATTTCAAAATATTCTTATATAGTATAAAAATCTAATTTCCAATAATCAACTCTTCTTCAAATTTCTTCCAGCTGTAGTAAAACTCTATGAACAGAAAAATGAAGATCAAAGTGTGTCATATACACACACACACAAGCACACATAGCTTTCTAATTCACAATGTATTTCACATGCATTCTATTATCTAATAATTTTAAAGGTCAAAAAATAAGAACTATGCTGGGTAGTAGTGGCATACGCCTTTAATCCCAGCACTTGGGAGGCAGAGGCAGGCCGATTTCTGAGTTCGAGGCCAGCCTGGTCTACAGAGTGAGTTCTAGGACTGCCAGGGCTACACAGAGAAACCCTGTCTTGAAAAAACAAAACAAAACAACAACAAAAAAGAACTACAAGCTACATTTCTCATATATTAGGATGTGCTATTACAGTTTTGGAACAAAATATATTTATCTTCAAAAATAAATACCTTTCATGCCAGTCTTCATTCCACTCAAACCTTGTTGGGTCACAGGACGATCAGCAACTTTGATTTGAGATGACAAAACTCCACCAGTCCCTAAGGGACCACCACGAGAACCTGGTCTTGCTGTTGTTGGTGGCATCTAAATGAGAAGGAAATTGACACTTTTATTAAACCAGGAAAAACACTATATACCTATTAGCATAAGATTATAAAGAGAAATTTTATAAAAATGAAAACTCTACATAATTTGCATGTTCAAGGCCAGCTTAGACTGCATAGCAAAAGCTACCTAAAAAAAATTTCTTTTAACATAGGGCCAGTTAGCTAGGGCCCTTACTGCCATACCTTTTGATCTATATTTGATTTCTGGGCCCTACACACTTAGAGAGAACTGACACCCTAGGGTTTTCTTCTGACCTCCTCATGGGCACCATGGTATGGGCCTCCACTTTCACTCAGATAAATAAATAAATGGAAAAAAAACATTAAAGTATTATTATTTCTACATAATGATATTATAGTTGATTTTCTCCTTTACAGAATCTAGTGTTTCAAGCATTATTATAATGAGTATATGTTTTCTTTAAAATTAGGAAAAAGAAAATTTTCATTTTGGAAAAAAAATACTATTTCACAGCCTGAGGAAAGACATAATCTCTTCTTGTCAACTCTACAGCACAGAAAATCATGGGAAATTACAAAATTATAAAATATATAAAAATTATAAAATTGTTCCAAAATCTCTCTGTATCTTCTACCTTTTTTATCTTTTTGTTTTAAATTTCTCTCTGTACAAGAGCAGATTAAATATAGGGTACAAAATTTTAATTATTAAATTTTTATCATTTAATTTGTTGCAGGAGTGGGTAGGTAGGTGGAGGAGCACCCTCATAGAAGCAGGGGGAGGGTGGATGGGTTAGGGGATTTCTGGAGGGGAAACTGGGAAAGGGGTAACATTTGAAATATAAATAAATAAAATATCCAATTAAAAAATGAGTAAAAAAAAAACTACCAAATTACCCACTTCTTAAGTGACTCAGAGAATTACTTGCATACTATTTAGATAAGTTGCCAACACTAGTACTGGTACAGAATCCAGAAAATATGCTAAAAAATAGAAATGATTATAATTCAAATTAAAAAGTTCAGGGCTACCCACAGTGGTCTCCAGGAGAGACAGATGAGCCTTTGCTTTGGAAAGTTTCTAAACAATTCTTTCTGCTGCTTTAAGCAAGCAGAACTGGGAGAGCTTTGCCCTTTATCAGTTACAGATGCAGTACAGAGGAAAATAAGGTTCAATGAAGTTAAGTACATGTATTCACTTGGAAGAACATTCAAAAGATACTACTGAAAGGAGCAAAAAAGGCTAACAATGAATAGAATATTATCCTGATTTTGAATCAGACCACAAGCCATGTGTGCATATGTGGTTTGTATCTGTAAATGCACAGAGAAGGCTGATAAGTTACATACCAAACAGCTGGCAATGCCTGGAATAGGAAGCTCCCCAGTCAGCCACTGTTTGATTGCTTTACAATGAACATCACTCATTTCAAAACCTCAGACATCCCACAAGTACATGGCAAGTAAGAGTTGGGCAATAAATTGTCAGATTACTTTTCCAAGTATTTCATTAACAAGCAACAAAAGTATCAATTATTTCTAGAACAAGAGAAAAAGATAGCATATATATGAAGACTTTAGAAAATTATTTACATTTTAGGTTATAATAATATGATACCATTATCTTAAAGTCTACATAAATCATAAAAGTTAGAGGGGAAAAGATGCTGTTCTTCTTTAAACACAGAACGAAGTATTGTATTTCTTCTATAATCAGTCTATTATTGGAACTTGAATACCAGAGCTACATACTTTCTTAGTTACTCAAAACCAGATGTATACAACAGAGAAAAGGGTGGGTTTTTATTTTTCTCTTCTCTTCTCTTCCCTCTTCTCTCCCCTCCCCTCCCTTCCCTTCTCTTCTCCTCTCCCCTCCTTCCCCCTCACCTCTTCTTCTCTTCTCTTCTCTTCTCTTCTCTTCTCTTCTCTTCTCTTCTCTTCTCTTTTCCTCTCCCCTCCCTCCCCCTCCTCTCTTCTTCTCTTCTCTTCTCTTCTCTTCTCCCACCTCCCCCTCCTCTCTCTCCGCCCCTCTCCTCCCCTGTCCTCCCCTCTCCTCCCTTCTCTTCTCTTCTCTTCTCTTCTCTTCTCTTCTCTTCTCTTCTCTTCTCTTCTCTTCTCTTCTCTTCTCTTCTCTTCGACACAGTATTGCTATTGTCCATTCCTGGCCTGGATAGGCTCTTGCTATTCTTCCAGCATGACTGGAACCTATGTAGCCCAGTCTGGCTTTGAATTCATGGTTGTCCTGCTTCAGCCTCCAGAGTATCTTAACCCTCCATTTCATTTCTAACAACATGTAAAATAAGTCTTTAAATATTTTAATAATGAAAATATAATCATCTTTGTAAGTTATTATTTAACTTAGAAAGATCAGTTTATAAACTTCATACTTTTTCAAATGTGGTGTTTCTCCTACTGACTTATACCACTATCTTAACATTTTAAAAATATTTTTCTCAATTTCTGTGACAATCAAAAAAATTTTACTAATACCATTCATGTATTTATATTTGGCTATTATATCTTTTCTCCTTTTTGTTTTTACCATTCTAACAATTTATAATTCTATTCTTCCCCAGGATTAAAAAAAAAAAAAACTCACAAAATTTTACTTGAACATGAGTTTTAAACTTTAATCTAGAACAAACTCATACATATTAGTAAAGTTTGCTGTTTCATCTTAAAATTCTGAATACTGATGTGTGTGGTTCTAAGGACATTCTGAATTCAAGGCTAGCCCAGTGTATATTAGAATTGATCCTCTCTCTCTCTCTCTCTCTCTCTCTCTCTCTCTCTCTCTCTCTCTCTCTCTCTCCCTCTCTCTCTCTCTCTCTCTCTCTCTCTCTCTGTGTAGGTGTGTGTGTGTGTGTGTCTTTTTGAGGCCTAGTTGCTCTGTGTAGCTGTGGCTATCCTGGAACTTGCTCTGTAGACCTGGCTAGACTGGAACTCAGAGATCTACCTGCCTCTGCCTCCCAAGTGCTGAGATTAAAGGTGTGCATTGTGAGCTTTTGTCTCAAATTTTAAAAAGATATGAACCACACATACAAAAAGTTAGCAGTTTATCATTTCTTTCCTTTTTATGGAATCTTCAAGTTTTGTATATTCAAATATAAAAACTAAAATATTTTCAAGTATTTGGTTTTTCTATCATTAGAAAGTCCTCAGACTTATCAACTTTATATTAATTATGAATATTTTTCTCTACCAGTTATAAACTGTTTAAAATATCAAGTTTCTACACTCTTTGTAAGCCTAATAAATGATACAAGAAGAAACAAAAATTTGCTTTAAGAATTCATTAGGTTTGGGGCAGTCTCAATATTCTGTGTTTTTTAACTAATTTGAAATGCATAATAAAATTCTTACAAATGCTTGATTCTGTTTCTTGTCTATTTTATCTCACTAGATTATGTTCCTAAATACACTGCACAATTTTAGTTATAATAGCTTTACTCTCACCTAGTATATACAAGTCCCTGTGTTTGATCCCAGCACAAGAAGTAAATTCTTATAGCTTTAAAATATCATAATCACTAAGAATAATTCCTTAATAATGGCCTTATTCTTCCACATTGTATTTTTACATATTTCCAAAACATTTTTCATGCAATAATATTGTTTAAAGAATAAAGGAACAATAAAGTAAAATCTCTGTTATTGCAGATTCCCAACTTACTGCAGTCGCCACTCGAACATTGCCAGACGGGGGTCTTATTCCAGAAGGAGGCCTTCCTGTTAGTCCCATTCCACCCCGAGAAATAGGGCGAGGGGCTGAAGATTTGTGATTACTGGCCATTGTTCACTTTACCCACTGTTTGGAGACAAAAAAATAATTCAACTTTCCTTTGAGGTCTCATACACCAAAATACTTGTAGTTCATTATACCCTTCTTTCAAACACCCAATTCAAGATGAGTTTTTTCTCTTACACACTGACATACTCAGATACTACTTCAAGTCAAAATTAGCTTTAATTTTACTCAAATTTTACTTTAATAGTTCATTTAGAACTATGGGACTGGGGCCAGTGAAATGGTTCATTTGAGTAGAAAAACATGTCACGCAAGCTTGGTAATATGAGTTCAATACCTGGGGCCCTTGTAAAGGTGGAAGAAGAAAACTTAACTACAAACTCGTCCTCTGACTACACATGTATACTTCAGCATGAGCTACATTTATTACAGTATCAGTCTTTAATATTCCATCTCTGCAAAGGCAAGACACTCTTAATTCTTCTTGGTGTATACAATTCTTAATCATGTCTCCATGTGTTCCTATCACTCCCATCAAATAACCTGATTTCCTAGAAATGAGAAAATGAGGACATAAACTCCATCGCCTTTAGAGCACATAAACTCAACTGGAACATCCTGCTACTAGTATCAGCAGTCATCCTTCTCTCATTCAAGAGTAAACTATTCTGATTTGCCCTCTTTGACCCACTATGTGGGTCATATACTCCACATCTCCCTTGAGATACTATCCCCACTGCTGCAGCTCTCTTTAAAACTTACTTTTTTCAATCTCTTGTCATGTTCAATTCTTTCCTAACCACAGACACTCATTTGTCCTGCAAACTTCTCTAGCCTGTGCAGAAAGTCTTCCTTATATAATCAAGTTGTACCCAGAAGCTAATTTCCACTACCTCCTAGATTTCTACCATTGCATTTAATGCTCTCTGTCGATATTACAGGGATGTAACTCCATCTTTGACTGTTGTGCACTCTATGTGAAATCATCAGCATGGCACCTGCCTACTCTACTTCTCTCTTCAGTCTCCTTCATCCTCTTCTTGGCTGCTGACCCTGGAGCAGGATGTACTAGTTTGTTTTGTATGCTCTAAAGGTAATACACAATGCCATCCATAGTCTTGTCTTCTTTTTCTCTCTAAGCTCTGCTTGCACCATTACATTCACACTCAAGGTTTGAGCAGACAATAAGCTAAAGATTCATAACTCCTCATCTCTCTGACACACTTACTATCAGGGTTTCATATATAAATAATTAATGTCTCTACTCAGATATAGTCTAATCGTTTTCGAGACAAACATGTATATAATTAATGAGAATCTATCATACCCCCCAAATCTGCCCTTCCTACTCATACACATCAGAAACTTGGTCCTTGATTTTTCCTCTCTCACTTCCAATTGTGAGAATTATTAATTCCTTCAAATACTTAGTGCACACACTTTCCTTTCTATTTTTACAGTGCTGGCATCCAGTGTAGAGCCTCACAGTTCAGGTAGCCTATTATATCAACAACCTCTTGAGTCTTCTTGCCTAACAGACATCTTACACATGGGCTTTTCTCAGAATTCTTCCAGGACTATTCTAAAGTACCTCTTCTTGGCTGCTGATCAATTCTGAGGGCTTACTGGACAGCTGTATAAGCTACCATATATCCTGCCCACATGTCTGTCCCTGTACCTCTCACAATAGATGAAACAATCTGCTTTTGTATCCCTTTCCCTTGAGAACAAGAGTTGGCTGGTATCTTTAATCTACAGCATCTGATTCAGTGGCAAACAGAAACTATGTGAGTGTCTCTTGATATCCTCCAATACAAAGGCATTCCCAATTACAAAAATTTGCTATATTTGGGCTCAGAAGGTAGTTCAGTGGTAAAGAAAATAGTATTACCCCAACCATTCTCCAGCACCACTAAGAGAAAAAAAAATGTCTTTTTTAAAAAAAAGATAAACTTTTTGGGGAGATATATATGCCTAACTTGACTTACAATTTTAATTTTAAAAATAAATCAGATATGGTGGTACATGCATGCGATGGGAGGGGGAAGCAGTTACTATGACTGCAAACAAAACATCCATGGGACTGTTCTACACCTAACGCTCAGCGCCTTGGCTTTGCTTTGCAACGGCTTCTACAATTTTACACACCATTTAGTTCCAACTGTAGTAAGTGCTCATAAATGTCTACAGTTTTATCACTCAAACCAGGCACCAATTCTGAATGTTCACTTGTTGACTGAAATTTTCCATTTGGACATGAATACCATTATCTCTTCAAGTAGGGGGAACAAAAGTCAACCTTAGCATTTTCCTATTCCAAGTAGCACCATATCCCTATGGTTTTGAACAACAAAGAGACAGCAACAGTATTTTTGCAAGGAAAAGTCCTATAGTCAAAACTCAAAAGTCGTTAAAAAACAAAACAAAACAACAACAACAAAGAACCTCAGTAATCCTCTAGCTTTCCTGTTAGCTGAGAAAACGACTAACTTATGTTAGTCCCACTTGTGTTAAGAGAAACGGGAGGTGGGCTCTCGTAACAAATACACCCCTATCTCTGGAGTTCTTCGATCCATATTCTTATCATGGCAGAGAGAGGCCAGTATTCACACATTCTCTGATTCTACAAGGATTAAGGATACAGTCTACCTCTGATAGTAACCACTACATAAACTTGGCACACAATGCCTTTGGGATGTGATTTTTCGTCTCTAAAACAAAAGAGTGGCCAGGAGTCCTTATTTTGTAGTTGTTGTTAAGTTCGGTTCTTACATGGAAAACATCACGTTGTTTTGTTTTCCTTATTATTACTACCCTTATCCTCCCAGACCCAACCATTCTGACTTGTATTAACCGAAAGAAGCTACGTCCTTCTCCTGTAGGCGGCTGACCGCCCCTTCCTTCAGAGCAGAGACTTTTCTGAGGCGTCCGTATCCTTCCCCTCCTTCCCCGGGTTGGAGCATCCTTTCGGTCCAGGCGTAGTGTGGAACTTCCCAGGCCAAGCCTCCGACCCCAAGTTATAGAACCAGCCAGGAGTCCACGAATTCGAGTTTGTTCCGTTTGGAGCGAGTCAAGAGTGGCCACAGAACCTTAACCCACGCAGGGAAAAGGCAAAGGAGCTGAGATTTCTCACCTTGCCTGGTGCGACTGGGGCGCCGCTAGGTCCCCGCGACGTGAACTTCTTTCTGAGGAGTCAACGGGAGCGCCAGCCCCGCATTTCACCGCTCACCAGTGCGCAGCCCAAGAGCCAGGCCTCAGAGTACCCCCGCGACGCCGCGTATCCTAGCAACGGTCACCGCGCGGAGAACGCTCCTCGTGATTGGCCGGCGCTGCGCCTCAGATCCCGGTACTTAAAGTGGGGTGGGGGAGTCTCGCGAGATTTGAGAACAGTTTCTTCCCTCCCTCCTTCCTTTACTCTTCTCTTATCCCTTTCCCAACTCACTGCACACATTCGTGAAAGAAGTCTTTACTCTTTCTTTGGTACCAGAGTCTCCCCCCCCCCTTTTTTTAAACCTAAGTTTGTGAGAAAGACTATGTAAAATGGTTTGAGTGTCCTTAAGAGAATTTGTTTTAAAACAAGCGCTATGTCTTTTAAATCACTGAGTAGCTCAGAGTGTTAAGTATCACACTGGAACTACTCCTGGTGCGAATTTAGTTTTTTGTTTATTTCAAACTAAACGTTTGACGGATTTAACTTACCCTGGCCATCTCCTCTACATAAAACTGAGAGTGACTGCATTGGCTCCTCCAGTTGTCAGTAATAGTGGAATCTGAGTTCATTGCTTGCTAGTTCCAATCTAACCCTATGCTCACACCCAGAAACTGAATGAGAGCACACAAGAGAGGTCTATTTAAGCAGGGATGCCAGCCTCAGCAACTATATTCAGGTTTTAAGACTGAAGGTGTATCAACAGCAAGCTGCAATATTTTTGTCAAAAAACTTGTAGCCTGTTCTGCCAGATTGCCTAATTACATTTTGGGGGGGGGGGTTATTTGTTTTGGTTTTGTTTTAATTTTAGACTGTCTTTGTAGCCCTGCCTACCCTGGGTTATAGCCTGGTTATATGGATCTTCCTGACTCTCCTAAATACTGGAGTTAAAAACTTGGACCACCATACCCAGCTTCTTAATAAACTTTAATACATTCATTTTTCTGATTTTAGTTTACAGTTTCTGTGCCTTCCAGTTAAGAACTCTGATAGATGTAACAGTTCAAACTGGCAGGACAGGTGTTCATGACCCAATTTTAAATAGACTAATTTCCTATAAATCCTTTGGGTAGTGAGCAGTGTTCCTGTATCTTTTATGTGATGAAAATAACACAGAACAGGGCATCTCATTTAATAGCCTCTCAGCTTCCAGAGGGAAGGAATCGACTTTATTTGACTTTGGTCATTTTCATTTTGTCTTTGCTTGATTGTTTTTTTTTGTTGTTGTTGTTGTTGTTTGGTTTTTTTTTTTGTTGTTGTTGGTTTTTTTTTTTTTTTTTTTTTTGTGGTACTGGATGCCAGGCACTGTACCACTGGGCAACATATCCACAGTCCAAGATTTTGTTGTTGCTGTTGTTGTTGTTTATAGGAACTTACTTGGGCTTCATCAAATAACTGAGTATTTTAAGTGTACATTGTGTCAGGTTCTTTTCTGTCTGATGACCTCATCGTCTTAAACTGTAGATCATGAACTTTCATGGGCTTCAACTCAATGTGGGGGGTTTCCCCTCAAATTTACAATTCTGAATACACAGTGAACAAAAGTTAAATTAGAAACAAATTGTAATGAATCAGGTGTGTCCTGAAACACTCACCCACGCTGCATCTCATGTTTCACTAAGGCTTTGATTCCTTTTTTTTTTAAGATTTATTTATTTATTATATGTAAGTACACTGTAGCTGCCTTCAGACACTTCCAGAAGAGGGAGTCGGATCTCTTTACGGATGGTTGTGAGGCACCATGTGGTTGCTGGGATTTGAACTCCAGACCTTTGGAAGAGCAGTCGGGTGCTCTTACCCACTGAGCCATCCCACCAGCCGCAAGGCTTTGGTTCTTAAACACATAGGTACTCTGCATTCCCAATACTGCCATAGCACACTAGTGCTAGCTGAAACACCTTGGCTCAGATTCCAGGCTACTGTATGCTGGGAATTGCAATGTTTTTACTATGTAGTTTCTCTAGTCTTATGAAAACATAAACTTTCTGGGTGCTGAAGTAACATTTTTACACTCCATCAGAATCCTATAACGAAAACTTTGGAATTTTGGTTTCTTTTAAAAACATAGAAATATCAGGGTATGTTTTCATTTCAATCCTAAATATGGGATATGGGCTGCTTCAGATGGTCCACAGCAGCAGACTATGATTTATCTCATGCTCAGGCAGGGGTGTGACTTTGCCAACTGTAGATATTTCTGCAAGTTTGTGACATTTGGAATTCTGAAGACTTTTTTTGAGTGTATATAAATGTTAGGACCCTGGGAGGCAGGGTGGGTTATGAGGTGGTCATTGTTTGTCATGGTCTGTTAAGTAGTCATGTGCAAAGAAAAAACAAGAAGAAAAAAAATTACATATCCTGATCAAACTTGCCCCAGGGAACTCAAAGCCTCTAATTAACAGTAAGTAGCCCAACAATAAAGTTGCCCCTTTCAGACCCTTGACCTTATTAAGGGATCTCTTTCCTTTCCTCTCTGTCCTTTTTTCTCTCTTATCTAGTGTTTGGGGATTGAAAGAATAGAAGAAAACAGGGTGGAGAAGGGTGGAAGAAAGAAGAACCCACAAAGTAGCAAAGACAAGCTACAAAATCCAACATACATTCTATCCTTGAGGCAGTGCTTTTGAAAGTTGGGCTTTCTTTTTAATTCCATTAGGTATGACTAGTCACTGATTATATTTTCTTTTTTTTTCAAAGATTTATTTATTACTATATATAAGTACACTGTAGTTGACTTCAGACACACCAGAAGAGGATGTCAGATAATTATGGGTGGTTGTTCCCATGTGGTTGCTGGGACTTGAACTCAGGACCTTCAGAAGAACAGTCAGTGCTCTTACCCGCTGAGCCATCTCACCAGCCAGCCCACACTGATTATATTTTCAGTGACTAATTTTAAAGGTTTTTGTTTGGTTGGTTTTGGGGGCGTGATTTTAGAACCTGAGATTTTTTCTTTTTCTTATATTTAAAAACTATCAGATCTGTGAGCTGGAGTGATCTCTCCTGTCTCGAAGAACCAAAAAGAAAAAAAAAAAAGAGTTATCAAATCATAATGTTGATCTGTAAAACACTCGAAATTAAAGATATTGTAAATCCTGAGTTAGGTTGCCAGCATCCTTATCCAAAGACGGAAACTGCCTAGATTCTACTAGCACTGCACTCATGTGCACATAGACACACACACACACTTAATTAAGAAGCTATGAGTAGTATTTGTTATAGGGAAATTGATTAAGGCACTGCAGGGTTCCCTGCAAAGCTCTCCTGCTGGCAAGGACACAGTCCATGTGAAGTAAGGAAGAAATCTTGGTTCAACTGGACTTAGTCAAGCTGGATCAAACTTGTAGAGAGGCTGATGCCAGGCAGTTTATTATAAGCATATTCAACACCATACAATTTGGAAAAAAGTTTCCAGGCAACAATCATTCCAATTCCAGTCATACTATAAAGTTTAATGCATGACTATATAGGAACTCCTTTGCATAGTAGGTGTGATCATGAAGATAGCTTCTAGAGGTTAAAGGCCTAGGACCTAGTGTGGTCTCTGACTGAGACAGCACAGAGGTCAGCAGGCTAGGAAGTACTGAAGTCATCTCCCTTAGGGATGACTTCTGTTAACTGAGAGCTAAAGATAAAGGTCTAGGGAGGAAGTACTTGGGATAAGCATTCAAAGGATGTCATTGAGGTCTGGCTCTATAGATAGCACAGGTCACTAGGTCATTAGCAATGTCCACTCCCAGCCTTTGCCAAAGACCAGCATCTGCTAGGTCTAGGTTCCTGAGAGAAGGAGTGTCTGGGAGCAGGGAAACAAATGACTTGAAGTCAAACTGTGGGTCAAAGCTGGTCACCTATGCTCTGCTTTCTGTCTTTTCTGCTTTCTTTCTCTGATCTGCTTTTTTGGAGATCTCTAGACAGCTCTAAGTTCTGCTCGAGGCAAGCAATTGTCTTTTCCTATTCTTTGGATAGCTTACCTTCAGAAGACCATAAGCCCAGCCTTTATTTTGCATATCAATCAATATTTTACTTCTGGATTCCTTTTGATTATCCTAAGAATCAGCATCCAGCATCCGGAGACAGTTGGCACACATTTTCCTTTGACTTTACAAAAGAATTCAGAGATCTGCCTGCCTCAGAGTATCACAGATAATAAACTAGCAGGGTGGGAACCCCTCCAGAAATTACTATTTCCACCATGCCTGGACCTGGACTCATTATGTCCCAGGCTGACCTTGAACTGCGAAATCTGCCTATACACAGTATAGCTACCTCTTGTTCCTTTAGATTTGTGAAGCCCCTCATAATTCATATTGCATCCTTATATTTTTACATAGTTGAGAAATTATATATTTTTGAACTCATGTTTTTAGAGTTCTTTTCCACAGCCTAAGGGCTGTCCTGAAGGTCCCAGCATTTACCACTTTCTAAAACCACACCTTCGCCTCCCAGACTCATGTATCTGAAAACGTTAACAGAGAAATTATAGAGGAAATGAGGCCATCAAGGGTGCTTGAGCTGTTACCTTGCAGAAGCTACAAAGGCACACCTGTATAAATGGGGAACACCACACACTTCCTAATTTGCTCCCCTGGATTCCCACTTGTATTTCCTAAGGCATCAAGGAATGTTATTCATTGACACTTTTCTTTAGCATCACATACCAATTTTTTGTACTAAGTTGGGCCTACAAGCTTTTAACCATTTGATGAAACAACTGTTTCCTTTATTAGCTCAATTTGTGTAAGAACTGACTCTTTCTCCACTTTCTTTTTTTGAGGGTGGTGGGGGTGGGGTTGCGAGACAGGGTTTCTCTGTATAACCCTGGCTGTCCTGAAACTAACTCTGTAGACCAGGCTGGCCTTGAACTTAGAAATTCACCTGCCTCTGCCTCCCAAGTGCTGGGATTAAAGGCTTGCGCCATCACTGCCCTGCTTTTTTTTTTTTTTGGGGGGGGGGGGGATTCAAGACAGGGTCTCCACATTTTTAAATATGTATTTTGTTAGTTATTTCCTTTTTGGAACAGTGCCTCTTGTAGCCCAGGCTGGTCTTGAACCTGCTACATAGCTTCTGACCTTCAACCTGTAAGTGCTGGGATTACAAGCCTGTGTTCCTATGCCCAGTTTTGGTTTTCTTCTGTTAATTTGTATGATCCCAAGATACTGAACACAATTGGGTAGATGAAAAGAACTTTTCTTCCCCAACAACATGGAACGGTATTCAGGATATATTGTTAAAGAAAGATGAAGAAGTGTTCACAGCAAACACATTCTTGCATATAAATAAATGATTTCTGGGAAGCATACAGGAAGGCAATAGTAATTGTGGCCTCCAGAGAAAAAACTGGATGGTTAAGGCTTGAAGAGTTGCACACTATCCTGTTGAAGTTTGGGGTTTTAGTGCAAACAATATTCTATTTTTGTGACAAAGAAAATAAATAAAGAACATAATTAATTTTCACACTTACTAAATGAATTCAACAATTACCTGGACAATGTTTCCAAAGCACGTGAAAATACATGAGTTCCTCAATGTTGAGCAAAAAACCAAAACCAAACCAAAACCTTGTCAGCTCAGGAAAGTATCTCTGTTCTCTTGGTGGACCAAGCTTGAAGACAGCTATTACCTTATGCAACACCATGGGAAAGAATGTTGAATTGTATTTGCTTTAAAAGCCGTTCCTTATTCTCTATTGCTCTATTGCTGGTAAGTACAACACAATGAGCTGTAGAGACTTCATGATGCACCCTGCTTCAGTAACTCCACATCATATGAAGCAGTACTTGTCAGGCTGGGCCATGGGCTGAGTGACTCCATTTTATAAGACAGCAATTAGCTTCCTTTTGAGAGTAAATGCTGAGGCAGTCTTAGCTGTGCAAGTGAACAATTACCATCTGTCTAACAAAAAGTACAAGCACAGACAGATCATGTAACTAAGTAGAATATGAGTTTTTTACACAGAGCACACAGCTATACATGGCCACATGAAAACCACATCAGAAATCCAGACCCATGAGCTTATTGAATACATTATTCCAATGAGGGGTGTGATCTTCCATTAGGATCATATAAAAGTAGTACAGTGGTACTAAGAAAATCCTACTACCTAGGACTGAAGTAAAAGGATGTGTGATTGACAATGGTCATGACTATGAATGAAATTAGTGGCACTTGGCAGCAAAGGCCAACAAATGTTTATTGGTGTTCGATCAATTCTGACAATGCAGAGCAATACAAGTGTGCCAACCTATATTTCTGATAAGCTGCTCAGCTTTTTAGTAAAATAGAGTTCGAGTTAAAGTATTTGCTTTTATAACCTTTGATTATGAAATTGTGAGTTTGTCAATTTTCCACAAAGAAAGGAAAAATAAAACTTTCTTTTGATATTCCTGCAATTAAACATAAGAATATGTGGACAACTGTAATGATAAAATAATATTGATGATTAATTTACAATTTGCTGATGCTAACTTTTTGTTTGTTTGTTTTGTTTTGTTTTGAGATTATAATCATTTTCCTCTGCCCTTTCCTTCCTCTAAACCCTTCCAAATACCTTTCCTTGTTTCTTCATATTCAGGCTTCTTTTCATTAATTGCTGCTGTGCATGTGTGTGCCTCAGTGTATGTATGTGTTCCTAAATGCATAAATACAACCAGTTCAAGCTATATGATATTACTTGTATGTATATTTTTAGGGATGGCCACTTAATATCAGCTAACCAACTGGTGTGCTCTTCCCTAGAGAAGACCTTCTTTCCCATCACCTGCTCTCCTTAGTTGCCTATAGTTCTTTGTGTAGCACTGAGGCCCTGAGTGTGTTCCCTGTCCATGTTAGCATGGCTGTTGTGGTTGTCCATGTTCAGCTCATTACTAACCATTTCTAAAGCTAAAGCTGGGGCCAGAGAGACAGGCTGCAGGTAAAGATGGCTGCTGCCAAGGCACCTGAACTGGATCTCTGGTCCCCATGTACGTGGACAGCTGACTCCTATTAGCTGTCCCTTGACTTCCACATGAACTCCATGGCATATGTAGATGGTGGATGTGCATACACATGTAACGAAGCATTTTTTAAAGAGGTGAAGTCCATTTTATCTTTCCCTTTTCTGTTCTAAGGGACTTGGACTTTTAACAATTACCCTTTTTGGGGGAAGCAGTCTGAGTCTCAAGTTTTAAAGAACTGTGACTACAAGATTCCTGCCATGTTACCTTCATGCACTTTTAACATTTTATTTCATGTATAAACCCATGGTTCCTAACTATCAATCGTTCAACCTTGGTGGTTTTGAGTATATGATACTGTGGAGGTGATGTGGATTACGCAGAAGCCACAGTTCACATACGGTATTTTGTTTTTTCTCGATGGACTGGTGGAATATATGATTTTTTTGTCTTTTGGTTTTTTGAGACAGGGTTTCTCTGTGTAGCCCTGGCTGACCTTGAACTCAGAAATCCCCCTGTCTTTGCCTCCCAAGTGCTGGGATCTAAGGCATGCGCCACCACTGCCCAGCATATGATATGATATGATACTCTGTTGCAATACTGAAATGCAACAGATCCCAGCCAGCCAAGGCGGATCACAAACGCATAATTGTTCTGAGTGTGATTAAAAAACAGACTAAGGAGCTAGTCCACTTTTCCTTACCAAATACGATTTGTGCCAAGAGCTTTTGCTCAGCAGCAGGCTAATATAAATGTTCTAAGTGTATCTAAGGTGGAATAGGCTAACAATGGTACTCGATAGCTCAATTTAATGTTAAATGCATTTTTGAAAGTTGTAGTTACTATGAGTAGTGTGTGTGTGTGTGTGTGTACACACATGCTTGCAAAAGTATACCCTTCTGTGTGTGTGTGTGTGTGTGTGTGTGTGTGTATCAGAGGATGACTGTGGAGTCAGTTCCTTTCTGCCAACTTTACTGAGGTTCTGGGAATTGAATTTAGGTAGTCAAGCTTGTATGACAAGCATCTCTACTTGCTGAGCTATCTCTCTGGCTTCTTAACTACATTTTTGCTTATGACATTTGCAACTTGTGAGAAAGCAGCTCCTTTATAAGTTGAGGATCACCTATATTTTGGTATTTTAATCCAAGCATTTGGCACTTTGGCCAAAGAAGTTAAAATTTTTGGAGACCTAAAAGAACAATATTCCTAAAACATCGTTCTTTTAAAATACTCTGCAATTTGACTTGAAGTATAGTACACTGCTAAATTAAAACCACCTTAAAATTCTGCATTGGGAGTGGGGGAAAGTACAGGAAGTCGGCAAAGTTACCTTTCAACCTGACCAGAGCAGCCAAGAGGAACAGAAAGCCTGAATCTTTCTACTGAAAAATCTCATTAACCAGAGAAGACTAAACTCACACTGCAGGACAAAAGCTTAGAGTCTATTAGCAACTGGACATATTTTTGTCACAAACGACTGTCCCTTAGAGAATCACCCACAAACTGAGGTTTGTTCTTTGAGTCAGCCAAAGTTTGTCCCAGCATTGTATGCTTTTCAAACTTACTTTTTACAAAAACTGCTTACAGCCACTTAATATTTTCTGTAACTCCAAATTTCTTTTCCCTTTAGACATGAAGAGGGTTGGAAATATAGTGTAGTAGTGTATGCTTACCATGTTTATGTGAACCCTTGGTTCTACTTCTAGAATGATAAACAAAAGCTCAACACATCTACAGACATGAGGTATATCAGCATCTATCATGTGTGACCAACATATGCCCATGGGCCACTGGATAACTGACAATGTGTCCCAACCAATTGCTCTCATAGCCAAGGCCAATGTGAGACTGTTTAATAAAACAAACCTGGGTTGCTGAGATGTCTGAGTGGGTAAAGCTGCTTGCCACCCCACCAAGCCTGAGGACGTGAGTTATAACCTCAGGAACGATGTAGTAGAAAAAGAGAACCTCTTTTTGTAAGTTTGTCCTTTGGCCTCTCTGTATGTATATCCTGGTGCATGCACAAACACACACACGCACAAATATACACACAAAGAGACTAAACATAATAAAAACTAAAAGGAAAAAAAAAAACAAAGCAACAGCAACTATAAAAACATTGAAAAAGAGTGAAATGTCCTAAGAAAATTTAATCTTGCAGAAATGATCACTATACAAATATGTCACAACACCATGAACACTAAAGAGGCAATAATAAAACTGTATTAATCTAAAGAGGAACTAGGAGGGTCCAGAAGATATACAGTATTGAACTGTGAAAGATGGAGAAAAGATTACAGACTGTGTGTGTGTGTGTGTGCTTGTTGAGGGGTATGTGTATATGTGTGTGGTGTGTGTGATGTATGTAAATGGGTGTGTGGTGTGTTTATGCGGGTGAGACATTTATGGTGTGTGGTCTGTTTGTGTGTGGGGGTGGGTGGGTGGTGTGTTTTCTTAAGATAGGAATTCTTCCTGTAGCCAGAATGACCTAGACCTCACTAGATAGGCTATGCTTCATTCTCATGATCCTCCTGCATCAGCCTCTCATAGCACTAGTTTTTGTTTGTTTTAGGAATCTAGAAACAACAACTTCAAACATGGTGTGTTCAGAGAAAGATGGCAAATTCAATATGGCAGAGGCAGACACACACCTAAAGGAAAAGACCTTAGTAAAATAAATTAGGAAAATGGGGAAAGCCTTATATAACAGTGTATTCTCAAGAACGAAAAGCTGTTGGGGCTGGAGAGATTACTCAGTGGTTAAGTTAAGAGCACTGGCTGCTCTTCCAGAGGTCCTGAATTCAATTTCCAGAGACCACATGGTGGTTCACAACCATCTGGAATGGGCACCCGATGCCACCTTCTGGTGTGTCTGAAGGCAGCGACAGAATACCCACATAGACGAAATAAATCGATCTAAAAAAAAAAAATAAATAAATAAATAACGAAAAGCTATTGGGGTTACCGAGCAAAGTGGAATAATACATTTCAGAGCTAAAGTCAAGAGAAACACACACACACAGAGGAATTGTGATTTCAAGCCTAGAATGAGGGTTTTAAGAAGAGTGAAGAAAAACACACACAAATTGGATTTGGCAACTTAACAAAGGTTTGTGGTGTGATGGATGCCGTGCTACAATATGGAAAGCTAACTTTACTACAATGTAGACTGACAATCTCAATGCAATGTAGTGAGACTCCTACCTACACCATCGGGGTTTGGCTAAAAATATATATTCTCACCTGTAATTTCAGAGTTCAGAGACTGGAGCAAGGAACCACGAGTTTTAGGCTAGCCCGAGCTACCGTAAGACCTTTTAAATAATTAAAGGCATTTTCTGCTTCACCTTAGACCTTCTGAGCCAAACCTCGGGCAAACAGTGGTCACGTTAAGGAAGAATGTACTTGGTCCATCGTATCTGCAAAATCTGATATTATAGGTAAAGAACATACGGGGTAGCTTGAGGTGAAGGCAAGTTCATTAAAAGTTCCCACTTTGGCTTCAGATTCAGTCATCTTAAATGAAAAAAAAAAATTAACTGATGAAAATCTTGGGAGACTCTCCAGAATCAAGCAGAAAGCGGGCAAACAAATCGTGGCGTAAGGCAAACAAGCAATTTTGCTCTACTACTTAGAGTAGTCAAACGAGCACCTAGATTTAAAACATCCGGATTCAGCGCGCCGGCGAGCCACCCGGGACGCTCGGCATTGTGGGATTTGTAGTTCCTATTTACCCCCACCAACTACTACAGATTTTCGGTTGTTCTCTGAAATGGACCGGGTTCGGACGGGACCCAGACCTCCGGCGCCTACGCAGAATTTCCTGATCTCACCGTCCCTTCTTCGGCCGGCGATCCAGGGCGCAGAAGGCTAGCGGGCCTCGGTCCGTGATGCTCAGGAGCCCGACGCACACACTCTGCGTCACCGCGGGCCGCGGCGGATGATGAATTCCGGCGTGTGTGTTAGGGTTGCTGTGTCACTCAGGCGGCTCGGCGCGCCCCTTCCCCCGCGGTCCTTCCGCACCGGCTGACTGGCTCTTCCGGTCTCCGGCGCCCCTCTCCTGCTGGCTGGTCTCGGGCCGCAGCCTGGCGCACGCCGGCTCGGGCCTGTGGACGAGTCTCGCGCTGTGCCCGGGAGCCGGGCTCCGGATCCACGCTGGCCATGGCTAGCGGCGCCTCCAGATACCGGCTGAGCTGCTCGCTCCCGGGCCACGAACTAGACGTAAGGGGCCTGGTGTGCTGCCTCTACCCGCCGGGAGCCTTTGTGTCTGTGTCCCGGGATCGGACCACCCGCCTCTGGGCTCCAGACAGGTGAGCGCTGCTAGTCCCGCCGCCCACGGGTGGACCTCAGGCTTGCAGACACGTGGGAGGAGTGACCCTCCTTCCCTGCCCTGAATCTCTCCCTCTTCCTGGTGTCCGCGCTGCTCCTGCCTCCCTGCCGAGTCCTGAGCTTTAGCTTTCCGGGCGCTGTCTGTGAAACGGACAAGATTTCGGGGGAATGATTATGGATGGGATTGGAGGACCTGGCTGGCTGTCCTAACTTGACCACTAACGGGCGACTTGACCTTGGACGAGCATCTTAAAACACCTTAAGGGCCTTCAGCTTTGGCAGATAACCCCTTAGGTTTCTTTTAGTCTTTAGTATTTATTGCTGCTTGCGCCCTCCCAGTTTCGGCGCTATGAAAACATCTGGCTTGCCCCTCGGGCTCCGATCTTAGGAGTTGCTCTGTAGTCATCTCTCAGATTTAAATTTTTGAAGACTATAATTCTCAGTTATTGCTTTACAGAGAGTTACACATAGTGTCCTCTCTTGGTTGTCCAAGTTATAGTCTGTTTGGGGAGGAGAGGATGAACCTCCTCTCATGTTAACCTCAAATGTTATCGTTGTGTAGGAATGTTCTGTTTTCTCGAGGAGGAAAAATTATCATTGCTTTGAAGTTCAGCTTCCAATCCCCCCCCCACACACACACACACACTCCACCCCCCCAAAAAAAAAATAACCAAAAAGTTAAAATCCAGCCCAAATCAATATCAGAGGTTGCGTTTAAAGCCCCGATTAGTCGAAAAATTTATGACAGCAAACAGGTTAGTGATTTTGGGAAGGTAAATTGAATTTAGATGATGAGATACATATATGTGTATCTCCTGGGGAGAAAGACATCACTGACAGGAAGACAGGTGCTCTCTGTTTATAGGACTTTCTTATATTCTCTCGTGAGAATATAGAGTTAGACCGGAAAAGATATTAGTAGGAACCTTTTTTTTTTCTTTTTCTTGGAGGTGTTCCTCCTGTGTGTGTGTGTTGAAACTGATATCTCTTATTAGATTGAGTAAGCTGATCTTGAAGGGTGGACTGGGGCAACTTTAAAGTGGAAAAACTGTAGTTGGAGAGCTACGTTCTAGAGCGGCAGAAGACATAGTATGCCGTGAGCGCAGGTCCTGAAGGCTAGCAGAAGCCAGGTTGTAGTGTTTATATGGAAAAACTTTTGAATTGGGGCCTGGAGAGTTGTCTCAGCCGGTAAGAGCACTGACTGCTCTTCCAGAGGTCCTGAGTTCAAATCCCAGCAAACCACAAGGTGGCTCACAACCATCAGTAATGAGATCTGATGCCCTCTTCTGGGCTGTCTGAGGATAGCTACAGTGTAGTTACATATAATAAATAAATAAATCTTTTTAAAAAAAGAATAAAGAAAAGTCTAAAGGCAAAGCATGGAAGTAGATTTGTTTGATGTCTTTTGCAGTGCAGCCAATGGACGTGGTAGAGTAAGAATGTTATAGAGCCAACTGCTGTGTTGAATTGGATATGGCCTCACATAGTCTCTTCCAACTATTCAGAGTCTAACATTCTAAACCACTTAATAAAACTAGGAATAATTATAATTATTGGTGAAAATTGTACCTCTAAAACGTTTAGTCCTTGTTCTCATTAAATAAACTTCAGAAATATTGGGGTATAGCACGTAGCTCACTGCTTGGCCTACATAAGACCCTGAATTCAGTGGCCAACAAATGAAGAAGCTAAGTCCAGTAGAAGCATATATCTATCTAAAAGGATGAAAACATTGGTTTGAGGAGTACCTATTCTAAAGGATGCCTGTTTTAGTAGTTGATGA
This sequence comes from Mus caroli, assembly GCF_978045245.1. Classification (NCBI taxonomy): domain Eukaryota; kingdom Metazoa; phylum Chordata; class Mammalia; order Rodentia; family Muridae; genus Mus; species Mus caroli. The sequence continues at coordinate 60,929,941 of NW_028227261.1, forward strand.
ACCAAGAGTGGTGGGAGAATTTAGGAGGTAAAAGGAGCTGGGTTTTAGGGTGGACTTAACAGCTAGGTTTTTGCCAAAGTCCACTGAAAAAAACAAAAGGTACAGCTTAGCAGAGAAAACGTGGTCTTATGAACTAGACCAGCAGCCTGCTGTGGTTTCACACGGCTTCAGACCTCTCTAAACTGGCATCACACTAAATATGACTCCATTACTCTGTCACAAACTTGTGGGGTGCGAGAGATGAGGTATGACTTCAGCATCTTTGTCTTTGTATTGATTGGCCTCTTGAAAGCCACCCATATTTGGAGATACAATTTAAAATTTATGACCTTACATTTTATCTTTCTTGACTCTGCTAGTACAAAAGTGTCTCCCTCTGGTTAACACTGAGAACCTGGGATCCTAAATCAAGACGGTTCTATGGGGTTAGCTAGGAAAGCCAATTTCTTTTCTCTCCCATCCCAGATTTCCTTTCCTCAGAGGCAATGTTTTTATCTAACTGCTCATTTTGTGTTTTATTCCTATGTCAATGTAAATTGCAATGTTGCAATATTTATGTGTTGATTTTTTTTAAAGGAATTATCTGTTAGTTTCTGCTAGGGAACATTTGAAATTAGTGTTACCTATTTTCTGCCCACCCTCATCTAGTCTGTCTTTTTTTGTATGCTCACCTTTGCTTAGCTTGACTAAATCAGTGTTTATTACTATTTTCCCCCCTCTGGTTTGGGTTTCCATTTACTGAGTTTTTTATGTATTTATCTTTATTTATCTTAATTCTACTTAAAATTCTTTTTTTTTCTTTTTAAGAGAATTACACTCTCTTTCTGCATCTTGTTAAAAATGATTTATTTATTTATTGTATATGAGTTCTATAGTTGTCTTCAGACACACCAGAAAACGGCATCTGATCCCATTACAGGTGATTGTGAGCCACCATGTGGTTGCTGGGAATTGAACTCAGGACCTCTGGAAGAGCAGTCAGTGCTCTTAACCACTGAGCCATCTCTCTAGCCCCCTACTTCAAATTCTTTAAAGTAACATTTAAAAACGTTGGATAATTTAAGGTTTCCTCTTCTGACAATGAAGCTTTCTCCCGTTACTAGAGCGCAGGTAGTCGTGGGTAACTTTACTGTCCCTTTCTTTAGACTGCTGGTGTTGGATTTCTGTTATTTAGACATTAGCTTTCACTTTCTTGGCGTTCTTCATCTGTTGCCTTATAGCAATCCAGACGCTACCTGAATGTAGGTTATCAATAACAAAGGTGCTTGTTTGTTTGACTTGCAAGTTTGAAAACATTTTTTTTCTGTCTTGCTAGAGTAGTGACAATTGTAGTGGTTACACAGTTCTGATCCTGAAGTAATTTTCTATCCAGAATTTGCAACATTGCTCCATTGTTTTATTGATGTTAGGCTGTTCAGAAGTCTAAACCATCCTAGTTTTTTACCTATTCTTCTCCCTCCCCTCTCCCATGTGCACACTTTAAAACTAGTCTGTTTTCATCCATTTTCCTGGATCATTAGTTGGCTTTTTAATTTTGATAACCTCTGCCCAAAACGTTTTCAAATTAACACTTGGTTTCTTTCTCCCTTTCTTTTCTGACTTCTTTCTTAGGAACTTCCTATTCGGGTGTTGAGTTTGTTTTTTCTACACCTCTTTTCTCAGCACCTGTGCTGCTTTCTAGTGGGTCGTGGTTGCAGTGACTTCCCGTGTCTCTAGGGTTGCAATGAGTACTGGTTTAATTTTTAAGTTCTTTTGTTCTTGGTGGTCTGCTTCCTCCAGAGTTGTGTTTTCCCACACTGCTCTTGGAATGTTGGAAGTTCTCCCTGGATGCCTGTTATTTATTATGTGCTCAGTTCCAAGGAGGAAGATCTGAAAACCTTCTGGGAAGCTGTGCTCTTGGGTGGGGATTGCTGGCTGAAACCTTTACTAAAGTAGCACTATCAGGGAAGCTATTTTACTGTGTTGATCTGCCAACTGGCTACCAGCCTGACCTCAGGTGTTTTGTTTTTTTTATGATCTTGGACTGTGATGTAAATGTACTTACACTCTAAGATTCAATGATTCCTGTGTGTCTCTGCTGCACTGCCTCCCTCTCCTCCTCAAGACTTTTTCTAAAGTAAAAGTTTCAGATATTCGAGGGGTAGAAGAGGGCCGCTGTCTCCCTGCTCTGCCTCTGTCTCCCCCACCAATGCTTCTTAAGTATTTTGTCATTGACTTATGAATTACTTAATACCTTGTAAAATATTGTGGTGGAACTTGGGAAGATATAAAGAAGAAAATGAGACAAATTGTGGAACTAAGAACCTAATAGATCACTGTAAATAACCTAAATAAACAGCTATGCTGGGGCCTGCTGAAGTATGCACATATGTTACATGATGCAGATTGTGATGCTGGGAGTAACACTCATGGCCAGAGAGTGGGTCCTGTGAGCTAAGCTTGGACTGCCTCATACCACTGCTTCAGAAACAAACAGAAACGGAGTCTTCGTTGTTTTCTGTGCCCTCTCTTCTGCCCCAGAGACATTTTAGAAAATGTTTTATCTTAAATTTCTCCAAGCTTATTAATAAAATAATTTGAAATCACATTTTAAAAATCCCATTAAAATAGATAAACTAAAATTACCTACTACCAAATAGCCTTAAAAGAATTTTCTCTATGATAACTTCTGACTGGTTCTAAAGTCTTTCTTACAAAGGTCTGGTTTTTTTGGTGCTATTTTAAGAGATTCACTGAACAGATAGCCCTCTTATCCACTCTTCTCTGTAGCTCAGCTTGTCCTTGAACCTTTGATCTTACTGCCTTAGCCTCAACATATTCCACACAACCCATTTTTTAAAAAAGAGTTCTGTGCAGAGACACCATGATCAAGGCAACTTATAAACTACAATAAAGCATTTAATTCGGGGCTTGCTTACACTTCATGAACCTTATGGTGAGGAGCACAGCTGAAGGCAGGCAAGCATGACACTGGAGCTCAGAGCTCACATTTGATTTCCGAGTTGCAGTCAGAGAGCAAGATTGGCACAAGCTGGGATGGTGAGATGGCTCAGCTGGTAAGAGCACTGACTGCTGAGGTCCTGAGTTCAAATCCCAGTTGTTTTTTGAGCCATGTCTTCTGCCCCAGAGACATTTTAGAAAATGTTTTATCTTAAATTTACATGGTTGCTCACAACCACCCATAATGAGATCTGACGCCCTCTTCTGGTGCATTTAAAGACAGCTACAGCGTACTTATGCATAATAATAAATAAATCTTTGGACCTGTGCAAGCGGAGTTGACCTGAGTGAGTAGGGCGACCAGAGAAACTGGAGCAAGTAGAGGTCCTAAAAATTAAATTCCCAACAACCATATGAAGGCTCACAACCATCTGTTCATGTACTCACATACATAAAAATAAATAAATAAGTAAATCTTAAAAAAAATAAAAGATTGACATAAGCTTGGCTTTTGAAACCTCGAAGGCCACCCTCAATGGCATAGCTCTTTCAATAAGTCCATACCTACTCTTAACAAGGCCGCACCTCTTAATCTTTCCCAACTAGTTCTACTAACTGGGAGCCATATATAAAAATAATATAAGCAATTCTCATTCAAACCACCACAGCACGTTTGTCTCCATGCTTTTGCAGACACCCAAGGATGGCTTTGAGTGTTGTGTCCAGGCTAGGCTGGCAGTCAGGCTCCAGGGATTCTCTTGTGCCCACCTCCCTCTGGGCAGCACTGACTTTACAGTTGCTCACAGAGATGACTGATTACTTATATCAGTCCAAGGGATCCAAGCTCAGGTCCTTATGCATGTGTGGAATGTGAGCTTACCAACTAAGCCGTTGATATCCCTGCCCAATTTCTAATAAACGACAACAGAATTGACCCTCGAGTATTTTTAGGTGTATAGTTTGGTGGTGTTTACTACAGTCATAACATTGAACCACCTTTAGCAGCAGCATCTTCATAATCTGTTCTTGGAAAACTGAAACTATATACCCATTAAAGTAGTGGTTAGCTCCTGGCAACTACCATTCTGTATGTCTTCAAGATTTTGACTAAGTAACTTGTACTTCATATAAGTGGACTCTACCGTATTCACTTTATAACTGGCCAGTTTCATTTAGCATAATGTCTTCAAAGGGTCATATGGTGGCATGTGTCAGAATTTTTACATACAAGTGAGACTGGTGAGTGTAGACAGCACATACTTAGATCATATGTTTAGGCAATCTGTCGATCTGTCTTTTGATCAGAGCACTTAATCCATTGACATTTAAAGTGACATAAAATTCCCCTTTCGGGCTGAATACAATTCTATTTTTGCTTAAACATTTTTTTTTTCTGATTGATTCATCTATGGTGGACATTGGATGGTTTAGCTATTGTAAATTGCTATATGATAATTTTTGCTTAAGGAGCTCTTTGAGACTGTTTTTATCCTATTGCACATATAATCAGAAATGGAATTGCTAGATCATATGGTGATTGTGTTTTAATTTTCTGATTAGAAGAATTGCCTTGCCTTTCATAATGTTTTGTTCTTGAATAGAATATACTGTTATTTCTAGTTGACTTACTGTGCAAGCTGTTTTCTTTATTTTATTTTATTTTATTTTCTAATTTGGCTTTGCTGGAGATTGGACCCCCAGCCTTACCTGGGCAGAAAGTGTTCTGCTGCTGAACTGTACCCCAGACCCTTGGCTTATTCTCTATGTTGTCATCCTGTTATTGGGTGGGATATTGAGGACGCAACTGTGACAATGCAACTCAGCCAGTCAGTTGTCACTTGCTGCATTTTGATGATCATTTAGATACATAACTGTATATTTATTGAATATTATTGCTGTATTTATTCTTTTTTGGTTTTAATTTCTTGGTACAAAGTTTTGCCATGTAACCTAGAGTGACCTAGCCTGCAATTTGCTGGAATCACAGGCATATGTCAGCATACCTGGCATGAAATTTTATTAATATGTAATAATATATTTGACTTGATACCTGTTTTTAACTAAAGATGTTTGGTTTAATATTTATATAGCTCCCCCTTGCTCTTTTTTGTTTACTGTTTACATGCAATATGTGTTTTCCAGTGTGTTTGTGTTTGGGGAGCTAACTGAAACTCTTGTGCGTAGACAGCACATACTCAGATCATGTTTTTAGGCATTCTGCCAATCTGTCTTCTGATTAGATCATTTATTCCATTGACATTTAAAGTGAATGCATTTTATTATTTTCTATATTAGCTTAGTTGATTTTGGGGAGTATCTGAAACTGTGTGTGAGAGTGTGTGTGTGTGTGTGTGTGTGTGTGTGTGTGTGTGTGTGTACAGCTAGTAGGAACTAATTCTCTCCTAACAGCTCTTGGGTGCAAGTCATTGAAGGCTGGCCTCAAGGTGGAGATTCTGCCTTGATTTCCCAAGTGCTAAGATTATAGATAGGTCTGTACCTTTAGCACAGATGAGGACTGTTGTTTCTTTGCCTGACTGAATTCATTTCATATGGAAAACACATACTTCTTGGAGGGCAAGTTTGATAGTATGAAATGCACTTGCTTTTGTTATCTGGAAATGTCTTCATTTACCTCCTTTTTGAACAGCAGTTGAACAAAACATAGCACTATTTGTTGATGGGTAGGTTTTGTTTGGTGTGTGTATGTCTCTGTGTTTGTGCACGTGTGCAAGTGTTTGCACTTTGAATACATTGGCCTAGTGTCACATGCCTCAGAAATTATTTGTATAGGTACACAGAGGCACGCCTTCAAAGGGTTTGTTGTTGCTTTTGTTTTGTCTTTAATGGGAAATTTACCTGGTGTCATTTTGTGAATAAGGTTTGTGTGTATGTAGAGGGGAGAGGTGGATATTGATGGTTTCCTCAATCGCTGTCCACAGTTTTTTGAGACAATGTATTCCACCGAGTCTGGAGCTCATCTATTTAGTTTAGCTGGCCAGTTGAGCTCTAGGGATCTGCCTGTTTTAGCTTCTCTATTGCTGAGGTTACAGACCTGGGCCACAGCCTGACTTTACATGAATGCTGAGGCTCCAGACTTGGTGGACTCAGTGCTGGTTGCACAGCAGATCCTTTATCACTTTATCAGCTGAACCGTTTCTCTGTTTCCAAGCCTGGTATCTTACAATTCCCACCCCCACCTCTTACATTTTTATTACATTTTATTTATTATGTGTATATGGGAAGATACAATTTCCACAGTATTCTGTGGAGGTCTGAGAACAACTTGCAACAGTAAGTACTTTCTACCTTGTGGGCCTGTATGATTGAACTCATGTTTTTAGGCATTCTGCCAATCTGTCTTCTGGTTAGAAGCACCAATACTTACTGAACTGTCTGTAGGATGCCTCTTTTAGATTTTTTTTTTTGACTAGTGGGCCTGCCATTTGGCTTTTTGGTCTTTTTCAAAAACCACTTCTAGTGATATATTTTGCTCCTTTGAGTAAGCCAGAGTTTGTTAATGGTTTGTAGTCCCATGTCTCTGTGTCAAATCCCAGCCCAATGTGTATACTTGATGTGTACACTTAGATCTTTTCTCACTTGCGTTTCCCCTCATCATGCACATTCAGTTGTAACATCCCTGTATATGCAATCGGCTTTTGAATATCCTTGTTTTAAGGCAGTTTGTATTTTGAGACAGCCTCTACCTGTGTAGCCAAAGCTTACTTAGTTCAAAGTCCTCTGAGTGTTGGTATTGCAGACATATACTTCCACACCTGACAACTAATATCTTGGGTTTTATTACTTACTGGCTCTCAAAAATAGGTAACGAGTATGCTAACGGGGCAAAATGGTCAGTCCTTTAAATTTCTTATAAACCACCACTTGGAGAGGCAGTTGGTATGAACAGGGCAGACAGGAAGTTTCAACAATGGCCATCTATTTTTGAATAGCAAACAATGATCAGAGAACTGATCTCTGCTGTGTGGAGAACAGGATGATTTATGCACACTTTGACTTCTGCTTCTGTGTTCAGCCAGTCTACTATATGTGGAGGATCACCCACCATAGAGTTAGACACTGACAGATCAGTAGCTACTGTTCCTATTGCTAAAATTGAGTAAAATTAGCTTCAGTAGGCTGGATATGTGGTGTGCATAGGCTCTGGGTTTGACTTCCAGTGCATTTGCTGTCTAAATGGGGAGAAACATTCCTGGTTCTTCCTATCAGCTAGCATTTTCATGGGGACCTCTGTAGTTTTTGCCCTTTTGGGGAGAGGGAGAGGACTGATCGGTACATTGTTTCTCCTCTAAACCTGCTGTCAGTGTAGAAATCATTTTTCCACGGGTCTCCTAGGCCTTTACTACTTCTTCACAGCTGGTCTGACAGTATTGAAAAGTGTATTTTTGTTTGTTTGTTTTTACCTTCATCCTCCCTGCAGTGCTTTTTTATTTATTGTGAGGACACTGTAGCTGTCTTCAGACACTCCAGAACAGGGCATCAGATGTCATTACAGATGTTGTGAGCCATCATGTGGTTGCTGGGATTTGAACTCAGGACCTTTGGAAGAACAGTCAGTGCTCTTAACTGCTGAGCCATCTCTCCAGCCCCCTGTAGTGCTTTTATTGAACCATGAACTTTGTTACAGTTAGATGACTAGTTAATGTGCTTTTGTCCAGGAGTTTAATCTTGTTATGTGCACTTGCCTTAGCTGTTGCACGTAGTTTGTAAACTCTTTTATTGCTAGAGACATACCTGTACGAGCCTCTTAGTTACTAGCTTATTTTCTACATAGTATATGGTATCATTGTTTGATTTACCTAGGCGGGGATGCTAAAAGATTGATGTATGTGAGAAGTGGGTAATCTAAGGCACTTATTAATGTATTGTGCTCCCCCAAATAGTACATTGGTTTCTCGTTTTTATTGTATACTAAAAATGATTCATTTTTAGTTGTCCAGATGTATTTATTATACTATACTAAAGGGTAGTAAGGTAGTAGTTCATTTACTTTACCGACAGTAGATTTCATTATCTTAATTTTTGTTTCAGTTCCCCAAAGATTTCTTAGAGCAGCAATACCTGATGAGTAGAAAGGTGATGGGGGCATGAGAAAAGGGCACTTGTAGTATTCATCCCCTGCCCTTTGCTTTCTTGTTTTTCCTGCTAATCAGTGTACTCGTACTGAGAACTCACATCAGATTTTTCCCAATCTGATATATACTCCCTTACTCATGCAACATAGCTATTTAATGTTTGATTAAAAACAGTATGTTCTTTGAATGGTGTATTACTACTCGACCTGTGTACTGAGTAGTAATGGATGTCTTTTATGTTTGATGTCTTAGGGTAAGCCAGGGGCCAAGTGTGTTTGTATTAATGATCCTCTCTTTCCAGTCCTAACAGGGGCTTTACAGAAATGCACTGTATGAGCGGCCACTCTAATTTTGTGTCTTGTGTGTGTATCATACCCTCAAGTGACATATATCCTCATGGACTGATTGCCACTGGAGGAAATGACCACAATATTTGCATTTTCTCGCTGGACAGTCCAATGCCACTTTATATTTTAAAGGGTCACAAAGATACTGGTAAGTATAACATGATGGTATTTTTGTATTTGAAGAAGTTTCACTACTTTGAATTACAATCCATGTATTTTTCTTCCTTATATTTTTAGCTATGTTTGTTAGTGGAAACCTTTTTGGACCATCTGGGGTCTGTAAATTTTTCGTTATAAATTTACTTGCAGATTTAGAGACTGGTATATTCAAGTAGTTATTCTTTTTTGTTCTGGGTTCAGATAGCTTTGGGGATCTGATATTATTAATGGGAAAATACTTCAAAAATATCACAGCTCTTTCTTATAAAATGATGTGCTAAATCAGTGTGGCCATGCATACCTATTTTTATTTTAAGATTTATTTGTATTACTTTTAACTATGTATGAATGTCTGTGTGGGTATATACACCTATGCTCAGGTGCCCAGGGAGATCAGAGACAACACTGGAGCTATATGTTGTCATCAGCCACTAGATACGGTCTGGGAGCCGAACTCAGGATTCCTAGAAAAGCAGTTTGCACTCTTAATAATGGAGGCGTCTCACAGCCTCCTATACTTTGTAAATTATGTGTAGAAGTTTGGAACATGATTTATAAACACTTAACATTAATTCCTGTACAGAGTAAAGATGTTTGTGTATATGTAATATTTTAAATACAGAATGATACAAATTTTAAAGTTTTTTTTTTTAATTTTGGAAAGTTTTAAATGTATACAAATTATAGACTTGGTATTTTCGAGTGAGTTCTAAATAAATATGTGTACTATTTACAACAGTAAATAGTATAAAAAGTCCCCCATGAGTTTATATAGCTTCTGCTTTAAGGATTATCAGTGTCTTTTATTATTTAATTTTCTTACCCTACCATGGTATTATTTTAAAATGAAATTCTTGATTTTTTTTTTCTGTACTTCAATATGTAGCTTCGCAAACTTTTTCTTTAAAGTGTTAGTTATTAAATGCTTTAGACTTTTTAGACTATAAAGCTGTTATAACTCCTCAATTCACACAAAAGCATAAATCAAAATGTCTGTTTTTCAGTAATTCTCTAGGGCTTCTCACATGATAGGTAAGTGTTCAGCACTGATGCATCTTAATTGCACAAGGTACTCTTGGACTCATGGTATATATAGTATAGGAAGGCCTTTAACTTGTCATCTTCTTGCATTAGCCTCCTGGGTAGCTGGGATTCTAGGCTTATGCCACCAGGTCCAACAAATAATCTTTCTTTATGGACACTTGAAATGTTTATTTCATGTAGCTTTTACATGTCAACAAAGGTAGTTGTCACTTAAGGTAAAATTGTTTGGCTTTTGTGGGTTGTGAAAAAACAAGTGGTTTGTGTGCATTAATTTGCTGATTTTTTTCCCCCACTAAACAATGAATGGCTCTGGGGGCAGGGAGGGAAAGCTTTGGGTGTTATTCCTCGACTGCTGTCCACCTCCCCCAATCTTCCTTTTGGGCCAAGTGTGACATCCTTTAGTCCTATCACTTTTGAGGTAGAGATAGTTTGGGGCTAGCCAGGGCTAATAACTACATAAAATTATTTTAGTAGTATATTTGGCAGATGTATGTCACAGCACATGCAAGGTCAGAGGATAACACTTGGGAGTCAGTTCTCTTCCTCCTTCTTAGGAGATCCAGTGATGGAACTAATATTGTCAGGCCTGTGCACAAATGTCTCTTCTCATAGAGCCCTCTATCCACACTCACCTTTTTAGTTTTGAGAAAAGGACTCTCAGTAGCCTGATGCTTGCCAAGTTACCTAAGCTGCCTGGCCAGATAGATAGCCTGTGGAATTTGCCAGTTTTCACTAGCACTGGAATTATAAGCATGTACCACTCTTAGCCCCTTGGCATTTTTGTATGCAGCTTGAACTTAGTCCTTTGTGCTTCTTTGTAAGGGAAACACTTTACCATCTGGCCCTTCTCCCTAGCCCCAACTTTTATTTTTTTTAACCTAATAGGAGGAAATAACCATATTATCATAATTATACTTAAACAAACAAAAAATTCTTACTATCAACTATCTAATGAGTAGTTAGAGTTGCTGAGCTGACTCAACATCTTTTTTATGCTTTGAATTCTGACCCTCGCAAGGTCCATTTGCTAGTTCTTACCTGACACCCATGAAGGTTGGGTAGCTCACAACTGCCTGTAACTCCAGTTCCCAGGGTATCTAATGCCTTTTTCTTGTCTCTACAGGCACCTGCGCACATGTGGCATACACTCATACACAGGCATATACATATAAATGAAAATAAGAATAAATTAAAAACAAAACTATCTCAGAACACTTGGACTTTTATGGCCACACGGCTTATAAATGGCTCAGCTAGGCCTTGTCCCTAGACATTCTGGCACCAAAGCTTGTAATCTTGATCTCCATGTTCTCTTGCAGTTCCACTAAATAGAACTTTATTGGCTAAAAAAACCATCACTTCACAGATTTACTTAAATATTTTAATACTTCAAAAGATTGCCAGTTGAACATTTGTTCACATAAAAATGTACTAACTAATCATTTTCCCCCTTAGTTTGTAGTCTTTCTTCTGGAAAATTTGGGACATTACTTAGTGGCTCATGGGACACCACTGCTAAAGTCTGGCTGAATGACAAATGCATGATGACATTACAGGTATTGTTTTTGTGTGAATATTTTAGATAAAAAATGAAAATGAAGGTTCTGTGACATCTTAAGTTGATACCCATTTTCCTTACAGGGTCATACAGCCGCAGTATGGGCAGTAAAGATTTTACCTGAACAGGGCTTAATGCTAACTGGATCAGCAGACAAGACAATTAAACTATGGAAGGCTGGAAGATGTGAGAGGACTTTTTTAGGTAATGTCGGGGTTAACAGCTTTTGTAATACATAATATACTTCTTACCTGCTCAATTGTTTACTCGAAAGTTTAGAAGCTGAAAAGTGATAATTTTAAAAATTCAGTATAATTGAGGCCATTTGGGTGAGTCTGATTTTGTGTATGTTGTAATGTGTGTAACTTCCTAAGACTGGAGATTAAAAAATTAGTATATTGCTAAATGGTCTAGTTACCACACCACTTTCTACAGGAGAAAATAAATTTCTATAACTTTTTTTTTTAATGTATTTATTTATTATATGTAAGTACTCTGTAGCTGTCCTCAGACGCACAGGAAGAGAGCGTCAGACCTCATTTCGGGTGGTTGTGAGCCACCATGTGGTTGCTGGGATTTGAACTCTAGGCCTTTGGAAAAGCAGTCGGGTGCTCTTACCCACTGAGCCATCTCGCCAGCCCATCTATAACTTTTAAACTTGGATTTTACTGCTTTCTTACAAGTTTTATGGTGTTAATAAGCTGCATAGTACAGTCAACCAAGTGGTACATTTGTTGATTTGTATTCTTTTTAAAATCTAGGGCATGAAGACTGTGTAAGAGGCTTGGCAATCTTGAGTGAGACAGAATTTCTTTCCTGTGCAAACGATGCTAGTATTAGAAGGTGGCAGATCACTGGCGAGTGTCTGGAAGTATACTTTGGACATACAAATTATATTTATAGCATATCTGTCTTTCCAAACTCCAGAGGTAAGATTACCTTAACTTCTGTATTTACATTTGTGCTGTTAAATTCCATTTTTCAGAAATTCTTTTACTACCTTCATATTAGTTCAGAGTAGATTGCTGTATTATTAAAAAGGCTCTTGAGTGATTGAGGAAAGACTTTGTATAATTAATTGGTCCAAAGAATAGAGTGTATAATGTGAAATGAAAAAAACATGATTTTGAAGTTGTAATAAGTTACAAAATCTAAAATTAATTTTAAATTAGTATACATATGAAGAAAGACATTGTTTATGAGCATACTCAATTTTATCTAAACAAATTCATTTCATTTTCATGAATTTTAGATTTTGTGACAACTGCAGAAGACAGATCTCTAAGAATATGGAAACATGGTGAATGCGCCCAAACGATCCGACTTCCAGCTCAGTCTATATGGTGCTGCTGCGTACTGGACAATGGTGACATTGTGGTTGGTGCGAGGTATTTATATTCTAGTCAGTCAATACATTTTCTGTGTCTAGGTGGTTGGTAGGTACTTAAGCATTGGAGGATTGCTTGCACATTTTTGTTATCAAGTAAAACAGCAGTAATAAGAACTTTCCAAGTATTGATGCTTACTTTGTGGTATAGTATTATAAATTATATAGTGAAACCACTGAATACCAAAGAAATTAGAAAAAATAGAGATCTCTATGGAGAAACTTTCTGGAGAAGTTAAATTGGATTTTCAAAGTTGAATAATGGACATTAGAATTCTGATAAATAATAATATAGTAAGTTCCCATTAGAAGTGAATGTTCTGTGTTTAGATTAGGGAAGTACTGGATTAAGGTTGGAGGATAGCAAAAGGTGGACTTACCTGTGGCTAAGATTCAAGCTAGGTCCTTTTTACATTTGTTGCTTAGTGTTAAAGGATTGTAGCTCTTGACCAAGATGTGATCAGATTTAAGTGGGATATATAACTTTTGCAGATTGAGTTCAACTAGAGGTAACACTGACCTCACAACACTAATGGATAAAAGGATGAAAGAATTAGGAGAAAAACAAGAAAAGGACAAAGCTTAAAACAATAGTTTGTGGTAATCCTCATTAATAAACAATAGAAAAATGGGAGAATTAAATTGGTCTTAGTGTCATAAAGAAGGTAATACTTTGACTTAAGACTTAACTGAAGCCAGGCGTGGTGGTGCACGCCTTTAATCCCAGCACTCGGGGGGGGGGGGGGGAGGTAGAGGCAGGCCGATTTCTGAGTTCGAGACCAGCCTGGTCTACAGAGTGAGTTCCAGGACAGCCAGGGCTACACAGAGAAACCCTGTCTTGAAAAACCAAAAGAAAAAAAAAAAAAGACTTATTGAATCTGAGTAGTATCTTGCCACACTGCCAGTGGGTCCTGAGTAGTCAGTTTGAATCTAGTATAAGAATGATAATGAAGATTTACACAAAACTTTCTCTGAGTAGACAAATATAGAAGAGAGACGGAAGACTAGCAACTGAATTTTGTGAAATACTCCGAATATAGAAAGGTCAGTAGGTTAAAACACACATACAGGATTCTAGATGTCAGAAATGGAGGAGATGGAAAAGAGGCCTGAGGGAGCTTTCTGTCAGTGTCATAAAATGCTGAGTGGTCCGAGAATGGAAAGGTAGAAAAGCAATGGCTTCATTTTGAAAGATGGCACTGCCTGTTATTGCTGTTATATTTTAGTAGAAAATTCTACAGCAAAATAAAGGAAATAAAGGAGTATTTGATCTAGGAAGAGATTGGGAACAGAAGAGAAAGGTGGACAGCTCTGAGTGCCGAAGGTTTGGTAGACCTCTGATTTATGGTTGTGGCAGGGATTCATTTGTCAACATAGGTATATTTCACATGAAGCTTGGTAACCATCAAAGAAATATGAGCCAACTGAGAAAGTGAACAGGATATTAGTAGAAAGTTGGGAAATAAGGTATTCTGTAGACTTCATTAGAATTAATGCAATTTAAATGAGCTAGCGTGACTCCCTCACTTTAAAATCAGAATTGAGAAATGTAGTCATAAGATTAGAATATTTTCTTGGGAATATAGGTTGAGGACTATATTTAGGTAATTATGGAGCTATATTTGAGGATATTTGAGCATATTGAACATAAGACTAGGTTGGGTCTTTGAACCAATTTTGTAAAACAAACTGGCCCAATAACCCGTTTTTGTTGTTTTTTGATTGCTTGTTTTAGTTTTGTGTTTTCAAGATAGGGTCTTACTGTGAAACTTAGGCTCATTGTACATTCCCCAATGCCCAGCCAACTCTTTTTGATAGTGTATGTTGACTATGTGGTAGTGATTTCAAAAAGTAAATGCTGTATTTCTAAATTATTGCAGTAAATACTTAATATAGAATTGAAAATTGTGCTGGACACAGTGACCCCTGTAATGTCAGCGCTTGAGAGGCTGAGGTGGGGAAACAAGTTTAAGGCTGGCCATGGCTATGTACCAATACCTGTCTGGGAAAAAACAAATGCTAGGAGACAGCTCAGTGGAGGGGCACAGGCTAATGGACACAAGGCTCTGGTGTGTTTACTCACTGGCAGTTCTTTTAAAAAAATTGAAAATTGTGTTTTAATGTCTTTCTCCTTTGCCTGCAACTTTTTTAAATAGCTGAAAAGTAATATATGTCAGCTATACTACTACATAGTCAGCTTACTTCTCCACAATACATAGTGATATTTTTTCATATTCATGCAGACAGATAAATTATTGCTTTATTCACATGAGAGAATGTTAATAAACTGTGGCAATGACTTAAAATGTGCCTGCTTTTCTCGTAGTGATGGTATCATTAGGGTGTTTACAGAGTCAGAGGAGCGGACAGCAAGTGCTGAGGAAATCAAGGCTTTTGAGAGAGAGCTCTCTCAGGCAACTATCGATTCCAAAACTGGTGACTTGGGGGATATTAATGCGGAGCAGCTTCCTGGGAGGGAACATCTCAGTGAACCAGGTAACTATTTATAACAATGAAATCATAGCTAAGAATGCTACCACATAGCCTTTTGGAATATCAGGAGTGCTAAGGGGAGTGACGTTCCATGTGTTCTAAATGCCAGGTACTGATACTTGAGGATTAGTCCTGTCACACATAACTGACAAGACAAGGTTTTTAAACTTGGAAGCATCCATAAAAAACATGTTAAAATTTGTCTAAGTGTTTTTGCATTTTACTCTTCTAGTTGACCTTTGACTCTTACAATATTTGTTTTAAGGTACTAGAGAAGGACAGACTCGTCTAATCAGAGATGGAGAGAGAGTTGAAGCCTATCAGTGGAGTGTTAGTGACGGGAGGTGGATAAAAATTGGTGATGTTGTTGGCTCATCTGGTGCTAATCAGCAAACATCTGGAAAGGTTTTATATGAAGGGAAAGTATGTCAATTTCTGCTTTCTAATTATTATTTTAAACTATATACAAAATTAGAAGTTTTCTCTGCTAATAATTCTCTTTGGTATTTTGACATTTAAAAATAAATTGTAAAAATCTTTTATCCTAAAATAGATTTAAAATATATATCAAGATATATATAATTAAAGCATTTTAAATATCCGTATAAAATCTTTCTATGTAAAGGAAGCTACATGTGACAAATTAGCCATTATCTGTCTTTTAGAATTTCCCATACAAAACTGTTTCCAGCCATTTTTGGATTGGAAGTTTCTTCCATTTCATGCTTAATGCCTGTCTCTGCTAAACTTGGGAAGTCATGAGAGACACTGCAGGACTGTGCTTATAATGCCAGTATGTCATGGTTACTGGGGCACCCTAACAGCTGATCATTTTAACCATAAGATCAACCATTTGGGAATCATCTTTTGGACCTAGTATTAATAAATAGTTACAGTCCAGTCCCACCTCAGCCATCACCTGCCCCATTCATAATGAAACAACTAATTTTGCAGCACATGCACACTTTGGTTCCTTATCTGCCAAAAAGAAAACTTTATCATTGCATTGTAGAGAAAAGTTTTAAATCTAAATGGTTAGAATAAAAAGACCGCATACCATCTATATTATGCTATATATATCTTCAACATATTCGAACAGGTAAATTATCTTTGATTTTCTGTTTCCATTGCAGGAATTTGATTATGTTTTCTCAATTGATGTGAATGAAGGTGGACCATCATATAAATTACCATATAATGTCAGTGATGATCCCTGGCTAGTTGCATACAACTTCTTGCAGAAAAATGATTTGAATCCCATGTTTCTGGATCAGGTGGCTAAATTTATTATTGATAACACAAAAGGTCAAACACTGGGACTTGGGAATACCAGTTTTTCAGATCCGTTTACAGGTGAGTTTAGTCTTATATACTAAAATTAGTATTGGGGATTGTGTATGTGGTATTTGTTTTAGTGGAGATATTAATCAGTGTCATGTATGTACAAATCTGTACTCTTACTACTGAGCTACAACCCAGCCCTTGCCAATCTTTCTCATCGTCTAATGATTATGTTATGTTTTTAAATAAAAACTAGGATAGACAGAGTTTTACTTCATATTCTAATTAGTAAGCCTCAATGTATACACCAAGTTTATATTTTACAGAAACAATTACAATACTCTCTGCCCAGAGAGATGGGTCGGTGGTTAAGCACATTCACTATTCTTCCAGAGGACCTGGGTTTAATTCCTGGCACCTACATTGTGGCTCACAACCATCTGCTACTCCAGTGCCAGGGGGCCTGGTGCCCTCTTCTAACCTCCTTGGGCACCAGCATGCATGTGGTATATAGATATACTTACAGACAAAACACCCATACACATAAAATAAAATTAAAAAATTAAATTACTGTCTTTTGAAATACAGCTTTGTGGGGCTAGAAAGATGGGTAAGTGGTTAGGAATGTTTGATGCTTTTTAGAGGACTTGAGTTTGGTTCCCAGCATATCAGGAGGCTCACAGCTGCCTATAACTCCAGTTCTAAAGAATCTTAATGCTGTCTTTTGAACTCTGCAGGCACAGTACACATGTACATACCATCATTACACATAGGTACATACATAATTAACAATAAATTCATATAGATATATATGGTCTAGACAGATGGCTCAGTGATTAAGCACTCTTGCAGTGCCTAGCTTCAGTTCCCAGTACCCACAAAGTGGCTTACTACCATCTGTAGCTGCAGTTCCAGGGATTCAGTTCCCAGTACCCACAAAGTGGCTTACTACCATCTGTAGCTGCAGTTCCAGGGATTCAGTTCCCAGTACCCACAAAGTGGCTTACTACCATCTGTAGCTGCAGTTCCAGGGATTCAGTTCTCTCTTCTGATATCTACAAGTATTTTGATGTCCATAGGTATAGGGCACACATAAAGTATACATACATAACATACAAAGCACTCATACATATAGAATAACAAGAAAAGAATATCTAAATTTTTTTTAGATATATAAAAATAACCTCCCAATAAATTAAATAAAATCAATGAGTTTTTAATGTTTATTTTGTACACATTTTGTGGACATGCATAGGACGTATGGAGGTCAGGAGACAACCTTCAGGGGTTGCTTCTCTCCCACTATGTAGTTCCAGAGGATCAAACATGGGTTACTAAGCTTGCTAGCAAGGTGCTGCTACTCTGAGCCATCTCACCAGTGCTGTTTTTTAAAGAATGTGTATCATGGTTGTCTTTGTTACTTTCTTCTTGCTCTGATAAGATGCTGTGACCAAGGCAACTTATAAAGTGTTTATTTGGGGATTAAAGTTTCATGGTTAAATTCCATGACCATCATTGGTGGGGAGAAATGGTGGCAGGCAGGCAGGCATGGCGTTGGAGCAGTAGTTGATAGATCACATCTTTGGACACAACCTGGGATCTGCCTGGGCTTTCTGAAAGCTCACAGCCTTCCCCTAGTGACAAGCGTCCTCCAATAAGGCCATTCCTCTAATTCGTCCCAAACAATTCCACAAGCTGTGTACCAAGTATTCAACTATATGAGCTTATGGGGCCTATTCTCTTTCAAACCACCACAGTGGTAAACAAATTAATGTTTTCATATGGGGCTAAATTACATAGATTAACAGCAACTTTAGGACAAAGTTTGAACATGTGATTTGTATTCCGTTGCCTGTAATTTAACATGTCATCTATAATAAAAAAATCATTAATGGGATTAGGAGTTAATGCCGGAATCTAAATTATAATCCAAGGAGTATTACGGTAAGTACAGGGTCCAGAAATTTGAGGTACAGAGGAAATAGATTGTCTTGTCTCCTCTTTGGACAAGGCTTCCTCTAAAATTTTAAAATAGATACTTAACAGTTATTGTCTTTGTTTTGGGGATGTGTGTATATGTATTATAGTTGGGTTGGGTTTTTTTTTGTTTGTTTTATGGTTTTAGAGCTTTATTATAGAAAGGCAGGGGGAAGGAGAGAAGGTTGAAAGAGGGGGAGAGGCCGGCCATGGCCACGTGGAGAAAGAGGTGAAGGGAGAGAGAGAAGGAGGGCTAGAGAGTAAGAAAGGTGAGAGCTTAAAGAGCTCTAGTTAGGATTTAACTCAGGGAAGGCCTTGTACATTCTAGTTGGCCATTCTTTTCAGTCTCCTGTTCTTATTTCTATTTCTTACCACTGTTTTTCCTGTATTTTTAGTTTAGTTTGTTATTGGTTTTTGTTTGTTTGTTTTTAATAAAAATTCATTTCACCTTCCTCTTTCAAATTCTGTAGTAGATGTTATGGTTTGAATATGTTTGGTCCAGGGAATGGCAGTATTTGGAGGTGTGACCTTGTTGGAATAAGTGCATCGCTGTGGTCGTGGGCTTTAAGACCCCCATCCTAGCTGCCTAGAAGTGAATATTCCACTAGCAGCCTTTAGATGAAGATGTAGAACTCTAAGCACTGTCTGCACCACGCCTGCCTAGATGTTGCCATGCTCCCACCATGGTGATAATAGACTGAACCTCTGAACCTGTAAACCAGCCCCAATTAAATGTTGTCCTTACAAGACTTGCCTTGGGCTGGGCAGTGGTGGTACACGCCTTTAATCCCAGCACTTGGAAGGCAGAGGCAGGTGGATTTCTGAGTACTCGTCCCGCCTGGTCTACCAAGTAAGTTCCTGGACAGCCAAGGCTACACAGAGTAACCCTGTCACGAACTCCCCTCCCCGCCCCCCAAAAAAAGACTTGCCTTGGTCATGGTGTCTGTTCATAGTAGTAAAACCCTAGCTAACAGCAGATCTTAACCCCTTTCCTCACAAATACTGCATGCTCTTCACATTCTCTTCTCTTCTAGGGTTTTCTTCTTCTAGGCATTGCCTATTTACATAGTTGAACTAATTTAACCTATATGTTATCATAATTAAAATTTCAAAATAATTTATTAATATAAGTGGCTTAACCCTCCAAATACTTGCGTTTAGCACAAAGAGAAGTGGTGAGGGAAACTGCATGCTTAGTGCCTGAAGATTTCCATTGCTATTTCAGACTACAGGACAAAACAGTGAATATATTGAATATTGTAAAAACTAACCCCCTGGCTATGTCTAGAAAATTAACAAAATACTTGGCTTCTAAGACTCTTTAACTTTTTAAGAGATGTGTGTGTGTGTGTGTGTGTGTGTGTGTGTGTGTGTGTACATGCAATTATTTCCTCCAAAGGTACTAACAAAACTATTTCACATACCACATTTATGTACATGTCAATGAAGCTCTCATTCCCTATAGCATTTTTCCCCACTGACTATCAAGTAGCAGCATCAGAGGTTACAGTTAATGTACCTGGCTAGAATCTCAGCACTGAGGGCACATTTGACATGTGAGGTAAGGAACCCAGGGCTTTCCCCAGAAGATTAACATTTAATGCTTGTGGTTTTCATGCAACAGCAGCCACAGGAATCCTAGTAAATCTCTACAGGATCAAGGATAGGAATTACATATGTATATTGTTGACTCAGAGACAACCTACAACTTTCTTATATCGATTTCACTTATTTCCATATTTATGTGCTGGGGATAAGACTTCAGAAAGGAGTTAGTTAAGAAACTACACTTAGGAACTGGAAAGACAGCCCAGTAGTTAAGAGCACTCACTGGAATATACAGGTTCTGGTCCCAGCATCCATATAGCAGCTCACATTGTTTGTATCTTCAGTTTCAGGGAATCTGATGCCCTTCTCTAGCCTCAGAGGACCCTAGGCACATACATGCTGCACAGACATAAATGTAGGGGAAAAATACATATTAAAACCATTTTTATGCAATATATTTTAAAAAGGCAAAAAGGCTGCAAAAATACAGTTGATTTTGTTTTGCATTGACCATCTACTACTGGGCACAGGGTCTGCCCTGAAGCATGGTTAATATCCCTAGTAAGACTCCATTGGAGAAAATTAATATTTCATTTGCAAATGTCATATACATAAAATTAAAAAGGAAAGGAGCTATGCTTGGAGAACCACTGAAATTTTAGTTTCTGCGCAGTACTAAAACATTTGACTATAATTCCTATCATGTGACAGCTTTGCTTTTGCTCTTCTCTCCAAGCTTGGATTCATTTATCATAAGCATTGTGCTATTAGGAATCTGTTTCCATATACTCAAGCTTTCCCGCTGTTTTGCATACATAGGTGGTGGTCGCTATGTTCCAGGAACTTCAGGACCTTCCAACACAGTGCAGACAGCAGATCCTTTCACAGGTGGGATGCAGTTTTCATTAATATAACCATGGCTCAATATATAGTACTTACATGACATTTATGTATAACGTGTATATATGCCCCTTACATTTTGGAGATATAATCCAATAATGATTAATTCCCTTAAAACTATTTTAAATTTTGATAGATCTTTAATTTTTACATTTTTCCTACAATGTATAGATTTTCTCCTGATTTTAAGTAATATATTACCAGAAACATTGTTTTCTCCAGTGGTTCTTTCTATCTAGAGATCAGAGTAGCTGGAAAGAGTTAGAAATAGAAGGTTTGCCGGGTGTGGTGTTTAATCCCAGCACTCGGGAGGCAGAGGCAGGCGGATTTCTGAGTTCGAGGCCAGCCTAGTCTACAGAGTGAGTTTCAGGACAGCCTGGGCTACATAGAAAAACCCTGTCTCGAAAAAAGGAAAGAAAGAAAGAAAGAAAGAAAGAAAGAAAGAAAGAAAGAAAGAAAGAAAGAAAGAAAGAAGAGAAAGAGAGGGAGGGAGAGATGAGAGAGAAGGTTTAATGTAAAATGACTGTAGTTCAAAACCTAGCTTTTTCATATTCTTGCTTTGAGAAATTGGCAAGTTACTTAACTCATCTGTGAAATTAGGTAATAGGTTGTTCAACCAAGATATAGTATCACTGTTATTGTTGGCATTACACTACCATAAATTGTGGACAAGGAGGAGCCATGTGAATCCTTCATATTGGAGAGCGCAGTACAATCAAGGGGTCTGCTCACACTTTTTGACTAAGCACGGAAGGAGGCATTCTACCCAGCTATCCAGGATCAGTGTTCCTAGTTGAAGTTATTAATGGCCTTCTTGAAGTCCTTGAAGTGTCATTGTAGGAATGCATTTACTTCCTGAGATATAATAAGCAAGCCTCAGTTGAGTCAACGCTACTGGAAAAACATTGCCAGAGTTGAACTTTAATGCTGCTGAAGAAACTGGTAGTTTCAGAATGCATTAATTTATCTTTATACACCAGCGTTGGATCTTGAGGTTGAGTTTATGGACGGTATATCCAGTTTGGAGGAGATTTGTGACCTTTAATGGAATCCAGTGGCCATCCAGACTTAGTACTATGAGCTATGGAAGTTGAAACCCGTTACCTTTTTTAGCCATAAATTGTTTCACTATAACTGTAGATCAGTGTCATAAAGCTCTGAATTTCTCTCATTGAGATTCCTTTCTCTAATGAATAATGTGATCACTGAAATGCAAGTGGTTGTACCTTGTACACTGACAACCAGATCTCAGGGCTATATGCTTTGGCAGTATGGTGTCTGTTAGGGAATGTTTTTTGAGTACATGATTTGATTTAAAATGGTAATGAAGACCTGAAGAGTATTTAAATGATGTCTTTCTCTTTATCAGTAGTTTTCAGAACAGTGATGTCCTGAAACTTAGTCCAGCAGAATTCCATAATTATTTTCCTGACCTCTTTTTTTCTTTTCCTAAAATAGACTAAACTTACCAAGCTTAAACACATACTAAGAAAAATCAGGAGAACTTCTGGGTCCATCATTACCAGAAGATACCTTCTTAGGCAAGTTGTCAGTGACTCAAGAGGTGCAACAAGCATATAGACATACCAAGTAGCCTACTAAATATCTAAGAGAATTAAGATACTGAACTCCACACTTACAGAAAGTAGATTACAAAATTGTATATGATGGTACCGATTTCCTAGCACTCGGGCGGTTAAGGACAAACTGAGAGTCATAAAAAACCCTGCCTGTTTTTTTTTTTTAATTTTTAATATTTTTTATTACATATTTTCCTCAATTACATTTCCAATGCTATCCCAAAAGTCCCCCATAGCGCCCCCCACTTCCCTACCCACCCATTCCCATTCTTTTGGCCCTGGCATTCCCCTATATTGGGGCATACAAAGTTTGCAAGTCCAATGGGCCTCTCTTTCCAGTGATGGCCGAACAGGCCATCTTTCGATACATATGCAGCTAGAGACAAGAGCTCCAGGGTACTGGTTAGTTCATAATGTTGTTCCAACTATAGGGTTGCAGATCCCTTTAGCTCCTTGGGTACTTTCTCTAGCTTCTCCATTGGGAGCCCTGTGATACATCCAATAGCTGACTGTGAGCATCCACTCCTGTGTTTGCTAGGCCCCTGCATAGTCTCACAAGAGACAAACCCTGCCTGTTTTAAGAAACAAGACCATCAAAATGGTAATATCCTACCATATAAAGATAAGCAAATTAAGTGGCATAATGCATACAAAGGTTTTTTTTTTTTTTTTTTTTTTTTTTTTTTTTTTCAAAATATCAGGAGGACATTTAGGTCATCAGCATTTATAACTAGTATTGCTGCTGCTTTTTCCACTTTACCAGCGATGTGAAGTTAAAAGATGAAAGAGTCCCTCATGAGGCTCACAATTTAAAGTTCTTAATTCTTTTCCTTATTAATGTATGTAGCAGTCGAACTTTTAATGTTTGTTAGGATGATCTGGGGAGCTTGTTTAAATTACTTATTTTAGTATTCTGGTTGGCATACACTTAAAATCAACAAATTCATTTCCTCTGTCATTATTATTATGTACATTTTTTGTTGGTTTTTGCTTTGCCTTTTTTGTCTGTGATGCCTTGCTTGTGCCATCTAGATTATATGTAAACTTAGGAAGTTTTCGTCTTCCTTCCCTCAGGCTGACAGAGGGCTCTGAACATCACAAAATTCTGTTGGTGCTCTGCATCTAGTATTCATGCTTCTGTCTGAAGTAACACTGCCAAAAGTACAACCTGAGATGTGGCTAGGCTGTTGTTAGAGCATCCCAGACACATGTTTAAGTCTTTCTGATTGACTCATGCACCAGCAGCTAGTCCTGTTCTTTTTCCTTAGAATAAGAGATTCATATATCATCCATTATTCATATATCATTGAAGGAAAAAGGCCATTTTCCCACTTCAATCTACTTATGTTTTGCAATTCACTAAACTGCTATAATTATGATGTAAAAAGCTAGTTTATTTTGTCACTTGAAAAGTTTTATGTGTAATAATTTTAAATTATTTTGTTTATTTGCCATGGGTGTTTTGCTTGCATGTATGTCTGTGCACTGTGTGCATGCAGTACACTGAGAAGCCAGCCAGAGAGAGCAGCAGATCTTTTGGGGCTGGAGTTAGAGATGGCTGTGAGCCACCATGTAGGTGCTGTTAATGAGCCATCTTATTGAAAGCCCAGGTCCCCTGGAAGAAAATCCAGTCATCTTAACCATTGAGCCACCTCTCCAGCCCCAGGAATTACTTTTTATCGATCATGTGATGACCTTCCTGATAAGCAGCTCACTGGAGGCATTTTCTTAGGTGCTGTTTTGAAGTGTGACCAGTGGTTTCATCGCTAGGATAAGGAAGCAATGGTTAGGCTTTATGATGTGTACTTACCTTCATTCATAGGACTCTTTTTGCACTGTAGGTGCTGGGCGTTACATGCCAGGTTCTGCAGGTATGGACACCACCATGGCTGGAGTTGATCCATTTACAGGTAGCTACTTTAAAGTTCTTTTTCTTTTAGATTTTTTTTTTTAAATTGCATTCAGACTTTTCAGGCCTTAGCTCAGTTGTTGAGTTCTTGCATGAACTCAACATGAACACTGCCTTGACTTTGATCTCTGATGCTGCAGAAGAAAGTTTTGGGTTTGATTCTGTTAATTTTAGCCCTGTGTCTTCCAAGTGCTGGAACTAAAGGTGTGCACAAGCACATTTAGCAACAAAAGACAATTTTAATTTGAAGTCATTTTATTCCACTAAATATTATTGAAATCTCAGTTTGTTCTCATTTGTTAGTCCTGGGATCTCTCTTTGGAGTGTGACTGTTCTCAACCTTGTTATGTAGACCAGAGAAATCTAGAACTTACAGAACTCTGCCAGCCTCTGCCTCTTGAGTGTTGGGATCAAAGGTGTACACCATCACACTTAGCTATTTTGAACCATTTTGTCCGTTATCAAGTAACTGAGTTTAAGTTAACATGGATAATTTATGAAGAAAATTATGCCACTGTCATTTGGCATAACCTATGAACCACATGAGAAAAGAGTTGTTAGCATAGTATTCAATTAGGAGAAGAATGAAGGTTCAAAATTGTTTTTTTGTTTGTTTGTTTGTTTTTTAAGATTTATTATTATATCACTGTCTTCAGATGCACCAGAAGAGAGCGTCAGATCTCATTACAGATGGTTGTGAGCCACCATGTGGTTGCTGGAAATTGATTTCAGGACCTTCGGAAGAGCAGTTGGTTCTCTTAACCAACCACTGAGCCATATCTCCAGCCCCGTTTTTGTTCTTTAACCAGAATATTTTCAGTTGAATATGAAGAGCCAAATTAGGAAATATGACATGAAAAGGCCCTTTCCTAAATCTTCTTCCATTTCCCGAACCAGAAATGATTACATTAATAAACACAAGTACTATATAGAAGTTTGTGAATGGCTTAAAGATGGCTCGTGTTATTGCGTGCACATGTCTCAGTAGTTGTGAGAACATAGTCAAGCATTTAGAAGAATCTTACTTTTTAGTATGCCTTATGACTTTCCTGATCTCTGTAAATAGGGAATAGTGCCTACCGATCAGCTGCATCTAAAACAGTGAATATTTATTTCCCCAAAAAAGAAGCTCTTACCTTTGACCAAGCAAACCCTACACAAATATTAGGTAAGTCTATATTCATATTTTTTGCTTGCATATTCAATGACCATTAGAGATGCTCTCAAAACTTAATCTTCCAGATGCCAGGATTTGCCTACCTAAACAGAGACTTACAGTGAGACATTTGTTTGTTTATGTTTATTTTTAAATTTACTTTATGTATACTGGTATTTTGTCTCCGTGTATATCTATGTGAGGGTGTTAGATCCCTTGGAAATGGGGTTACAGAGAGCTCTAAGCTGCCATGTGGGTGCTGGGAATTGAAACTAGGACCTCTGGAAAACAGCCAGTGCTCTTCCCTATTGCACCTTATCTCTAGCCTCCTTGAGGTATTTATTTTCCAGCTGTGTTGACTGCAGTCTAGTAATTTCACCTTAATGGATTCTAAGAAGCTTTGTACAAATATAAATGTTTTATCCTGACTTTAATAAAAAAATGAAAGTCCTGCCCTCAAACTCTTATTGTTGTTTGGGTTTGTTTGTTTGTATTGGATTTTTTAGGTTTTGGGGGTGACAATGAATGAATCTTTAAAAAGAAATCTTTGAAAAATAAAGGTCATAATTTTTTTTTTTTGGTTTTTTGAGACAGGATTTCTCTGTGCAGTCCTGGCTGTTCTTGAACTCACTCTGTAGACCAGGCTGGCCTTGAACTCAGAGATCCACCTGCTTCTGCCTCCCAAGTGCTGAGATTAAAGGAATGAGCCACCACTGCATTTTTTTGTTTTTTTTTTTAAAGCAGGTTTTTATTATGTATCACAGACTCACTCTGACTCCTGATCTTTCTGCCTTAGCTTCAAAGATGTGTGCATCTTTGTTTCTAAATGTTTCTTGACCTTTTTATTTAGCCTCTTTTCTCTTCTGTTTTTTTGACATTTACTGTGTTGCTTTTCTTTTATCTAATTATTCTTATTATTGATACTGATTTATATGGTTTGGAGTGGGTGGAGAAGCAGGGAGGATCTGAGAGGAGTTGGGGAAGGAGAAACCATATATTATTTTAAAAATATGTTTTCAGCTGGGCGTGGTGGCGCATGCCTTTAATCTCAGCACTCGGGAGGCAGAAGCAGGTGGATCTCTGAGTTCGAGGCTAGCCTGGTCTACAGAGTGAGTTCCAGGACAGCCAGGGCTACACAGAATAACCCTGTCTCGTAAAATCAAAAAAAAAAAAAAAATGTTTTCAATTTAAAAGAAAAAATGAGTGTCCTGTAGACAGAGGCAGTGTAAAGTACTTGTTGCCATGCCTGAGCAGAGTTCAGTTCTTGGGACCCACATGGAGGAAAGAAAATGGACTGCATGTCCTCTGACCTCCATACCTGTCCAGAGTCAACAGTTTATTGTGAACCCTGCACCTTGTGTCTGGAGATCCTAAAGCTTTTAAAATGATGAATAAAAACAGGTACTAGGGGTAGGTGTTCTTAGCATTTAGGATGATGAAGCAGGAAGAGTTTAAGGGTAGCTTGAGTTGTATATGAAACTATCTTGGAGAAAGGGGGCAGCGATGGTGAGAGAAACTGTGCTGTTTGCTTTGATTGCTTTTCTTGTAGTTTTTCTCAAATTGAAGTGAATAAAGAAAATCTGTGACTGTAAATTACTTTATCTCTCAGTCACAAAGCAGATGGTGACAAATGAAAAAAGGACTGTACCTAGACATAGATATAAAGCAAATATTTTATTATTATTATTATTATTATTATTATTATTATTATTATTTATACTGGTACCAGGAGCATTGATAGGCCATAATACTTTGACCTAAAAAGTTAATGCACACTTAGGCATTTGTTAATTCTACTACAAATCTAAGAGATTTTTACATTCCTTAAATGTTGTTTCAGATAATTTGCCAGTTTTTAAAACTGTAGTACCAAATACAAGTGAGATAGGTTCAAAGTCCATTTGTGATTGTTAAAAGATTTGTGAGTCTGAGACTGGCAAGATGGCTCAGCAACTAAAAGTACAAGCTTGATGCCCAGAGTTTGATCCCTGGAATCTGTGTGGTGAAAGGAGAGAATTGATGCCTTAAGAATATTTATTTCAGCCGGGCGTGGTGGCGCACGCCTTTAATCCCAGCACTCGGGAGGCAGAGGCAGGCGGATTTCTGAGTTCGAGGCCAGCCTTGTCTACAAAGTGAGTTCCAGGACAGCCAGGACTATACAGAGAAACCCGGTCTCGAAAAAACCCCCCAAAAAAAAAAAAAAAAAAAAGAATATTTATTTCTGTACACACACACACACACGCACACACACATGCACATACATACAAACACCATACACAAAAATAATAGATAAATGTTTTAAGTCATTGTGAATTTGGGGAAAATAGGAGGTGACTTAACTTAAATATACATAACTTCCTATTGCTTTGGAAGACAGATTGGCTCCAGAGCAGTACCTGAATGTCTGGAAAAACAGGTCAAGTCAAAACCAATGTGGTCACCGTTCTTATGCTCATAGACTCAGTTTATGGTCTTTGATAATTGCCAAGAAGAATGGTGCTGTACAGAGAGTTTTCCTGAAAAATGTTGTCTAAGTTCAGTAGGGAATTTTGAAAGATTGATTTTGGTTTCTAGGAAAACTGAAGGAACTTAATGGAACTGCACCTGAAGAGAAGAAGCTAACTGAAGACGACTTAGTACTTCTTGAAAAGATACTGTCCCTGATTTGTAATAATTCCTCAGAAAAGCCAACGGCCCAGCAACTTCAGATTTTGTGGAAGGCTATCAACTGGCCTGAAGGTAAATAAGTAGTCTTCAAAATTTAACCAAGAAGTTTTTATTTCTAACAAATTACTGATATTCCTAGATTAAATAGAAGTTAACCTGGGTATTTCTCATTTAGATGATAGACAGTTGCACAGAAAGGCTTTGCCACATCACTAGAGTTCATAATTATAGCCTATGAGAATCTAATAGTGTATGTTTGGTATTCCTTAACTGAAAGTTAGGAACCAGGAATGTTTTAGAATTTGGAGATTCTCAAAGTTTAAAATATTTTTATTGACTTTACTGATTGATTTTTGGGTTTTCAAATTAGATACCTAATGCTAAAACATTTGAGATTTGAGATTTTAGGATTTAGGATTCTCAATCTATACTACAATGATCCCTGTACACACAGCAGTTTGTGAACTCTGTCATATTGTCTGATCTCTTTCAGACCCTTTGGCCTATTTTATGTGTGTATAGCTGTGTTGCCTGCTAGTATGTATGTGCACCACATGAGTGCTTGATGAATGTAGGAGTCAGAAGAAGGCAACAGAACCCCAGGTGCTCCAGTTAGAATGGTTGTGAGCCACCATGCGGGTCTTGGAATTTGGACCTGGATCCCTGTAAGAGTAGTTAGTGATCTAAATCACTAAGCCATCTCTCAAGCCTGTGGTTTATTTTCATGACAGTAATTTATTGGGGGTTAAAAGGCTGCTTTCCTTTCCTACGAAACAGCCACTTTAAAGATTTAACTGATGCTTTGGCTGTTTATTGTGTTTCCCTATCTCTGTATTTCCTTTGAGTGGCAATTAGACTCTAGCTTACTAGGGTTGTTTTATTCTAGTTCATGTGAAGATCTTTTATACATGATGGTGCCTTTTGTTTTTGTATTATGAAGCATGTAATGTCCCATTTTTCTTAGACTCAAAGAAGGACTGTTCAATAAATGTTCAGATGACATCTATGTGGCCCTCAGTTACAAAGCTCTACCAACTTATGAGGATCCTTTCAGCATTTGTTAACTGAAATTCTTCTTTAACTTTTCCTTTAACTCTATAGCCTAGTTATCAAATATTTAAAATAAGCCCTTGTAGCATTCATTTAACTCATTGATGGCTTAGCTGTGTCAGACTATTTGACAGTGGAGAGAGTTGCCTCAGTTTTGAAATGTATAGCAATCAATGTAGTCTGTGTTGTGGTAAATATTATTTGGGGGTTTCTATCCCACCTTAGATCATTTAATTCCCAAATAAAAGACACAAACCCTTTATATTCACAGTAAGCCTTAAAGCTCTAGAGCTGGGCAGATATCAACTCTTTATGCTATTTTGTCTATTTCCTGTTACTGTCAATAACCCTGAGATATAGATACCCCTGCCATGTTCCTCCTGGGTCTCTCCTACTCCAAGTGGCCAGCCCTCATGGCTGTGCTTCATGATCTGCCTACCCCATGGCATCTTTAGACTTCTCACCTTTCTTCCTCATGGTGTCTGCCTCAGACTACGAGCCCAGGATCAGAAGCCCCACATACCTCTCTTCTGCCCAGCTACAGGCTCAAGCATCTTTATTCAACAAATAGTTTTAAATTAAGGAGCCAGATTCAAAGCATCACTTGGTATACATGAGGATCTCATTGGGGTTGTCATTGGGGACAACCACATCTTGAGGGCCAGTATTTAGCATTAAAATACATAGCAACAGACCAAATCTCAACACTGTGCAAATATAAAAATAACATTTTTTATGTATTCTAAAAATGATTGTTTTGTAGTGGGAAAATAAAGTACATTTGAATAATAGGTATAAGGAATTTTCTAGATTTTTTTTTTATACACATTAATGAATATTTCTTTTTAACAGACATTGTCTTTCCTTCACTTGACATTCTTCGGCTATCGATTAAGCATCCCAATGTGAATGAGAATTTCTGCAATGAAAAAGGAGACCAGTTCAGCAGCCATCTTATCAACCTTCTGAACCCCAAAGGAAAGCCAGCAAACCAGCTGCTTGCTCTTAGGACTTTTTGCAATTGCTTTGTTAGTCAGGCAGGACAAAAGCTCATGATGTCCCAGAGGGAGTCACTGATGTCACATGCAATAGAACTGAAATCCGGGAGTAATAAGAACATTCATATTGCTCTGGCTACGTTGACCTTGAACTATTCTGTTTGTTTCCATAAAGACCATAACATTGAAGGGAAAGCTCAATGCCTGTCAGTAATTAGCACAATCTTGGAAGTTGTACAAGACCTAGAAGCCACGTTTAGACTCCTTGTGGCTCTTGGGACACTTATCAGTGATGATTCAAATGCTATACAATTAGCCAAATCTTTAGGTGTTGATTCTCAAATAAAAAAGTATGTCTCCGTATCAGAGCCAGCTAAAGTAAGTGAATGCTGTAGACTTATCTTAAATTTGCTGTAGCAGTAGAGAAAGGAAGCTGAGGGGTTTTCTTTTTTGTTTTGGGGGTTTTTTTTTCCACATTTTACATGACTGATTGCAGATGTTTAAGAAGAAAGAAAGGAAAATTGGATTAAGTTCAGATCTTGTAGAGTTGTGTTGAGGAGAAACAAATTATAAATAAAGTTTTTGCACTGATGGTTGTGAGGTTTTCCTGTGTAATGGAGTAGATTTTCAAGGGTGTAGAAATGTTAAAAACTATAATAACAGCACAATTACAACAGCATTTTCTTCCTTACCTTCACCACTCAGGAGAACACAGAGGTTCTATAACCTGTTTCTGATCTATGACATCTTGTTCAGTTGACTGTTCTCTTTTGTACATTAGCTTCTCCACTTTCACTGTTGTATTCTTTCAATAGCACTGATGCATTTCAAGGTCTTCTTTTAGGATTTACTTGAAAAATCATTTTAATTAAGTTTGTTATAAATTGTAAATTGGTAGATAATAATTTCTTGAGCCATTTGTAAATAGAAAGTGTCATCTTTCATGGTTCAATTTTACATGAAGAAAGCACATTGGTAAGCTGTTACATTACATATCATTTCAGACAACTGAGGCCTTAAATGAGTATGGCTTAGGACTTTCTTACACTATATGAGGTAACTTCATTTTTTCTTGTTTTGATATCTTACAAGTTAAATCGTTTCTTTTATCCTTCACCATTTGAAGTAGTAGTGTCATCTTTCATTTCAGTTTTGATATGATTATGTACATGTTGATCATATTCATTATTTCAAAGAGAATATTTGGATTTTTTTTTTACTTTTACTAGACAATTGTGTAAGCAACAATTATCAGACTTTAAAGTAAAAAACCTGTCATGTGAAATTAGTATTTTTAGTCCCTGGAATGGTCCAGGTATTACATTGCTATCTAATTCTCAAATCAGCTTTCTTTGAAAAGTGGTTATTGTGCTTCTGTTTTCAAAAAGAAAGGTAATAGAATAAATTATAGGAAGGTTAAACATGAACATAAAGGCACGAGTACTCCATGTAGTCTAGTCTACACAGAGCACTTGCCATGATGCAGCTTCCTAGAAAGCCACAGATTTGTTTCTAAATATCCCAGCAACTAAAAACAAAGGAGGAAACATCCTTTAATTGAACAATTCATTATGTCTATGACAGTGCTGTTTCTTCTTTCTTTTTTGGTTTCTCAAGACAAGGTTTCATTAGCAGCCCTGGCTGTTCTGGCACTCACTTTATAAACCAGGTTGGCCTTGAACCCCGAAACCTGTCTGCCTCTGCCTCCTGAGTACTAGGATTAAAGCCACCACTCCCAGCTCAGTCCCTTTTCTTAAGAAGTGTACTTATATTGGTATGTGTATGTGTGTGCCTTTTGGTTTTATTTGTTTTTCGGTAATAGGGACCACACCTGGGTGCATGTTGGGGAAGGTCTACTCACTGGATTACATTCCCAGTTCCAGGCTTTCGTCTTGATTATGGAAGAAATGGTTTTATAAGGACTTTGTTAAAAATGGTGAGCAGTGATCTCAACATTGCCATTATGGAGAGCCATGGGTTTCCTGACTTAATGCCATATCACAGTCTAAGAAGAACACATTTTTTTTCCACTAAGGGGAAGAAGATTCCGAGTGTTGAGATTAATACAGGAAAGAACTTGTAGAATATCAAAAGGGAGTGAGGAAATGTAAATAGGGGATGTGTGCTTTACTGAGTATTAAATTCCAAGTTCCTTGTGTGTACCTGAACTTTAAACTTTATGTTGCTGGTTCATTTATGTACTCATACTTTACCTGTATTGAATTGAGATTTAAATTTTTATATCAGAATTAAATGGTAAAAAAATCATCCTGGTGCCATTATAATACTTGGCTTGTTAATACATCCATTCTAGCATGCAATTTTAAGTACAATTTATGTTATATTTTGAAAAGCAGGGTGGGTATCTTTGGAAAAAGGATGGATGTGGTCTTACTTAAAACATGAGTTCACTCTTCAGAATGTAAGAGGTGGCAAATTGTAAATACTTTTGTTTCTAATCACTGGCTTTTTTATAACTTTTATTTGTACAGCCTAACAAAAACATAATCTCACTTGAACCTGTCAAATGGTGGTTTACATATTTTGTTTTTCTTTAAACTTTTTTATAGACCTCTTAATGTTTTCTTGAATATAAAAGAAATAAACATACATTTAGTAAATCATACACACATCTTATTGACTGTAATCCTACTAAGTAGAAAACCATTCTTAGTTTTATACTACATTGACATGTCTGTAAATGTGCATTTTAATTTTTCAAAAAGGGAGGTATTGGTCAGAAACTTTAATATACCCATTCTCTATTATCTGAGACTTTCCTGCTTTTGATTATCAAGCGATGCTATTAAAGATTGCACAACAGTCTTTACCATTCCCTTAGGAATATATTTTATGCATGAAATTGATGGACCAAGTTAATAGGCAATTTTGGATTGATGTCTGTCTAAATCAACTCCACTGGGACAAATACAGGCTAGTGAATTTCCTACTGTATTTTCAACTACATTATACATTCAACTACAGACATACATGATGTCCCTCTCATAACTATTGTTTTTATCTCCTTATAAATGCTACTGCTGTGGTTTTCTTATGACTAGCTGCGTTTGTTTTACTGGTAATATATCACCACACAGCATTATAGTTAATTTTTTTTTAATCCACTGCAGTTTGACAAATGATGGTAGAAACATAGCTAAAGATAAATCTTTTACAAAGATAATTTTGGAGTTAAATGTAGGTTACTTGGTACACAGCATTTTATGAAGAAGTGATAAAATGAATAGACAAGTGTTTGATGTGTTATTTTTCCTTCAGGTCTTTAAAGGGTTTCCTCCTGCATGTCTTAAGAGAGAACTTAACTACTCAGGATTAAGACTTACCCAGGGGCTGGAGAGATGACTCAACGCTTGGACACTTGTTGCATTTACAGAGGACCTGGGTTCAGTTTCCTATACCTAATGGTGGTTCACAACCATCCATAACTCCAGTTCCAGAGGATCTGATCTCTTCTGACCTTTGTGCACCAGGCACAAGCATGTTGGACATACATCATACATTCATACATTCATAGATATATACAGGCAAAACCTGTATCTGCAAAAAATATGTAAATTTTAAAGTGTTACTTAGTTGTATTAAAATATACTTTCTAGGGACTGGAGAAATGGCTCAGTGGTTAAGTTTGTGTTCTGCTTTTCTACAACTTGAGTTTGAGTCACAGTTCACAGGTGGCTCACAACTGCCTGCTAACTCCAGATCCAGAAAGACTGGATTCCTCTGGACTCTGTTGGCTCAGCACTCAGGTGCCTATGTAGACCCACATATCTACGCATAATTTAAAAGTAATAAATCTTTAAACTTTCTAATTTTAATTCCTAATGCATTTTCTGTAACAAACTGAATAGTTTAAGTATGATTATAGATACAATACCGAAGACCCTTTTTAACATTTTCCCATGAGTTTTCCTTTAATATTCATAAAAGTTACAAAAAAATTCAGTGAACCTCTAAGGACTTAAAGCTATATAGTACTCCTTGACATGGAGTTAAATCTCTTCCCAAATCTACCACTACCTCAAGTTGAAAACACATGTTATTATACTGAACCTGTTAAACAGCAGCTTGAGACACTGGAGTACTGATTCCTGTCAGGTTAATTTAGCTGTCCTGCATTGCCTCTGCTTTCTACAAAAGGGTATTTTAACTAGATACTGCTATTTGAGAAAAGCTTAAAATCTAGTTTTCTTCTGAGTGGCATTACTCTTGTGCCATCATAAAGTCTATCCACTGCTGTCCAAGACTAGATCCTACATTTTCACCATGTTTGCTTTCTCTATACTTTAAGACTGCATAAATTGCAGATTTCTCATCAATTAAACACTTCAATATAAATCCCTGAATACAAGCATATTTACACATTTTTGAAATTACTTATTTGCCCTAATATCACTCTTGCTTTAAAAGTACCTACTCAGAAAAAAATCATCAGGATTTATGAGTTGTAGGCATGTATGTAATATTTCTTACTCTAGAATAGTCCATCTTTTAAAGGTACTGTCTTTAGAATTCTGACTACTATAGAATTTGAAGTAGCTCACATGCTAAAACATTTCCTATAGCCCTTCTGTATTACATATTGTTTAATAAAATACCCTACAACTTAAAGGTTTGAGATAATGTATTATTACCTAGCTTACCCAATGGTGCCTTGTGTGCTACAATACAGACTTGCAAGGCAAATGTGCCCATTGGGGCAACGGCAGTATGGCTCTTCCAGAGGTAACTTGCCACTCTGATTGTATCTCAAGTCCACCTCACAGGAAGGAATTTATGCCTGGTATTGTAAACCTGGTCAAAAGCCTATAACTGAAGCAGTCATAGGTCCCAGTGGGGAACCTAATACTGTTGTGTTGCTAAATGGACATAAGGCCAAACAGGCTATGTAGAGAAGTACTGTTCTCAACCTTGATCTAAGAAGCTTCTTAGTGAAATGCAGAGCCTAATGGCTGCTCGAGGTGCTGAGCACAGGTGACCATTGCATACTCATCTCTAAAGAGGATATCTTACCCTGTCTAAGGCTTAGAACATAGTAGGAGAAACAGCAGAAAGAATCTAAGAGCTGGATAATGGAGGGCAGAGCCAGGAAAGACCACCTTTGAGCATGCGAGGTCATTGCAATCACAAACTCAGCTGCTGTAATTGATTACCTTCAGTGGGCCTGCATAAGATTGAGCTTGTCAGCATTCAGTCATGACTTGGAGAGGGCCTCATTGATAGGTAATGGGGTGGGAGTGGGGAAGTCATTGCATACAGTGGGAGGAACTTGAAGGGAGGGGAGGACTGGGGACTAAGATAAGAAAGGATGGGGGAGTGCATATAATTGGAATATGTGTGTGTACCCACATATGTATGCTAAGTCACCATTGTATATCCAGGTCTAAACAGACTATATATTATTCTCTCCAAGGCTTAGAAATAAAATTGTCAATACAGTTGAAAAAAACTTAAAAGACAGATGGAAGTCGGGCATGGTGGCGCACACCTTTAATCCCAGCACTCGGGAGGCAGAGGCAGGTGGATTTCTGAGTTCAAGGCCAGCCTGGTCTACAGAGTGAGTTCCAGGACAGCCAGGGCTATACAGAGAAACCCTGTCTCGAAAAACCGAAAAAAAGAAAAGAAAAGAAATAATGGCCTACATAAAAGAATATTTACCTTGACTCA
The DNA here is from genome assembly GCF_978045245.1 of Mus caroli. Classification (NCBI taxonomy): domain Eukaryota; kingdom Metazoa; phylum Chordata; class Mammalia; order Rodentia; family Muridae; genus Mus; species Mus caroli. The sequence goes on from NW_028227261.1 coordinate 60,965,713, forward strand.
GCTCGAAGGTACGCAGAAAGGCTAGTTACACCCATTTGCAAAGTAACTGGAGTCCTGAAACATGAAAGTCAACCCAAGGGTGACACCTTGAGGGAGTTATGGTTACAAGCAGCAAGCTTGTCATACATTCCTCTCTTGTCACAATCAGGAAATCACTCATCAAAACCTGGGCAGTAATTTTGCTTCCTTCCCTTCCTAGGTATCAGAGGTTGGGGACAGGCAGGTCCTGAGAGCTCTCTAGCTAGAAACAGTGAGGTTCTGGTTCAGTGAGAGACTCTTAAGACAATAAGGTGGAGAATGATACAGGAAGCCATCCAATATGTAACTCTGGCCTCCACACATGCATGTCTGGGCAACTGCACCAGCACACACAGGTGTGAAGGGGGTGGGGGAGGAGAGAGAGAGAGAAAAGGAAAGCGGTGGGGAAGAGAAGATGGAAAGTGCCAATGTAATTTGGTGACTACCCCTACTCCTTTCCAACTAATAACTCTCAAAGACTTTTCAAGAGAAAAAAACGGACAAGTCCTTTTAAAAATGAATCTTCAGCTTCAACAGCTGTGCTAGCTAGTTTTGAATGTCAAGTTGACACAGACTAGCGTCATTAGGGACGAGGGACCCTCAACTGAGGAAATGTCCCCACCAGGTTGCTTGTGGGCAGCCTGTGGGCATTTTCTTGATTAATCACTGAGTGGGTGACTCCATCCCACAGAGGGCAGTGCTAGGGTGCGTGGTCCTGCAATGTATAAGAAAGCAGTTGAGCAACCCAGGAGGAGCAAGCCAGTAAGCATTCCTCTATGGCTTCTGCATCAGCATCTACCTCCAGGTTTCTACTCTATTTGAATTCCTACTATGACTTTTCTCAGTGAAAGACTGTGATGTGGAAGTGTAAGCTGAAATAAACCGCTTCCTTCTCTAGTTGCTTTTGGTTGTGGTGTTTTATCACAGCAATAGAAACCCTAAGAAAGACAAGAACCAACTGGTGAAACCAAACTTTCTGACCAGACATCCTTTGACAAGAAAAATGTCCTGAACATAATAAAAGAGTTTGCTGTGGCTGCTGTAAAAGGCCAGGGTACCTAAAAAGGAACTGTAGAAAATCCAGATATTAACAGGAGGAAATTAGAAGAGGAACAGGATTTCCTGTTTTACATGAAAATAAAGAAAACACTTTAGAGGGTCTTACTAAGGAAAAAGAAAAGAAAAGAAAATAGCAGACAGAAGAGACTTCCAGGATATTACTGCCAACAATTAGTCCAGTAGTCAAAGGTTGCTTCCTTGTTTCAGAGAGCCAGCAGCCATACAGTGACGTCTCATAAGTTGAAGGACAGTGGCTGTTCTATTTGTATAGCTCATCCTGTAACTGACTACCAATACTGTCAGTAGGCCTGCCTCAGAAACAGAGCTTCCTTTCTCTTTCCTTAAGTCTCTCTGCTTGTCTCTCTACTACTCCTGCCATTGCGTTCTGCAGAGCTTCTTCTCTATGCTTATGTTGCCTGACTGTTTGCTCTTCATGCTGGAGAGAACTCTGAGAAAAACTAACACATATTGCTGATGTTATTTGCTTTATAGAGCAAATGTGTTTTTAAAAATTCTAATAAAAGGCCGGGCAGTGGTGGTGCAGGCCTTTAATCCCAGCACTTCGGAGGCAGAGGCAGGTGGATTTCTGAGTTTGAGGCCAGCCTGGTCTACAGAGTGAGTTACAGGACATCCAGGACTGCACAGAGAAACCCTGTCTCAAAAAACAAAAAACAAAATACAAATTCTAATAAAAACACCACAGGGCGGTCCTTTGTCTCTTTAATGGAAATCAAAAAACAAACAAAGAACCCAAAGCCCTCTCCCAAACTATCACCAACTCAGCAAAGTAAACTGATTACCTAAACTAGGTCCTACCACGTGGCAGAAAGTAATGTGACTAGTCGTTATACAGACAGTCATCAAATATTTGAAATGGCACAAGCTCTGAGCATGTTGTGCGGGGGTGGGGAGGGAATGGTTTCCTTCCCTCTTCAGAACAACCCATTAAAAAATAGTCGCCCACATTTAGACATAAAAGCAATTTTAAAACCTAGCTAAAGCCATCGTTTAAGTTTGATTGTTGTTCAAGAGTTACCATGTATTCCAGGTTTAACTTGAACTCAGTCACCTGACTGTCTCCCAAGGGCCAGGATTACTGTGTATCATGACACTGGGTGGAACAACAAACTTGTTGACTTGCCCTTGCATAATCAGGCCCAGTGCAAATTGTTAAGAGAGAGCTGCTGAGAATGAATGATGAATGAACCATGGAGAAACAATCTTTTTGTTTGCTTGGCTTTAGGTCACTATGTAGCCCAAGCTAGCCTCAAACTTCAAACTTGATATATTTCCCTGACTGTTCACCTCCCCCTCTCTCTCTCCACCTTTCCCTCCCTCCACACATACACATTACACACAATATACATATGCATACACACTACATACACACTACACATACTGCACACTACACACATATACACATACATTACACACACCACACACATACTACACGCATACATATATATTACACATTATATATACACTATACACACACACACAAACAGTGCTTCTATTGCAGGTACATGCCAGGGTACTCAGACCTTTACCAGAAACTAACTTACGGTGTGGCACAAAGAACAGACCACTTCTCCATAGTCCTTCAGCCTACCTTCTTACAACATGTTCATGTGTTTATTCTTAGGAACCACATAAACTGCTTCCTTATTAGGCTGGGATACTTCTTTTTTTGTTTTGTTTTGTTTTTTGTTTGTTTCTTTCTTTGTTTTTGAGGCAGGGTTTCTTTGCGTAGCTTTGGCTGTCCTGGAACTCACTTTGTAGACCAGGATGACTTCAAACTCAGAGAGAGATCTGCCTACCTCTGCCTCCCAAGCGCTGGGATTAAAGGCGCATGTTACCACCACCCGACTAGGCTGGAATATTTCTTTGTTGCAAAGCCATGGCTCAAAAGGTAGTGGAAATCTTTCCAGAAACTCTGTTCTCTTCTGAAGAGGTCCTTCTGAATTTTAGTTTCCTGGGCCACATGATTTAGTTAATTTGTAACATGGTGAATTCTCTTAGACTGCAGTTATACTTACTCTCCATAGTTTTAAGGACGATGGAAGACACAATGTAACAATAAATCCCAGTTGTTAACAGTGGTTTTCAACTTTGACTGGGCAAAAGCTACTTTGTTGATTTTGCTTAATTAAACTTTGTTCCAATCTCATTTGGAAAAAAATCAAGATTTTTTCCCCTTTGAAATAATAACAGGAAGGCCCATCTGCCTAGGAGAAGGGAGCACATGAGCTAACTCTCCTCCAAGGAGATAGTTTCCACTGCTGGTGAGACCTAAACTTAAAAAAAAAAAAATCCAAGATTTTAATGGGGAGCTCCTGAGGATAAAGATATCATTCCAGATCACAGCTTCCAACCTGGGGGTTGAGTTTACTGGAAGCTAAATAAAGCGCTCCCTCCAGCTTCCTGGACATATTGTTATCCCATCCTGCGTCACTAGGCATTGACTCATTTGAAAAAGGAAGACCTCACTAGAGAGCCTCACTAAAATTGACTACCAGTTCTATTTTTTTCCAATTTACAAGCATTTTTATTGAGATAGGGTCTCTCTATGTAACCCTAGCTGTCCTGAAACTCACTTTGTAGTGAGGGCATGACCTATAGCAGGGTTTCCCATGGTTCACTGTAACCTGATAGTTTCCATTAGAACATTTGATTAATGAACTTGTTCTGTTCTGTGACAATAAGTATTCATTTAACTGCTGCCATGTTGGAACATGATATTTGGAGCAATCTGGGATCTTGTTTCTGTGCAATGGTTTTTCACGCTTAGCTCATAATAAGTAACCCTTACTCTCTTTTAGGTAAGAGTTATGTTTTGCATCGACAGGTTTACAGGTCTGGATACTCCCAGGAATGTGACTCGCCAGTACAAAGCTAGACACTGGGCAAGTACTGATAAAATACTGGAATCATGGATAAAAATGGCTCCATTGGAAATGAAATATATGACTAGAAATATCTCTTCAATTATTAGGAGAATCACTTCTTTTGTCAGAGCTACTTGGGTCTGAGAATGTTCTGTGACTCTTCATCTAGTGCAGTTTTTGTTTGATTTAGACAAGGTGTGTCATTGAACCTGGAATTTAGTAATTAAGCCAAATTCGAAGGCCAGCAACTCCCATGATCCTCCCATCTTTTTCCTTGAGGACGGGATTGCAGGCACAAGCCATGGGACTTGTGCTGTTCAGGCTAACTTCCCTACACATAGCTTTGGCATGATCATGACTGAGTGGAGAATTGAGCCAGAACAGAGACTAACAGGCCTCAGGCAACAGTGAGCTCAATGACAATGGACACTTGCAAGCAGCTTCGGTCAGACAGCTCATTATATCAGGGGAACAAAGCCCATTTAAACCTTTTGGGGGTGAGTAGGAGCTATAGGGGTGCATAACATTGTTGGCTGTGATCAGGGGGCTGGGGATGCCTCACTTGCATAAGGAGGAATTGCAGGTGCTGCTGGGCATGACCTTATAAAGGGAGAGGAAGTTTAACTTGGTAGGCACAGGGGCAAGGGGCATCAATACTACTCCTGTTGATCTCAGGATGAGATGTCCAGGCTTTGGATGCACCTCTCCCCCACTCTTGCTGCAGGCCCCTCCTCTCCCTTCCCATGGCTCCCTGGCCCCACAGACTTGGCTGTTGACTTTATGAACTCAGGTCCTCATGCTTGATTGCCCCAAAACAGATTGTGCTAGTTACAAAGGCGCTTATTTTTCATGCTGTGTGTGGTTAAATGCCCCTCAGGTCAACTGTGAAACTATAAAGGTATTTGAGCTTACCAAAATTGACAGAAGGTCATAGTAACTTTCCAGTTGGCTTGAATTCAAGCTTTGTGACACTGGTAGCTGGTTACCCTAGGAACTGAGTCTCCTTTCAGATGCAGATCTCAGCATTTACGATGTATGCTTGCTGTCTTTCATAAATATTATTGTCTCTCTTAATGTCTTAGAACCACACATAAACTTACTAGAATTATGGATGCTCAACAGCTGGACATGATTCAGGAATTTTTTGTATTACATGACAGAAGCCCTCACTTAGGAGACCCTTGCTATCTAAAATTTAGTTCAGGACTCATAACTGCAGCTTTGTAGGATAACTACTTAGGATCAAGTTTCTAGCAACATGGTAAATTCAGTTCTATTTTTAAAAAAGATTTATTTATTTATTTATTTCATGTCTGTCAGTACACTATCGCTGTCTTCAGATCCCCATTACATATGGCTGTGAGCCACCATGTGGGTGCTGGGAATTGAACTCAGGACCTCTGGAATGTGCTCTTAACCACTGAGCCATCTCTCCAGCCCTACATTCAGTTCTTACGTCTTGAGAGTGATCAGCTGATTATCCCTATGTCCTAGAGAAAGATTTTAATCAAAATGGGTAATTAAGAGAGCCTGGGAAAAAATCACAAAAAATGAGGCCAAAATTCTTTTTTTTTTTTCCCCCGAGACAGGGTTTCTCTGTGTAGCCCTGGCTGTCCTGGAACTCACTTTGTAGACCAGGCTGGCCTTGAACTCAGAAATCCGCCTGCCTCTGCCTCCCGAGTGCTGGGATTAAAGGCGTGTGCCACCATGTCCAGCTGAGGTCAAAATTCTTTAAACCAGGAAAAACAAGAGGAATAATAACTGTAGTTCCCTAGAATATTAGCAAGACAGGTTTCTCCAGAGTAGTGGCAAAAAAAAAAAAAAAAAAAAAATTAACCTCAGTAAAGGCCATTTTCTTACTACAGCTATTAGAACGGCTTAAAACATTTTTTAAAGATTTATTTTTAAAATGTTATGTGCTTGTATGTGTTCATGTGGAAGTATGTGTACATGAGTGCAGATGCCAATAGAGGCCAGAAGAGGGTGGAACATTGTATTGTTGTCATAATAGCAGTGCATCTTTAACTACTGAGCTATTTTGTCATAGTGAGATGAAACAAAATTCTCCTGCTATCTTTGTCAGTATATGAAATTGAGACAATTACTTTGTTGTAACATAATTTTGGCTCTTTAAAAAGAAGTCAGTCCTGTGTGGCTCCATACAGGACTGATACATAGTACTTGCTCAGCATGCACAAACCCCTGGGTTTGATCTCAGCATTACATAAATTAGGCCAGGTGTTACATGCCAATAATCTCAATACTAGGGGAGGGGAAGCAGGAAGATCAAGTGTTCAAGCCTAGGGCTGGAGAGATGGCTCAGCAGTTCAGAGCAATTATTGCTTTTCCAGAGTTCCTGGGTTCCATTCCCAGCATCCATATGGTGGTTTACAACCATCAGTAATTTCTTTCCCAGGGATTCAATGCCTTCTCTTGATCTCTGAGGGCACCAGGCAGTGGTGTGGTACACATGTCTATATGTAAGTCAAAACATTCATGTACACAAAATAAATACATCAATCTAAAAACAAATGAACAAACCAACCAAACCCCCAAAGAAACAGTTCAAGGCCATCCTTAGCTGTACAGTGTGGCAGGCCACTCTAGACTCGGAGAGAACCTGCCTCAAAACAACTGTGAATAAAAACTCCTGAAATGCTGCGTCTGGCTGGAAAAACAACAATAAGCCTGGAAAAAACAAACAAACAAACAAACAAACAAAACCTGGAATGAGTCTGTGTCCACAGAGACTGATGGATGAATTAGAATTTCAGTACTGTGAAGAGGTTGGAATTTTGTAAGTTTACAGGCTAATTACTTTATCTTGGGCTATTTTAGCCTTCAGGAACAGCCAGCCATTCCTTGCCCCACTGTGTATCTATCTGTGACTAAACTGACTCGACCGTTTCTTTCTTTCTTTTTTCTTTTTCTTCTCTTCTTCTTCTTCTTCTTCTTTTTTTTTTTTTTTGTATAGCCTTGGCTGTCCTGTAACTCACTTTGTAAACCAAGCTAGCCTTGAACTCAGAAATCCGCCTGCCTCTGCCTCCCAAGTGCTGGGATTAAAGGCGTGTGCTACCACCGCCCGGCTACTAAACTCACATTGTTAAACACTGAAATACTACAGGAATTGTCTTTCTTCTGACACCCTTTCCATTCCTTTAAAAGTAACATGAAATCATGCTACGAAATTAGTTTTAATGATACAAAATACGGAAGCATAAGACTGTTATTTTTGCACAAGTCCTTAAAGTGTACCTTAAAAAAAAAACAACAACCCTGCTCAAATGAGGTCGTAGTGAGATGAAGCAATTTTTTTTTTATTCTGAAATTCTTTTTATTGTTATATCATTGAGTCAAACGAGGGAATCGAAGGTAGAGGAAATTGGAGACTCAGCAACTTTAATTTTACCTTTCAACGTACTTGTAAGCGGAGAAACCCTAAAAAGAATTAAATCTTCCCAGAGGTTGGGAAAAAGCAAACAGATCCGTTGCACCGCAAGCCACCTTTTAAACTCCAGACAACCTCAGCAGCTGGCACTGTGCACCCAAGCCCCGCCTCCAGAAGCTACGCGTAGTAAAACGCGCCGGGACCGGAAGTGACGCCAAGTCTGCGACAGCAGCGCCGGCCGCTACGGAAGCGGGGTTCTGTTGCTGCAGAGACGGCCGGCTGTCGCCGATGGTTGCAGCGTGAGGACCATGACGGGGAAGAAGTCTTCCCGAGAAAAGCGGCGCAAGCGGAGCGGGCAGGAGGCAGCCGCGGCGCTCGCAGCCCCGGACCTGGTGCCCGTGCTGAGCGGGAGCGCGGGTGGGTGCGGGAGCGGCGGCTGCTGCGGGGTCGCCGGCGGCGGGACGAGTGTGGCGGGCGGCGCGGAACGAAGCGAGCGCCGAAAGCGGAGGAGCACCGATTCGTCTTCCAGCGTCTCGGGCTCCCTGCAGCAGGTGCGTGCCTCGCTTCGCCTCGCCTCGCGCCGCCTCCCGGAGCTGCGGCCCCTCAGAAGAGCCGGGCTGCAGAGCCGCGCGGGCGCGGGTAGAAGCTCATTGTTAGTGCCGGGGTCCCTTGGGCCGCCGGTTCCGTTCTGAGTCCGTTTGAACTCGTCCCCATGTATTAAACTTCTAAGTTTCTGGATTTACTGATCAGTACTCCTTCCCCATTAAACTTTCGCGGTTTCTTTTACTTGTGGTTTCCCCGATCTCCGTAGAGGATCTGTGGGTCGGGAAGTAGTTACAAATGCCGGTGTAAGCACTGATCACCACTGTTTAATAGATTCTGATTATTTTCACATTACACACACATAAAAAAAAAAAAAGCCCACAACAACAAACACCTGAGACCCAAGTTCGGGAATTTTACCCACAGTCACAATCGCAAGAATTTCGTAGTTCCTACATTTGAATTCAACAGCTGGGACCAAAATGTGTTTCTTATGCATCATCAACCTGCCGCGATACCACTATTTAAAACAGTAGTTTGTAATTTACTGTAAAACAAATGAATGTGTTCTTAAAATTCATCGGACACAGAATCAAGGCAGGAGTTGAACGCCCTTCGTAGTGCCACTTGGTATGCATACCTTCTGTGGATGTGTAGTCACTCTTCATTGTTTACTTTTACGAATGTAATTGGGTATATTCTCGCATTGAATGGGTCTCCTTCCATACATGGTGTGTTTTAGGTGTCCCAGTATACTCGTATCTCTATTGTTGAATATTTAGGTTTTCAGTTTTATTGATTTTATATACAATACCAAATGGAACAAACTTGTCATAGATCTTGTGCAAGAGTTCCGTAGACTTGGACTTACAGAAATGAAATTGCAGTGTCAAAAGTATATACGTTTAAAAAGGTGATGAATTCCACTTGCTCTGCATATCGGCACCATATGCTATATTGACCAAATGCTTCATGCTCGAGCCACTTGGGCTTCACAGCACAAATGAACCAAACTCTATATATGTAAACCCAAACTGTTCTCTTAAAATAAAACAGACAGGAAATAGAACCAAATGCTTTTAAAGCAAGACTTAACTGATTTATAGTTGAAATAGTATGGATATTCATCTCTGCCAGTCTTCACAAGCATGTTATCTTCCTAACATGGCCACCCCACCCCCCACCCCCAATCTCCAATAGCCCTTGCTAGCCTGGAACTTGCTCAATGTATGCTCCTTAGACTATGTTGGTCTCATCCCCTGCCTTTGGCCTTGGGATGCTGACATTACAGGTGCGTCCCCCTCCCATCCCTGTTTTTTCTTTTTTAGAGAGTGATCAGATGGACAGACCAAGTAATTATTACTTGTTTTTGTGTTTTTTGTTTGTTTGTTTTCCTTTGGTTGTTGTTAGTTTGTTTTTTGAGTCAGGGCCTTACTGGTCTGGAACTCAAAAAAAATTTTTTTTTTTGCCTGCCCCTTTCTTCTGAGTACTGGGATTAAAGGCATGTGCCATTGTACTCGGCTAACATTGTTTTAATATGTATGTATGTTCCTGATGAATAGTGGTACTGAACATTTCTACATTTTTATTTACCCGTTGATTCCTTGTGTAGTTGTATAGATTCTTTGCTTGTTCTTCCTTTTATTCAGTATTTCACTGAGAAGTCTCATACATATTTCAATTAAGCGTTACTTTTAAACTTGTGTATACAGTAATTGTTAATATAGCTTGGTTTAAAGCAGTGCTCCTACCATCCTAATGCTGCAACCCTTTAATACACTTCCACATATTGTGATGACAACCATAAAATTATCTTCCTTGCTACTCCATAATTGTACTTTTGCTACTGTTTTGTAAATATCTGTGTTTTCCCATGGTCTTAGGTAATCCTGTGAACAGGTCATTAGGCCACTCCCCAAGGGTTGAGAACTGCTGGTTTAAAGGGTGCTGGAATGCTTGATTTTTTTTTTTTTTTTTTTGATAGCCAGAGCTGGTATTTTTTTCTTTTACCTTCCAGATTTTGTGTTTTGGAAGACTGTAAAATTTATAAAAATTATTCTGTATTTTTAAATACTTCACACATTTCACATTTATTTATTTAATTGAGCATATAGCACGACAGAGGAGTCAGAGGACAACGTGCAGGTATTATTTCCAGCACATGGGAAGGACTGAGCTCTCATGTTAGGATGGTGACAAGCACCCTTACCTGCTGAGCCAGCTCACTTACCTGCACTTGCCAGCTCTCTTCCCATAGGTTTTGTATTCAAAAGTTGTTTGGTTTTTAAAGTTTTTATTTACCTTTATTTTATGTGCTTTGATGTTTTACCTGAATGTATGTCTGTGTGAGAGTGTCAGATCTTGGATTTACAGACAGTTGTGAGCTGCCATGTGGGTGCTGGGATTTGAACCCAGGTCCTCTGGAAAAGCAGTCAGTACACTGAGCTATCTCTCCAGCCTCTTCTAATAATTTTTTTTTTTTTTTTTTTTTTTTTTTGAGAAAGGGTTTCTCTGTATAGCCCTGGCTGTCCTGGAACTCACTTTGTAGAACAGGCTGGCCTCAAACTCAGAAATCCACCTGCCTCTGCCTCCCAAGTGCTAGGATTAAAGGCGTGCGCCACCACTGTCCGGCTAATAATGCTTTAATATTAAAATGATTTTTATTTATATTTTTAATGTGCATTTGTGTTTTGTCTGTATATATGTCTGGGTGAGGGTATCAGATCTTGGAGTTACAGGCAGTTGTGAGGTGCTATGTGGAGAGAGCTTCTATCTTCTGGAAGAACAGCAAGTGCTCTTAAATGCTGAGCCATCTCTCTAGACTCATACTTTTTTTTTTGGTTTTTGGAGACAGGGTTTCTCTGTGTAGCCCTGGCTGTCCTGGAACTCACTTTGTAGACCAGGCTGGCCTCGAACTCAGAAATCCGCCTGCCTCTGCCTCCCAAGTGCCGGGATTAAAGGTGTGCACCACCACCACCCGGCTAGACTCATACTTTTTAACATTACAACTTTTTTTTTTTTTTTTTTTTTTTTGGCTTTTCCAGGCAGGAAACTAACTCTGTAGACCAGGCTGACCTTGAACTCAGAAATCTGCCTGCCTCTGCCTCCCAAGTGCTAGGATTAAAGGCATGCACCACCACTGTCCAGCACATTACAAGTTTTAATTAGGATTCATGGATTCAACTACTTATATGATTTTCTTCTACCTAGTCTCATTATTTTTTATTAGTCATTTTCTGCAGTATTTCTGCTCACACTGAATTTTGACAATTTTAGCACTTCTTTTGTTGTTAATTTTGAATTATCAAAGTCTAGGATAGTATTAGATAGTAGCAGTAATAATGGGTGTTCTCTTCCCATTTTGTTTTTAAAGTAAGACTCCCTCCTTCTTTCCTTCCTTCTCCCTCCCTCCCTCCTGTCTTTTTCCTTCCCTTCTATATTGAACCCAGGGCCTTGAACCTGTTAGGCAAATGGTCTAGCACTAAGCTACACATCCAGCTCTAGTGGGAACAGTTTAATGATGTACCAGTAAGTGTATTCATGACAGAATGTGAAGGTGACTTTGCTCAGGTCAAGAACATTTTTTCAACCCTGGGTTCTGTGGGTTTGGTTTCTCATGTGGCTTCTTGGCATGGTATTGATGTGACTGTATCAGCTAGTTAATGTAATTATGTTGTTTAAGTATTTATTGGTAAGTTTAGTTGATAGTAAGCTATATGTGCTATCTTGGGAAAAGCCCTCTTTGGTGTGTTGGACTTACATGTTGTATGAAGTATTTTTACTTTGGGGTAGATATTTTTGTTTATTTTTTGAGACAGGACTCCTATTCGTGTCCCTGGCTGTTCTAACATTCACTATCTAGACAAAGATCTGCCTCCTTCTGCCTCCTGAGTGCGGGGGTACATCAAAAGTTATGTTAGCCCCTAGTTTCAGTTTTTGTAGTGAGTTGAGTTGGGAAGTTTATATATATTTGATAATTTAATTTTTCCTAATATGCTTATGAAAACTTTTAGACCTAATTGGTTTTTGTTTTGTTTTGGTTTGGTTTTTTTGCTTTCAGTCAGGGCGTCACTATGACCTCCTGACTAACCGGGAACTCATTTAGTAGGTTAGCCTGGCTTTGAATTTAGAGAGATACGTCTGCCTCTCCCACCCAAGTGCTGGGATTAAAGGTATACACCTTCAATCCTACCCTGAAAAGAAGTTTTAAGAGCCTGTGAGATGGCTCAGTTGGACTGCACAAACCTTACACCCAAGTTCCATCCTTGAAACTGCAGGGGGAGAAAATCTACTCTCAAAAGTTGTTGTCCTTCAACCTCTCTATGTGTAAACTCACACATGATACACTCACCTAATAACAATAAACACAATCTTAAATTGAAAAAAGAATGAAAAATCATAAAGCTTTTCTGCTTTCCCACCTCATTTGGACTTTCAAATTTGTATCAGATATGCATGTGTGCTGTTAATAGTGTGATGTGGTATAGTGTAGGGAAAGGAAAGAGGAAAGACTGCCTTAGAATGTATACAACATGAGGCCTAGTTTATAAAATTCATCTTGCTAACAGTTAACCAAACAGAAATCTCATATGGATGAAATTCATAGGATGTGGAGAACTTAGCTCCATGGCTTTTAGAATCAAGGAAAGATCATGGCCAGAGTTTTGATAGTGGGTTTAGAAAGACTGACTAGTTATGGGAGCTAGAAGTAAAATTGGCAGAAATGCCTTACATTACTGAAACTACTTGAACCTTTTGATATATGATTAAATCATATAACAGTGTGAAAATGATAGCTTGTAGTTGGAATATGGCTTTGTAATTATGGTTTGTAACATTTGCTGCTGTTTTGTTTCTTTACATGAATTTAAGTAGAATGACAAAGCATTTCTGGTTTTTGGATGAATGATTCTTGAAGGAATCTCCTAATTCTTCAGGTCTGAAATGTTAGGAACTGGTACATTTTGATTTGTAAATTCCGAGAGGATTTTCTTTTATTACAACTCCTTCAGTTAGCTGCAGTGTGGAGAGTAATAGAGTGATGAACAACTAAATTTTCTAATGACTTTAGATAGACAATTGTGCAAATAAAAGAATTTACAGTGCTAAATGAAGAATGAATAACTGTCATGTATGCATTCTACATGTTTAATATTATTTAACGATTCCTTATTTCTTTACTTGTAGGAAACCAAGTATCTTTTACCAAGTCTGGAAAAAGAATTATTCTTGGCAGAGCACAGTGATCTTGAAGAAGGTGGACTGGATCTGAATGTCTCATTAAAACCTGTTAGTTTCTATATATCAGACAAAAAAGAAATGCTGCAGCAGTGCTTCTGTATAATAGGAGAGAAGAAGTTGCAGAAGATGCTCCCTGATGTACTGAAGGTACTTTCCTGCGTTAGTCGGCTGCACACACGGAGAAACAGCCTTCATTCGTAGCAGTCATGTCTTTGAATGTAGTGTGTGATTGGATGTTCTAATCTGAAACAAGTTACTTGAAAGAATTTAAGGAAGAAAATTTAGAGAACCTTAAATGGCCTTATATATCTAAGCATTTTTTTTTTTTAAAGAAAAATTAGGCAAGACATTTATTGATTCCGTGGAAATAATTATTTCCCAGTAGTGGTACTAATTGGTGTTATAAAGAATAATATGCTGCTGTGTAACAATCCACAATAGTTTGTAGTAGCTTACGTTTCATCATATTTATAGGTTTTTTTTTTTTACATATATATTTCTGGAAACTTCAGGAAAATATGTGATATTCTGATTTTATGGTTATACAAAGCCAAACATAGCCTAAGGGCAAGTATCTCATGGTCACGCCCTAAAGATTTAAATCTTTACAAGAATTACATGAGGTAAATAGACTACATTTAAAGGTGTCTGGAAGACTGACTTTTAGTTCAGTTTTTGCTTCTAATAAACATGATTTTATGTATTCCTTCAAATCTCTGAAATATTCATGTCAAATGACAGCTTTTCAGACTTTATCCCATAAATTCATGTGAATATTCTTGAGGCTTTTATTTGTTTGATTATAAGATTTTGCTAATTCGAATTTTTTTTTATAATTGCAGTTTTCCAGTTTACATTGGAGCTATAGTACATAAATGCAATTTTTTTAAATGTCATTTTCTTTAGAACTGTTCAGTAGAAGAAATTAAAAAACTATGCCAGGAACAATTAGAGCTCCTGTCTGAAAAAAAAATCTTGAAGATTCTTGAGGGTAAGAATGAATATTTCTCTATTCTGCAAACTTATTAAGTGGTTCTCTGCATACATACTGAGGTTTTCTTTCTCTTGCTTGAATGTGACTTTAATTTCTTTATTGAGGAATCACTGAAGAATATCTTGATGTCTGTCTGTACTGGAAAATATAATTTACATATCAGAATAGAATGAATGAATAGAATGAAAACCCCAAATTTGATATACACTTTTTCCTTAACCAGTAGATAGATGAGTCCATGTGTATACAATAAAATAAAATGAAAAATAGAAAAAATATCACAAGTACTGAAAAAAAATCACTGAGAAGTTACATATTCTTTAAAATAAGTAAGACATTTTTTGCTTTATTTTCTTTATGACTTATAATGAGCTATTGCGTATGTTAGAATTGTTAATTTTCCAGCATTTATTTCTTCCAAAATAAGATTATTATTTGATACTGATAACTTTTAGAATTTTGAATTTTCAAGTGTTTGTAGGTTTGATTTGGAATATTGAGAGGATTTTCTCATTTGCATAACTGAAGAAACAGAAAATAGTTATATTGAATTTCTAGTGACTGATTTTTTTTTTTTTTTTTAATTACTGTAAAGTAGTAGGGTTGGAGAGATTGATCAGTAGTTAAGATTGGAGTTTGGTTTCCAGCACTAACATAACTCCAGCTCCAGGAGATCTGACATCATCTTATAGCCTCTGTAGTCATCCTCCCCACTGTACACAAACACACACACACACATAAAAATACCACAAATGACTTAATCGAATTTGTAGTTCTGGAAAAAAATATACATATACACATAAATGTATATAGTCTGTTAATTACATATGTACACATTCTTGTATGTATTTAATAGGTAAAAAGCAGATAATGGGAAAAACCCTTTAAGATCTAACACTGGAGACTGGAGAGATGGTTTAGGGGCTAAGAGTACTTGCTGCTGTTCTAGAGTATCTGAGTGTGGGTTCCAGCACCCACATTGGGTGGCTTACTGCCACTCTGTCCTCTGTGGATACCTGAATGCATTTACCCACAGATTTACACACATACACGTAAACAATATCAATCTTAAACAGTACAAGTAATAGAAAAATATTTTGTAAGGTTTTTTTACCTGTATCTTTTTTAAAGATGGCACTTTTTATGTACTGATATAGTAATTTTATAAACATGTTTTCAGTAGTTCATTTTTTTTTATAAGGTGACAATGGTTTGGACTCTGATATGGAAGAGGAGGCAGATGATGGCTGTAAGGTGGCACCTGATTTAATCAGTCAGTAAGTTAAAACACAAACACTTTTCTTTTCATTAAAAATTTTTTTTTTGCTATTTCTTTGAAGGTCCCTGTTTTGAAAAAAAAAAAAATGTGTGTGTGTATGTGTGTGTGTTTGAGTATATTGTCACATGTGAGTAAGGGGAGGCCAGAGGAGGACATCAGATTTTCTGGAGCTGGAGTTACAAGAGGTTGTGAGCTGCCTGAAGTGGATGCTGGGAGCCACACTTGAATCCTTTGGAAGAAGAAAAAATGTTCCTAATTGGTAAGCTGTCTCTCCAGCCTCACTTTGAAGATTATGATGATTTTTCTGAGTGTGTGTGTGTGTGTGTGTGTGTGTGTGTGTGTATGTGTATGTATGAGAACCTTTATTTATATCTATGTACAAGTTTATTTGTCCTTTTTATTTTTACCTGTATGTTTATGTGTATTGTTGTAAGTATGTGTAATTGGAATATTTTGATGATAAAAAGTACTTAAAATTTTGAGAACCATTGCCAGTGGCCAATAGTATAATAAATACTACATATTTAAGCTGAATCTAAGAAACTAAAATCTAAGAAAACCTAAGAAAAAAATTTTAAACTGTAGAGAGAGCATCAAATCTGTGTTGCTTGGCTGCCTTGGAGTCAGTCTTAGTCACATTGTACATCTTGCTTTAAGTCATTTGACAACATAGAAAATGTCTACATTTTAAATAGTTTTAGTAGCTTTTCTTTTAACATACTTAATGTTAGCTAGGCGTGGTGGCGCACGCCTTTAATCCCGGCACTTGGGAGGCAGAGGCAGGCGGATTTCTGAGTTCGAGGCCAGCCTGGTCTACTGAGTGAGTTCCAGGACAGCCAGGGCTATACAGAGAAACCCTGTCTTGAAAAAAACAAAACAAAACAAAAAAAAACCCCAAACCCCCAAAATAGTGTTAGTCTTTTATGTACTATAGAAATGCATATTACTCAGTTTAATTAGCTTAACTATTTTTAAACCTGTTATTTTTTTTAGTACTTCTAAGTTTCTTCTCCCATACCCTTTTCTCCCTTCCTCTTTGTTCCTTGTTTTTTAAAATTTTAATGCCAGGAATTGAACCCAGAGCCTCACACATGGTAGGAATCTCTGTACCACAAAGGTATATTCCTAGCCCTCAGTTTCTTTGTTTTATTTCTTTTTTTTTTAAAGATCTATTTATTATTTATTTTATATGTAAGTACACTGTAGCTGTCTTCAGACACACCAGGAGAGGGAGTCAGATGTCATTAAGGATGGTTGTGAGCCATCATGTGGTTGCTGGGATTTGAACTCAGGACCTTCGGAAGAGCAGTCAGTGCACTTTAACCACTGAGCCATCTCTCCAGCCCCATGTTTTATTTCTTGATGTTACTTTTAGAACCTTGAATTAAGCTTTTGCTTAATTGCTTTTACTTTCCTTTTATTCAATTCCCTCTATTTTAAAGGTATCATTATTATTATTAAAAGATTTATTTATTATATCTAAGTACACTGTAGCAGTCTGCAGACACACCAGAAGAGGGTGTCAGATCTCGTTACAGATGGTTGTGAGCCACCATGTGGTTGCTGGGATATGAACTCAGGACCTTCGGAAGAGCATTCAGTGCTCTTAACTGCTGAGCCATCTCTCCAGAACGTTTTAAGGTATTATTATTAAGGCTTAATTCTTTTCTGTCTCATACCTGAACACTGGTGTTACCTTTTTTTAATGTGGAAGCCATTTAATGGTTGCCTAATTATAAAAGAAACTTGGTTCTCTTTAAAATTACAGTAAGGTATTAGAGAGATGGCTCAGTGCTTATAAGCACTGGCTGCTCTTGTAGAAGTCCTAGGTTTGAATCCTGGCTCCTGGGGGTCCAACATTCTCTTTTAGCCTCCACGAATACTAGTCATGCATATAGTGCACATATATGCATGCATGCAAATCACTCATACACATAAAAGAAAGCTAAACACAAAATTCGAAGAAGGGCTAGCTGTGGATTTTAGCCCAGTGGCTGTGGACTTGCTTACTATGAACTAGACTTGCAGTGTAACCCCTAGAACCAAAACAAAATTTAGTACGTTTGAATTATTATAATGGGAAAGCTTTACATAGCTACAAAGCCAGAGTCATAAAGAACCCACTGTGTGATCAGACAGATAACAGTTTTTTTTTGTTATGTGCTACCAGATAGACCAAGCATTTGGAAACACAGGCTAAGCACCTTTAACCCAGAAATCTCAAATCCAGGATCTAGAGCTTCTTGATTTTTATGTTGGAACTCAAAAAAGTTTTAATTTCTGGCTTGAGATTTTTAGTTTAGGGGTTTTCAGCAGTGAATTGTATATAATTGTTATTTTATAGAGAAGCCTCTGAGGCCTGAAATTCTGCTGTTCTGAGCAGTGTGGGCAGGAGACACTACACCTGTGTTTCCACACATTGTTATTGTAGGCAGCAGTGGAGCTGACAAGGGCTATTATTGAGTTCTTTAATATTACTGATAAATACCAGCTTTTACTTTTATTGTTTATTTCTTTAATAGCTATTTTTTTTCTTTAGAGTTATTTTTATTTGTGTATGTGTTTGAGCTTGTGTGAATGCATTTGTCTGCTGTGTGTATGCCATATGTATATGGGTGCCTGTATCTGTAGAGGCCAGAAGAGGGTGTCAACTGGCCTAAAGGTGGAGTTATAGGCTGCCTGATGTGGGTGTTGGGATCTAAGCTTGGGTCCTCTGATAAAATTTTATAGTTTACACTGATTCATCTGTCACTCTAGCCCTTTTATTATTCATGATTTATTTTCAGATGGGTTCTCAATATGTGACCAGTCTGTCCCTGAGCTCTAGGGCTCAAGAGTTCTGTCTGCCTCTGCCTCATTCTTAAATAGCCAAGTCCCCAGTCCTATGCTACTATATCCAGCTTAGTATATTTAATTAGGTCAGTTTATCAGCGATACTGAGGGACAAAGCCTTTGTGCATGCTAGGCAAATGCTCTGCAGCCCAGCATCCCCCCTTTAGTCAAACTTCCAAGCTACAGTAAACCAAAATTAACACTAATAACTAACATTGAACATTGTGTTACAACATTTCAACAATCCAGTATTGTTCATGTGTCATTATTCACCCATTAGCTTTGTATAACAACCTTACAACATACATAGTAGCATTTTATGTGTGGGAAATGGGGCCAGGTAAATTTGTGTGCCTTGGATTGTAGAAATGCCTATGAAAGTTAGTGGTAGTGTCTCTTAAGAAGTAGCTGCAGACTTTTTGATTTAAGTGTTCCTGCCTTGGCGGCTTTGAAATACTTAATCTTCCATAATAGTCATTGTATTCATTTGTAAAGTGAAGATAACCTTTCATAAGACTAATATTAAATGAGCTAATATGGCTAGTTTTTAATTAAGAATGATGTAGGCCAGTGAGATCATTCATTGGATAAGGCACTTGCCATCAAGTCTTATAACCTGAGTTCAGTCTCCGTGTCTCATATATTGGAAAGAGAGAACTATCTCTCCAAATGTATTTTTTTTACCTCCTCACAGGTACTCACCACAACTCTACATGCATATCTATAAAAATAAATGCATGTAATATACATATCAGTCAGTTGTGAAAGAAGGAACCATCTTAGAGTGTAAAGCAAAGGTGCCAGGGAAGGAATGGACATGTAGAGAACGCGCTGTGAGCGTGAGCTCTGCTGCCCACTTTAATTTCCTCCTGCTTCAGGAGCAGAGTAACCTAATAAGCAAACCTGCAGAGATAAGGAAGGAAACAGGTTTTCAGACAGAATGCAGGTAGGGCATTTCATTCTCCTTGCTGTTGAACAAAGTCAGAGGCACAGAATAAAGATACATTTGCATTTTCTCAAAGCTTGTAAGAGCAGTTTAATAGGCCTTTGCTGATAGTATCCTTTTGAATGTTACTTTGTGCTTAGAAGATCAATCAGTTCAGCTCTGTTCATCTTAGAGGTAGTGAACTAGTTAGTAGATTGGTGTCATGATTTTTTTCTGGGGTTCAGTAGAAGAGTCAGCTTGGCATATTTGGTACTTAAACTTCCCATGACCTATGATCTGCTGATATTCCCTTTGACAAGTGCATGCCGTCTGACCAGGCTGCATGCTAAGGGAACACTAAGTCTTGAGCAGACAAAAGAGGCTGAAAGGAACTTAGTAGCCTCTATTGAGTATGGAGTTATTAGAATACAGGAAACAAGGTAGTGAGACTACTTGAGGAATTAGAGCACAATGTAATTTTGGAGCTAATGCTGTTCTGCATTTCTTATTTCACTAGGCTAACTGATAAAAGATTGGTTATGACTGGGAACTGAATCATTGCCCTCAACAGTCAGCATGGGCAGATAGATATAGGTCACTACCGAAAAACCTCAAAAAAAAAAAAAAATGTAACTCACAGTTTTAGGAGACCTATCATGGATCTACTGGGCAAACAAAAAGCTATACATTTTGAGTTTAAAATTGTCTTAAGATCCTATAGGAAAGAAAAATGAGAAAAGATCTTATAGGGTAAATTATGTCCTGAAGACTTCATTTGTTGAGGTCTTACCCTACAGTGGCTTAGAATGTATCCTTATTTAGAGGTAAAAAGAGATCATAAAATTACAATGAATTTTTAGCTGGCAGCTCATCAGATCTCACTGTGTCCTGATAATAAGCAAGTTGAATTCACTGGAAGTCTCGGGAGACGACTAATCTTTGTATCCATGCATCTGTGGTCCTAAGTAATGAAGGGGCTAGAATTGAATAGGGTAATTTCTGCTGGGCGCTGGTTTCTTTCAGGGGATGTGATTAGGTTAAGCGTTTGAGTCAAGCTCTTGGCTGCCAGACTAAAGAGAACAGAGGAAGAGTCAGCTTTTCTCTTGACTCTGAGTCGTCTTCTTGTACCTCCTCTTCACCTAATCTAGCAAGAAGCAAGCTGGGAGAGAGTGATCCTGTTGTTAATACCACAAACACCAGTTTAAAGGGAACATTTGGACATGAGAGAAAAAACACTTATAATTAGCCTAAGATCTTCCTTCACATTTAAAAGAAATTAAAGTGTAACAAACTAAAAGAACTTTGAGAAAATGAAACATCAAAGGTAAAAGCTCAAAACTTAAGAGAGCAAACACACAGAGCTTTAGCCATTCAGGAACTTGGTCTTTGTTCAGGCTACACATAGAGAGCTTTTTGAGTTGAAAGAAATAAGTGAAGGACAGTTTCCTTGCAAAATACAAGAAAATCCTCACAGAAATGGAAACCACGGGAAGTTGAGTGAAGTCTGTTGAAGACGCAGCAAAACAAAATAGATGCATTCATACTTGAAGTGCTTCTTGTTTAATGTATTTACTTCCAATGAAATGTTCTATAAATTCCAGCTATTTATAGCCAGACATGTCTGTGTTATTATAAATAGTATAATACCTAGAAAGAGATGAAAAGATTTCCCACTTACCTTATGATTTCTGCACACTCTTAATATACAAAATCTTGTAAGTAGTGCCAGAAGAGTATATGGGAGATTTAGGCCATTTCACTTGTGAATATATGTTTGTGAATAGAAACAGTAGCATGTAAATCCAGCAGTGAGTGTATCAAGTGAGTAATTACACTGCTGACCACGTAGGATTTATTTCGGGAGGTTTATAAGAAGCTTTAATTACAATATCTATTAGGATAATTTATTTCACTAAATTGAAAGAGAAAAAATATATGTTCATATAAGTATGTATAGAAAAGGCCTTTGGTACTGTTCAGCAATCACTTATATGTAAGGTATAGAACACGTTGTTTTGACCCATTATGAAATGACTGTTAGGCAAGCAAATAAACCTATTCATCACCTTGAATGGTTAGTTTTGTGTTTTGTAACAGCATCTAAAATCCAGTTCAATAAACTTCCTGTGTTTATTTTTTTTAACTATAGTCCTCACATTATACATTTTATTTCTGAACTTAGTCAATTCTCTATAACTTCAACTTTGCTCACTTTGTCCCATATCCCCCCTTTTTTTTTATTCTGGTAAATACTATTTTATTCTGTTTCAGTGTGTGTTTTTTTTTTTTTAAAGATTTATTTATTTTTATTGAATGAGTGTTTTGCCTAAATGCATGTCTGCACTATGTGCATGCAGTGCCTGAAGAGGCCAGAAGAGGGTGTCAACTCCTGGAACTGGATTCTAGACAGAATAGGTGCTCTTCAAGAGCCCATGTTCTCTTCAAGAGCAGAAAGTGTGTAACTGCTGAGCCATTCTTTCAGCTCTATATTTGAAACTTTAAAGATCTCCTGTGTAATTGAAATCATGGTGTTTCTTGGCTTTCTTGTTTTGTTTTTGTTTTCTTCCTTTTCTCGTTTTCCTTCTCCTCCTCCCCCTCTTCTTCCTCCCCCTCTTCCTTCTCCTCCTCCTCCTCCTCCTCCTCCTCCTCCTCCTCCTCCTCCTCCTCCTCCTTCTTCTTCTTCTTCTTCTTCTTCTTCTTCTTCTTCTTCTTCTTCTTCTTCTTCTTCTTTCTCTCTCTCTCTCTCTCTCCCTCTCTCTCTCTCTCTCTCTCTCTCTCTCTCTCTCTCTCTCTCTCTCTCTCTCTCTCGATGTGATCTAGCTCTGACTGTCCTGGCATAGACCAGGCTGACCTTGAACTCACAGAGTTCTCTAGAACTCACAGCCTGCCTTTGCCTCCAGGGTACAAGGATTGAAGGAGTGTGCCACTGTGTACTGCTTTTGTTTTGTTTTTTATGTCTGACTTATTTCACGTAGTGTAATGGCTTCCATGTTCATCCATGTGGTTACAGATGCTAGGATCTCGCTTTTGAAAGCTGAATACATACATACATGCATATATTCATGTGTGTATTTGCATATAGTATGTGTGGGAATGTATGTATGTAAGTAGTGTAATAGGTATAAATATACTATTGTATTCTACAATTTCTTTTTCCATTTATTTATTGTAAGACTCGTGGATAGTTACTATATCTTGGCTGTTGTGAATAAAATGGCAATGTAAATACGTGTAAATATATCTATGAGGTGCTGATTTCATTGGTTTTTGGTATATATAGAATTGCTTCTTTCTCTCTCTCTCTTTTTTTTTTTTCCCAAAGATCAGGTTTATTAAAGGCACTGAGGGCTCCCGAGAGCCCTGCTGTCCGGGGGTAAGGCTTGGCATGTGCCTGGGCGGGTAGGGGGAATTTCCACAACCTCAGTCTACTTGAAAGTGTGGCTCTCAGCTCCTCCTCGCCCAAAACCTTTGGGCCCAAACATGGCGGAGTAGCAGGGATGATTGCAGTAGGGCTTGCCTTCATGCTCAGCATGACCCCCAGAGGTCAGTGTCTTTCCACATTTCTCACACTTCAGGCAGGGATGATGCCAGTCCTTGCCTAGTGAAGTCACTTGCTCAGTAAAATACACCTCCTTGTCGCACTTGGGGCACTTCGGCATGGCGGTACCTGGTCCTGCACCTCTTTTTTTTCTTTTCTTGAATTTTTTTTTTTTTGGGAATGTCCATTTTGTTTTCTACAGTGGTTATACAATTTATATTCCTACCAGCTGCTTGCAAGGTCTTCCCTTTCTTCACATTTCCACTAATCCTTACCCTTGTTATTTTTTATTTTTTTATTTATTTTTATTTATTTTTTTTAAGATTTATTTATTTATTATATGTAAGTACACTGTAGCTGTCTTCAGACACTCCAGGAGAGGGCGCCAGATCTCGTTACGGATGGTTGTGAGCCACCATGTGGTTGCTGGGATTTGAACTCTGGACCTTTGGAAGAGCAGTCGGGTGCTCTTACCCACTGAGCCATCTCACCAGCCCCCCTTGTTATTTTTAAATATATAATTTAATATTATTACTTATTTTTTGTGTGTGTGTTTTCTCTCTTTCATATTGTGGGTTGTAGGGATATATGTACTCAGACCTGGAATTGTGGGATTCTTAAGTAAAACTAAAACTTCAGAAGCCAGAAAGGAACATTTGTGTGAAAATATTGAAAATGGTTGAGTTGGTTCAGTAGGTAAAGGTGCTAGCTGCACAAGCCAATCAACGAGGGGCTGACTCCCATAACCCAAACAAAGATGTGGATGCAATGCAGGAAATTCCAGGACTCTTGACAGTGAGGTGTGAGGTGGGGACAGAGAGTCACTTGTAAACCCATGGCCAGCAAGCCAGAGGACAAAGCACAGCAGCAGAAACATCAAAGTCTATGCCTTAGTAAAGTGGAAAATAGAACTGACTCCTGAAAGTTGTCCTTTAACCTCCACATGTGTACTGTTTTATATGCCATGTGTGTGTGCGCACACAACTTTAAAAAGTAGTTGAATGTCCAGATATGGCAGAAAACCAGTAACCTGGAAGAAGTACACATATTCTCCAACTTAGTGTTAGCCCAACTTTTTTGTGGGACAATTGTTTATCCATATTAGCATTTTGTAATATGTGTACTTCCACTGCAGTATTCAGTAAATTACATGAGATATTCAGTATTAATGTGAATGAGGAGGGAGAGATAGGTAGATGCTGATATAGATACTATGTTACATGTAGATAGGAGTAAGAAGCTCTGATGTGCTATTACACACTAGGGACTGTCTTAGCAACTGTTGTGCTGCTGTGATGAAACACTATGACCAAGGCAACTCTTTTTTGTTGTTGTTGTTTAAAGATTTATTTATTTATTTTATGTATGTGAATACACTGTAGTTGTACAGATGGTTGTGAGCCTTCATGTGGTTGTTGGGAACTGAATTTCTAGGATCTTTGCTTGCTCCGGTCAACCCACTTGCTCAGTTCCTGCTTGCTCCGGCCCACAGATTTATTTATTATTATAAGTAAGTACACTGTTGCTGACTTCAGACGCACTAGAAGAAGGTGTCAGATCTCATTACGAGTGGTTGTGAGCCACCATGTGGCTGCTGGGATTTGAACTCAGGACCTTTGGAAGAGCAGTCAGTGCTCTTACCCACTGAGCCATCTCACCAGCCCCCAAAGAAACTCTTAGAAAAGAAAGTATTTAATTGGGGACTTGATTATAATTTTAGACAGTTTTAGTCCATGACCATCATGGCAGGAAGCAGGCAGGCACATCGCTAGAGCTGTATCTGAGAGCTTTATATCTTGATCCTCAGGCAGTAGGCAGTGAGAGAAACAATGGGCCAGGCATGGGCCTATGAAACCTCCAAGCTCACTCCCAGTGACACATCTACTCCTTCTCAAACCATTCCACTAATTGTGTATACCTGTAGGGGCCTTTCTCATTCAAATTACCACAGTAACTATAGATAACAAGTCAGTATTGTATAGTTTAAAAAACAAAAATAATTATGCTCCCCTCCATCCTCAGACAGGGTTTGTCTGTGTAGCCTTACTTTTCTGGAGGCTAGGCTGGCCTCAAACTCAGAGTTCTGCCTGCCTCTTCTTCTCAAGTGCTGGGATTAAAGGCATGTGTCACCACCACCTGGCTGAATTATGAATATTTTTACCACAAAGAAATGACAAGGCTAGAGAGATGGCTTAACAGTTAAGAGCACTTGTTCTTCCAGAGGACCTGAGTTCAGTTCCCAGCACCCTTATAAGGCAGATCACAACTGCCTCTTAATTCCAGCCCTAGGGGGATCTGATACCTCTAGTCTCCACAGACATGCCTTGCCCCAGATATGCATACATATGCATAATTAAAAGTAAAATGCTGATAAATGTTTGCAGAGATAGTTTAACCTGATTTAAATATTACCTATTGGATGTATATATGGAAATTTTATATAGTACACTATTAATGAATCAATTAAAAACAGGCTTTGTTGTAGATTATTTTACTCAACTATTAACTAATGTGAATATTCTGAGCATGGTTAAGGTAGGCTAGAATAAGCTGTGATGTTCAGTTGGTTAGGTGAATTGAGTCCAGTTTGAGTTGTTTTTATTTTGCCTTGTGTGTTCTTTTTTTTTATTAGATATTTTCTTCATTTACATTTCAAATGCTATCCTGAAACTCCCCTATACGCCCCCCCCCAACCCCCTGCCCTGCTCCCCAACCCACCCACTCCCGATTCCTGGCCCTGGTATTCCCCTGTACTGGGGCATATGATCTTCACAAGACCAAGGATCTCTCCTCCCATTGATGGCCAATTAGGCCATCCGCCTTGTGTGTTTAGAGACAGTGTTTCATGTAGCCTTATGTGGCTTCTCATTCTGTGTAGTTAAGGTTGGTTCTGTATTCCCAATCCTCCTGTTTTATCTGGTAGGTCCTGGCTTTATAGCTACTCACCATCAATTCATCCCAATATTTTCAGTTTAAATTGGGATTAAAAGTATTAGTACTTGACAAGCAAGGGATAAATAACATCCTTATACCAGGCAAAGATGGACTCCACAGTAAGTACAGAGGTTATTGATGTGCTTTGAAGATGGAAGAAGCAACCACAAACTAGGAAAAGTAAATGACCTTGTAGGGAGTCAAGAATAAACAGACTTCCTGGACCTCAGAAACACCTGCCTCTGCCTCCTGTAGGCTGGGATTAAAGGCGTGCGCCATCACCTGGCTGTAAGGCTGTAAGGCTGTAAACTCATCTTTTTTTTTTTTTTTTTTTTTTTTTTTGAGACAGGGTTTCTTTGTGTAGTCCTGGCTGTCCTGGAAGTCACTCAGTAGACTCAGAAATTCACCTGCCTCTGCCTCCTGAGTGCCACGCCCGGCTCAGAACTCATCTTTTTAAAGGTGAACAGTGTGTGTTATCCTATCCCTAAATAGGCAGAATTCTTGCTGAAAAAGTCTGCCCTGTTTAACTATTGCTGGCCTGTGGTTTTGAATGTAATAGAAGCGTCTGCTCAGCCTGGTATAGTCCTGAGCCCTTGAAGTAGACACAGTGATGTCACCCTGTTCCATATGGCATGGAAAAAATATCAGTGTCAGTCACACCTTGAGATCCTTAGACTGCTGTTACCCCACAGTCTGTCCAGTGGCCTCTGTCTTACAGAAGCCTCAGCCCAAGTATTTCATCTACTCCTAGAAGGAATGGCCACAGATGGGCTTCAGCCATATGGAGCAGGGTAGCCACGAGTCCTGTCTCCCAGACCCTGGACGGGCTTTGGCCGAGGAACTGATACGGCTTTCTCCCTTCTGGACATGGTTGTTTGCTGTCAATCCTGGGGTGCCTGGCCTGGCCTGTAGCCTCTGGTGAGCAGCCTTCTAGCCCTGGAATAGACATAAGTAATTTGAATCTCTCAACTTCCATCTCCACTTACCTTTGCATATCCCAAGCGCCAGAGACCTAGAGGAATCCCTTTTGGTGGTTAATAACCTTTAATAAATGTGGAAGGAAGAAAAAAAAAGAATAAAGAGACTTTAGCGAAGGCATACAGCAGTGTTTTCATTGCCGTTTCAGTTCCCTAAGGTTCCGATTGCATTGCTGGCCTATAGAGAGCTGTTTGGGAGTAGATGTATCTTGTTTTAATTTCTAAAACCTTTGTTACAGGAGCAACAGGAAACTGATGCAGTATACCTGCTAAAACCTGGGCAATATGCCAAAAGTTATATATAAAATTTTTTTGAAATGTTTTCTGCCTTAGTTAGGGTTTCTGTTGCTGTGAAGAGACACTGTGACCACAGCAACTCTTACAAAGGAAAACATTTAATTGGGGCTGGTTTATAGTTCAGAGGTTTAGTCCATCATCATCATGGCAGGAAGCATGGAGGCATGCAGACAGACACAGTGTTCGAGAAGGAGCTGAAAGGTCTACATCTTGATCTGTAGGCAGTGGGGAAAGAGAATGCTATACTGGACCTAGTTTGAGCACCTGAGATCTCAAAGCCCTGTAATCCACTTCTTCCACCAAAGGCACACCTATTCCATCAAGGCTACACCTGCAAATGGCACTATTCCCTATGAGCCTATAGGGCCATTTTAATTCAAAAACTACATTCTACACCCTCGTCCCGTAGGCTTATAGCTATATCATAATGCAAATATATTTAGTTCAATTTCAAAAGTCCCCATAGTCTATAATCGTTTGAGACGTGTTACAGTCAATTGTGAGCCAATGTGTAGGTGCTTAGAACTGAACTGGGGTCCTCTGCAAGAACACCAAGATCTCATTAACTGCTGAGCTGTCTTTCCAGTCCCACTTTACAAGACTATGACTGTACAATATCTGAATTATTGTAGTTTTAAAAAAGTAGTTTGGTACTTCTTACATTTTTTTGTGTATGTATTGTGTGTGTTGTATGTTTGAGTCGAGGTGTTATTGTGCAGCCTATGCTGTCCTTGAACTTGTGTCTTCTGCATGTTTCTAAGTGCAGGGATTAGAGGTATGTTCTGCCAGGTCTGGTCATTTACCCTTTTGTTGCTTTTATTTTGTTTGTTTCTATGTTGTATTATTATTATCATCAACATTATTTACTATGTCTGAGTGTGTAATGTGTGAGTGTGGGTGTGCACATATCATAGTGTATCAGTAAAAGTCTGGAAAACTTTGTGGAATAGGTTCTCTGCTTTTGCCTTTATGTTGGATTTAGGTCATCAGACCTACATGGCCACTGCTTCACCTGCTGAGCCATTGCTTTATTTATTTGTTTAATTTTCAGACAAACTCAGGTCCCCTAAACTGGTTATCTGGTCTCCTTCCTATGCATTAAAAATACAGAGATTCTAGGTGTGTTCACCATGCCAAGCTTTTATCTCAGTAAACATAGTTTTCAACTGTCCGAATGAAGTAATTGATAATATTAAGATTAAATGCATCTCAAGGGCTGCAGAAATACAGCAGTATAATGTTCTTACTAATCTTCATTCTCCAGAATTGGGAGAAAAGAGAACAACAACTACAAAAAAGCCCCAAACAAAACAAAACCTAACTTGAAAAGCAGTTGTCTTCTCTTAAAATGGGCAGCACATCTTCCTTTTATTAGTTACAGTTTTAATCAGAAAGGTCACAACATTGGCAGAATTGAGACTGAGATGCCGCGAACAGCTTTCAGCAGGAATCCACGGACCTGTGTGTGTGGTGTTTAATATGCTTTGTTTCTGTTAATTTTCTTATACTAAAAATGTATTAAAAGTCTTTATGGAAAGACACACAAATGTTTATGCACAAAATGTAAAAGTTCCACAGTTATCTTTATAGTTTATCCTGAGTCATTATTGAGACAAGCTTAAACATAAAAATTGTATTTATTGTCTAAGGTCACCTTTGAAATGCTTTTCTCTTCCCAGACTTTGTACTCCCCT
Organism: Mus caroli; assembly: GCF_978045245.1. NCBI lineage: Eukaryota > Metazoa > Chordata > Mammalia > Rodentia > Muridae > Mus > Mus caroli. The sequence goes on from NW_028227261.1 coordinate 60,994,317, forward strand.
GCTTAAAGTTTATTATTTTTAAAAAATATTTCTTTATGTATTTATTTTATTTATATGAATACACTATAGCTGTCTTCAGACACACCAGAAGAGGGCACCAGATCCTATTATAGATGGTTGTGAACCACCATGTGGTTGCTAGGAATTGAACTCAGGACCTCTGGAAGAGCAGTTAGTGCTCTTAACCGCTGAGCCATCTCTCCAGCCCTGTGCTTAATGTTTACTTACTGTTTCTCATTTAATTATGTATATGCTTGTCTGTGGGTAGTGCACACAAGTGCAGGTTCCTGCAGAGGCCAGAAGCATTAGTTCCCCTGGATTTGGAGGTACATACAGTTGTGAGCAGACCAGTATGGGTTCTGGGATTAGAACTCATCTTCTGGAAGAACAGATAGTGCTCCTGACTTCCTATCCCTTTCTTCAGTCCTGCTTACTTGAAAGGGGGTTTATCTAACTTCCCAAGTAACAGCAAACTAGGTAATTATGAGGGAATTTGACACTTGGTTATTTTGAAATTGATAAAAATTTGAAGTTGGTAACCTAGGACTTGTTTTTGTCAGCTCAAGTTATCTGGGAAGAGAAACCTCAGTTGAGATAATGCTGCTATCAGATAGGCCTGTGGCAGGTCTGAGCAGCATGCTTGTTTGGTTATATGGGAGGCCTTTGCTCATTGATGGTGGTTCTATAAGAAAGCAGACAAAGCAACCCATGGGGAGCAAGCCACTACACAGCACTCCTCCACTGTCTCTGCTTCAAGCCTGGTCTGACTTCCCTTTACAATGTACTGTGTGCAACTAATCTCAAGCTGAAGTTAACCTTTTCCAAGTTTTTTTGGGCATAGTGTTTAGTCCCAGCAATCGAAACCTAACTAGGACAGTTGAGTTTAATGGCAAATATTTATAATTCTGGCTCTCAGGATTATGAAACAGGAAGGTAATAAATTCAGGGACACCCTGGGCAATGTGTAAGACCCTACCTCAAAAGACAAAGAGAGTAGTAACAATATGTAGGAACTCTGAGTATCTAATATCCATGGTTTCTAAATCACTGAAAGGAAGCACACAAGCTAACTAATATTGCAGATAGTCTAAAGTTTACCATTTCAACTTTCCTAATTAAGAATTGTGTCAAAACTTATGAAATTTACAGATTAAGATAAATCGCAGAGCCTGAGAATTAACGTGGTGTATCTATCTGGGGATTGGCTAGAAGAGACGCTTTATTACAGTTAAAATCACACTAAGGATAAGAATGGTTGTTTGACCTATAATACAATGTGATTATGCTCTAAAGAATGTGTTTGTAATGAAATTTAAGTCTTGAATAGTTCAGTAAAATAATCAGAATGGAGATTTTTATGTGTAAAGGATAAGAATACAAACACTTTAGGGAAATCATAGCATAGTTTTAGAATTGTTATTGCAAAATACCTTTTTATGAATTTTAAATGCATGTGTTTTTATTGCAGGATATGTCAGTGGAAATGAATTTGTATTTCCCTATAGGTAATGAGCTATGTGGAAATAGTATTATAGTTTTAGAGAAGAGGAAAAACTGAAATTCTCCGACTAAGTTACACTGCTGGTTATCTGTGTATTCTGGAGCTCTTTCAGCCACTCCTCACATCCTTTTAGCAGCGGGTGTGCTTTGAATTAACTATCAAATTCAACTTTTAATTTTAACTTTAATGCATAGCATACACTTAAACTTTGGATATACATATACCAAATTGAACCTTTTTAAAAATTTTTGAATTTGTAGAAAGACTTGGACTTTTTAAGAATTACTTTAATGGCCATTGAGATGGCTCAGAGGTAGAGGCCTCTGTTCGTAGAACTTGATTACCTGAGTTTAGCCTCTGGGATCCATAAGGTAGAGAGAGATGAGTACTATAAGGTGAGCCCAGATCTCCACATGTGCATTGAGGTGGATATGTGACCCCTCCCACACAATAAGAAGGCCCTCAAAAGCCGCCTTTGGGGAAGATGGTTCAGTGCATAAAGACCTTTGAAGCCAAGTCTGGCAGCTTGAGTTTGATCCCAGAACACACATGGTAGAAGTAAGACAACTGACTCCTAAAAATTGTCCTCTGACCTACCTGTACATGCCTGTCATTACATACATGTAATGACAAAATAAGATACTGTAAAAAGTAAATTAAAGAAATAGCTTTATGTCTTTAATTCCAGGAGTGAGATACTGTTTCAAAACAAACCAAACAAAAGTATTACAACTACAATTAAAATACATGGTACATTAATTACCTTTCTTGATGATGTGACAGTGATAAAAATATCCAATATAAGCAATTCAGTAAGGGTGTGTTATTTGTTATTTGGTTTACACATAAGAAGTGTGGCCTATGGTGGTAGGAAGGCATAGCAGCAGTAGCATGAGGCAGCTGGTTACAGTCAGGACAGAGACAGACAGATGCTCATGCTCTCCCATCATTCAGTCAGGGAAGCAGCATGTGGGATGGTGCTATCCACCCTTAGTGGGGGACTTCCTTCCCCACTTAAACTGTAAATACCCTCATTAACACACCCAGGAATGAGTTTCCATCTTGATTCTAATTTAGTCAAGTTGACAGTAAGGATTAACTATGACACATGGAGATCCTGCCTGCCTCCTTTCCTTCTTCCCTTCCTCCCTTCTTTTTTCCTTCCCTCCATCCTTCCTTTCTTCCCTCTCTCCCTTCGTCAGTCTCTCCCTGCCTTTCTCCCTCCCTCTCTCCCTGCCTTTCTCCCTTCCTCCTTCCCCTTAGTATTTTTGGAGTTCCTTAAACTTAAGCATGCATAAAAGCATCAGTTGGTTTTATTTAGTTACTAGTTTTGCAGTACTGCTTAGTAGTTATGCATTAGTTTAATGTATTAGTTAGGTTTCTTTATAAGGCTATTCTATCTTCAAAACAAGTTTCCTATCTTTTATAGTTAGACCAAATACTTTGGAAGCTAGAACAAGAGAATGTAATGCATAAATGGTGATGGCTTGATGATTTCTTGGCAGTAAAGGTTGTTTTAGTTTAGGAGTCCGTGGGCTCTATTGTCTTAAGAGCAACAACTAGAATTCGTTTGTGACCACTTGTCAGTTGTTGAACCAAAGCAGTGATGTGTTGTGGACTCTGTTGTTGTTGATTGGTTTAATAAGCTTTTACATATTCAAATAATAGTCTAGTTACAGAGCTCAGTTGGAAGCCAGCCATTAGTAGCTGTTGGTTTTCCTGTTGAGCTCTCACAACACAGCTGCTCACCACTTTTTTTTTTTTTTTAGTAAGAATGGTGATCTCTGTTTAGTGGTTCAGCTTAGCTGTCAGTATAGTGCCAAGAGTTTGTTGTGCTGGAGAAACTTTCCTTGACTGTGTTTGTATAAACACCTTTGAAAAGGTGAACGCCCTTGAGCTAGATGCTAAGCTGTCAGTAGCTTTTAACAAAACTTGAACTTGTTAGGAATGAGTCTTTCTTACTTTTTTTTTTTTTTAAGATTTATTTATTGATGTATATGAGTACACTGTAGCTGGCTTCAGACACACCAAAGAGGGCATTGGATCCCATTACAGATAGTTGTGAGCCACCATGTGGTTGCTGGGAATTGAACTCAGGACCTCCTGAAGAGCAGTGAGTGCTCTTAACTGCTGATCCATCTCTCCAGCCCAGGAATGAGTCTTTCAATAGCCACTTTTATTTAACTTTAATATTAAAATTTTGAGTACTATGAGTGCCCCTGAGCTTGATTAAATATTTCTATCAATGGATTTTTTTAAAAGGGGGTCTACATTTAGAGACTGCCGTATCCAGGGATCCATCCCATAATCAGCTTCTAAACGCTGACACCATTGCATACACTAGCAAGATTTTGCTGAAAGGACCCAAATATAGCTGTCTCTTGTGAGACGATGCCGGGGCCTAGCAAACACAGGAGTGGATGTTCACAGTCAGCTATTGGATGTATCACAGGGCTCCCAATGGAGAAGCTAGAGAAAGTACCCAAGGAGCTAAAGGGATCTGCAACCCTATTGTTGGAACAACATGATGTACTAACCAGAACCCCGGAGCTCTTGTCTCTAGCTGCATATGTATGGAAAGATGACCTAGTCGGCCATCAATGGAAAGAGAGGCCCATTGGACTTGCAAACTTTATATGCCCCAATATAGGGGAATGCCAGGGCCAAAAGAATGGGAATGGGTGGGTAGGGAAGTGGGGGGCGCTATGGGGGACTTTTGGGATAGCATTGGAAATGTAATTGAGGAAAATATGTAATAAAAATATTAAAAATTAAAAAAAAAAGGGGGTCTAAGATAGATCTGAGATCTGGGCTTGTTGGGAATGATACATTTGGAAAATTGACTTGTGATTCAGTCAACTCCTTTCACTCATCTGGAATGTATGGCATTGTTTTGTTTAGTTGTGAAAGTATGGAATAATTTTAACACATAAAAAGACAGTAGGACTATGAACTCTCACACTCGCCACTCAGTTTCTCTGCTTTAAACCTCCTGTCATCTTTTCCCAGTCTGATTATTTTGAAGCAAATTGTGACCCAGTTGTTTTAAAATGAGAAGCAGATAGAAACTTGTCCAGAATCCATCAAGAGTATTTCTTATCATGTATACAGGCTAGTTTTTCTGTCAGCTTGACACAGGCTCGAGTCTCTTGGGAAGAGACCCTCAGTTGGGAAATATCTCCACCAGATTGGCTTGTAGACAAGCCTGTGAGGGTACTTTTTTGATTGTGATTAATTTGGAAGGTCCCAGCTCATTGAGGGTGATGCCACCCCTGAGCAGGTGGTCCTGGGTACATACAAGAGAGCAGGCTAAGTGAGCTGTGGGATGCAAGCCAGTAAGCTGCACTCCTCCATGACATCTGCTTCCAGTTCCTACTCTGAATGTCTACCCTCATTTCCCTCAGTGATGGGTTATGACCTGGGAGCTGTAAGATGAAAGTAAACCTTGTCTTTTCCAGGTTGCTTTAGGTTGTGGTCTTTTATCACAGCAATAGTTACCCTAAGACATCATCATGTGAGTGCATTTTTCAGTGGCTGTGGGTGGGATCCTCATTTTAATGGTCTATATGATCTGCCAGTTGATTATACATGGAGAGCTTTGAAGGACAGGAGATTATTTGTTGTTTCAGTAGTTATTTGAAAATTTATTTCTTTGTTGGTATCATTGAAATCTAATTATTACACTAGATTGCCACTTTTCTTTTGTTAGTAGAATACATGTCTATTCCTGTCACCTAGTTTTAATATTTGATACATTTTCCATAATCAGGTCACCTATTTTCTTATATTTTTAATAAATTAGATAATTTGAAAGTAGTGGGTTTTTTTTTTTTTATTTTCTAGAAAATTCCCATAAAGCTCTCTTATAAAACAAAAACTTGGGATAGTCTTTCAATATCTGTGACACTCATTTCATACTCTCATTTTTCTACTTACAAATTTAGAAATGCCCACTACTTTTCTAATTAATATTCTGATATATTGGGAAAAAGTAATTTATCCTATGTATTATCTTACCTGAGTTTATCTGAGTGCTTCTTTAGGGTTTTGTCTGACTTGTTCCTGTGTTCCTTGAATATTCTTATAGGGTAGAACTTATTAGTACTAGATGTATTCGCTTCCTGTTGCCAGTATGAAAAGTTACAGATGGGGTGGTTTAAACTGACTCATATTTATTATCCCCTTCGGTGTGCTTTGTTTTGTGTTGTGTTTTGTGGAGGCAGGGTCTCACTGTGTAATCTAAGGTGACCTCCAAATCACAACCTTCTGCCACCTCTTGCATGTTAGGTCTGCTGGTTGACTGTAGGCGAGTACTGCCATGCCTGGCGTGTCCTTTTATCTTACAGTTCTGGAATCAGTTTTCCTGGGCTAATGCTGTGGTGTCAGCAGGTTAGCCATTTCCGTGACTTCATGGCTACTAGGTGCTGTCTTTCCCCTTGTCTCATGACCCTCCTTTAATCTTCCAAGCATGTGATGTTGCCTTCTTTTCTGTGTCTGACTTTTCTTGGCTCCCTCTTATGATAACTGCTGTAATTGGACACATCAGGATAATAACATGAAACTATTTCATTTATTTTTAAGCACATCTACAAAGTCCCCTTTTCCATGTAAACAACATTTATATATGTTATAGAGATTAGAAAGTAGGCGTTTATTGACCCCTACCAACAATAAAAACTAAGGGTGTATGCATATATGTTTTTATGTATATAATATACAGTGTCCAGGAGTATGAAATGCTAGTAAGAACCTTTGTATTTTATCTTCTCATCTTGGAGAATAAAAATACCACAATAGATGTGTAGGTAGAAATATGTTGTTTTCCTAACTTTTACTCTAATCCTTGAAAGTATTTTGGCTTTTTGATTTTGGTTATGCACTGTCTTTACTGAAAATTTCCACTTTTAAGATAATAAATCTATTTTGACTTGAGAGTGTACACTACTTTTCATAATAAGAAAGAAATGTCTTATTGCCTTGTCAGATTCTGAGTAAAGCCAGGTATGGTAGTGTAAGTTGGGAGGCTAAGACAAGAGGACTCAGTTGTAAGCTACTGTGGGCAGTGTAGCAAAAGTGTGCTTAATGGAAAACAAAACAAACTTCTGAATGATAGCTGACTTGTTACTCTGAGGTAGATTGAACTGTTTACTGTGGTGTGTTATTTTTGGTGTTACTACTTAAAGGACTGTTTCTGTAAGCTGTAGAGTTTGTATAATGATACAAGTGGGGGCTCTCAGCTTTAAGGTGGCCTCATTTTAAAGAGACAGTCACAGTTTACTACCAGCCTGACATTTGGCAGACTGTTTAACTTTTGGCTTCAATTTCCTCATCTGAAGAATAAAATTCTATCTCATAGAACATTATGATGATCAAATGGGGAAAGGATTGTACATCCTTAAAATTGCCGTATGGTAAACATCAAAAAATATCACTGTATTACTGGACAGTTTTTTGTTATGAATCTATCACAGTAACTTTTAAAATTCCAGTTTACATTGATGAATATTGAGAATTTCCCCAATTCCTTTTGTTATGAAACCCAAAGAAATCTGTGAAATGTCTTTATATTTTTTACTATTTTATAAAACACAGTTCATTGCTTATGTGTCTTTGTTTTTCCACTTATAAAAAAGTGCAGCTATGGCTGGATATGGTAGTGCATGCCTTTAATGCCCAGTTTGGCAAGCATATTTTACATAATAAGATGGCCATGAGCCTGTGGGAGGTAGAATATTATGTTCTTAATGTGAAATGTCTCCCAGAGGCTCACATGTGAATACTTGATTCCTAGCTGGTGGCACTGTTTTGGGGGCTGTGGAACCTTTAGGAGGTGGATTCTAGCTAGAGGGAAGTGGGCACATGGGGTTTGGTTCTAGGGTTAGAGTCTGGCCCTGCTTCCATTTTCATAATCACGCACCTCCACCCTCTGTTGCTATCTAATAAGCAGCTACTGTGTGATTCTGCTGCTATGGTCATGAGTCATTTCTGTTGCCTGTCTGCCTTGCAGGTGGATAGGGTTTGTTTGTTTTGTTTTGTTGGGATCAGATACTTGATAACAGCAGTGAGAAAAGTAACTGGTATAAAAATTTCTACTTATTACACTTAGAATAATACTTTTTTCTCACCAATGAGAACACAGCCTTCTTGAGTTTAATTCTTCCTATATGTAATAGAGAGCTCACTATGCTTTAGGCAGCAAAGACTAATAAGTTGGTTATTTGCACACATTTGGCTTCACAAGTACTTAATTGTTTTTTGGGTCTAAAAATTAGAGTAGTCTACCTAACATAGTTTACTCTGAAAAAACAGAATAATGTTTTCAGAAAACCTTTAGGGCAAATACTATGGAATCATTGACAACATCATACTTTGTAATATTTAGTATCTGACACTTAAAGTAGTGGTACCTGGTGCTTCTACTTCATGTTTGCATATTTAGATAACTTCTAAAGTGATATTTTGTTAGTTTTTATTATTAGAAAAGACATGAAAACAAGACTGTGGACATAGCAAAAAGAAGACACTTTGTTAGTTCTGTGTATTTACAAGATTGTTTGTTACAAAACTTGAGTTACAAGCAGTAATTCATGCAATATATTTTTAGAGAATCATAGGCGAGAACAGAGAAAGAACTGGAATGTGGGAACTCTTGGCTCTGAATTATTTTATTTGGGAAAAGTGGAGGGAAGTGAGCTTCCCTTTGGTTAGGGTAGGATTGAATGTTGCTATCTTTTGTGGAAGGGGTAGAGTAGAGATAAAACTTGATTTGTTACTTGGAAAAGCTTTGTTTAAAAAATTGGGTTGTTTTCCTTCTTCGTACAGTGATTAAAGGTTATAGTCGACTGCCACTTTGAAGGGTTTATAAGTCACTGATGAAGATGCTGGGTCTGAGCTCTGGTATCTCAGAACAGTGAGCACCTGCATCACTGAACAATTTCTTTAGCTCCGTATTACTCTTTTGAGGCTGGCTTTATTAGCATAATGTATTTGGGATTCAAACATGTTTTGAATTTCAGTAGTTTCTTCTCATTGCTGAGTAGTTAGTTCTTCATTCTGTGAATGTATCAGCTTTTAATTCCTCAGTTAAGGTACTTTAAGAATAATGGCATCTCACTGGTATTTACAGTTTAGTCTCCAGACCTGAGTTCATATTGCTTTATACAGCAAAATAGACTTTAGATGTAAGATTAAGGACCTTGATAGAGTTCTTATCCTAGATTATCCATGTGGACCTCCTAAAATCATCTGAACCCTTTTTAAAACTTGAAGAGAGAAAGAGGAGAAAGAAAGACATGAGATCAAAGGTTGAGGCTGGTAGCCACTTTAAGTTTTCAAACAAGGAAACAGAGATTTTGGTCCTGTATTCTCAACGTCAAGGAACTGTATGTCAAGAACCCAAAAAACAGACAATGAATCCATACTGAGATCCTTTGGATTGTAGTCCAACAAGATTTATACCATACTTTTGACTTGCAGAATATGAATATAGTGAATTTTGTTTTATTTTATTTTTGTTGTTGTTGTTTTGAGATAGGTTTCTCTGTATAATAGCTGTGGCTGTCCTCGAACTTGCTCTCTAGATCAGGCTGACCTCAAACTCACAGAGATCCACTTGCCTCTGCCTGTTGTTTGCTGAGAACAAAGGTGTGTGCCATTGCACCCAGCAAAAATTTATGCTCTCTTAACCATCAGCTTTCTCATGATTTGTTATGGCAATGATAAAAAACTAATGAGGGCATAAGGCAGTTTCTCATTTTTAATGATTTTTTAAAAAAGATTTATTTATTTTATGCATGTGAGTACACTGTAGCTGTGCAGATGGTTGTAAGCCTTCATGTGGTTGTTGGGAATTGAATTTTTAGGACCTCTGTTCACTCTGGTCAACCTTGCTCTCTCAGTCCCAAAGATTTCTTTATTATTTTGCATAAGTACACTGTAGCTGTCTTCAGATGTTCCAGAAGAGGGCGTCAGATCTCATTACAGGTGGTTGTGAGTCACCATATGGTTACTGGATTTGAACTCAGGACCTTTGGCAGAACAGTCAGTGCTCTTACCTGCTGAGCCATCTTGCCAGCCCCATAACAATTTTAAGCAAAGCTATAACTAACATTTCAATGCAAGCATTTGTGTGAACAAACCTGGGTGGGTTTTTGTTTTTTTGTTTTTGTTTTTTTTGTATTAAAAGAAGCACCTAGGGTCAGGATTGTTGTGCCGTGAGAGTTCCATTTGTTGGTTGTTTTGGGTTTAGCCTTCCTAACATGTGCAGTGTACCATATTGCAGTTTTAATGTGCATTTTCCTAATAACAAAAGATACTGGATTCCAGTTACTTGGTATATGTGCCATCTCCATGTCTTCCTCAATTGAAGGCATTTTAATATTTTATTGTTTCTTATTATGGTTTTATTTTTTTATTGGTTATTTTACTTATTTACATTTCAAATGTTATCCCCCTTCCTGGCTTCCCCTAGGCAAACCCCCATCCCACTCCCCACTCCCCACTGCTATAAGGGTGTTCTCCCATCCACCCACCCACTCCCACTTCACTGAATCTCTATAGGACCAAGGGCCTCACCTCCCCTTGATGCCAGATAAGGCAATCCTCTGCTATTTATGCAGCTAGAGCCATGGGTCCCTTCATGTGTACTCTTTGGTTGGTGGTTTAGTCCCTCCAGCTCTGGGGGGTCTGGTTGGTTGATAATGTTGTTCACATAAGTGATTCCAAACCTCTTTAGCTTCTTTTTTTTTTTTTTTTTTCTTTAAAATTCCCTTACTGGCTGATAGTTTATTCTTAATTTACTAATTTTTTAAATTGGGTATTTATTTCAATTATATTTCCAATGCTTTAGCTTCTTAAGTCCTTCCTCTAACTCCTCCATTGGTGTCCTTGCGCTCAGTCCCATGGTTGGCTACAACTATCCTCATCTATATTGGTCAGGCTCTGGCAGAACCTCTCAGGGAACATCTATACCAGGCTCCTGTCAGCAAGTGCTTCTTGGCATCAGCAATAGTGTCTGGGTTTGGTGTCTGCAGATGGAACGGATCGCTAGGTGGGGCAGTCTCTGGATGGCCTTTCCTTCAGTTTCTGCTCCACTTTTTGTCCCTGCATTTCCTTTAGATAGGAACAATTCTGTGTTAATATTTTTGAACACAAGATATAAGATACAATTTGCTAAACGAATGAAACTCAAGAAGAACGAAGACCAAAGTGTGGACACTTTGCCCCTTCATAGAATTGGAAACAAAACACCTATGGAAGGAGTTACAGAGACAAAGTTTGGAGCTGTGTCAAAAGGATAGACCATCTAGAGCCTGCCATATCCAGGGTTCCATCCCATAATCAGCTTCCAAATGCTGACACCATTGCATATACTAGCAAGATTTTGCTCTAAGGACCCAGATATAGCTGTCTCTTGTGAGACTATGCCGGGGCCTAGCAAACACAGAAGTGGATGCTCACAGTCAGCTATTGGATGGATCACAGGGCCCCCAATGGAGGAGCTAGAGAAAGTACCCAAGGAGCTAAAGGGATCTGCAACCCTATAGGTAGAACAACATTATGAACTAACCAGTACCCCGGAGCTCTTGACTCTAGCTGCATATGTATCAAAAGATGGCCTAGTCGGCCATCACTGGAAAGAGAGGCCCATTGGACTTGCAAACTTTATATGCCCTAGTACAGGGGAACGCCAGGGCCAAAAAGTGGGAGTGGGTGGGTAGGGGAGTGGGTGGGAGGGTATGGGGGACTTTTGGGATAGCATTGGAAATGTAAATGAGGAAAATACCTAATAAAAAGTATTAAAAAATATTTTTGAGATGGGTGGGTAGCCCCATCTCTCAACTGGGGGCTGTGCTTAACCTCTGAATATGGTCTCTACAGGTTCTCTCTCCCTTTGGGTATTTCAGTCAATGCCATCCCTGTTGGGTCCTGGGAGACTCTTGCTTTCCTGGCATCTGAGACTTGCTGGTGGCTACCCCCAATTCCCCATCCCCCATTGCTACACACCTCCATTCAATTTTCTGGCCCTCTGTGTATCATGCCCGTCTCCTCCCACACCTGATCCTCCCCCTTTTCCCCCTCCACCTCCCCCTCCCTCTCCCTTTCCCTCCAGTGATTATTTTGTTTCCCCTTCTAAGTAGGACTGAAGCATCCACACTTTGGTCTTCCTTCTTCATAGCTTCACCATGGTCTGTAAGTTATATTGTGCGTATTCTGAGCTTTTTGCCTAATATTCACTTATCAGTGAGTATATACCATGTGTGTTCTTTTGTCTCTGGATTACCTCACTCAGGATGATATATTCTAGTTCCATCCTTTGCTTGTGAATTTCATGAAGTAATTTTTTTAAATAGCTGAGTAGTACTCCATTGTGTGAAGGTACCACATATTCTCTATCCATTCCTCTGTTGAGGGACATCTGGGTTGTTTCCAGTTTCTGGCTATTATAATAAGGCTGCTATGAACATAGTGGAGCCTATTATGATTTTATAGTTTATCTTAGTTGCTCTTTTGTTACCACAACAAAAACAACTTAGGGAGAAAGCTTTTGTTTTTTGCTGCAAGTTCCTGAATGGTTCCCGTTCATCATGGCATGGGACATTAGAAGCAAAGAGGGAACATGAAATGTGGCCTTCAGTGATGTACTTCCTCTGTAAGATTCTTTCTCTTAGAAGTTCTATAACCTTCCTAAACACTATCATCAACTGGGGACCACGTGTTCAAACATATGAGCCTGTAAGAGAAGTCTTACATCCAAACCACAGTGTAATTCTTCTGTATTCTAGATTGAAGTTGAAGTTGTTTGTTGTGGACAAGATTCACTAAGTTGTCCAGGCTGGGGTCAACTCTGGGGCCTTAAAAATTCTCTTGCATCAGTTTTCAAAATACCTGGCATTGCTGGCACATTCCAACTACCTTGCTTGGATACATGTTCTTTTTTCTGATATGTGTATGCAAATATTTTTCTAGTCTGTTGTTTGGCTTTCCATTGTCTAGTCCTTTTGGAAAAATAGAAGTATTAAATTTTGATGAAATCTAACTTAGCATTATTTTAATTTTTAGGTCATGTTTTAAAAATATTTTATTTGTTGTATGTGTGTAAGTGTAGGTACATGAGCCATGATTCATGGGTGGAGGTTAGGACAACCCTGGAAAGTCTCTTCTCTACTATTGCATGATCCAGTCATTGAACTCAAGCTGTCAGGTCTGCTGAGTCATCTAACAGCTCTAGGTCTGGGTTTTGGTAACATCTTTGCTTATCCTAGCATAAACCAGAAAATTTTCTGTGTATTCCTAAGATTTATATATTTAGACATTTGGGTCTGTTTCCATTCAGAAATACTATTTGTACATGTTATAAAAATGGAGTAAGATAATGTGCAAGCTGTCTAACTTACTAACAGCATTGAGTCAAAGACTGTCCTTTTTCCATTAAATTTCCTTTGTTCTTTTATACTGCGGAATGTGGAGAAAAGCCAGCACTGTACCTACCCTTTGTTTTTCCAGTTTACCTGATTTTTGCCAGTTGACATTTACCATGCAAGAAAAATCAGACTATCTTTGTTCTATTTATCTTTTTGTTGAAAGAATTTTCTGACACTTTATATTTGCATAAGAAATTGATTACTCTTCCTCTCCCTTTAGGGGGGTATATACATACATACATACATACATACATACATATATATTAAGGGCTGGAGAGCTGGCTCAGGCATCAAGAATACTTGCTGCTCTTGCAGAAGACTGAACTGAGTTCCTAGCACCCATGTCAGCTGGTCCCAATTTCCTGTAACTCTAGCTAAGGCAATCAGATACCATCTTCTGGCCTCCATGAGCATATGCATATGTCACACGCACACACATACTAAAAAAAGAAATATGTTTCAAGCTTTTGTTAATTAACATGTGGTTGTTCTTGATTAAATTCCATAAATTACCTCAGTGTGTTAATGTCATTCAAAAAAATTGAGTTGTGAAAAAAAAGAGAGTAGTGTCACATGAGAGGCAGTTGGGCTTACATCAGTTTGAGAACTTACAGGTAGGGCTACAAGTAGAAGGCCATTGATCATAAATTAAGCTGTTAAAGAAAGAGAATACAGGTTGAGAAGGGAATTAGAAAAGTAAAAGTAAAGTTGTTTGTTCTTAAGTTGTTTTCACTAGAGTCTCAGAGATGCCTGTAGAATTCTCAGTCCAACCTGGCTTTGCCTTGTGCGCTCCCTTAGGCTCTCCTTGCCCTCCAGGTGTTTACTCCAGTAGTCTCAGTTTTAAAGTGTGTAGTACAAACACATGTTTTAATCGTAAATGGCAGGTTTTTAAATTTTTTAAAATTCTTTCCTAGTTTGGATAACTCACATATTTTATCATCTTAAAGTAGACTCAGTTCTCCCCACCCCCACCATAAAATGAGAAAGAGAAACACATGCATGTAGTAGTTTCCTTAGACGTTTATTATGTTTTTGTAAATATTATTGCGTTCTCTATTGTTTGATGTGAGTTTTAAGTTGTGTAAAGTACTAAAGCTAGTTGACAATTTTAGTTGTGAAATATACATCTTAGAGGACTTTTCCAGTATTTTTATTTCTGTTCATTTTATTTGCTTATTTATTTATAGACAAGGTCTCCCTCTGTAGTTCAGGCTGACCTCAAATTTTTGGAGATCTTCCTGTCCCTGACTCTTTGAGAACTGGGTTTTTTACAGGTGTGTATCTCCATCTCCTGCTTAATAGTGATTTTAAAATTTTAAATCATTCAGAGCTACTTTTGGAGGTTAAAAAAAAAAAATGTGTCTTTTCATTTTTCTGCCACAGGGTGGCATGCTGTACCTACTTAAAGAAATTCTGTTTTGTGACTTCAACAGCCTGATCAAACCTAACTTAAAGTAGAATTTTAAGCATGCAAATAAATTGTTTATAACAGTAGATAATCTTTATAGAGTCTTATTTGAAGGATATTTAAGGGGCTTTGATCAGTTTTTATTGAAGTTTTACTTAAACATTTTATTTGTAAGTAATTTAAGACTCAATACATTGTAAAAATCAGACTAGAAAAGGAGAAATCTTTATAGCATATATCTAGGTTTACTTCTTATTAGCATTTGATCCTGTTACACACCATGTATATACATGTATACATGTGTGTATATATATATATATATATATATATGCATGATGAGTCTTTTCGTGCACACATGAGGATGTCAGAGACAAGTCTTTCCTCTGTTTACATGGCTTCCAGGGATTGAACTCAGGGTGTCAGGATTGGGTGGCAAGCACTTTACCTGCTGTGCCATCTCTCATCTTTACCTACCTGTGCAGTTTTTTATGTATGAGTGAACATTTGAGGCTTAAGTTACATTATGATGACACATTTCCCCTAAATGCTACATTGTGTTTTCAAAAGAACAGACATGGCCTTTCTATAACCACAAGGATCAATTTCAGGAAATTTAAACTTTCACAAAAGGCCTTATCCAGTTTTACCATCAGTATTTCAGTTTCCCTTTTGATTCAGTTCAGTTCCGCCTTTACTCCCTCTCCAGTCAGGTCAATTGTTACATATAATTGTCATGGCTTTTTAGATTCCTCTGACATGAAGCATTCCTATGACATGACCATAGCCTTTTGTATTTCATAATAGTGATATTGAACTCAGCTTAGTGATGGTCTTGTTTGATGCTTCGTCATAATAGAGGCTACACATTCTCAGCTAGATTGCACAGATTTTGTTGTGTTGTCTTTGGAGTATGATATATGACTTACATGCCTTTTCTTAGTGATACTATATTGTCTTTTGTTGCTGATAATTTGGGGTACATTAATATTAATTAAATTTAACTGATATCTAACAGCACAAAAATTTACATACTGTCATAGTTTGGTTAAATTGTATACTTTTTGTGAGTTTAGGTACATGCATGTAGTAGATAAAGAGTTATATGCCATTTGAGGGCACAAAAGCCAATGTTTTCTTTAATGTTGATCTGTGTTTGGAGTATATACTATCTGAGTTTTCTGGGATGCTTGAGGTAGAACATTTTAACAATATTCCTAGCAAAGTTCTGTATTTTGTCCCTGGATTACCAAGAAGAATGTTTTGATGCCCTTCTTGGGACATGCTAGTCATTGTAGTGAAATGAAAGATTAAAATCTGAGTAGGTGACATTAGATAGCAAATAAATATTAAAAATTAGAGTCAGGGCAACTACAAATCTCACAGAAATTATTGATAGTACCAAAGCCAAATGAGTTTCTTAAGATAGATATTGCTATTTCTGTTTCCTTTTCCTGTGTGGTAGAATTACTGATGTGCAGCACCATGCCTGACCCCAAAGACATGATCTTACAGCCCGTGAGTTTGGGTTTGTATTAGTGATTTTTTAAAATACAAAATAAACATATACTTTACCAAGTACTTGATTATAAAGAATAAACTTGGCAAAGAAATATTTGCAATTCTATTTTATTCTTAGAAAAACTTGCTACTGTTAACTGGATGAAATATGTTTGTGACTAGCAACATTTCCCAAATGGTTCCTGTAATACTTCTTTTAGGAGAGGATAAAATTCTCAGAGGGAAATAGTTATCTGATTTGAGAAGGTCATTGCTTATCTTACTTGAATATGCACCGATTTCAGGTGTTTGTCCCATCAGCACTGAGATGGTATAGCACTGAGATGGTATAGCACTGTATGCAGCTCTGCTGCGGGTTGGGCAGTGAAACTTCTCGAACATTCTTACATTTAATCTATTTACATTGATTACATATGTATATTACATATCAAATATCAAATATATCAAATATATTTTCCATATATAGTAGACATCAAAGCATTTGAGGTATGAAATTAGATGAATATAAAGTAATTTGAATGTTAAAATGCCCATTACATTTAACTGTGAAAACTGAAAAATTATTGGATACTGCTGTGAGTTGTGATTTCTTCTATCAGCTACCCTACTGAGTTTTGGGAGAAAAAAATTGCCTCCAAGTTCCCCTAGGTTTTCCCCTTGATTTTACAAAGAATTACATTATATAAATTAAGTACCAGTTTATAATTGCTTCTTCTGACACATGTTTACATGGTTCTGAGTCTCCATAGTATTAAATTATACCCTGGGGCTTGGAATTCATTGTGTCTCCCTGGCACCTAACATAATTCTAAGAACTTGGGCATTAAATGATTGAATACTATTTTAAAAGTTTTTATTTTTATTGCTTAGGCAAGATACCTGTGTAGATTCTACTTCGTCCCTGAGAGAGAACAAACAACCAGAAGGTTTGGAATCAAAACAAGGTATGGATCAAATACTTAATTTTATATAGCTTTTACCAATGGTAAATTTCCAGTCTGAAAATTCACCTTGTTTTACAGAGAGGGAAATGGAGTGCTGTGTTTGTCCATGATCTTCCTAGCTACTTGGTGACCTGAGTGTTGTGTGATTGGTTTCAGGTGCCTCCAGAAGGTTTTACTATCTTGAATGGTTTCATGTCCATGATTTCTATTATGTGTTTTAGGTTGCAAAATAGAGGTGAGTTAGTTGGGTACCTTTGGGTTATATGTGCAACAACAAAGATAACTTTGTAGGATAACTACCCCTAATCCCTGAGAAGATATTTTTCCTTATTTTCTTTCTTCCTTAGAGAAGAAATTCTTTAAGTGAGTTTGACATAAACCATCTAGTATATATAAAGTAGTAATATTAATTTATTTAAGCCATATAGATCAATGGGGCTGATTATTTAAATGTTTTAAAAATTCTCATCTTTACTAGGAAAAATTGGAAGTAATATTTTTTTATTGTTCAAATGTCATCTCATGTTTTTTTCTATTTGAAAAATGATGACTTAAGAACATTTTTGTAAAACTTGAGCTGCAGGAACTTTGCAGTAGAGAGAAGCAGGTTTTTATTTCTTTTAGGCAGAAGTACTGAAGCTTCATGTTGTTACTGATAATTGATATACCAAAGTAGAAAATACATAATTTTGTAATTTGTTATATGTGTATCTAACATATATATATATATATCTAGATTTTTTAAATGCAATCATGTTTATTAACATTCTTGATGCTGTTGGAAATTCTCCAATGCTTTTTAGAAATTCTCTTGTATTAGGCTCTTAAGTTGCCAGAGAAAATTATATATTTGTGCTGTGACTACTGAGTATCCTCACAGATAGAAACAGATTTGGTTCATCAGCATTTCTTTGTCATAGAAATACAAGTCATAAACACATTGTTTTCAGTTAGTATAATTATTATCATCTAACCATCTCTACATTTCACAAATAATTAGACCATAGTGCGATTGTGGCTTTTTTTTTTTAATTTTTATTTTGAGACAGGATCCCACTTTGTAGCCAGGCTGGCTTTGAACTTGTGATTCCCTTGCCTCTGCCTCAGGAGTGTTATGAGTAGGCATATGACTATCACACTCAGCCTGCCTTTATCACTTTCCTTTGTTCCTAAAGTTCTTAGTATTGACTGAGCAGTGTATGTGAGTATGCTACTGGATCATCTAGGGGAAAATAATATCATATGAAGAATAGAAAAGGCTAGAATGAGGCAGGTTGATTCTGATTCCAGTAGAAAAGAAGCCAGAAACTGCACTGCACAATTTACACTACGACTAATTTTCTAAGGGTAGATGTTTTGTGGCTTCATGTTCGGAATTATAGAGTTCTTAAAGACTCCATTGTAGGATCAATAGCCTATTTTGTTTTAAGTTTTGTATAGTAACTTTAATCATTTAAAAACCAGCTATGGAAAAGCCAAGAGGAAGAAAAAAGACCCAAGTAGCCATATGCCAGAACATGTATGCATTTTGTATTTAGGAGCCTGTAGACTTCACTGAGGTTCCCACATAAGCATGGGAAGTACAGTGTTGTCAATAGGCAGACATAAGAAAAGTGAGGTTGGAGCCTTAACGGACTGCTGTGTAAGCTGTTTGTCTCGATTATAACTAACCTGTAGGAAGTGGTTACATGTTCAGGGGTTTTTTGATGTTGCTGTTAGTTTTGTTTTCCCGTGGATGAGGATGGAGCTCAAGAAGGAATTCCTGTATGCTAGGCAAGTGGTCTACCATTGAATCAATCCAGTTCCACGCCTCTTAAAACAAACAGAAGGAAAGGTTTTTTTGTTTGTTTAAGAAAATGTTCATAAGTAAAATATAAAATTCTTTGCTGCCTAGTAAGATGAGAATGAATTATCTGGAAGTTTTATTTATGCAGAATATCTTTCAGGTAAATTCTAAATGAACAAATTATTTTCTATTTGTAATTTGCAAAACTCTGAAAATGTAATACTGTTTCTGTAACAGCCATTCTGCTCACAATAGTTCTAAAGTTCAGTAGGCCAAAATATAAAGCAGCACTGACTTTTCTGTTTCTTCTTTCAGCATGAATCTTATTATGACCTATTATTTCTATATGGAACAGACATGTTATTTAAATTTGCTTCCAATTCTTTTTTTTTCAGTTTGTATAAGGCTCAAGTATGACTTGAGTAGTTATCCAGGGAGGACTCAGGTGTCCACTGTCAGTTAGTTAAGGTGATGTTTCTTTGTAAAGTACTGATGGGAAATACCATGTCTGAAACTAGCAGTGCTAAGGATGAATATTGAATTCATACACTAACCTTTATCATACTGATGCGAATAACTAAAGATCTACTTTAACTATGAAAATATTATTTAGATGCGGGCATAATATTATTTGATTGATTGGAGTGGTAACAAAATTAAAACTCTTGTGTTAGAAATCATTCATTTTCAAACAGAGGGTAGTTATATGAGCAATATCAGTTATATATATATATTTTTTACCACAACTCTGTGTATGCATATACATGAGTATGCACATGGTAATAAAATTAAACCACTCATGTATAAGCTTGTTGTGCGCTTCGGAACTTAAGGTTTGCCAGAATATCAGTGATTGTACTGTTGAAAGACTTAGAGCTGCTTTTAAAATAGTTATGGTATATTTAAATTTAAAATATGGGTCATTTGTGCTATAGATTGAAAAACGGAAATTTCTGTTTGCTGAAGGTAATGTGTAGGAAACATTTTTAAATTTTAAAATACATTTATACTATTGTGTAATAAGTTAATTTTCCTACAGACATATTTATGAGAACATTCAGCAATATTAAAATGCAGATTTGTATTTAAATTATTTATGTCTTGGGGATAATGTGTAGCTTACAAATTATTGTAACTTAAAAATTAAGTTAAAATTTATGTTTGCATTACATTTTTAGAGTTGTAATGTTAATGAAATTATACTACACTTGAGAAAGTTGTTTAGATACTAGGTTAATAAGAGTTCAGAGGTTTATTGTTATTTTAAAACATTTGAAAAGTTGTTAAATAGAAAAGTGATTAGTTTGTTTTGTATTGCTCATAAGGATGAAGGCAGAGTAGGCAATATTATCATTAGATAAAATTTTGGAGTTTTATTTCTGATTCCAGAGGCATCAGCTGATGCATTGGATTGCCCCAAGTTTCTATATGCAAGGTGCTTGATTGAAGATTGCATAAATCACCACCTGGTGGCGCTGTTGTACAGCAGACTGAAGCAATGCATGGCTGCTTGACTTTGATATTGAAGTCTTTGAAATTGTCAGTTTTTGTAAATACTAGTGTCCACTGCATTTTTTGTACTTGGGCAAAGTGTTTAATATGTTTTCTTACTTTGTTTTGCTGTAGAGCGAACTATATAAACTTGGTTTTTTGTTATCTCTACATTTTTTTGTAATATTAAAAAAAGGATGCTTAATTTAGTCTTTAGTCTGTTTGAGGATTCTTTGTAATATATTCACTGGCTTATCAGTGTCAGTAAGGCACTTGCTGTATTTTACTTGGAATCTTATCTATTCATGTTTTTCATATGAAACTTGAGCTATGCATATGCACATAAAATATGTACATGAGATTTTTACCTTGGTTGGCTCAAATCTTACCAGACTTACATAGCTATAGTTTAGCCTTTGAATTCATGAGTTAATGAATACTACCCAGCATTAAGGATTGCTTAGATATGCTAGGAGTATGGCTCAGGAGTAGAGCCCTAGTCTAGCATATGTAAGGTTCTAGGTTTGATCCCCAGCAGTGAAAAAAAAAGTTAAATAAGGCTTTTATAAGAGCTTCAGGAATTTGAAAGGCAGGCTTGAATAGGAATAATTCGTAAGGCAGGCTCTACTAGGAACAGATGTCAGTGGTTAAGCTATGTGATAAGAGCTTTTATTGTTAAATAAGCGTTCAGCCATTCAGACCACCAATGTATGCTGATCATATTTCCAGGGATACGTGGGCAAATGCCGCAATTTATAAAGGAAATCAATAGCATAAACTAATTATGTTTTTAATTCTTTCTTTCATTCATTTTGATTATATATGTTCATTTATACAGTATCTATGTAATTTTAGTAGTATAAACCAGCTTTTAAGAATACAAAATATACGTGCTGGTGGTATAGGTGTTTAAAATATTTTCCTTTATAGACAGGCTGACAGGCTATAGACTGTTAAAGAACTGCAGGGACTAGAGAATGGAGAGAGGCTAGCAGTGGTTCTCAACCTTCCTAATGCTGCAGCCCTCATGGTATGGTGATCCCCAACCAGGAAATTATTTTATTGCTACTTGATAACTGTAATTTTATTACTGCTATGAGTTGTAATGTAAATATCTGATATGCAGGAATCTGACCCCAAAAGGGTCACAACCCACAGGTTGAGAAGCAGATTGTCTAACAGCTAGACAAAGGGAAAGTGTCAATGCAGCAGTTTGAGTCTTAGATTAATTTCTGTAGTTCTTTAGTATAAAGTCATGATTATATATAGACGGCATATATTCATATAGATCGATCTAACTTCTTCAGCTTCCCAGATGTTAGGATTAACAGCTTATGCCACCATGCTCAGGCTCCCCGAAGTTACTGTTTATTTAAATTTTTTTTGTATAGTATATGTGCATTTCTGTATACACAGTGCATGTATGCATGCACATGTGAGTGGTCACATGTGTATACCAATGTTTGCATGTGTGTGTGTGTGCGCGTGTGTGTGCGTGCACGTGCTCACATCTGTACCCGTGTATACAAGTGTGGAGGCCCAGAGTTGATGTCTTGTTTAATCCTCTCACTTTCCACCTTTAGTTACTGAGGTAAGGTCTTCTTCCAGTTGAACCTGGAGCTAGCTCACTGATTGACTAGACGAGCCAGCCAGCTTGTTCTGGAGATTGCCTCTCTCTGTCGCCTGTGTGGTTGCCAGAGTGGCTTCCAGGTTAGCCTTGCTTTTACATAGTTTCTGATGATCCAGACTTTGGTCTTTATACTTATTTGGTAAGCATCGTCTTCCTGGCCCCATCTCCCACTTTGTAATTCATCTCCTTCTTTGCTTAAGAGTTGAATGAAATGATGAAAATTACAGTTTGTATAGTTTATTAGTTTTTTTTTTTAATCATTTGAAGTGTAAGAATTTTCTACATTATAAAAAAGGTAAATTGTCAAGACTTTTGGAAGCATAACGCCTTATCTTTTTATTACAGGAAGCAGAGTTATGGTATGTAGCCCGAGCTGGCCTTGACTTTAGTTCTCCTTCTTTTAGCCTCTGAATGCTGGGATGACAGGCTTAGGCCACCAAGCCTGATGTAGTGATTTGAATGTTTGGCCCAAGGAGTGGCACTATTTGGAGGTGTGTAACTGTGGGCGTGGGCTTTAAGACCCTCTTTGTAGCTACCTGGAAGTGACTCTTTTCTTGTTTGGGTGAAGACATAGAACTCTCAGCACCTGTTATATCACGCCTGCCTGGACACTGCCATGCATCTGCTTTGATGATAATGGACCAAACCTCTAAACCTGTAAGCCAGCCCCAGTTCAATGTTGTTTTCATAAGAGTTGCCTTGGTCATGATGTCTGTTCACAGCAGTAAAACCCAAACTAAGACAGAAGTTGGTACCAGGGACTGAGATATTGCTGATACAGGTCGGACCATGCTTTTGTTTGGAAGAATGTGGATTTGGGGACTTTGGATTTGGAAAGCCATGGAATGTTTTAAGTGGGGTTTACTGAGCTATCCTAGTAGGAATATGGAAGACTTTGTTGCTGTGAGTGATTTGAACTGTGCAGACCTGGCCCAAGAGGTTTCAGTGGAGAAGAACTTCAGTGTGTGGCCTAGAGAGTTTTTGAGATATTTTGGTGAAGAACATGGTTGCCTTTTACCCTTGTTTGAAGAGTCTGCCTGAGACAAAGGTGAAGAGACTCAGATTAATTGTATTGCCAAAGGAAGTTGCAGAAATGTCCATTATAGACTTTGTTCTCTTGTTAAGTCTCATGAAAAGTGGTCTGAATAAGCACAGCAAACTTAGAAAGGAAAAATATAAAATATATCGCTCAAGTATTAAAGGGGCAGCAGGAAGTGAAATGGAGCTGAATCCTGTGTTCAAGGATATTAAAATGAATTAAGGGAGTGATGACTTTGGGGCAAGATCCCACCCAGCTAAGTTTATGTCCAGGAATGGTGCTGCACGTATTTAATCCCAGCATTCAGGAGAGAGTCATTCGGATCTTTGAGTTCAAGGCCAGCCTGGGACAGAGCAAGTTCTTGGTGAAGAAAAGCTTAAGTCCAGGCAAAGTGGCAAATACCTTTAATCCCAGGAGACAATCTACAGAGCAAGTTCTAGGACAGCCAAGCTTAGGCAGTGAGTGAGTTAGAAAACAGAAAGCTGGTAATAGAATAAGGGGCTGTGTTTTAGTCACAACAAGCAGCAGAACATGGCAGCTTTAGCCACATGGCTCTGGTGTTAGAGTCAAGAATAATAGGGACTACTGGGAAAATTGATGCTGCTTAGCTGGAGCTAAGAAATTAGTGGTGATTAAGAGACCAGCATCACTGAGGTGAAATCTTCTGGGAAGTATTTTCTGAGAGCACACAGAAGCTGTGTTCCAGTGAAAGACAAGGTTGTACTTTGTGCTGCAGCTGTACTTAGTAATGTGTAAGAGTCACCCAGGTGGTACCGGTTTTGAAGGCATGAAAGGGTCATGAAGAACAGCTGAGGCTTGGTACTGTGAGAGGCCATGGAAGGCCATTGGTGAAGGTGCAGCCCCACTTGTAGTGAAGGCCCAGGTCTGAAGGGGTCATGCAAAAGAAGCTGAGGCTTGGCACCATGAAGAGAGCCTATGAGAGGCTACTGGTGAAGCCTCCATGCAGAAGACCCCAGTGTATTGGATAACCAGTACCATGGGACAACCAGCAAGAACAGTAGCAGCAGTGGAGTAGAAGCAATCTGAGCCTAGAGTGCTACAGATTGTAGATCTGGAGAAGTGACCCAAGCTCTTTGGAGGAGCCTAGATCATGTGTGGATCCCCAGACATTGGAACAAGAAGCTGTAAAATTGAAGTTGACTTGGAGACCCCAAAATGTTAAAGATGCCAGAGCCTTGAAATACCTGCTGAGGAATGCTGCTAACAGGGAGTGGAACGAGCCCAGGTGAAAGAAGTTTGTTGTAGTTAACACAGATGGAAAAGGAATGGAGATCTGAAGACATGGAGATGCAGAGTTTGGAGTTTGCCCATCTGGTTTCCTGTCTTGCTTTGGGGATTACAATGAACTGATGAGATAAATCTCAGAAGAGACTTTGTACTTTGGTCTAACGTTATTGAGACTGTTATAGACTACGGGAACTTTTGAAGTTGGGCTACATGCTTTAGCATTATGCTATGTTTATTTATGGCCCCCATAAGCTCATATGCTTGAACAAGCCTATGGGGGAAGGGAGTAGAATGTAGTGGTTTGAATTGTTGGCACTATTTGGACTTGTAGCCTTGGAGTAGGTGGGTCACTGTGGGCATAGGCTTTAAGACCCTCTTCCTAGCTTCCTGGATGCTAGTCTTTTCCTACATGTAGGACTACAGGTATACACATTGCACCTGTTGTAGCAATACACTACAGTAACCCATATTTTTAAAAAACAAAAACTAGTCATAGTAACATATGCACCTATAATCCCAGCACTAAGGAGGCAAAGAAGCTGAGTCCCTGGGGGCTTCCTGTCAGTTAACCTAACCTAACTGACAAGCTCCATTCCATGTGAGACCTTGTCTCATAATAAAACAAGGTAGATGGCACCTGAAAAACTACACCTGAGGTTGACCTCTCACCTCATCTACCCATTCATGCAACTGTGTACACACACCAAGAAATCTCTACAATAGGCACAGTGTATAAGCCTGTAGTCCTACCTATTCAGGAAGGAGATCGGGGAGGGATATATGGAGATTATGGAGTGAGGAAATGGAAAATAGAAATGAAGTCATTTTTAAGATAAACTTTAAATGCTGTTTGGTTGTATCTTTTTAAATCTTGGAACTGATCTCTTCATCCAACACATTGTTGTTTAGTGCTAGGCACTAGGGCTAAAGAGAGATAAAATGACCGTGGCCTGGAAAGAACCTAAAAAGAGAAGCAGGTATATACCTCTCCCCCATCCTCACCCGTTCCTGACTGTATGCGTCATTTTCTCCTTTTGAGACTGATGAACTCTCACTGTCAGGATCAGCCCTCTATTTGTGTACAGGTTGTGTTCTCTGACAATACATATTTTCTCCATCTCATACTAAACCATTCTCTTCCATTCTTGTGAACTGTTGCTACAACTCAGTCACTGCTGACTGCTCATCCTGACCTCCTGTCTGCATTTGACCCTTTGATGATTTTCCTTTTCTAGGAATTATCCACCTTTCTCTTTTTTCTTCTTGATTTCTAAAGACTGTGTAGTCCAGGACTTAATCTTTGAACTTTTCAACATTCCATAGGTGGTGATCTATTAAGTAGTCCCAGGGCTGACTCGAAGAAAGCCTGACTTGCTTTCAGCACTCCCAAGTGCTCTTATCTTCACTGTTGGGTTTTGCTTTCTGGTTCATAACATGGGACTTCCACATGCCAATTATTTCTTGATCAAATGTTACCTGACCTGTCCAAACTAGGTAGCACCCCCATCACCTCCATTTTCTAGAACTCATAGCCCCCCAGCTCATACCTCAGCTTTCCTAGGAATTGGTGTTATGTTTGCTGGGCTGTGGTTTAAAGAAATCATCGTCATTTGATGACTGGCGCTGCATTGCTCTCTTACATCTAGTTCACAGCCTGCCTCAGAGTACATTGCTGAGAAGCCATCAGTTGTGACTGGGTTTCAGTGCTTGTGATCCAGTGTCTAAATCTGAGATCTGAGTTCATTGGTGTGAGTGGAAAACTGTAGGTAAAGTCGAAACCAAACAACCAAACAGTTCCAAATCTGTGTTGCTATCCTAGTCTACTGCTTGTCTCACCTCTTCTTGATATGGAACTGGTCAGCACTTGATTCCTACCATCCTTGCCTATTTAACACCTACTAGTTACTGTTTATAACTTGACAACCATTTAGGGGTACTCGGGTGTTAACTGGACATAGTCCTTACTCTTAACTGCCTACATTGTAGTATTTTTTATTTACATCTGACTGTCTTCTTTAAATAGAGTGTTTCATTAGATAAAGGGTTATATATATCTTTGGTTCCTTTAAGTCTTTGATACTAGTCCATAGAAATTGGACTTAAGTCAATTATTTTGAAAAAGTAAGGCGACAGGTGTGTGTGTCTGTTTCTGTGTATATTTCTGTGTATGCACGCACCATTGTGGATATGCAAGTTAGAGGGCAGCTTGTAGGTGTCTGTTCTCTCCTTCCACCTGTGAATATTGGGGATTAAATTCAGATCATTAATTAGCTTGGTGAAAAGCTATGATGGTTTGTACATGCTTGACCCAGGGAATGGTACTATTGGGAGGCCCTTGTTGGAGTAGGTGTGTCACTGTGGGCATGGGCTTTAAGACATTCTTCCTAGTTGCTTGGAAGCCAGTATTCTGCTAGTGGCCTTCAGAACAAGATGTAGAACTCTTAGCTCCTCCTGCATCATGTCTTTCTACTTGGATGCTGCCATGCTCCTGCCTTGATGATAGTGAACTGAACCTCTGAACCTGTAAGCCAGCCCCAGTTAAATGTTGCCCTTATAAAAGTTGCCATGGTCATGGTGTCTGTTCACAGCAGTAAAACACTAAGACAGCATCTTTACTGGCTGACCACTGGCTGGTAGTCTGTACATTATTCTTTATACAGAAGATGTAAGGAAAAATACTCTAGCATTTTCACTAGCTGTTCCAATGCCGTCTCGGAAAAGCATATTGTTTCTGAGCTTAGTTTTTCTTCTGTCCTCACCAAGATGAGGCCATTTTTGTTTGTTTGTCATAGTCTTTGTCTTTACTACCTGTGTGATACGACTCCACACTAGTCTACTATGTTGATGAATGATAATGGCCTCTTTAAAATGTGGTCAGAATAGTCACTTCTCTGTAGATCATGTTTCTTTTGATAGTTTATAATTTGGGTAATTATTGTTTCTTGAGTTTTATATAGAGCCTCTTTTACACCCCTAAGCTGTTGATTTCTCCACAAGAAATAGCCTTTTCTCTACCATTCTGAAAAACACAAACAAAAAAACTGAAACCTATGTGATGCTTTTGTGGTTTTCAGTTTATTTTAAGGTGATAATTCCCTAACCAATTCCTTCTCCTTTTTTCTGTCTCTTGGAGGGAAGAATGAAGGTGGAAAGAACTGACCATGATCATTATTTTTACTATTTCTACATTCAGACTATTCTTAGTTTGAGGAATGATTTGTGTGTATCCAACAAAGGACTGTCATTAGCATGTTGATAATGATTGAGTTTGCTTTAGAAGTTTATAAAAAGTACTTTTATATTTTTATTTTTCTGAGCTTATATATATTTGAACAAAAGCAGTGCTTTAGACAACATGTCCATGTGTGAAATAGACAGTGAAACAGAGCACAGGCTCTTTGGACAGATTGTCAAGTACTGAGATGTTACCAGGAGGGAATATGTGTGTGAAGCCTAACAGTTAGTGTTGTTCATGTACAGGGCATAGGCTGACTGCTTGAGCATGAGCAGCCTGTGGGGGCTTGCCCCTGAAGAAAACACTTTCTCTTAGCAGGTGGCTGCCTGTAGATTTTCAACTAGGGATGGGACCTTATGAGCCCTTCCCCAGTTCTTGCTGGGATACCAATTGGTATGGTTTTGTGCAGACAACCATATTGTTTCTAACTTTTAAAGTCATGTCCAGAAGATACATGAAAGGTATTTTACAACAGTCCTAATCCTCAGCCTCTTAAAATATTTCCATCTCCTCTTCCTTGATAACCCCGGAGCCTTGAATATAGTTGTGTTTTTTATAGATGTCCCACTTTAAGGATGGGTACCCCATAGTTTTGTATACTTTATACTTTGACCACTTTGCATTTCTCTAATACTTTCCATTAGCTGCAGAAATCTCTTGCTTTTCTTGGATTTATTGAGATGAGGTCTCACCATTGGCCTTAAACTCAAGATCTTCCCTCAGTCTCCAAATACTGATTTAAGTGTTTTCCACCCTTCATTACTAAAAAAAATTTTTTTTGTTAGATTTTAAAATTTTTATATGTATCGAGTGTGAGTGTATATTTCTGATGATGCCCATGAGGTCAGAAGATGACATCAGATCCCCTGTAACTGGAGTTAAGGATGGTTGTGTGTCACAGTGTTAGTGTTGGAAACTGAACTCAAGTCCTCTGCAAAAGCAACAAGTAACTGAAACTATTACAGCAGCAAACACCGAACCATCTCTCTGGTCCCTTAACTTACTTTTGTAAAAATTTCCACTTTGTCAATGTTCTAGATTCCCTCCTGCCCTGCAAAAAAGTCCTAAGGTTTACTAGTCAGTAAAAAGTAGGTTTTGTTTTTGTTTTTGTTTTGGTTTTGGTTTGTTTTTTTTTTTTTTTTTTTTTTTGTTGTTGTTTTTTTTTTGTTTTTGATAGGTTTATACGTGAGGTTGGCCTTGAATTCCTGAGTGTTGCAATTAAAGGCATGTTCTATGTTCTGGCCTAAAAGCAGTCTCTTTTAAAATTACATTTCCTTAATTAGAAAATATGTTCAAAAACATTTTTTCTGGTTCTTAATTTGTGAAATGCCTGATCTGTTGCTACCCTTTGTTCTTATGTCTGGCTGGTGCTCAGTATGTATGGATGTACATATACATACATGCATGCATAGACACACACACACACACCCAATATACATACATATATATTTCTATATTTTTTCCTTTTTACAAAAATATTTTGGTAGTGTTTTCCTGAGTTCTGTCCCTATCGAAGAAATCCAAACTTTTTTCTTTTTTCCCTTCCCCTTCTCCCTTCCCCTCCCCCTCTCCTCCCCCTTCTTCTCTTCTCTTCTCTTCTCTTCTCTTCTCTTCTCTTCTCTTCTCTTCTCTTCTCTTCTCTTCTCTTCTCTTCTCTTCTCTTCTCTTCTCTTCTCTTCTCTTCTCTTCTCTTCTTCCTCTCTTCTCTTCTCTTCTCTTCTCTTCTCTTCTCTTCTCTTCTCTTCTCTTCTCTTCTCTTCTCTTCTCTTCTTCCTCTCTTCTCTTTCTCATCATATTTTTACAGTACCAGGGATCTACTCAGGGCCTTGCATGGGCTAGGCCACGCCTGCCAATGACCTGTACCTTTAATCCTAGGATTTTGATAGAAAAACATCATTGTGGTTTCTTTGTGGGTTTCTCAGTTTTCTTTTTGTTTAGGAATAGCTCATATTTACTTGTCTTCTGTTCAGTTAATTTATATTTTTGTGCTATTATCTTTTAGGTATCCCTCTCCTGTGTGACTAGTTGCCTTTTGCAGGAATTTGGACAGCTGTGTAAATAGTCCCTCTTTCCTAGGCTTGTTTCTTGGCTTTATGTAATAATGTACTATCAAAAGGTTTCACAGGTAGGCTAGCTTTTCATGTTATAAATAAGAACTGAATTAACTAGAATATTATAAGCCCTTACTGGTGTTAAATACACTAATGTAACTTAAAAAGGCTTTTTGCTTTGATGAGCTACACTGTGATGTCATCAGTGTTTTTATGTTTGCTTTTATTAGCTGTCTTATCTAAAACACTTATGAAAAATCAAGTTTATGACATGAAATATTTTCCCCTTACCTAATTCGTAGAATCTTGAAGTTTTCAAGCAGTGAAATTTGTTCCAGATTATAGTAAAAGTTAGGTATTGCATTTTTGCTTTTCCTATTTTGTAGTACATACCCTTTTATTTACACCCTTGGTATGTTATTTGTGTGTGTGTGTCTTAGTGCATGCACAGCATTTGAGATTGAACCTATAACCCTTGGCCCAGAAGTTTACTTTAATGAATGCATATTGGTTAGTTTTTTTCTCCTTGGCAGTAAAGTATTTGAAGACCATAAGATTTTGTGTTTAATTGTCAGATATTTATCCTTTATGTTCTTACCCCATGCTCATATGTGTAGCTCATCAGATAATGTAAACAAGTATTTCTCTGTTAAATCAGACTGTTCACTGTGTCAGTGGTTAATTTGAGTAATGATTGATTCATATTTCTATCTAGATATTGAGTCTAGATGGATTGGTTTATTATTTAAAACTTGTATTCAGAGTTTGGGATAGGAATCAAATAGGTAGGCTAGAAAGAAGATAGCAAGAAAATGAACAGACAAGAAGTGGTGAAATCATGTGGGCAGAGGACAATGAACTAGAATGTCATTGGCATGGAGTTGACTACAGCATCAGCCATCAGAGAAAGATGCTTAGGGAGCACCCATGCTTTTTAGTACTCTTTACTCCTCCACTTTCACTTTGTCTTCCTATCACTACAGCCTAGTCAAGCTCTTGAGGTCCTTTAAGCCTTTCCCACAGTCAGTTTGCTCCACTCTATTTAGACTACTTTCCTCTGAAGTTCTGTAATGCTCATATGGTCTGGAATATGAGGCGTCATCCATCTTCCTGGAGGAGCAGAGTTAATATAAGGAGTATACCACAGACTCCTGTTTCCTGTGAATAAAGTTACTTTAATTATTCTGTGGCTCCATAATAGCAACTTGGGTCCAGTTTTTTTTCTTGATTTCTTTCCTGTATTGTTCGATTATTAGTCTTTAATAGTTTGAATTTTTATTCTCATTATTTTAATTGCATATTTGATATTTTAACTCAGGCTTATTTTAATTTTATTTTTCTTGTTGGATTTTAATATCATTGGTTTATATCATGCATATATCAAACCGTTTTTAAAAGATCTTTAATAAAACTTGAGTAATTAACTAGACTTAAGTACTAGTGCTTTTATAAAGTCCAAATATATGATTAGCTTACAAATTGAGTTTTGGGATTCTTAAAAAAATTCGTGATACATGAATATCTTTATTATGAAAAAAGTTTGAATGTAAATTTCTGAAAAGTAATTCTAAAGCTTTATTAACACATTATCTGTTCAAACTCTTCCTACTTACTAGAGTTTTTTCTTTCTTTTCTGTTTTTGTTTTTGTTTTTGTTTTGTTTTGAGGTAGGGTTTCTCTGTATAGCCCTGGCTGTCCTGGAACTCATTCTGTAGACCTGCTGGCCTCAGACTCAGTTATCCACTTGCCTCTGCCTCCCAAGTGCTGGGATTAAAGGCATGCGCCACCACTGCCCGAATTTTAATCTATTTTTAATTTTTGTCTTCTTCCTTTTTTTCCCCTTTGAGATCCCTGCCCCCTGCCCTGCACCGGCCCTGTCTCACACACACACACACACACACCCTCATCTCCCCTTAACCCCCACGTGACCCCACCTCCCATCATCCCTCTTCAAGGGGGGGCATCAAATCTTTACAGAATTAGGCCCATTCACTCCTACTGAGGCCTGGCAAGGCAGTCCTCTGCTACATATGTGCCGGGGGACTATGGACAAACCCATGTATGCTCTTTGGGATGACCAGCCACTTCTTTGAAAAAAAAAAGTATAACTTTTGCCTTTTCTGCTTTGTGAGACACAAGAAAAATTCTTAAATAAATCTTCATTCATTGTTGATAAACCATGAGAACAAATTATCTTGGAAATGTGTCCTCATGTTTACATTTTCTTGGCTTGTCCTTTGAGATATTGGGTCTGAATACATGAACAGTTTTACCCTGAATCTCTGGTGGGACTGACTTTACAAAGCATTTCATTATGTCAGTTCAGGGGAGACTGACTCTTGAGCTGTGGCTACTTCATAAGTACGCCACATAAACAGGCTTTGAAAATTATTCAAAAGCGAAAGTGTGTGTAGTTTTGTGCTTCTTAGTCCCAGCAAGGTGTTTGAAAATTGTCTTCCTGCTGAAGGGGGAAAAAGAAGATACACTTTGAGTCTGAAATGTCCCCACAGACTCAGTGTGGTATACCCTTAGTCCCACGTGGATGGTGGTTTGGAAGGCTGCAGAACTTTAAGTGCCCAGTCACTAGAAGCAGGCCACTGGGAATTTATGCCAAGGAGATGTGTGTCCCTGGCCCTCTGCCTATTCCTCTCTTACTGTTTGCCATGTAACCATGAACTGAAAGCTAATAAATCTTTCTTCTCATAAGTTGTTTCAGGTGTTCTGTCAGTCTGATAGACTTAATTCCATATTTCCAGGCCTGCTGTGAGACAGAGCATTGTGGCAATGGGAACATTTGGCAGAAACTGTTCATGTAGTCGCAAGGCAGGAAGCAGGGAGAGACAGAGACAGAGACAGAGACAGAGAGAAAGACATGGGTGAGGACAGAACAAACAAAAGAAGACAAAAAGAACAGAGGAGTCAGGGCAAGATACCCCCTTCAGCATCCACCTTTGCAAACCATTCTCATGGCCTGCCATTGTGTCTACTCCTCTTCATAATGATAGTGGCCCCCGCTGGAAGGTCAGTAACATTGTATATTCACTACTTAATCCTCTCTTCATTACCCCCAAAGGCTCATGGCCATTGTGTAATGCAAAACACACTTAATCCATTTTTGGACCTCCCAAAGTCTTAATTGTCAGCATTGTCCAAAAGTTTAAGCCCAGCCTCTCTGAGGGGATGATGAGAGGGATCCTAATCCTGCTACACAATCCCTGGCTGCTCAGACCTCTCTTGGTGACAGTGTAATTCATGACAATATAATTCATTTGTTCTGCACAGATGTCAAACCATGATATCTGTTTGATTATAAATGACCTCAAGTCTTCTACCCAAACATTGACTTTTTGAGGCTTCGAACAACGTGGCACATACTTTATTATTTTTTTCCTTAATTTTTTTTTAAATCTTGAACTAGAATATTTTTATCAAACATCTTGTACAACAGAAGGGTTATACATTTTGCTGTAATTATTTTCTTCCTGATTGTAAATTCTTACTTTGGGGGGAAGATACATGAAATGCTCTTTAGAATCTTCCAAAATCAGAACCTTTTTACACATTTTATTTGTGGCAACAAAATAATATATTGATTGGTTTTCTACTTTAGTTTTGGAATTGGAAGTGGCTTTCTAATTGAAATGATTTAGGATAAGGTCAACAGAATATCTGTTATAAAACAAACGAAGTAGAATTGTTTCTTTCCTGTTCATTCTGTTAACATTGTTTTCATTTGCCAATCAATTTTATAATTAAGTTTTCTGCACTATAGGAAAGGTATCGGAGCCAAAGGTTTGAGAATTGACTTTTAAATAATAACTTAAAATAAAATAAATTAGGGTAATAAATGAGAACTCAGAATTGTAAATGATATCTGAAGTTAGGAATGTCCAGTGCCAAGGCCAAGATGGTACTGGAACATCATAATCTTCGTTTGGATTAAATTCTTCAAATATTATTTATTTGTTTAATTTTTGTTATATGAGTACACTGTAGCTGTCTTCAGACACACCAGAAGAGTGTACATCAGATCCCATTACAGATGGTTGTGAGCCACCGTGTGGTTACTGGGAATTGAACTCAGGACCTCTGGAAGAGCAGTCAGTGCCCTTGACCTCTGAGCCATCTCTCCAGCCCTAGATTAAATTCTTGACATCAGGGTTTTGCAGTTATTATTAAAATAATTGTATACCAACTTTATTAATCTAAAATGAAGACCTGTTTTTAATCTTAGTTATTAGTAGCTTTAGATATTCTTTAATTTATTGATTTAGAACTAAGTGCTTGAATAAGTATATAAGATTTGAGATAAATGATGTATACAATATCTAGCTTCCTGATGATATTTTTCCCTCTTTCTAGTCTACAAAGCAAAGTGTTTTAAATATCTTCTAGGATGAAATTTTATTTCCCCAGTAGTGCTCAATTTAAAAGGATTTCAACATGAGCCTTGACTTCCGTAATGTATAAACTTCATTGTGGTATAAGACATAACATTTTAATTAGGAGAATTGATCAAGGGAACTATGATGGGCTGAGTTTCCCAATGGGCTGTGTTTCACAAAGTTGGAGTGAAAACTATTCTTGGATTTACATGAAATATAATTGTTTTTCAAGTTGAGGAGTCAGGAAAGAAGTGAGTGTAATAAGGATTATAGATTAACTTGGGCCTTTATAGTGGGGGTAGGTCAGAGCAGCCCCTTCATCATCAGTAGAAGGAAATGTTGACCCAGGGCTTTGGGTTACATGGTTCTCCCCCACCCCCCTTTTTTTGTTTGTTTCAGGCAAAGGGGAAGATAGTGATGTACTCAGTATAAATGCAGATGCTTATGACAGCGATATAGAAGGGCCAAGCATTGACGAAGCTGCTGCCGCCGCCACCGCCACCCCTGCTGCTACTGCTGTTGCTACTGCTGCTTCTGAGGTCCCAGAAAATACAGTCCAGAGTGAAGCTGGTCAGATAGATGACCTGGAGAGAGATATTGAAAAAAGCGTGAATGAGATTTTGGGACTGGCAGAGTCTAGCCCAAAGGAACCCAAAGTGGCCACCCTGACAGTTCCTCCACCAGAAGACGTTCAGCCTTCTGCGCAGCAACTGGAGCTTCTAGAACTTGAAATGAGGGCAAGAGCAATTAAGGCTCTCATGAAAGCTGGTGATATAAAAAAGCCAGTGTAGTTTTCTGACTTGAATGTTATGTGTGTTTGAATGAAGCCATGTCATATAATTTTGTATCTGATGTTTATTTGGGTCTTATGTGATATTTCTCATGTAAAACTTATTAGGTAAACTCATCTTAGGCTGAAAGTATATATATTTTTTACTTTTATATTATAGATTATAGATGAATATTTAAATTCATGACAAATATGGTTGGATACCCTGGATATTTCTTTTAGTTAATGTCTGTAAACTTGGTATCTTAAAAGCCAACAGGAAGGAGACAGAATATTTTTTTTCCTTTCTTTTTACAAGTTTGGGCAACAAACTCAAAAGCTTTAAGAAAGATTGGCCAAGCATGTTTCTCTTAAGGCTACCTGTATTTTTCAATAGAATATTAAATTATTGCTCCTAGCTTTGTTAACAGTTTAAGAACTTTAGTTTTCTGTATCTATACTTTGAAGATATGTACTGTTGGAGGATGCCTTTTGTGGGTGTGAATCTCCTAGCAAAACCTAATGAACTGTTTTGTTGTAAGGCTCAGAGATCGAACTTGCTTTAAAAGCTTTTTTAATAAAGAAAAAAAAAATCAACTTAAGGCTATTTTTTTAACAATGTAAAGTTAATTTGTTCATGTTAAATTCCAGCAACAAGTCTTTCTGACATATGTTTGATCTTTTGTTCACATTTTTTCCTTCAATAAAATAAAACAAAACAAATTTCCATTTACATTCCAAGCTATCTGGAAAGGGACAATATGATACAGGGTTTTGTTGGATGTCTTTGTGAGGAGGTCTGATGTATAGTTACAGAAATCACGATAATAAAAGGCTGTTATTCTGGATATGAAGACTTGATACTTTTCCAAAAGCAAAATTGACTTTAAGAACCTTTGATAAGTTGATGTTGTAATTAAGCTAATTTTGTATACTTTTTAATAAACAAATTAGCACCTTGCCACAATTACAGATATCTTTTGCTTCATTACTAGTTATGCTTTTTTGATAACAAAATACATTTTGGTAGGGTCCCATAAAATACATGACCTTTTTTTGTAAAATAGAAATTTAGAGCTGTTTTTATATTTGATAGCAAGTGCTTTGGTATAGTTTATTTATGAAACACGCTTTAGAGATATAATATGGGAAGCCTCTTTTCACACAGTTTGCAGGGATTGTGTTTCATTAGCTGACTTAATTATATGTTGATTTTGAGAGATTTCAGAGACACAGAAGACATATTTATAACTACTGGTATTACAGATATATTCATTGCTCCTGAACACGCCTTTAAATAATCCTTTCAATTTTTTTTTGCCCTCTGAATTTAATGAAGCATGGAAGCCTTTGTCACCTGAACTTGTAGGCCAGGAAACATGGATATGATTTTAATAGTAGTGAGTGCTCATTCTTAGTGCTTCAGTATGAGCCAGCACTGATTATAGTGAAATAATTTATCTTCTCTAACATAAATGTTAATGAAGCAGCACAGAATAACTGTTACTACTTACTAACTATAAACAGCAGATTGCATTTGTGTGTCTAAATATACAAGAGTAGAAAAGGCTCTAGTTTCAGTTACTGCTATAAAGCCTTGGGTGTCCTGTTTGGTATATTTGCTATAGAGGAAATTTGAAGTAGAATATATGGGAGAGAGAATGAACTGGACATCCTAAACATTACATGTCTGCTTTAAAAATGAAACTTTTTTTTTCCCTGTTGAAATCTTAAGCCAGGCATGGTGGCACACGCCTTTAATCCCAACACTCAGGAGGCAGAGGCAGGCGGATTTCTGAGTTTGAGGCCAGCCTGGTCTACAAAGTGAGTTCCAGGACAGCCAGGGCGATACAGAGAAACCCTGTCTCGAAAAACAAAACAAAACAAAAAAAACCAAAAAAACAAACAAACAAAAAAAAACCAAAAAAAGCAAAAACAAAAAGAAATCTTAAGAGCTTCCTGAAAATGATTGAAAATAGGAACTTTTGAATTAGAAATATGTTATAATGGGAAAATGACATACAATTACACATAACCTCCAATTCAGGGACAGCCACTGAATGTCTCTAGGATTCTGAACATGAAGTAGACTGATAATGAAGATAAGGGTACAATATCTTTATATGTGTAATTTTTTTGTTAAAGTGAGGGAAATCCTTGGGTGATATTTAACTAGTAATTACGTTTTAAAAAGGTCAAATAGTTCTAACATGATTAGGAAAATGACTCAAATGTGGGCTGTGGTTTTTTTTTGTTTGCTTTTATTTTATTTATTTATTTATTTATTTTTGTGTGTGTGTGTGATGGGGGATGTTTCTTTTTTCTTCTTTTTAAGATTTATTCATTTTATGTATGAGTACAATTACAGCTGTCCTCAAACACACCAGAAGAGGGTGTCAGACCCCATTTCAGATGGTTAGGAGCTACCATGTGGTTGCTGGGAATTGAACTCAGGACCTCTGGAAGAGCAGTCAGTGCTCTTAGCCACTGAGCCATCTCTGCAGCTCAGGATGTTTCTATTATGGGGACATTACCTGTCTTGTAGTCCAGGCTGGCCTCCATCTTACTCGCCTTCTGCCTCCAGTTATACAGTTAAACCTCCAGTGATTAATGGTGTATGCCACCAAGTCAGGCTTTGACCCAGAACCTGAATGCAGTGTGGCACCTGATGATGGGTTCTCAGCATTAATGAGCTGTTGTCCTAAGTACAGTGCCTGTAGGATGCTACCAATTCCATAGTTTCTAAGCTGGATAGTGGAGATCTTTTGTCAGAACTTGTTTTGAGTTGAATATTAGATGCTAGGTTATGATCACTTATCTGAATAAGGGAATTCTCCATAGTTTGAACAGGTACAAATACAGTAAAATATG
The DNA here is from genome assembly GCF_978045245.1 of Mus caroli. Taxonomy (NCBI): domain Eukaryota; kingdom Metazoa; phylum Chordata; class Mammalia; order Rodentia; family Muridae; genus Mus; species Mus caroli. Next base: position 61,031,615 of record NW_028227261.1, read on the forward strand.
CACTTTTCATTTCCATTTTCAAGCTGGACAACAAATGAGTGAGTCTATAATTTGGGCAGACTAAAGATGTTAAAATTTCTCAGTTCAATTTTTTTTTTAATAAAAAGTAGGAAAAGAAACTTTATTTCCCTAATTCTGTCTGTCTTACAAACTAAAAGATCAGTGTTTCAAGTAAAATTTTATTTTTTACTTTTTTTCCCATTTTACTTGTCAAGATAGTATACTATCTTGCAATAAATTGACAAGGTTACAAGGGTAAACTGTAGCTTGGTCTTTTTAGTCAGCAAGTTGCTGTGAATTGCTCATGCAAAACACTAATCAGAAATACCTGACTGAACGGTGGGTTTAAGTCACTCATTGAATCTTGATCATTGTAATTTCAATAGCTATCAGAACAGAAGATATTGTCACACAGACCATTTTTTATTTATTTATTTTTATTTTTTACTTTAAAAAATTTTTTTATTAGGTATTTTCTTCATTTACATTTCCAATGCTATCCTAAAAGTCCCCCATGCCCTCCCCCCCCACTCCCCTACCCACCCACTCCCACTTCTTGGCCCTGGCATTCCCCTGTACTGAGGCATATAAAGTTTGCAAGACCAATGGGCCTCTCTTTCCACTGATGGCCGACTAGGCCATCTTCACACAGACCATTTCTTATTTAGTGAATTCTTTCTGCTGTCTCAGTTGAGATAGAGACTTGACACTTGTCAGTTGTCTCCTTCCCCTGCTGTACAATGATGCTCTGCATCTTGTTCTTCACCCGGTCTGTCATATATTCCTGGTCCCTTTGCCACATCATGTCCACAAATATGGTAGTCAAGGTGATTCTTTCCCTCCTTGTACTGATACCCTATGAAGCTGTTGCCAGTAAGTGACCTCCAAGGCTATGCTGATGTCATGTTTCTAAACATCAGAGGTATTCCTGAATGAATGCCTGCTGTGCCTTCTCTATGTCAGTTATATCCTAAATTCCTTTCATGGTCACTTGCCTTACTTCTAGTTGAGCAATGTTTTTGCTCACTAAGTTTATCAATAAATTCTATAAAGTTATATAATTTTTAATCCCATAGTCAGCCTTACTACTGATATGATAGAGAAGGTCTCTGAGTTAATTGCATTTATTTCTTTGGATAGGAAATATAAGATAAGCCCATATCCAAGCATGTAGGGTCTTGTTACACCAGTTTTAGGATAAATGAATGGGAAGAACTCCTCAGGGGTCAGTTTTTTCTTCATATTCAAGAAGGGGTGGTAGAGAAGCAATACACCTGGTCCCAAGATGGCTGTAAATCTTCAGACACTGCAGAACATCATGGTTAATCAAGTTGCAGCCATCTTCCTATTTTCGCATTGTCATCTTATATTCAAGTAGACTTTAAAAAAATGATTTTCTGTTTTCATTTATATGTGTTTGTGTGTATGTGAACCCAGGTTCCTGTGGAGCCTCTGAAGCTAGAGTTACAGGCAGTTGTGAGCAGCCTTCTTTGAGTACTGGGAACCCACCCGGGATCCCTTTAAAGGGTGGTAGATACTTAACTCGCTCTGCCACCTCTCCAGCTCCACTAGACTTTTTGAGACGAAAATTTTTAATTAAAAATCAATTTTATTGGGGCTGGCAAGATAGCTCAGCGGTTAAGAGCACTGACTGCTCTTCCAGAGGTCCTGAGTTCAATTCTCAGCAACCATCTGTAATGGGATCCGGTGCCTTCTTCTGGTGTGTCTGAAGATAGCTATAGTGTACTCATATACATAAAATAAATAAATCTTTTTAAAAAATCAATTTTATTTATTTTTGCATGTGAGTCCTCACATTTAATTGTGTGTGTGTGTGTGTGTGTGTGTGTGTGTGTGTATGAGTGGACAACTTAGGAGTTACTTTTCTTCTTGCATCCTGTGGGTTCTGGAAATGCAATGAGGTCTTCAGGGTCGAAGCATTTGGTTTTGCCCAGTCAGTCATCTTGTTGGCCAGAGACATGGTTTTTCTATGTAGCCCATGCTGGGCTCATTTGAACCATTCGCTCAAGCGAATTCGTGGTAGGCGCCCTGTTGCTTCATCTTCCTAGGCACTGGAATTAGAGTCATGTGCCGCCAGACCAGCCTGAATTCTCTTTTTAAGTGAAGTGCTAGTTATTACTAATAAGCACTGAATGTATTTAGTAATTAAGGCGCATTTGTAGGGATGTAGGACCCTGGATGAAGCTTCTGTCACACAAACATAAAGACTTGAGTTTGGGTCACTCAAACCCATATAAATACTGTGTGTATGTGTGTGACATCCACCATCCAGCACTTGGAAGTTGGAGACAGTTGAACACAAGAGCAAGATGGCTATTTAGGCAGTGTACAGGTGAGCTCTGGGTTCAAATTGAGAGGTCTGCCTCAGTAACTTAGAGAACTACGGAAGAATTCCAGTGTTAACCTCCAGCCTCACACGTGAACTCAAATACACACACTCATAATATCACACACATGCTTTAAAAAATAGATGCTCTGTGATGTAGTGAATATGAGGGTTAAGGAACAAAGCGTTCAGATTCTGCACTGAGCAGCTGTGTAATCTTGTCCAAATAGCCACAAATGAGGGAAATAGTTAGCCATGTGTATAATTTCTTACAACTACAATAGTCTGTAATTCTAATAAAGTAGAACCTACAATTTATGAAACAGCTCTTAAGTTCAATTGTTTCTTAGCTCCTCCAAAGCAGTTGTTATCCTTTGTTTCTTGCTACTCCTTGGTATGAACTGCAGTCTAGTTGTGATTTTTTTTTCTTTACCCAATTAACATCTTCACTGTCAGAATCTCTTGGTATGCATACTGATCAAAATTATTCATGTTCGACCATGAACTTAGATGATTTTAACATACTATTTTATTGTAAGTAATTTCAAGTTGAGGATTTTATTTAATTGAAATTTTCTTCTCATGCAATATATTCTGGTCACAGTTTCCCCTCCCACAGCTTCTCTTGGATCCTCCCTATTCAGTAAACTTAGTAATTAAGATGCATTAGTAAGGATGTGGGACCATGGATGAAACATCCATCACACAAACATAAGGACTTGAGTTTGGTTCACTCAAACTCATGTAAATACTGTGTGTGTGTGTGTGTGTGTGTGTGTGTGTGTGTGTGTGTGTGTGTGACATTGCCATCCATCACTTGGAAGTTGGACACAGTTGATCGCCAGAGCAAGCTCTCACTAGAAAACAAACAGGCAAACAACAACAAAAACAAAAGGAAGCAGAATATAGAAAAAACACAAGATACATGGATACACACACAGAACAGAACTCATAAAAACACAAAATTGGAAACTACATGTATGCAGTGTTGGTTTTTTCCTCCCTGTGCTTTTAGTGAAAAGAACAGTTTCATTTTTTGGTTTGTTTTATCCCCAGCTTTTGCTGCTCAGCGATAACCACTTTCAAGTCTTTCACTGTCTTGCAGTATTTGTCTTTGTCTCACCAGATACCATGATTCGTAGGCTGTTCTCTGATATTTCTGCTTTAGACGTTACCTGTTCCTCTACTATGGACGATGGAGATTAAACTTCAGTTCCTATACCTTTCCCCTAAACACTCACCTGTCTTCATCGTCATACAGAAGATGTCACTTCTGCTAAAGTTAGCAGTTGGTATTTACATTAGTTTGTCTATATAACTACCCTATAGCAGGATGAAATGACACGCATATAATATTTCCTTCTTTGGTCCAGTTTTTTTATTTTGGAGTTTATATGACTGCCTTATTACCTCTCTTTCTGAGGGTTCTGGGTTCACTAATTTTAGACCCAAATATAAATCTGAATTGGATTCAGAGACACATCTGATTATCTTTCTTCTTTTCTCTTTTTTGGCCTTTCAGCTGACTCACTTTTGGAAGATGATCTCGGTTGGTTGGTTATACCTCCATCTTTCAGGCAGTCTGTCTTCCTTAGCTTTTGCTTTCCATTTCGATGACACGCCTATTCTGGTAGCTTCCTTTTAAAGAGAGCATTAGGAGTATAATGTTTTGGTTCATTGATGTAACTCAGTATGGTCCAGTTCTAAACAAGCCTTACCAAAACTTTATGAGGAAAGGAATATAAAATTGAAGTCACCAGAAGCACCATACCAGTGCCTATCAGGCGAAGCTCTTAAGAGTCCATTTGTCACCCGAGTTTTGATCCCTAATGTGTATTGTCTCCGTTCCTTCGGAAGCTTTCAGAGTCTGATCTTTTGTCCCCTGTTCTGCAATTGCCTGATGAAGTGTCAGGGTGTGGATTTTCATGCCATTCAGCTCTGAGAAGCTTTTACAGTATTGCTTCTTGGGTAAGTGTTTCTTCTCTGTTGTGGCCTTATGTTTTACTGGGTTATCTGATTTAAAATTCATTTTCTTACTTTCAGTCAACTTTTTCCTTCATCTTTCTCACCTACTTTTTAATTTTCTTTTCCAGTATTCTCTGTAGCAAAGAAAAGTCACCTTTTTAACTTCCTAGAGATTTTACTGCTCTTATCTTGTGAATGTTCTCTTTTTAACCTGACATGAAATATTTGTGTCTATAAGGTAGTGGTTCCAGAATGGAACTCATGTCCTGGTTGTCCGTGTTGGTCGAGCTTGGACCTCAGACTGACCTTCATCCTAATAGAGCAGCCTCTGAGCCTCTCAGGAGCATACCAAGACAGTCATATGAGGTACACATATGTAATCATTGTCAATGTCTGTGTTTATTTTTGTGCATTTAATGTTTTAACTCTAATATGTTGTGGGGAATTTCTTTTCTGGTCCAGTTTTATTTAATGCTTGGTAGGTCTCTGGTACCTAAAGGCGTCTCTCTGAATTTTCTTCTTTGATGTTACTGAAAAATTCTCTACCTCTTCATTGTTGTCTTAGTCTCCTTTCTATGCACCTACTTTGAAGGTAGGTCTTTTCATGGGGTCCCAAAACTCTACTGTGTCCCATTCATAGTTTTAAAAGAATGTTTGTATTGGGCTTCACTGAATGGCCTGGTTCCTCCACGTTGTCTTCCAGCACGGTTTCCCACATAATCCATTCTGTTGGTGAGGCCATCCCCCCGAGCTCCCATTTACCTGACATATTCATTTCCAGCATCATTTCAATTTACTTTTCTTCTGCAGTGATTCCTGCCTTTACTGAATTCCGTTTTCCACCTTGGATTAGCCTCCATATTTCACTTGGCTTATTGTTTTGGTCTCTTGAAGTATTTTTATATACTCTTGAAGGTGTTTGGACATAGTTCAAATCATTCTTTTAAGGTCTTTGTCTGGAAGATCTTCCACAATATTACTTGGGAGTAACTTTTGGGGGTGACAGTTGTGTACATGTTCCTGTACCTGTTTGTTTGTGTGTTTGTGTGTGTGTTAATGGATTCCTTTTTTCCCACCCTGAGGCTTGTATATCTGAGCTACTTTGTTAAGTGCATCCTTCTTTTGCTCTAATAGCATTTCTTCTTCCAATGCAGGCATTCACCGTGTTCACGAGAGGAATTAAGTTGTAAGAGGGATGAGCTGTTGAGTTTTCTCATGGAACTGGTACTGCAGGCTGCAGGTTGTATCCCTAGTTTTGTTAGGAGAATTGGCTACTGTCTGCACAGACACTATCCAAGAGGCAGCACACTCGTGGCTGTTTTCTTCTGCCTTTTGCTGTGCTCTCCAATCCAGTTGGCAGTTGGATCAAGGAGATCATGGGAAGCTGGATGTATAGTAAGGAAAGCCTTGGATGCAGAGGTGCATGACCTGTCTGGGAGATGTGGAAAGCAAGATTCTGAAGGAGAAGGAAAAGGCAGCTTAGAGAGTGGGAAGGAATGGGGATAGGAGACTCCACAGTAGTGAGGCAGTAAGCAGGCCTTAAAGTGGAAAGGGCCTCAGATTTAAAGCCTGTAACTTTATAGATTTAAAAGGACAAATATTTTAATGTTCCTTTAAGAGATTAAGAGAATAGAATTCATTGTCACTACACGCTATGTTATTCTTATACTTGTTTATTTTAGCATATTTTCTCCATGTTTTTGTCAAAGTTCAAAAAAGATCAAGAAATCTTGTAATAGGTTTGCCCTAAGTAAACACTTTCAGGGTGAGAGTTTTAAATAAGGTTCAGTTTCTTTTGTGATATTCAGGATCACCAGAATAATATAAATTTGTACTGCTGCCTATAGTGTTTGCAGGCTGATTATAACATAGAAGGAATGCTAAAAAGCATCCAAACGAACACCTTCTCTGCCTAAAGAGGTTCCAGATTCATCAGAAAGCATGACTTACTTGTTAATCTCTATCTCTTAGTGGAAAAGATAACTTCAGAATGATTGTTTTATTGATAACATTGGTATAATAGCTTTTTGCAAGATTTTACTATTAGTTAATGTGGAAGAAAATATTTCAATAAGATTAAGATATCAAATTATAATTTGAGTATGGGAACTTTTACTTATGATATAATCCTTTTTTATTTCTACAAAAAATGTGCAATGTTTAAAAGATGCAAATAAGGAAAAGATGTGCAATGTTTAAAAGATGCAAATAAGGAAATACAATAAATGCTAAAAAGCATTTATTGTATTTCCTTTTTAGCATTTATTGTATTTCCTTATTTGCAGCTAAATTCAAACATTAAAATACTGCGTTTTCTTGCCAAATTTTATACTTATAGTTTTTCCCTGCTATTAACTTTAAATTATGTAAACTGAGTAGTTATGTATTCTGCAGTGTGTAAAAAACTGGTTTTTGTTTTGCACTAGTTTATCAGATTGTTGCTCTAGTCACTGGAGAAAAAAAAGACTAAATATTGCATGGTTGTATGTGGAGGACACTGGTCAGCCTTTCATTACTGTAACGCTTGTTCATACAGTTCACACCACCACCCACTTTAATATTCATTCTTCCCCCTCAGTCTGGACATGGAAAATTGTCTGACTTGAAATTCTGTTTTGTCAGGAGATGAATTTTAGTCCATGTGTCAAAAAAAAATTCTCTCATGTAGCTTATAGGTTTCTCTGTGGAGTAAGTGAAATGCCCCTCTACCAGTTGCAGACTCTGTTACATGGGTGTTTGACAATAGAAGGTCTCGGTTTGCATGACTCCACTGCTTTGTGAGCCAGTGCTGATTGTTTCTAAAGCTTCATAGTCCTTAATGAAGGATAAGCATGCTGTTGATAGTTAGTTTTGAACCTTCAAAATTAACCTTTAATTAAGCATATTGTTGTGAAATCCAGGAACTTTCAAATTATAGTTTCTCTAACAGTAAATCTGTAAATTCATCAGTGTTGAACACATTTTATTGCTAATTGGTTTGAAATTACTTGCCTTTTATTTCTGAGCAGTTGTTAGAAAATAAAACTGTGACTGGTTCGTCAGTGTCTAGAGCTTATGGAACTGTGTGAGCAGAAGTTTAGGGTGACTAAGTCAGCACTAGCCTGCTCTGAAGCAGCCTTTCTGAACAGCCGTTCTGTGTGCTCTTCTTCCCCACTAGGAACTCCTTTCTTCTGCATTTTCTCATCTTTCACTTTTCTTTTTCCTTGGGACAGGATTTCTCTCTATAGCCTTGGCTATCCTGGAACTCATTCTGTAGATAAGGCTGGCCTCGAACTCAGAAATCCCCCTCTGGCTCCCTGCTGCTAGGATCAAAGGCATACACTGCCATCACTTCTACCACCACCACCCCCAGGCTCACTTATTCCCCTTAATTGGTCATTGAAACTTACTATCCACTTATAAGTGAGTACACTTAGGTTTGTTGGCTGCCTAACTTCTGGGAGTTAGGGGAATCCTGTGGAAGAGTTGGGGGTAGAATTTAGGACCTGGAGGGAATAGGAATTCCATAGAAAGACCAACAGAGTCAACTAACCTGGACCCTTGGGGCCTCCCAGAGACTGAACCACCAACCAAAGAGCATACATGGGCTGGACCTAACTCCCCCTCCCCCATCCCCCAATCACTTATGTAGCAGATGTGCAGCTTGGTCTTCATGCAAGTTTCCCCCAACAACCGGAGTGGAGGCCGACCATGTTACCTGCCTGTGGATCCTGTTGCCCTAACAAGGCTGCCTTGTCTGGCCTCAGTGGGAGAGGATGTGCCTAGTCCTGCATTGACTTGATGTGCCAGGGTGAATTGGTACCCAGAGGGTGCCTCCCCCTTCTCAGAGAAGAAGGTGAAGGGGGATGGAGGGTTATGTGGGGGGACTGGGAAGAGAGGAGGGGCTGTGGTTGGGATTTAAAGTGTATAAATAATGGGAAAAAAATCTAAAAAAAAAACCTATTCTCAATTTGTAAATATTAAGAAAGGGGCTGGGGAGATAGCTCAATGAGGAAGAGGATCTGAGTTAGCTTCACAAAGGCCATATTTAAAGGCAGGGTGTGGTGGTGTATGCCTGTGGTCGAGTGCTGAGGCGGTCAAGCAAGGAGACAGCTCCCTTAGCCTCACAGCCTAGCCTGGCCTAGTCTAATTGGCAATCCTCAGACCTATGAGAGATCTTGTGTTTAAAAACACGGTGAATGAGTGACCTCTGGCTTCCACATTCCTGAAGATATATGTGCATGCATACTCACACCCACATATACATCCACAAGAACCTTCATAAAAATGTTCAGTAAAATATAATTGAAAAATAATTTTAAGTTGTTGTGAACTTAAAATCGTGTTTTTTAATTTTTAAGCAGAAATGCTCTATAATCATAGAACCAAATCAGAATTTAAAAAAATTAATTGTATTATATTTACCTGTGCGTGTGGAGGTCAGAAGACAGTTGATGGCAAATTGGTTCCTTCTTTCAACCATGTCAGTCCCTGCGGTGATTGCTCATCAGACTTGGTGGTAGGTGCCTTTACCTGCTGAAACATCTCATGGGCTTTGGGCCCGGGATTTCTTTTTTCTTTTTGTAATTGTACATATTAATGTGTGTGAGTCTGTGCACTTGAGCACAGTGCCCACAGAGGCCAGAAGAAGGTGTCTGATGGCCATGGAGCTGGAGTTACAGGCAGATGGGAACCTAACTCGGGTCCTCTGCAGGAGCAGGCATGCTCCTGACCACTGAGCCATCTCTCCAGTGCTCACATTTATTTGTTTTGTTTATTTGTTTTTTGACTAGCTGAGATCTTGTTTCAAATATTGCATTTAATTGGTTTCTGTGAATAGATCAAACTCATTTTTAATATTTATTTGAATTGCAGTGAAGAATCTAAGGGTTTTTTCAGCCCACAATCATTTCAGTGTATGTAACTACTCAAATGTAGTTCTTTTCCTTGTATCTATTTTCCACGAATGGGATTTGGTTATCAAAAGTACATGCATATTCATTTATTTTGAAGTAGAAGATTTTTCTATATTTAGGAAAAGCTTTTTTTTTTGTTAATTCCTAATTTCTTTAAAATAGTTTGGATTTTTGTAACTTACTTGGACAACAGAGAACACTATTGGGCGGAGTCTATCTAGATATAATTTAATAGTTGTATTGCTTTCCTTATTTCTAAATTATGATCTGATAATTAAATTAATGGTATGCAAACTTTTTCCCTAAGTAGACTATACAGTGATAAGTATATGAGACTCCATTTTCCAAGTATATAAGAAATAAAACAAAAAAGGCATGCTGCAATCTGGAGAGAAAACATTTTCACAAATAAGAAAACCAAGGGGCTGGTCGATATCCTTAAGATATCAAGATATTCTACATATAATTATGAAATTACAAAGTCTTAGTATTCTAAAACACTTGCTAACTATGGTTGCTTACTCCAAAGGTTCGGTGAATGTTGCAGGTGAGAGGTGTTGGGAGATACACAGGGGAAGCACACACAGCAGGGACAGGTGACATCTGGTAGTGAAAGACATGACAGAATGACGATGATGGGTCTTGGAAAGAAGCAAAGGCAAACATCATTCCGCAAGAGTGATATCCGCTCTAAGTATCCTCACATGTATCCTATGTTAGTTGGTGTTTCTAGTGATGAGTGAGGTTAGTCTGCAAGAAGTGGGAGCAATTTTGGCAAATAGATTTTGTTGTAAAAATGTATTGTCGAGGAGATTTTATTCAAGCTTATATCAAGACTTTATTCTTGATTTCCTAGGTAAAAGTAGCCTCAACCACGGACAACTATTTGAAAACACATTATTAGACACATTTACATGTATTTGGATTTGAATTCAGTCTTGGTTGCAATCACCTTCTCTTAAGCTTGCTGGAAACAATGGGATTCTTTTTCATTGCAACAATAGAATGAAAGAAATGGTTTGTGCACTTCTGGTCCTTAGTCCCTTGATGTCATTTAATGCACATGTTTATTGCTGGAAGCTCCGAGAGGCCCAGAGCTAGTGAGCTGGGTTTGCAGAGCACTGGGTGCTTTCCAGGTGTCATTTCTTTTTCTTTTTTCTTTTTCTTTCTTTTTTTTTTTGCCAGATGTTTCTTTTTAATGAATTGACCATTAGATTTACAAATTTCTGAAATGGCCAACAGACCAACAGCTTCAGTAAACTGCTGACCTTGATTCAGGGCCAATCCAGGTATAAATTAAGACAAGCATAGTGGCTCATGCCATTTAGCTTCAGCACTCGGGAGATAGGGACAGGTGAATCTAAGGTCAAGACCAGCCTGGTCTACATAATGAACTAACTCCAAGAAAGTCAGGCCAGATAGTGTGACCCAATCTCAAAAAAACAGAAGACAGGCCTGAGGAGATGGCTTAGTGGTTGAGAGCACTTGCTACTCTCGCAGAGGACCCAAGTTTGGTTGCCAACACCTATGTTATGTTATAGCTTCAGATGCTCTTTTCTGACCTTCATAGGTACCAGGCAGGGGCACATGTGATGTGCATGCATACATGCAGGCAAAACATTTGTATGCATAGAATCTAAAAAGAAAATGCTCTCTTTAAAAAAAAAAAACCTCCAAATAAGTGGAGTGGGGTTGGGTAGTGGGATTGGGGGTGTGGCGGTTGGAATGGGGGAAGATCTGCATGAGGGGTACTGGGAGGAAAGGGGTGGCTGATAATGGAATATAAAGAGAATCAATAAATTTTTAAAAACTCCAAATAAATAAAGGTATAAGTTCAATGAAGAGCATCATTAGGAATGACAGGCTGTTCAATCTGGCAGATAAGTGACAAAGTTAACAAATACTGCTTACAACCCTCTTGCTCTCCCAAATATTTAATAGTTACTGTTCTAGCTCTGGTGTTTATGATGGTATAAGAAAGACCTTCGTGTATGTGTAAATGGTTTGGAGGCCTAGGCAAAGTGAAATTTCATAACATGCTCTTCATGTAGTAAATATGAGCAGAATACTTTATTTGCAAGAGATTGTTCACACAATGGTTAAGTAATCATATTTTTCATTAGCCATGAGTTTGCTGTCTCGGGCTTTCAACGAACATTCTATCAGTTCATTGTTTTAAATGTGGAGGCTTGCGTTATCTTGAAATGGACAGTCCTTGTGTAAGCATTTAGATCTATCAAGTCAAAGCAATGGCTATTTCAGGTGTGTGATAGCACCTCAACAAAATAACAAAAAGCACAAGGAACTTAAAATAAAATTTCCATGTTCTAAATTTGTCCATTCTTTTATAAAGGGTGGAGTTATAGAGAGGAGAGAACATCAGATTTTTATGTTTAATTGCACTAACAGCACGTGTTGACAAGTCATAAATAACCCACTCGGAGGGACTAAATAAATTGGTTTCCACCAGCAGTGATTCATCTTCTGTCTTTCATTGCCATCAGGCTAAGAGACAGCTTCTTTCTGTCGGCTGATAGGGAAAATATTTGATAGTTTAACAGCCCTGTTTCTATTCTTACAATAGCTATCTCACCTTCTGTAGCAGTTACATTTAAAACACTTAAATGCAGTAATTAAATCTCGTTGTTCTTTTACTTAAAACTCTGCAAATTTATAACTGCTCATTCTGGCATTTTTACAGTATTCTGGTGGAGTCAAAGTGCGTTGGGCTAGCAGTGTTCCTCAGTGTATCTCTGCCACTTTAATCCTCTCCGTTTGGTTGCCATGCCATTCACATATGTAAAGTTCAGCCTTTAAAGGTGTACAGTTCAGTGGCTTTTACAAAATTATGGGTTGCCATTATCTAAGTCTAGAAAATCTTTATAATCTGAAAAAGATGCATCTTACTGATGAAGGCATTCCTTCATCCTTCCTTCTCTCAGCCCCTGGCAACACTAATACAATGTTTATACTTGGACTTGCCTACCTGGAGTAGGTCATATATATGGAAGCATGTAATAGGTGTCTGGCTTTGTGTCTAGCTTTTTAATTTTATTGTTCATCTGTCCATGTTGTCACATGTATCAGTACTTCCTTGTATTTACCCCCAACCAGTACTCTGTCATCTATAAACCCTAGACTTTTATTCACTACTAATTTTGGATAAGTTGACTGCAGTGTGGTTTACTGCATTTTCTTCCTATTTTCTTTCATTTGGAGGTCACTGAGATTCTTAGATTTGTCACCCTCTTTTTTAGGCCACATTTGGAAGATTTGACGCCATCATTTTTACAAATATTCTTATTGCCCTACATTTTTCTTTGAGCACTCCAAGTATACATATATAACACTGTATTTTTAGCACATCTTACTAGTGCTTTGTTCATTATCAATCTTTTAAACTCACCAACCTAAACTGGTGTTGATCCCATTCAGTGCGTTTCTCGTGCTAGAGTTTTTAAGAACTCTGTATATTGTCCACCTGACTTTGAACGCTTCTGGAATCAGTTCTGATACCTCTTTTAAAATGGTGCTTGTCCTCCTAACTTAGCAGCTCTGCAATTGCAGTTCTAGGCTTCTTTCAGTTGATTTCTTTATCTTTGTCCACCTAGCAACTGTTGATGGAATGCCAGTCATTCTGAATGCTACTTTGCTGCCTGTGCAACATTTTAATTGCATAAGTAATAATGAACCTTTTATTGAAACAGTTATTATAAAGAGTATAGTGCTTTTTGTTCTTGCTTTTGAGATCTGGCAGGCAGAACTGTATTATATTCAACCTATGGCTAACGATTCCCTGGTACTGGGACATCCTCTGTGTCTAATCCATAAACTCCACATGGCTAAGTGAGCAGCACTGTGCCTGGCCTTGAGGGGGGGAACACCCACTCCACCCCTACCTTTCCTTGGCCTCAGGTTGCTTTGGTGCTCAGCTGCATATTTGTGGGATCCGTGGCAGACCTTGAGTTCTCTCTTTTTGTATTGCTCTCTTTTATGTCTGCTGTACTTTCCTGCGAACTCTTTTTTTTTTTTTTTTTTTTTTTTTTTGTGAGGCTATTCTGGGGCCTAGCAAACACAGAAGTGGATGCTCACAGTCAGCTATTGGATGGATCACAGGGCCCCCAATGGAGGAGCTAGAGAAAGCACCCAAGGAGCTAAAGGGGTCTGCAACCCTATAGGAGGAACGACAATATGAACTAACCAGTACCCCCCGGAGCTCATGTCTCTAGCTGCATAAGTATAAGAAGATGACCTAGTCGGCCATCAGTGGAAAGAGAGGCCCATTGGTCCTGGGAACTCCTGCACGCTTTCTGGACTTAGAGGTGACTTCCTCATCTGAGGGGCTGATCTGTGCTCCGCCTGGGGTTCCATTGCTTCCCTGATCATCTATTACCTAGACAATCTCAAAACGGTTGCAGGCCATACCTTGTTTGGTCCCTGCTTCTGTCCTGCCATATCTGGAAATTCAGGTTTCCCATGCTCTCTCTGGGTTTTGGTTTTTATGGATGAGCAAACCCATTTCCTGTTACTTCATTTTGAGCAGAGTAGAGCACTTCCTTCATTTTTGGTATTTTCACTGAGAATAAAATCCCAAGTTGCCTCCTTTCAGCACTGGGATGTCATTCTATTGTTGTCTGTCTGGCCTTTGTACTTTCTAAATAAGCTCTTACTCTCTTGTGGGAAATATGCCTTTTGTTTACTGTCATAATATTGGCTTTATTTTTTTTTTTTTTGGTCTCCTTGTGTTCTGCAAGTCTAGCTACTTGTGTATTAGGCCTTTTGACATTGTCACAAAGATTCCCCAAGGCTTTGTTGAAAGTAAAAAGGTTTCTCTTATTCTGACTAGGTAATTTACTAGATTACCTTAAAATTGACTGATTCATCCCAATTTCATCTCAGTCTTTCTGTTAATCCCATACAGTATCCTTTAAAGCCTTTTAAGTCGTGTATTTCAATTATTAAATCTCCATTTGGCTCGTTTGTTTGTTTGTTTTGTTTTTCTAATGTCTGTATTGAGACACCTGCCACTTCAGGCATCCAGATAGTTCTTTACTTCATTAAGCATGGTCAAAATAGCTGTTGTTATGTCTTTAATAGTTCTAATGTCCAGGTAATATAAATTGAACAGATATCTTATTACCATTTCAGTTAAACAAAAGAAGATTGGTAGCACTCCAGAAACTCCAGGATCATTTGCATTTTGTTTATTTATTTGTTTGTATTGATTTTTGGTTTGTTAATCAAAATTGAGAATACTTAGGTTATGTTTATATGGGAGATAAATTGTCAAGTTCTTGAAAGAGAAGAAAGTTAAAGTTCTTGATCATATTAATTATCAATCACACTTCACAAGTTAAAATACAGTGAAGTGCCTTGAATCTGCCATCAGAGTGCAGACCTCCTCCGTTAGCCAAGGGCCCATGGGGAGCTGGGTCTTTGGCCACCATCTCAGAAGCTCCAACACTGGCCTTTGCCTGTAGCCAAGAGAATAATGTGTGTAATGTGTAACTTTGTTGTAGAGTATATACCAGAGTTCATCCTCAATGCAGACTTTCCTTTGTCTACTTCATTTTGATTTCTGATTTAGAAGACCTTACCCCAATCTTAAAAAAAATTGAGCCATGCACACTCTTTGCAGATGTGGAGCCTTTATTTACCCTGATTTGGTCTGGGTTCCTGCTCCCCGTAGCAAAGAATTGTCTTTTTGTTTTCAAATTTATGTTTTAATCATTTTTTATACAATATAATCAAATGAACGATCAGGTCTCCCTCAACTCCTCCCAGTCTCTACCCATCCAACTTCATGTTCTCTGCCTGTTTCTCTCTCTCTAAACCAGCCCACAAATTGAAAATCAAAACATACAAAAATAAAACAAAAGGAAACAAAAGCATCCACTGCTCTGTCCCCCAACCAACCAAACCATGAACTCTATGTTGTATTGGTCAATTAGTTATTCCTGAGTGTGGGGCATGGCCTGCAGTGTGGCTGATAGACCCAGTGACACTCCGTTGGAGGAAACTGACTTTCTCTTTCCCAACAGCTATCAGTTTGCAAATACCTTCCTGGTACAGGGTGGGACTTTGTACTAACCTCCTCTTCTTCATGCTAGCATTTTCTCTGATTTGAACCTGTACAGGCTTGTCTTAATTACTGTTTCATTGATGTGAAGAGACACCATGACCAAGGCAAATCTTATAAAGGACAACCGTTAATTGGGGTTCATGTATACTTTCAGAGGTTCAGTCTGTTATTGTCATGGCAGCCGGCAGGCAGACATGGTGCAGAAGTTGCTAAGAGCTAGACTGTCTGCCAGGCAATTAGGAGGAGGCTTTCAAAGTCTCCCTCCCTACCCCAGTGACACACTTCCTCCAACAAGGCTATACCCACACCAACAAGGCCACACTTCCTAATAGTGCCACACCCTGAGCCAAGCATACTCAAACCACCACAAGGTTTTATGCATTCTGTCACAGTCTCTGTGCATGAATATGCGTATCTGTCCTGTTGTGTCTGGAAGACACAGGTTCCTTGGAGTCATTCCCCATCTCTGCCTCTTATAATCTCTCTGCCTTCTCTTCTGCATACATCCCTGAGCCTCCAGGGGAGGGTTTTGATGAAGACATCCCATTTAGGACTGAGTGCTCCAAACTTCCCCCTCTCTGCACACTCTCTGCCCGTGGATCCCTTTGTTAATTTGCATATGTTTCAAGAAGAAACTTCTGATGGTGATTGAGTGATGTATTGATCATCTATAATCGACGATGATGATTTCCACTGCGGTGCAACACAAGCTCAGGCAGGGAGTCTCAGCAAATAAAAGGCTACCTTGTTTGCCTGATAGAATGCATTGCTTATTACATTAGTTTATTCATCTGTACTTTGTTTTATGCAAGAAAATGTTTACCCTTGTTAAAAGTGTTAGTGGCCCTGTCACCTAGCAGCCACTTGGCCACCCCTGGTTCTTTTAACAGTGTGTTTTGACTTAGTTCATCTGTTTTCCCTATTCATTAGCTTTTCAAAATGAGGTATTTTATGCTGGTATAAAATTTAAAAATTTCTTTTTGGATTTCTTCGTTGATGATAAAATAGTATGCTAACATCTTGTTTTTTTTTTTCCTGTATTAAATAGGATTTGATATACTTGGAATGATAGCAGCTTTTGGCCCTTATTAAACAGCAAAAAATAAAATAAAATGAATGTACAGTTCTGTTTTATGCTTTAAAATAATGTTTATATGACAGTGTCATAATACAAAGGCAGATGCTACATTAAAGTATAAAAGTGCAGTAAGTTTATTTAAAGTAGAGGTTCTCAGCCTGTGGATTGTGACCCCTCTAGGGCAGGTGTGTGTGTTTGTGACATATCAGATATTTACATTATTCATAACAGTACTGAAATAATTTTATGGTTGGGGGTCATCACAACATGAGAAACAATATTAAAGGGTCCCAGCATTAGGAGGGTTAAGAATCACAAGTTTTATTTTATTATTATTATTTTTAATCAAATGGACAGTTAGCCAATGACCTGCTGCCATCTTCCTGTAAGAAATAATTGAATTAAAATAATTTAAGGGTATTCAGGAATAGTTTTCTAGTCATGAAACACTCTTCCTTATTTTAATTCTCATGTGTTACTTATTTTTCATTGTAGCTTAGGCTAGCCTGGAACACTCTATGTAGCTAAAGGCAGGCCTCAGACACATGAGCCTCCTGCCAAAGCCTCCTAGGTGTTGGGATTAGAACATGAAAACTTCTCTGATTTTTGGAAACACAGAAGTGCTAAAGTCCTTCTCATCTTTAACAAGTGGCATTTCCTTCTACCTATGAACAGATTCTGTGGCCAATCAATAATTCAGCAGTTGTTTTGGCTTTAAACAAAAGAGATAACATTCCTAAGAATTTATTATGTATGTTTTTTGCCGCTGAGTGAGCAAGACAAATACTTACCCATCAGTGCTGACGGGTTGGCAATTTCTGAAACATGAAGGCACGGCTCCTCATAAATAACAGAGTAACAGAATCATGGAGAATTTGGCAGAGATCAATCTGTAGATGGATGAGTTAGTCTGTAAGCAAATAGCTGCTCAACTTCTAACTTTTAAGGATGCCCTTGTTTCTAACCTAGATGCTTGGATATTAGTAGAGATGAGAGAATTTACAACAAAGGCTAATAGGTCATCAGCTGAGCACTGTATATGAGGGCATATTATATTTTAAGTACAGCGGAGGGAGGAACATTCTACCCTGCTAGGTCTACAAAACCACCTTTCCATGCTGTTGTACAAGTTAGCTATGACTGTTCAGATGAGTTGAATTTGACATAGTGTCTTGGGATGAGAAATTGATATGTTTTGTTGATGACCTTCAAAACTCTACCATTAAAACATTTGGCACTAGCTGAGCATTAATCCCAGTTCAAGAGGCAGAGGTAGAGGCAGACACAGGTGGATCTCTGTGAGTTTGAGGCCAGTGTGGCCTACAAAGCAAGTCTGGGACATCCAGGGCTACACAGAGAAACCCTGTCTTGAAAAACCAAATCAGAACACCCAAAACCAAAACCAAGCAAGCAACAACAAAAACAACCAAAAAAGGTTTGGCAGTCTTGTTACATTATTTTGGCCATACTTATAAGACCTTGTTTTGTGACATGTACTATGTGTATGTCAGTTAATGTGTATAAAAGCATACACACATAAAAGCATACATATGAACTTTTGTTGTTCAGCACTGTTACTGGGCAGATGTGACAACAAATTAATGATCCCAACTAAGAGCCAACTTGGTGAACCAGTGAGTCTTATTGGGGTTATGTATAGGAATATGCGTGAGGGGTTACTTAAAGAAGAAGAAATGACTCAGACTGTCGCATCATCAAGAGCCTACCTTAGCAAGATTACAAATCTAGAAGCCTGGATCAGGCTGCACAGCTTGCAGGCAGCTTGATGGGTAGCTCAGCTGACCTGAGCTGCTTCTAGGCATCTTGTCTTGTCCGGGAGTGTCTCCAAGCTGCCTTTAGTATTTAATTTGCTCTCAGAGTCAGGGGCTAGTGCATCCTGTCAGGTTCAGGAACTTCCTGAGTTTTCAGAGTTGTTTACTTCCTGGAACTCAACAAGCTTCTTGCATGAGGGAATTGCATCTCTCTCTCTATCTGTCTTTCTCTCTGTCTCTCTCTCTCTGTCTCTGTCTCTCTCTTTCCTTTCTCCTCCCTCCCTCCCTCCCTCCCTCCCTCCCTCCCTCCCTCCCTCCCTCCCTCTGTCTCTGTCTCTGTCTCTGACTCTGTCTCTGTCTCTGTCTCTGTCTCTGTCTCTGTCTCTGTCTCTGTCTCTGTCTCTCTCTTTATTTTTTGTGTATGGAATTTTGCCTGCATGCATGTCTCTATACCACTTGTATACCTGGTAGCCTGTGGAGGCCAGAAGGGATTGGACACCCTGTAACTGTGTTACAGATGGCCGTGAGCCAGCATGTGGGTGGTGGGACTGGAACCTGGATCCCCTGAAAGAGTAGCATTGCAGAATCATCTCTCTAGTCCTTCATCTCTCTTTAGAACAGTTTTAATGAGCTTCACTCTAACATGGACTGTTTATAACACATTAGCAGTCCTTCCTACCCTGCCACATTTCTCTAGTAAATGCTCCACAGGAACTGAAAACTCATAGTGTTGCCTAAGACTTCCTGTCTCCTTACCAGGCACCTGCCAACATATCCAATTCTGAGTGAATAGGAGGTGATCCAAAATAGAGTTAATGTGATTGAACTTTCAAGTGAAATACAGACATAGATGGTTCCTTTTCTGTGTCCAAAGACAATAAATGAAGTGTCAGGAGATACCTGTATGATCAGTGACTTGCCATTGGCTCTTTCACAGGTATAGTCAGTGAGGGAAGAAAAAGTTTAAATAGTTAAAAATTTGTGTCACATTTTCCATGTGTATGTGTGCATATGTGTGTGTGTGGGGGGGAGTGTTGTACACACTTCACATGTGAAGGCAGGCCAGAGAAGAACATTTGTGTCATATTCCTTCCTGTTTTACTAGTAGCTTTAAGAGAAGGTCTCTCTCTAAACCAGAAGCTGGCTGGTTTTGCTACATTGAGTAGACAATGAGTTCCTGGGAGTAGCTTGCCTCTGTTCCACAATGCTGAGGTTACAGGCATGTCCAGCCATGTCCAGATGTTTCCATGGGTACTGGGGATTCAAAATGAGATCCCCATCCTTTGACTGAGAGACCTCCCCAGACACCATGGGCCCCCTTGACTGAGAGATCTCCCCAGACACCATGGATCCCATTTTTAAAGCTTCAACAGCAGTTTTCTCCTTGGAATGCTTTTTCTAGATATTTTTGTATGTTTGGAAAACCCTTTTACATTTGGATAATATTTATATCTTTTTACATTTAGAAGTTTTATTGGGAATATCACTTCACAGGGGCAAAAATGATTTGTGAAATAGATAATGTGATAGATAGCCTCACAGAACAGTAAACTGAGCTATGTATCTTTCTGATAATGTGCAGCTTTCTCTTAAGCATTGCCCCTCCTGAAAGAATTTGTTCTAACAGTAAGAAGGTAGAAACATTGACTTCTGTTATTTAGACATATGTTTTTACATTTTTATTGGATATTTTATTTATTTACATTCAAATATTATCCCCTTTCCCAGTTTCCCCTCCAGAAACCCCCTATCCCATTTCCTCTGCTTCTATGAGGGTGCTCCCCCACCCACCGTATTTGGACATTTCTTGTGTTTGCTAATGAAAATACCATTCGGGCTATTGTAGCAAATTTGGGCTATATGCACAGTTGATGTCTCCTGAGGTAGAAGTATCGGGGGGAAAAAAAGAGGAAAGTTTGACACTGAAAAAGAACTAGACAGTGGAAGCTGATCAATCTGGAATCCTCAGCTAGAAAAGGCCGGGGATCTAGAGTAGAATAATCTAGATTCAGAAACTGCTAGGGAATGAAAAAGTAGACGTGTATCTTTCTCTTTTGGTGTATTTCTCACCTTCCCATTTGGTTTTAATTTACATTTCCCTGAGATACATGGTGCTTTCCATGTAGTCATTGGCCACTAGTGAATATATATATATATATTTTGGTTTTTTTTGAATATATATTTTTGAAAATATATTTTTTTTGCCAGTTTAAGTGGGCTGCTTGTCTCTCTGTTGTGTTGTTCCAGCTCTAGCTGGTCTGGACAGCAGTCCTTTGCCATACATGTCCTTCGTCAGTGTTTCAGAGGCTCACTGTCTCTGAGATCACTCTTCATTTTCATCATGGTGTCTTTTGATGAGCAGAAAATTTAAACTTTAATCGTTTTTGTGACTTACGCATACATTCTCCTTTGCTAAAAACCTTACAGCTTTAATATTTAGACATAGCTCATTTATTTATTTATTTCTACCTTACTGAATTTCATGATTTTTGAGAATAGATCTTCTAAAGTATGTAAAATAACAGCCAGTTAAAATTACTTTTATTTAGGTTCAAGTATGTTTAACAAGATCACAAAAATCCTATTAAATATCTCTTTTGAGAAAATGTATGCAGGTTTGGAATTGTGGGAAAAAAACCAGACCATTTTCCAAAGTTTGTTCTGCCTTCTGGCCTGGAGTTTAATAACACTAATGATTTTTCTGATCCAAAGGCTACCTTGACTTCCTTTAGCATAGTTGCTTCAGGTAACGGTATGGACTGTCATGTCTGGGTAACAGCCAGCACAAGGAGTCTCTTCCCACAGGAACCTGGGAGGAAAATAAACAGGTTACTTCCTCCTCCTGGTCCCACTGGTCCTCATACCTGCCCTCTCTATACAGCTAGATCGGAATAATGTGACTGGTCTCACTCTTTCAGGCTAAGACTGTAGCTTATGCCCCTGGGAAGCATGATGCTTGATCTTAGTTGTCAACATGATTGATTTTAAAATCATCTGGAATCAGACCTTCAGAAGTGTCTAGCCGGCTGTTCCTGGCGAGGCTTACCTGAATGGGGAGACCCACCTGAAAAAAAAGGGGAGGGGGGAAGAAAAGAGAAAGCAAGTCGAATGCCAGCCTTTCTTGCTTGATTTCCTGTTTCGTTGAGTGTGGAGAGGGAGGAGTCACAGCTGAGGAGCACTTCCGCTACTTTGTCTTTCCTACTCGATGGACCACATCCTCACACTGTGAACCAAAGCAGTCCCTCCATTGAGTTGCTTTTCAGCTTTTTTGTTTGGGTTTTGCAATTCTGAAAATCCATCCCAGCCAAACATTGAGTTATGCCCTCAGTCCTTCAGTGGCCTTTTGTCACGGCAGTGAAAAGGTAAGTAATGTGGATTGTGTGTCTCCCATCTGCTGTGTGAGGAGAGGAGAGTGACGCTGTTGAGTGAGCAGGCCGCCGGATATTCTCTTCAGCAGAGGGCAGCGGCTCATTTCAGCTCTCACGTCACATCTGTTCAGAAAATAGATTTCCTGAAACTTAAGTGACTGTGGATTAAGTTTTGGCAAGACTGATCCAGTGGAAGCCAAACGGAGCGTGTCACCTCAGAGTGTCGGGAAGCCAGGCACTTGCTCAGTTCTGTTGCAGTTCTCTGCACATTGCTTCCTTTGAAATTTGCAGCCAGAGTCTAAATTTCTCACCTTTTAATGTCTGAAAATGGGGGCACCATTTGGCATTGTTGGTGTTGTCCAGGCAACCCATCCAAATTAGAATATATTTGCCAAATCGAAGAACAGTCCTCTAAGAGCTTAGCCTCATGCACTAGCAATGTCCTCCTAAGCCAGTTAATCCACAGACTGTTACTAGTTGTGGGTTTTGTGCCATTTCCACTGGTGACAGAAACTCATGGTGTGATGTCTTCCCAGAAGATTTGCCTCCCTAACTTAAAAAAGTTTCTAATATAAAGGTTGTATTATCAACAAACGCTAGAGTTTGAAAGAACCAAATAGGATTTTGAAGATTACCCTTCTTTAACAATGCCTTAAATTTTTATCTCCTTATCCATTCCGCGTGGCTTTCTTTCTCAAGACATTATGGTTTATTGTGTCTCCAGCAGGTACCTTGCATGTGATTTACACAGTGAATGG
Organism: Mus caroli; assembly: GCF_978045245.1. NCBI lineage: Eukaryota > Metazoa > Chordata > Mammalia > Rodentia > Muridae > Mus > Mus caroli. The sequence continues at coordinate 61,053,880 of NW_028227261.1, forward strand.
CCCTGCTTTCAGAGCAAGTTAATGATATAATATCCCCATTTATATTCAGTGCAGTCAACACTCTCTAGCTCTCAGAATAATAAAAGCACCTGCATTTAATATACATGGAAGAATGGGAAGGCAAATAGCAGATAAGGCACAATCAGGTAAGTGTAATCAGATAAAATATCACAATATTATAGTAGATCAGCATCTGGTAATGACTTGAATTTTGAAAGACTGACAATCAGCAAGGCCTAAAGCAGCCAGGCATCCTCGTTCCCAGCAACTCTCTGCAGAGCTGATTGCTCCTCTCGTGTGTTTTCTGGCAGATTAAGCAGGTAGTTTCTTATTTTAACTCTTCTAGGACTACAATGTCACACAGAAAAATATCAGCAGTGTTCCTTATGAGACCATATCAGAAACAAAAACAAGCGACATACCTGAAAGGAAAACGTTCCATTCCCAGCAGTTATCTCAAACTGATCCAAATCAGTTTTATTTAAAAAAACAAAAAAGAATAAATATTGGAGTCAGCGGCAGAACTTTCGTTTCTGCCTCAATCTTCGTCTGAATGAAATTGACAATTTCTTCTTCTTCCTCTTTTTCTTTTAAACAACAGAGAATGCTTAGGTAACCAGAACCTATTCTGCCAGGTCATGTTCACCTTTGACCATAGCCATCTGGTAAACCTGGCTGTGCATACTAGTATTCCATGAGCCCTAGTGTATCAGACCCCAATGGGTTACAGTAGAAAGCATTGAATTTGCCAAAGTCATAAGTGAAAAAACCCTAGCTTACAGGGTGGGTGTCACAGTTCTCTTAGGCTTTTTTTTTTTTTTTTAAGTTACTCTATGTTGGAAGCCATGGATCTTTTCATGTAACTGCTTTCACCTTTCCAGGTGTTTCTGAGACATAGGAAGTATAGGTTGTGAGACATGGGAGAGCCCAGGTACAGAGGGGCTACAGTAAACATATGCCCAACTAAGAGGTTGCCCTGATGTTGGTGTCCTCTTCTGCCACAAGGCCCAATTGCCTCCTAGTTTGCCGCAATTAAAAGTTATGATATGCAGAAACTGAACTGCCATATCCATCTCCTGACAAGGGCTCTGCTCACTTTCTTGTTCCTGTTCTAAGGGTGATAACCCCAGACACTGGGAAAACAGTGTTACATGAAACTTGCATAAATCTGAGTGTGGATGAGATGAAATTACCATCTGTTGCACTTAGAACTGAGACAGCAAAGTGTAGGGAAACCTGTGACTCTGCTACACAAACATCCCTCTTCTGGCAAGGCACATAGCAGCCTGGCAGAAGGTCAGAGATGCCATACGTATAGGCCTTTACAGCCTTCACCAAGACACAGCCAAGCCAGCAAGCCCAGAAAGAGGGTCACTCCGGTCCTGCCTCTTGAGCTGTGGGTGATCTACTCCTGAGAGATCCACATGCCCCTCACGAGGAACTGCAGCCTCCCCTTGGCCCTCTCTTACAATCTACTGCATAATGCTTCACCAACCCAAAGGCGAGAGCTCATCAGACACGTCTCAGTCCTGTAGTAGAGATTGTCCTATGGTGATGAAATCTGTTTGTCTGTGTCCATATATGTTTAGGCTTGTATTTATAATATTCTTTGTTCTATTGCTTAACACAGAAGAAACTTCATAAAACCAGTAACTACTTTGGAGCAAGGATCATCTGTGGCTTTTGACCAGTTTCACTCATGATTGACTCTACAATAACTATATACCCTTACCTTTTAGGGTCTCCCCACAGTGAGTTCTCAGAAAAAAGAAAAACTAGATAAATAAAATTAAAAAGAGGTGATTTTTTTTCTATTGGAAAATAAACAAACACAAGCACACACAGGAACACACCACACCATTCTGGTCATCTCTGTGGATCTAGTGTTTCTAGGCATTTTGAGCATTGTTCAAAGACTAAAGAAACATACAGGTGGCAAGGAATTTTCTCCAGAAGCTAAGTGAAGGTAGAGGTTATCTATACTACAAAGGAGCAGTGGACTCCAATCCAGAGTGCTCAAGAGTCCCTGCTTGGGGCTCCCTTTTTTGTGGATCCAGAAGGAGGAGAAATCTGTTGCTAGGGGTTGGGTATAGGTAATCTTTTGGTTTTAATTGATGTCCTTTTCATGTCAGACATATCCTGAAACTTATCCAGCAACTGCAGACAATGGGCTGGTCCAGCTAGGACTGGCTTTAGGTACATGCAGAGTAAGGTAAACATGTCCTCTGAGTGAACTTTTATCATCTTACCTGTGCATGATTGGGTATGCATGTGATTGAAATTATTCACATCATAGTAAAGGATGTGTGTAGTGAACTAAGGCTTACAGAACCCAAGCCTATTAGTCAAAAGCAGATCACTTATGCCCTGCTCCTAGCAACCAACCCTTCCTTCTCCTAGACTCACAAAAGGAATACCCAGGTCGCAGTGACCAGGCACTCTTTAAGTTGCAAGCCTTCTCAGATCACACTTTCATGCAGCACATTTAACCCAAATTTAAACTTTGCTTTGGAATCAAACCCCTGCTGCATTAATTCGTTTGTGATTCTTCAACTCTTTGAACAAGATTCCAAGAACCTGGAAACACCTGCTCAGACAGAGACTACCACTAACAAGACTGCTCTATTTTCTGTGGATACAATGTCTCTCAAGAGCATGCCTGTCTTTCTACCTATCTGGTTTTGGATTTCTGTACCAGTCTTTTTCTGATGGTAGTGAAGGCTGACTACTAAGATCAGGGTGCCAGCATGGCAGGCTCTGGAAGGTCCTGTTCCTGGCTTGTAGTCAGCAGTCATCTTACTGTGCAAGTCCACAACCTGCTTTCTGTATGCCCAAGGACAGAGAAAGTTGGATCTTTGGTTTCTTTATTCAGTTATAATCTCACTAGGAGGGGCCTATTACTATGACTAGATCTGTGCCTGTTACAAATCTCCAACACCAGATATCGTCACAATAAGGGTTATGATTTCAATGAGTGAATTTAGGGGGAGTCACACTTCAGTCTTTTCACCGTGCTACCCAGTTGTATCATTTTGGTAAAGTTGCTAAGGTTGAAAGAGAACCATTGTCTTCAGAAAAAGGGAGTCTTGGAGACTATCAATTCAGTCCATAATGGATCAAGTACCAGTTGCCCGGGAGTCCTGGCAGCCCTGAGTGTCTCCCATTCTCATCCATACCAATCCAGTGCCTGCATTTCCTCATCCACGATGCAACACTGTAGTCTAATAAAGGGAGATCAGTCCAAGAGAAAGTGTTTATGTTAATAATTAAAAGGAAAAATGGCAGCTTTCAGGGTAGTAATTGGTACCATCAGTCCCTTGTATGTCTGTTAGTCTTTCTGCCCTTTGTTATTACTTTCCGCACTGTAACATGGACCAATTAGAATTTGGAATTAAATTAACACAGAGAGAAGAATTAATCTACCCAAGAAAATTTCCGTTATAATTTCCATTGTATTACCACAGGTGTAAAAGGACCGAGTTTCAGGTTTTGAATGACTGGAATAGAAAGCATAGTGGAGTTTGTGGAGAGTTGGGGATTAATTATAAACCTGCCTTCTAAGCAGTCGGTTTTGTATGTTTATTTCCATATAATCCATTATCGAATGCTTTGGGGAGATGGGTTGAGATTTGCATTTTACAATTGAAATAGTGAGTCTCTTCAAGGTCAGAAGATGAAATCTAGATTATCAATTTAAACATGAATTGCACAATGCTAGAAGTTGAAAAGGCATCCCCCACTTCTCATTTTACTTCTTTGAGGCTTACTAGGGAAGAATCAAAGAAGCCTATTGTTATTATTTTAAGCTGTCATTGTCTGAGTCTGGGCTGTGACAAGCAATGCTAAGCATGTTTTAAAAAGATACATTACTGCTCTGATATATAGCAGTCATCTTAGACCAAATGTGATGGAGATTATTTCATCTTTCAGATTGAAAACATTTCTGTTTCCGCTGGAAGCCACATTAACATGTCTTGTGTACACAATGATGGCGATAGTGCAGCCAACATTATTCTCTGGTTACACTGGCGTGTCTCACCCTCACAGTCCTCCTCTTGAAGGCCTGGGGTGCTACAGTAAGGAGTTATCAAGGTGTCTAAGGTGTGGCCTGATCATTGATCACCCGCTTATTTAGATTAGACTGTTGTATTGCACAGCACACCATGGTTGCATTTGGGTATGAAGCATGGACCGTCCTAACTGAAGACTTTGGCTTATATGAATCATTTTTGGATACGAAGTTCTGACTTTTGTTTTTGAGTCAAGGTCACAAGTACCCAGGCTGGCAACAAACTTGCTGAGGATGACCTACCTCCGGCATCCTCCTACCTCTGGCACTGAATTTGAAGCTTACAGGCATGGACCATCGTGCCCAGCGTATGTGCTGCTAGGCATCGGACTTAGGGTTTCGTGCTGCTCGGCCAGTGCTCAGTCAGCCGAGCCACATCTTCTGCTCTGAAGTGCTGACCTTCTGGAACAAGAATAAGGATAAGATGTCTGTGAAAACATGGCGTGAGGACTTCCCCAGAACTGTATGCGCTTTCCCTCTCCTATAGTTTTGGGCTAAAAATTTTTGGTGACAAAAAAATACTTGTAAATTTTATTTTCAATGATATTTGGGTCCAATTCCACCCCAAATGTAAAGGTGGCCCCTTCAAGTTCTGGCAGCCAGAGATGGTGCAGTCTTTTTTTTTTTTTTATATTTTTATTACATATTTTCCTCAATTACATTTCCAATATTATCCCAAAAGTCCCCCATAGCGCCCCCCACTTCCCTACCCACCCATTCCCATTCTTTTGGCCCTGGCATTCCCCTATATTGGGGCATATAAAGTTTGCAAGTCCAATGGGCCTCTCTTTCCATTGATGGCCGACTAGGCCATCTTTCGATACATATGCAGCTAGAGACAAGAGCTCCAGGGTTCTGGTTAGAACATCATGTTGTTCCAACAATAGGGTTGCAGACCCCTTTAGCTCCTTGGGTACTTTCTCTAGCTTCTCCATTGGGAGCCCTGTGATACATCCAATAGCTGACTGTGAACATCCACTCCTGTGTTTGCTAGGCCCCGCCATCGTCTCACAAGAGACAGCTATATCTGGGTCCTTTCAGCAAAATCTTGCTAGTGTATGCAATGGTGTCAGCGTTTAGAAGCTGATTATGGGACGGATCCCTGGATACAGCAGTCTCTAAATGGTCCATCCTTTCATCACAGCTACGAACTTTGTCTCTGTAACTCCTTCCCTGGGTGTTTTGTTCCCAATTCTAAGAAGGTGCACAGTGTCCACACTTTGGTCTTCATTCTTCTTGAGTTTCATGCGTTTATCAAATTGTATCTTATATCTTGGGTATCCTAAGTTTTGGGCTAATATCCACTTATCAGTGAATACATATTGTGTGAGTTCTTTTGTGATTGTGTTACTTCACTCAAGATGATGCCCTCCAGGTCCATCCATTTGGCTAGGAATTTCATAAATTCATTCTTTTTAATAGCTGAGTAGTACTCCATTGTGTAAATGTACCATAATTTCTGTATCCATTCCTCTGTTGAGGGACATCTGGGTTCTTTCCAGCTTCTGGCTATTATAAATAGGGCTGCTATGAACATAGTGGAACATGTGTCCTTTTTACCGGTTGGGACATCTTCTGGATATATGCCCAGGAGAGGTATTGCTGGATCCTCCGGTAGTACTATGTCCAATTTTCTGAGGAACCGCCAGACTGATTTCCAGAGTGGTTGTACAAGCTTGCAATCCCACCAACAATGGAGGAGTGTTCCTCTTTCTCCACATCCTCGCCAGCAACTACTGTCACCTGAATTTTTGATCTTAGCCATTCTGACTGGTGTGAGGTGGAATCTCAGGGTTGTTTTGATTTGCATTTCCCTGATGATTAAGGATGTTGAACATTTTTTCAGGTGTTTCTCTGCCATTCGGTATTCCTCAGGCGAGAATTCTTTGTTCAGTTCTGAGCCCCATTTTTTAATGGGGTTATTTGACTTTCTGGAGTCCACCTTCTTGAGTTCTTTATATATATTGGATATTAGTCCCTTATCTGATTTAGGATAGGTGAAGATCCTTTCCCAATCTGTTGGTGGTTTTTTTGTCTTATTGATGGTGTCTTTAGCCTTGCAGAAGCTTTGTAGTTTCATGAGGTCCCACTTGTCAATTCTCGATCTTACAGCACAAGCCATTACTGTTCTATTCAGGAATTTTTCCCCTGTGCCCATATCTTCAAGGCTTTTCCCCACTTTCTCCTCTATAAGTTTCAGTGTCTCTGGTTTTATGTGAAGCTCCTTGATCCACTTAGACTTGACCTTAGTACAAGGAGATAGGAATGGATCGATTCGCATTCTTCTACATGTTAACAACCAGTTGTGCCAGCACCATTTGTTGAAAATGCTGTCTTTCTTCCACTGGATGTTTTTAGCTCCCTTGTGGAAGATCAAGTGACCATAGGTGTGTGGGTTCATTTCTGGGTCTTCAATTCTATTCCATTGGTCTATTTGTCTGTCACTATACCAGTACCATGCAGTTTTTATCACAATTGCTCTGTAGTAGAGCTTTAGGTCCGGCATGGTGATTCCACCAGAGGTTCTTTTATCCTTGAGAAGAGTTTTTGCTATCCTAGGTTTTTTGTTATTCCAGATGAATTTGCAGATTGCACTTTCTAATTCGTTGAAGAATTCATTTGGAATTTTGATGGGGATTGCATTGAATCTGTAGATTGCTTTTGGCAAGATAGCCATTTTTACAATGTTGATCCTGCCAATCCATGAGCATGGGAGATCTTTCCATCTTCTGAGATCTTCTAGAATTTCTTTCTTCAGAGACTTGAAGTTTTTATTATACAGATCTTTCCCTTCCTTAGTTAGAGTCACGCCAAGATATTTTATATTATTTGTGACTATTGAGAAGGGTGTTGTTTCCCTAATTTCTTTCTCAGCCTGTTTATTCTTTGTGTAGAGAAAGGCCATTGATTTGTTTGAGTTAATTTTATATCCAGCTACTTCACCGAAGCTGTTTATCAGGCTTAGGAGTTCTCTGGTGGAATTTTTAGGGTCACTTATATATACTATCATATCATCTGCAAAAAGTGATATTTTGACTTCATCTTTTCCAATTTGTATCCCTTTGATCTCCTTTTGTTGTCGAATTGCTCTGGCTAGGACTTCAAGTACAATGTTGAATAGGTATGGAGAAAGTGGACAGCCTTGTCTAGTCCCTGATTTTAGAGGGATTGCTTCAAGCTTCTCACCATTTACTTTGATGTTGGCTACTGGTTTGCTGTAGATTGCTTTTATCATGTTTAGGTATGGGCCTTGAATTCCTGACCTTTCCAAGACTTTTATCATGAATGGGTGTTGGATCTTGTCAAATGCTTTTTCCGCATCTAACGAGATGACCATGTGGTTTTTGTCTTTGAGTTTGTTTATATACTGGATTACGTTGATGGATTTCCGTATATTGAACCATCCCTGCATCCCTGGGATGAAACCTACTTGGTCAGGATGGATGATTGTTTTGATGTGTTCTTGGATTCGGTTAGCAAGAATTTTATTGAGGATTTTTGCATCAATATTCATAAGGGATATTGGTCTGAAGTTTTCTATCTTTGTTGGGTCTTTTTGTGGTTTAGGTATCAGAGTAATTGTGGCTTCATAGAATGAGTTGGGTAGAGTACCTTCTGTTTCTATTTTGTGGAATAGTTTGTGAAGAACTGGGATTAGATCTTCTTTGAAGGTCTGATAGAACTCTGCACTAAACCCATCTGGTCCTGGGCTTTTTTTGGTTGGGAGACTATTAATGACTGCTTCTATTTCTTTGGGGGATATAGGGCTGTTTAGATCATTAACCTGATCTTGATTCAACTTTGGTACCTGGTATCTGTCTAGGAACTTCTCCATTTCATCCAGGTTCTCCAGTTTTGTTGAGTATAGCCTTTGGTAGAAGGATCTGATGGTGTTTTGGATGTCTTCAGGATCTGTTGTTATGTCTCCTTTTTCATTTCTGATTTTGTTAATTAGGATGCTTTCCCTGTGCCCTCTAGTGAGTCTGGCTAAGGGTTTATCTATCTTGTTGATTTTCTCAAAGAACCAGCTCCTTGATTGGTTGATTCTTTGAATAGTTTTTCTTGTTTCCACTTGGTTGATTTCACCCCTGAGTTTGATTATTTCCTGCCGTCTACTCCTCTTGGGTGAATTTGCTTCCTTTTGTTCTAGTGCTTTTAGGTGTGTTGTCAAGCTGCTAATGTGTGCTCTTTCTAGTTTCCTTTTGGAGGCACTCAGAGCTATGAGTTTTCCTCTTAGAAATGCTTTCATTGCGTCCCATAAGTTTGGGTATGTTGTGGCTTCATTTTCATTGAACTCTAAAAAGTCCTTAATTTCTTTCTTTATTCCTTCCTTGACCAAGGTATCATTGAGAAGAGTGTTGTTCAGTTTCCACGTGAAGGTTGGCTTTCTATTATTTATTTTGTTATTGAAGATCAGCCTTAGTCCATGGTGATCTGATAGGATGCATGGGACAATTTCAATGTTTTTGTTTCTGTTGAGTCCTGTTTTGTGCCCAATTACGTGGTCAATTTTGGAGAAGGTACCATGAGGTGCTGAGAAGAAGGTGTATCCTTTTGTTTTAGGGTAAAATGTTCTGTAGATATCTGCCAGATCCATTTGATCCATAACTTCTGTTAGTTTCACTGTGTCCCTGTTTAGTTTCTGTTTCCATGATCTGTCCATTGGTGAAAGTGGTGTGTTGAAGTCTCCCACTATTATTGTATGAGGTGCAATGTGTGCTTTGAGATTTACTAAAGTTTCTTTAATGAATGAGGCTGCCTTTGTATTTTGAGCATAGATATTCAGGATTGATAGTTCCTCTTGGAGGATTTTACCTTTGATGAGTATGAAGTGCCCCTCCCTGTCTTTTTTGATGACTTTGGGTTGGAAGTCAATCTTATCTGATATTAGAATGGCTACTCCAGCTTGTTTCTTCAGACCATTTGCTTGGAAAATTGTTTTCCATCCTTTCATTCTGAGGTAGTGTCTATCTTTTTCTCTGAGATGAGTTTCTTGTAAGCAGCAAAATGTTGGGTCTTGTTTGTGTAGCCAGTTTGTTAGTCTATGTCTTTTTATCGGGGAGTTGAGTCCATTGATATTAAGAGATATTAAGGAAAAGTAATTGTTGTTTCCTGTTATTTTTGTTGTTCAAGTTGGCATTCTGTTCTTGTGGCTGTCTTCTTTTAGGTTTGTTGAGGGATTACCTTCTTGTTGTTTCTAGGGCGTGGTTCCTGTCCTTGTATTGGTTTTTTTCTGTTATTATCCTTTGAAGGGCTGGATTCGTGGAGAGATAATGTGTGAATTTGGCTTTGTCGTGGAATACTTTGGTTTCTCCATCTATGTTAATTGAGAGTTTGGCTGGGTATAGTAGCTTGGGCTGGAATTTGTGTTCTTTTAGTGTCTGTATAACATCTGTCCAGGATCTTCTAGCTTTCATAGTCTCTGGTGAAAAATCTGGTGTAATTCTGATAGGCTTGCCTTTATATGTTACTTGGCCTTTTTCTCTTACTGCTTTTAGTATTCTATCTTTATTTAGTGCATTTGTTGTTCTGATTATTATGTGTCGGGAGGTATTTCTTTTCTGGTCCAGCCTATTTGGAGTTCTGTAGGCTTCTTGTATGTTCATGGGCATCTCTTTCTTTAGATTTGGGAAGTTTTCTTCTATAATTTTGTTGAAGATGTTTGCTGGTCCTTTGAGTTGAAAATCTTCATTCTCATCCACTCCTATTATCCGTAGGTTTGGTCTTCTCATTGTGTCCTGTATTTCCTGGATGTTTTGAGTTAGGATCTTTTTGCATTTTCCATTTTCCTTGATTGTTGTGCCCATGTTCTCTATGGAATCTTCTGCACCTGAGATTCTCTCTTCCATCTCTTGTATTCTGTTGCTGATGCTTGCATCTATGGTTCCAGATTTCTTTCCTAGGGTTTCTATCTCCAGTGTTGCCTCATTTTGGGTTTTCTTTATTGTGTCTACTTCCCTTTTTAGGTCTAGTATGGTTTTGTTCATTTCCATCATCTGATTGGATGTGTTTTTCTGTTTCTCTTTAAGGACTTCTACCAGTTTGGTTGTGTTTTCCTGTTTTTCTTTAAGGACTTGTAACTCTTTAGCCATGTTCTCCTGTAGTTCTTTAAAGTCCTTCTTGATGTCCTCTACCATCATCATGAGATATGCTTTTAAATCCAGGTCTAGTTTTTCAGGTGTGTTGGGGTGCCCTGGACTGGGCGAAGTGGGAGTGCTGGGTCCTGATGATGGTGAGTGGTCTTGGTTTCTGTTAGTAAGATTCTTACCTTTACCTCTCGCCATCTGGTAATCTCTGGAGTTGTTATAGTTGTCTCTGTTCAGAGGTTGTTCTTCTGGGGATTCTGAGTATCCTCTGTCAGCAGACCTGTACAGACTAAGTTCGGCGGAGTCCCGGAGCCAAGATGGCGCTCCCTGCAGGGCAGGTCTCTGTCCTCCGGCTGGGAGGGTGCCGGAAGTCTGCGGCCCCAAAAGGGTGCTGCCTCAGCGGCTCTGTGGCTCCTGCCTGTCCCAGAAGCCGTCTGCCCCCGTGGTCCCCACTCTGACCTGTAGAGACTAAGCTTGGCGGAGTCCCGGAGCCAAGATGGCGCTCCCTGCAGGGCAGGTCACTGTCCTCCGACTGGGAGGGTGCCGGATGTCTGCGGCCCCAAAAGGGTGCTGCCTCAGCGGCTCTGTGGCTCCCGCCTGTCCCAGAAGCTGTCTGCCTCTGTGGTCCTCACTCTAACCTGTAGACTAAGTTCGGCGGAGTCCCGGAGCCAAGATGGCACTCTCTGCAGGGCAGGTCTCTGTCCTCCGGCTGGGAGGGTGCCGGAAGTCTGCGGCCCCAAAAGGGTGCTGCCTCAGCGGCTCTGTGGCTCCTGCCTGTCCCAGAAGCCGTCTGCCCCCTTGGTCCCCACTCTGACCTGTAGAGACTAAGCTTGGCGGAGTCCCGGAGCCAAGATGGCGCTCCCTGCAGGGCAGGTCACTGTCCTCCGACTGGGAGGGTGCCGGATGTCTGCGGCCCCAAAAGGGTGCTGCCTCAGCGGGTCTGTGGCTCCTGCCTGTCCCAGAAGCTGTCTGCCTCTGTGGTCCTCACTCTAACCTGTAGACTAAGTTCTGCGGAGTCCCAGAGCCAAGATGGCGCTCCCTGCAGGGCAGGTCACTGTCCTCCGACTGGGAGGGTGCCGGATGTCTGCGGCCCCTAAAGGGTGCTGCCTCAGCAGCTCTGTGGCTCCCGCCTGTCCCAGAAGCCGTCTGCCCCCGTGGTCCCCACTCTGACCTGTAGAGACTAAGCTCGGCGGAGTCCCGGAGCCAAGATGGCGCTCCCTGCAGGGCAGGTCTCTGTCCTCCGGCTGGGAGGGTGCCGGAAGTCTGCGGCCCCAAAAGGGTGCTGCCTCAGCGGCTCTGTGGCTCCTGCCTGTCCCAGAAGCCGTCTGCCCCCGTGGTCCCCACTCTGACCTGTAGAGACTAAGCTTGGCGGAGTCCCGGAGCCGATGGTGCAGTCTTGTGTGTCAGTTTTTGCTGGTCATTTCCAAGAAGAAGTTGAACTTTGACTTCAGTTTTCTCATGAGAGGTGGTTTCTTGCTTCTGTTTCTGAGCATAGCTGAGATCTGTTTGGTCTTTCAGAATATCTGAGTCTGAGTTTCTAAAAGTCATTAATGCCAGAAATGTGCTACTTCCCCAAAGCTTCGGCCTGAGGCCACTGGTGCTAGAAGTTCACTTGTGAAGGGGGTGTGGGGGGCAGGTGTAGAATGCCGCTACTGTCATGGGAGGGACCAGTGTCCTGAGCAGTTGTTTCTGAACCTTGCTAGCTTCATCCTAGGCCAAGATATAATTAAAACAAATAAATTAAAAATAAAAGGAGAATATTATTTTCATAGTATTTAAAATTATCTCATTTAATAACTTTAGATAAAATTCAGAAATTTTTGTTATTGTGTGATAACACATTTATCCAATAACATAAAACATTAAAAACACATGCATAGAATTCTTTTTATACACATAAATAGATGTGTATGGAAGATGTGTGTGTGTGTGTGTGTGTGTGTGTGAAAGTTGATCATGTTCATTCTCTCCTCCCTTCCCTCCTCTAAGGAACAAGTATGTTCTATTGGAGATGAAAAATGGCTAAATATAAAAAATGATCAGTGGAGAAAAATCATCTGAGAAAATAGTAACTTAGCTGACTAATGAGCATTACGATTAACATATTCTACACATCTATCAATAGCAAGGTTCAGTATGCCTCTGTTCCTCTCCAAAATTAATAATCACAGGTACCTGGGCCTTTCTACAATTTGAATCGTCTAATAGGCTCAGGCAACCGAATAGCAGAGAAGAATGTGGTCTTTCGCCTGTCTGTCGATCAGCAGTTTTCCTCAGGGTCTTCTCCAGTCTCAGCTCTCAGTGAGGCTTTCTCTTCCCCTCTCACTGTGTAGGCCAGTTAAGATGTAGCCTCTTTGTTTCCAAGACACTCTGAACAAAGTGTATTTACTGGATCATACGGATTCGCAGATGTGCTCTACATAGCTAAGTATATTCACGGGCTTCTTGATGAGAGCATCTATACTATTTGTTTTTGTGTACCTGACACATAGTAGGCACTGATGGGGCATTTGCTGAACAAATGCTCAATGCACTTTCTTCTGTTAGCATGCAGCAAAAGATCTTCAAGTCAAAGGGAGCTTTTGATGTAAAAAACATTGTTTATATTTTATAGTGTGTTTTAAGACACAGAAAGTTGCTGTGGGAACAATCATTGGCTTGGTGATGATGAAAGAATGGGACAGTCATGTGGGCAGAGGACAGTGAAGTAGGACAAGGGCCCTGGTGTAGGTACAGCTTTGTCATAGACCTGGCCATGGTTCTGGGACTTACCGTCTTTAGACTCCCCACTTCATTTCATTAAATAGACAAGAAGAGGTAGTCTTACATGGATTCCATGCTTTGAACCCCTTTTCATGTTTTAATGATCCGCTGTTACCTACCACAAAGAGCCCATCCCATTGGCTCCTCATAACAAGCACTCGTCTCTGTTCCAGTAGAGTCCTCTGGGTGCTTCTTCTTTGTTCTTTCCTTTCATATTCATTTCTTGCTCTCCTCAGTCTGTAGGGTTTGCCTTGACCTGCAGAGAGGTTTGAACACAGTGTGCTATTGGTTGGAATTCCCATTCTTCCCATGGTGGCCTTGTTCACCCCTCCACTGCTCACTTAAGATGCCCACTGTGTCCTAACTCAGAACTCTTGGCCCATCTCCTGCCCCTTACCTTCAGCTGACCCACAAGAACCTCTAAAGCCTTTTGCCCTGTTTCCATCTTCTGCTCATGTAGAATCTGAGACCATTGTACCATGGGTTTCTCTTGCCCATCTCTACTTCCATGGTATGCTTCCACCTTTAATATGATAATAGCACTGAGTTCTGCTCTTTGAATGCTCATTATGTATCTGTGTTACTGTAGGGATTTGTTTGCACCACCTTCCAGTCTTTGTACTGTACCCAAAGGGTGGCCGCATTGACTTTACAGCATCCTTGGATGGTTTAGAGAACTTGTCCATATTGTCCAAGATCAGACTTAATACAGTTTACGGTGTAGCAAGATACATGTCAGCCTCTGCACTTAGGCAATTCTTTGTTATTTCCTTCCTGTCACCCTTTTGTTTCAGAAACAATACAGTATCACCATGTGACAAACATGTCACCATCTTTACACACACCACTGCATTGTTTTATTTGTCATTGTATATGATTTGTTTCTATTCATACAAACGTAAACTCTCAGAATAATGTACTTCTAGTCCTCATCCTCACATGCTGACTAGGAACATTTTTGCTGCTTTAGTTTTTAATATTGTCATTTTAATTACTAAGTAATTTCCATCAGATCGATTTATCTTAATTATATATGTTTTAATTTTTGTTGCTACTGCAGAGCATTTAGATATTTTCATTTTGTGCTGAGATGAATGGTAATATTTTTGTGCCCTTTGAAGAAAGATGCTAATATATTGGCTTTCATAGAAAATTTTTAATTTTCAAAGAACTCCCATGTATCTGCTCCTAGTCCAGTAACAACTAACATTTTTCCATATATTGTGCTAACTAATCTCCCATTATTTCTCAAGAATATGAGAGAAATTTTCAGTGTCTTACCATTAACTACTAAATACTTCTGGACTGACTTCTTAATGCTTAAAGGCCTTCTCTAAGGTCAGCTAATGCTCTGCACCTGCTGTCTCCAGTCCAAGTTTAAATTTGCATGATAGTAATAGATAACTGCTCATATTTGGTTTGTGCAAATTCCAAGTATGGCACACACACTGCACTTGGTTTTTGTATTATTCTGAAAGGTAAATAATAAACACACCCATAGTCTCCCTAAGTACCAGGCCTTTACATTTTGAGCCTCTCAGCCTCTGCAGTGCTGAAATCTTAGGTGTTTGCAGCCCTGTATACACACATTTAAACACTGCCAGCTTGTTAGACAGAGTTGTCCTGTGTAGCATCTCAGCATCTTAACCTTGACTATCTCCTCCAGTCTGTAACTTCCCTATCCACTGTATTTGTTTCATTGCTTGTTAAATATAATGGATTTAATATAATTATAGCTCATGTTTTAAGAAAGACTAGGTAAATATATTTTTCAAGCTGAGGTTAAGCTTAGAACACTTCTCAGCACATCTAACCAAATCATATGCTTTTCTTCTTTGTTCCTCTAAAACCAGAGACCCATTTACAAGCATCCCCAGAAAGAAGCATTAATGTTGAGGATCTTGAGACTCTGTAAATAGGAACATCAGTGGAGATGATTTCACAGGGTGGCTTTTCATTGGGAACCAAATTAAAAAATCTGAATTTTTCTCTCTCAACCTATAGGACAGGCTGTCAGCTGGAGATGTTGAATTTAACTTTGAGTTGTAAATACATTGTTTCCTAGTTCTTTAACTTCTCATTGCTCATTTGCTTTGTTTATTGCCATGGTGTGGTATAGGCAACATCACTGGTTAGTCTCAGAGGATCTGAAATGCAGACGAGAAGAACCAACAGTAAACTTTCCTACCCAGTCTCTTGCTTTACACTTATTTTTGGTCTCTAAATATTTACTTAACTTAAGCTTGAATATTAACCATTTCTTTTAAGAAATGGCTTTGCTATATTTTCACTAATACTAAGAATACAGTTTTTCTCTTTTTATCTCTGTCTCAGTGTCTGTCTCCAGATGGCTCGTTAGACCCAAGAAGCAATTCTCTTTCATTTATAATATCTGCAAGTATTTGAATTGATACTGGTAAGTTACATCTTTTTTCAGTATTCCTTCATTGGTCTTATGGTACTTGTCCCTGCTGTGATAATCCTAATATTTTTACCATGCATGTAAGTGCAATGTGTGTCAGGAGTGATGTGAAGGCAGAGCTTGTGTGTGTGTGTGTGTGTGTGTGTGTGTGTGTGTGTGTGCGCGCGCGTCCGTCTATGCCCAATGTTGGTGTACTACCATAACTGAGAGGAGGGGAGAGAACAGCACCATGTTGTCGACTTTGTTGTTGTTTTTATTTGGAACAATAAAGAGAAAAGTGAAACTGAAAGGAGGATGTTGCTGAAGGCTTGAGTTGATACAGAAAACTACAGTGGTTTTAAGATTGCCTTAAATGTTCTCATTCCATATTTCTTAGGGGTAGAAAAACCAGAGTTGAAAGTATACTGTTTTATTAGATTGCCAAGCTCCTTTGTATTTGTGTTTTGTTCTTGGTGAAATTGAAACCTTTGAGTCTTAAGCTTTGTTGATCTTTTCTATATCAAATAGATACTTAGTTGCTAATCTGTTTCAGTTTTTCCTCAACTTTTCCTTTTTGTTAAATTTAGTATTTAATAATGAATATTTAACATAAGAATAATATACATTTAATATAAGAATGATTAAACTAATTTTCATTTGCATTTCTCACCGTTCTATCATGGACTGGAGTCTCATTTTGTAATGACTTAGGTCAACATTGTCACACTATTATTTTGGGGGGTAAATGCTAGGAAAGTCATCATGTTGAGCACTTACAATATCATACCAGAGAAAGAACTGAATTGCTGTCTATTCTAAAATACACAAAAAGGACCTTCTTATGTGACTTTTCTCTGAATTCAACACACGCACACGCACATGCACACACACACACACACACACACACACACTGTAGAAAGGACAGAAATTAAATGTAAGTGAATAAAGTTAGCAGTTTTCTCAGATCAGTCATGAACTCTATGATTCTTAGACTGAGTATATGGAAACTCTAAGTAAGTTAGTTTCTGAAGTTGTGAATCTGAGTGAAGACTTAGCACAGGCATCGTTCTTAGAATAGGAGAAATCTTTTCCTTTCTTCTGTTAGCTTATTAAGACTTTCTCCCTTTCAATGTCTTCGAGTTTTCTGCTTTGTTTGAGGTAAGATCTTCTATATAGCCCTTGTGAACCTGGAATTCTCTGTTACCCAGGATGATCTTGAACTCATGGCCCTCCTGCCTCTTCCTCCCAAATAGAATTACAGGAATAATTATATCTGCTTCATGAACTGAGTTCTTAACTTTGTGTGAAGTACTAACTCTGGGAAGAGTTGTTATGTGGTCCAGGGACACAAGTTTATCTTTGTTATCGTATATCAAGTATATCTAATCGTCTTTCCCTTTTGATGTATGTAATTTGAAAGCTGTGGGCTTCTGAGTAGTATGTAGTCTATATTCACTTCTTCCTATGGCATAGCAGTCTGGCTATTAAGCAAATAAGGGAGTAAATTTTTCTTAATTTAGATGAAGTTAAAGTATGAAACCTTGACTATCCAATATGAATCATAGTATCGCTTAGACTAATCTACTATTGAGTATATCAAAAGCTACATGAATTAATCTTAATCATTTCTATTCTTTTAAAAATATCAACAGTTAAAAATTGCATATCTTATTATTAAAAATGGTTCTAAGTGGAGATGAAATCTCTCAAATGAAGGAATTAAAAACAAGAACAGGATAAGGCAGAGAACCATTTTTCTTCCTAAAAACTTGAAATAAATTGAGATCAAGAAATATAACACATTGTTAAATAAATCAGAGGTCTTATGACATCTCTAATATTTTATAATGGTTTTTTTGACTTGATTTATGTATTTAAAATAACTATCAAGGTATTCTTTAAATGCTAGAACATAAATTACAGACCAAGCCTTGATTTATGTTAATGGTGATCTGAGGGATGTGTCAAGTGGTTGCTGATTTTTGTAATGTTCCCTGGGTGGGGCGACAGGTCCCCAGAACACAGGAGGAAGTGCGGCCTTAGGCTCCATTTGTTGGCTTGTAGGTACAGGTTGTCTCCTAGGACATCATAGAATCTTGTTAAGAACTTGTACTTCTCTTTCAGATATCTTCAGATTTTATTGAAAGCTGCTGTGCAGGTCCCAGCTATTCCATGCCTTCATGGCAGATGAGAAGTGTGTGGCTGTCTGCAAGCAGAGTGTGAAAGATGGCACAGATTGTTTTCTTAGGTAAATCTCAGGTCTCTGATGTTTCCCAATGATGTATAGGTCACCTGGCCATTAAGGCACCACTGCTCCATATTTTCATATTCCAGTCTCAGGACCTTTCGTTCATTCTGTGTCCCATATCCATCCCCATGATTGTTTTGCATGACTGTCATTCTCTTCTGATCCTCCAGGTCTCACCTTAAATATAACCACCTTCAAGAATTCTTTCTGGGTCTCCTTCCCTACAGAGATCCCTGTACCCCCTGCCCTGTTTATTTCCTAGTATTTTAAAAATAGCTCTTCCTGAAACTTTCATTGCACATTGTGTGCTTCCACAACAGATTCCCTGTGCCTAGGGGAAAATCTACTTCATTAATTACAGCAGTAGCACACTTAGTGGCAAACAGTAAGCACTCTAGAAAACTTAGATAAGTGAATACAGATCTGTAAGATTGCATTTGAAAAAATACATAAACTTTAAGAAGCGTAAGAAGCATTGCTATATATCAGTGATTCTTCTGTTTCTAAAGAAATGGTGAGACCTTTTAACACAAGTTCCTCATATTGTGATTACCCCAATGAGAAGATTATCTTCATTGCTACTTCATAACTGTAATTTTGCTACTGTTAGTAATCATAATATAAATATCTGATATGCATATGGACTTAGGCAATCCCTGTAAAATGGTTTTTCAATCCCAAAGGGATCGTGACCCACATGTCGAGAACCACTGCTTTAAATGAACATGTCCATAAATCCAAGAGATATCTTTACAAATGTCTTTTTTCCCATTCAAATACGCTTCTTGTGATGGTTCAGTACACAGGTTGTAGGGTTCTGCACGAGAACTCACGATCATGGCCAAACCCTTCTCACACTCATGGATGTTCTCCATCTTCCTTTGTTTGCAGGTGCACACAGGCTGACCCTGAAGATGCACACGTGCCATTGAAATAAACCAAGAGTATTGTGTGGCTTCCAGAGCCCTGCCTGTTCATGCACCTCTTCCTCTTCCACTCGAACTCATGTTAGCAGGTAAGCTAGTGAGTATAAGTATAAGGCTTTATAGGGACTACCTTAAATAACACACATTTATAGTAAATGGCAAACAAATAAACCAATTATAAATATTAGACTTCTTGTCACAGACACTGTGTTTATTCAGACAATGTCACATGTCATGTTTTTAATTTATGTTTTTGCAATTGGTCTCAAACTTCTGGGGAACATTTTATTGTTTATGTAACTTTTAGGAAAGAACACAATGTTCTTTAGTCAAGAGTCTGAATAACAGTGTGGAAGAGAATGCTTGGAAAGAATTGCAGTAGAGCCTTTACTGCCGCTAGACAGGTATTGTTTCAGAATGATTAACATAATGATTATTAATATTTAAGCTGAACCATATAAATGTAAATGGCACACATCTTTCCCTTATAATGTAATTTCATCCAGTTAAAACTAATTAATTTGTTAATGTTTTCTACTAATCTACCATTTATCTAAAACACACTTGGAATATTTTCTAAACCTCATAAGAAGTAGGAAGGTAGCATTACAATGAATCTTTTGTGTTTCTGTGAGTTTTTCTAAAGATAAGACAGTTCGTCAATTATGTCTCCATGCTGGCACAGTGTTAGTCTGCACCGGCATATGTGTTATTTGGAGGACACTGGCACAGTCCAGGATAGCTCTGGCCCATAGAATTTGCCCAATAGTTGGAAGAACAAGATATATATATATAAGCTACCTGTAAATGTACATGCTACATTGTTTCAGTTCCTATTGTCTCTAGGTGCCACATAGACACATAGACACATTTGTTTCTAGAACAACAGTGCTAGCACTTCCTTTCACTCAGTTTCCCTAATCTTCATATCTTACATAGCCATACGCATTTTCTCAACCCAGGTATTACCATTAATACATTATTAAGTAAACTACATGTCTTTTCAGGTTTAATGAGCTTTTTAAATAATGGGTATCTTTTTTTTTCTGTTCCAGGGCCTAATATTATATTTAGCAAATATGTGTTTAATACAGGATAAAATAGAAAGGAAAGATGAAAGGAGTTTTATAAGTACTCAGCATTAATACTGTTAGTATTTACTGTATTCTCTTCCTTATCCCATGTAAATCAACAAACATATTTTTAAGATAAGTTTTTTTTTTTCTTCTCGGGGAAAAGGTTTATTGTGGGTAAAAGGACAAAGGTGGGCAATGAAGAAGAAGGAGGAGGAGGAGGAAAGAGAGAAGTTAAAATTAGATTTGACACCTATTTTTTTGTTTTGTTTTGTTTTTTGAGATAGGGTTTCTCTGTATAGCCTTGGCTGTCCTGGAACTCACTTTGTAGACCAGGCTAGCCTCTAACTCAGAAATCCGCCTGCCTCTGCTTCCCAAGTGCTGGGATTAAAGGTGTGCGCCACCACGCCCAGATGACACCTATTTTTAAATAGTGTGTGTGTGTGTGTGTGTGTGTGTGTGACAGGATCTAACTGTGTATCCTAGGCTGAACCATCTCACCAACCTTCTATCTTTAATCATTTAGAAAATAACAGATATCACCCTCTATAGTTTTAGTTTGAAATACTTGGATGTGTAGTTTTTTTAAAATATGAATATTCTTTTGGTTAACGTTAATCATTCATTGTTCCATTTCTTTTTGTCTTTCTTGCAAATGATATATTGATTTTTAGTACATGTCTATAGTTTTACAGATCATAAAGGATAATGTTAATATTTTACAGATCAAAAAGAAGAATATAACATGTGAGGATCTAGGGGACACCTCCCATTTGTTTTTGTATATTTTTAACTCGACTAATGTAGTTAAACTAAACTGAAAGCTGTAAAGTTGAAAATGAACCTCTCTGCTCTTGGAGACCTGTTTCCCTGAGGGCAGGGATGCACTGTGAGGTCTTTAGCCTGAGGCAGCACAATGGGAATTTTTAGCATATACCTCCGGTACAAGTGCAGCTTCAAGCCTAAGCTTCCAAGTGAGCTCTCAGAAGATTATCGCAACTGATGTGTTTTAATATGTTTTGATGTATGATTGGGGTGTCATTGCTTCGGCTTTTCCTATGACTGGACATTTTTCTGTTTCTAGATCACCAGTTTTATTACTTGACAACAGTACAGTCATCAGCACCAGAGAAGAAGGACCCTAATTGTCTCTGACTTTGAGAACAGATAATTGTTCTTCTCCTAGGTCACAAGTTTTGTAGTGTTGAGACCTCTTCAGCTGTCGTCAGAGGCTGTTCTGTCACATATGAAGCAGAATTGAGGCAACTAAACATCTGGGATGCCTCCCACTGCCACCATCCCCTCCCCCCCTTTACAAGACACAGGCTACAGTGGCTGGATATTGTGAGCTCACTCTTGGTATAAGGGTATACCCTTCCTGGACAAGAATGTGGGGAATAGAGAAGTATCTGAAGTTAAGCAGGCTTGGCACATTATGAATCCAGTACCAACTAGGAACTCTTTGATATTAAGTAACTGAGGCTACTTAGCCTGAGCTTTCTTGACATTAAGTGTAAGATGGCTATAGAGGTTGATCTGTCATTTGAATGACATGTGAAAATATCTGGTGTGGTATCTGGCATACAAGATACAATTGGATAAAAGTTTATTCAATGAAGGGATGGATGGATATACTTTCTAGCTGTTTGAATACCTTATGTTTTAAATAGGTGTATAACTATCTGTGGTAGAGGTTAAGATAAATACCAGATAAATGAATTAAATATCCATTTATTTATCTCTCTCTCTCAGGTTTACAGACAACATAAGCAAACTCTGGCTAGAATTTGTTGGATGAAGTCAGAGCCTGAAATTCAGGAGTTGGAGTGGCAAGCAGGTTGATGCTACAGACTGGATCTCCAGGGACATTAGAAGCGGAGTGTTATGGACCTTTCCTTTGTAATGCTGATGCCTTTATTTCTTGTCTTTAGTGACCTGCCATCGGTTTTCAGGAAGACAGGGCTGTGTCCTACAGCACAAACACTGATACCATCACCTCTCTGTATGGGGGCACTTCACAGGGCAGAGGGAATATTGGGAGAGCAATAAGTTTTTAAAGTTTTTTTTTTTAATTGATGTACTTTATTTGAAATGTTATATAGTATTGAAACTCTAAAAAGTCTTTAATTTCTTTCTTTATTCCTTCCTTGACCAAGGTATCATTGAGAAGAGTGTTGTTCAGTTTCCACGTGAATGTTGGCTTTCCATTATTTATGTTGTTATTGAAGATCAGCCTTAGCCCATGGTGGTCTGATAGGATGCATGGGACAATTTCAATATTTTTGTATCTGTTGAGGCCTGTTTTGTGACCAATTATATGGTCAATTTTGGAGAAGGTCCCGTGAGGTGCTGAGAAGAAGGTATATCCTTTTGTTTTAGGATAAAATGTTCTGTAGATATCTGTTAACTCCATTTCTTTCATAACTTCTGTTAGTTTCACTGTGTCCCTGTTTAGTTTCTGTTTCCAGGATCTGTCCATTGATGAAAGTGGTGTGTTGAAGTCTCCCACTATTATTGTGTGAGGTGCAATGTGTGCTTTGAGCTTTACTAAAGTTTCTTTAATCAGTGTGGCTGCCCTTGCATGAGATATGCTTTTAAATCCGGGTTTAGCTTTTCGGTTGTGTTAGGGTGCCCAGGACTAGGTGAGGTGGGAGTGCTGCGTTCTGATGATGGTGAGTGGTCTTGATTTCTGTTAGTAGGATTCTTATGTTTGCCTTTCACCATCTGGTAATCTCTGGAGCTGTGCAGAATACACTTGGTGGGGTCCTGGAAAGTGGCCGGATGTCTGGGGCCTGTGCAGAATACACTCAGTGGAGTCCTGGAACCAAGATGCCTGCTGCCGATGCTCAGACAAAGCGCTCACGGGCCGGGCAGACCCCTTTCCTCTGGCCGGAAAAGTGGCCAGCTGTCTGGGGCCCGAAAAGGGGGCTGCCTTAGAAGCTCTGTGGCTCCCGCCTGTCCCAGAAGCTTTTAGCTTCTGTATTCCATACTCTCACCTGTGCAGAATACTCTCAGCTGGGTCCCAGAACCAAGATGTCTGCTGCCGATGAACTGGCGTTTTCAAGAGAAAGTTGTTGGACTAACAGACCCTCACTTTCCTCAGGTCCCAAAATTCTCTCAGCTGCTTCCTGCAATCTGGCAACAAACTGTGCATAGGACTCTTGGGGCCTTGTATAATCTTGGTTAGGGGGCGTAGTTAGCGTCCCTGTAGCAGGGACAGCGCGCCAAGCTCCCAGGGCCGCCTGTGCCGTCTGGGCAAGGATACCAGGGGAGAGCCCTAATTGTTTTATGTCTGCAGCGAAATTGCCTTTACCACAGATTTTATCAGCAGTCCAGGATGCTGTCTTATTAGTAGGATTCTTTCTATTATTTGCAGCCAAATTTTCTCCTCTGTCCACAAACTCCGACTTCCAAGTTAAATATTGGCCTCTAGTGAGGACAGATTGAACAACTTTATTCCATTCATTGGGTATCAAGTAGCCTTCTCCTGCTAAACCTTCTAATATAGATACTGTGTGCAGGCGGCTTAGTTTCGCTTTTGCGAGATGGCAATCGGGAGTTTTCTAAAAAATCTTCAGTAAGGGCTAGGAGGCAAGCACCTTCTCTGCCCTCTTCTGCCTGTTTAAGGAGATCTCTGATGATTCCCCAATTGCTAAAAAAGGACTCAGGGACATCTTCTCCTTGTTTTATTAAAGCATTAATATCTTTGTCTACTTTATTACAAGTTAAAGGGTGTATTTCAGAACCATTCAATACCAGCCATGGACATCTCTCGTCCACAAAACAAAAATATTTTATTAAATCCCTTTTTTTTTAAACTCTTATCCCTCTCTACTTAAGAGACCCCTTCATCTCTTGACTAAAACTGTCTCTTTGGACAGAACATTCCCCATGGTTAATGGGACAACAACTGAATGCCTAGGCTTACCTCTCGACGTTCGTCCATGACACTCGAGCGAAGTGGCCGGGAACTGTCTCACTGTCTCACTGTCTCACTGTCTGCGCAGTACCTCTTTAATCCGTTGTCCGGAGGGTAGTCGTACCTCGTGCCCCACGTTGGGCGCCACTTGACCCATCCAGCAGGTCCAGTTATTCGAGGGTCTCGAGGGGACCTTCTCCTAGAACCAAATTGGGGGGTAGAGAGAGAGACGAGGGTATTGTGAGAATAACAACACGGAAACGTTCTGAATTGCATCAAGACCCCAATGTATTAGCCAGGCCCAAGGTTTAAATGCACAAGCAAAAGGGGAAGTACTTATCAGTGGGAGGGGGAGCAATAGAAATTTTTTCTTTTGGTAGCTACATGGGGAAGCAGGAACTTGGTGGTATCAGGATGTGGTCAGGACATTGGCAATGACTTAGGGCTGGAACATTCTGTGGTTGTTCTCGGAATTGGTGTGTCAGTGGCCCGCTTTTGACCCCCTTTTCTTCTCGGGGGGAGAGGCCCAATTCAGAGATCAGGACAATTGTGTTGTCTTAATGGCTCCCATCAATAAGTCTCTGTGTTGTTATTCAAGTTTGGGGCAGGCATGTTATAGCTATCTAGTTACACTGAAGTGTAAAATACATGTGTTTCCAACATTCTTTGTCTGGATGCTTCCTGGAGAAGTATTCAAAATATGGGAAATATATGAAAACTTTACTGGTTCAGAAAAAGGTACATAGTCTCCTTAAAACTATGATCCCTAAAAACAAAAACAAAACAGTCTTATGTAGCCCAGGCTAGTCTCTGCAGCTTTATAGCTAAAACTGGTCTTGAACTCTCCTGATCCTTCTGGTTTCATGTTCTGGGTGCACCATTTTGTCACTCAGTTTTATGTAGATCCAGGGGTTGAATATAAGACGTTGTGCTTCCAGGATAATACTTTACCATCTGAACTGCACCCTCAACTCTTGTTTGTGTTTTTATCTGACAGATTTCAACTTGACTCACGCTGTACTATTTCTCAGCCATTTGATCTTGGGCAGATTTTTAAGTAAACTCTTAATTCTCAACTTCCTCCTTTGTAAATTTGAAATCGTCATCAAGATGTTGGTGTTCTAAGGGTTGGAGGATCTTATACACATATATACATGTTACAGCTATGTCCTATACTTAACTAGTCTCCAGCACTGAAGATACCACACCAGTACTGATACATGACCAACATAAGAATGTGCATACTAAGCTTTGTACTCACCATCAAGCTCAAAATATGAACTCATTAGTCAACATCGTGCTTATAAAGGACTTGTTCTCTTCTTTAGGAAATGGTAATCTCAAGACAGACTATGACAATTCACTTTATAATAGTTACTAAGAAGTAAAGGAAGTGTTCTTTTGAGGAACTAGCTATAGTTGCTGTTGAGCCACATCCTTTGAGTTTTAGAGTTCAAGGATCAGACACATCGGAGTCACAGAGTGCAGAGAAATCAAAGCCAACATGATACAGAACAGTATGGAGCACTGCCCCTTATGCTCAGAAGACTGAAGCCTGGTTGCAGTTTTGTGGGCTCATCTTTCTCATCAGGTTCTCACCCTTGGTAGATGTGCTTGCTTCATCCTCCACTGTCTGTACTACCACTGGCTCTTTTCCAGGCCTCTGGGAATGTTGCTATAGCTACTAAGGATATCTTTTCTCTGTCTTATTAGTTTCCTCGGAAATACAATCAATGCTTTTCGTCAGTATGTGGGGACTACAGTGAGGCTTCCTCCAAGCATTTGGATACAAGATTATGAAGAAAGACAAATACACATATTTATTGGCCACCTCTAGCAATGTTCACTCAAGTAGTCCAATGAGTTGGTCCTGCAGAAAGTCTGAACTTCTGCTATTTGGCACCACTGTTCTTATGCAAACTTCTCAGAATTGAGAATAATTGCTTCACCATACTGGAAAACTGTGCCCTGTTTTTCAAAACAACCAGGTCAGGAGATCTCTTAATGTCCCAGCTATGAATGTATGAGTGGAAGGTTATTATTGGTCCCTCATGCAGTATAATGGATATAGCATTCAACTGTGCTGGATTAAGCATACATCCCCAGCTTGACCCTTGGATGGTGAAGGAGTGGAGATTATGATCATCATCATACCTCTTGTTCCCTAAAGTGTTGACGCATATCTTCTTTGTGTAGCATTGTTTGATGCTGTCACTTTGCAGCACAACAAAATTATTTCTATTTCACAATTTCACTTCACAGTAGGTGCATAACACTTTAGAGTAGGGACACTTAGCAACTTTGAGGTTCACAACCCACCCATTTATTCATTTATTAAAAATATGGTAAATATGTATTAAAATATATAAAATTTTTCATATTTCAAATGGGCATTTCAGCATATTCAGTACATTTATGTTTTTATATAATCAGCAACTTATTTCATATTATAACAACTTAAAGTCTATACCTACTTAGCAATAATTGGCACTGTTTTCTGCCCACAGCTCTCAACAATCTCTATTCCACTTTCTCTAAGTAATAGACTTTTCAAAAAAATTTCATTTAGTGGGTTCATTCAGATCTGTCTTTTTATTTTCAGTTTCAATTTATGTTGATAAATCAGAAATGGTGTGGAAACCAGAAAAAGGAACCTATATATACTGTTGGTGCGAATTTCAACTAGAAAGATTATGGTGAGGGTAACTAACACTAAATGCTGTTTTAGAAAACCAGTTCCAACCTACTACTATAGAAGCAAGAGGTATTTAAGTTATCACATACTGGGAGAGACAGTGTCCCAACTAGACATCATATGCTACCAAATGAAACTCTCAGCACTAGGAACAAGTTAAATTTGTTTTGAGTCTTTGTCCAAGTGGGTCCCACAGATCCCTCCTCAAACATTATAGGCCATTGCCAATTATTAGTTACTCTCTGCAACTTGACAATAAGATCCAGTTCCTAAAGATGCCACATGCTGATGTCATCCAACATAGAGAAACTGAGCTGGTACTCAACCAGAGGCTTTGTTCCTGCTGACTAGCATCTATAGTGCTGGAAAGTACTATCTGTGCTATCAAGGAGAAGAGTAACATCAGTTTCACCTAGCCATGAACCCTGCTACCTACAATAGTGACCTGCCTGCAGTGTAGGCCCACTGGTGTAACAGTACACAAATGTTATGGGCTTGCATGAAAATGCCTTCTATAGGCTTGTATGTTTGAATACTTGGTTCCCAGCTAGTGAAACTGGGAAGAATTTGGAGGTGTGGTCTTGTTGAAGGAGGTATGTCCCTGGGAGTGGGCTTTGAGGTTTCTGAAGTCCAAACCAAGCCTAGTCTATCTCTCTCTACCTGATACTTGTGGATCAACTTGAGTTCTCAGTTATTGCTCTAGTGCCAGCCTGCTGCCATGTTCCTCACCATGATGTTCATGGACTAACCCTCTAACTTAAGGCTCCAATTAAATGCTTTCTTTTTGGGAATGGGTGGGTAGGGAAGTGGGGGGTGCTATGGGGGACTTTTGGGATAACATTGGAAATGTAATTGAGGAAAATATGTAATAAAAATATTAAAAATTAAAAAAAAAAGAAAAAAAATAAATGTTTTCTTTTGTAAGTTATCTTGTTTATAGTGTCTCTTCACAGTAATAGAACAGTAACTAAGTAACTAACAAATTTTTTAAATTGGATTTAAGGCTTTCTCCATGAGATGGACCTGACACTGTAAATAAGGCCAGGAACCTGAAGCTAGATAGGTCATGGACCCCAGAGGACAACCTGCTATATTATTCTGCTAAAGGAATATAAAAATAAAGTGACTTCTAATAACATATTACTATACCCATAGATCATTGTATTGTTCAACCCTTATCAGAGAAGCTTCTTGCAATAGATAGGATTTAAGACCTACAACTAAACAATGTGTAAAGAATGACTCAGCCCTTAGTGGGATATCTTTATCACACCTCTGCCCTCAAAGCTCAGGAATTTATGCAGAAGTGGAGGTGGAAAATTTCAGAACCAGAGATGGTGGATGACTCCAAGGAACAGCATCTTCCAGACACAACAGGGCTGATACAGAAATAAACTCACAGAGAATGTGACAGCACGCACAAGACCTTCATAAATTCAAGCCAGAAAAAAAAAATCCCAGCACAAAGGATGAAAAGTGGATACAAAGTCACATTCCTACAAGAAATTATTTGCAGCTGATAACTAATGAGAAGAGAAATCAGCCTTTTTGTTTTGTTTTACTTCATTAATTAATTAATTTACTGTACAGGCTTCCCTCCTTTCTGTCTCCCCCCTCCCTTAGATCCTCCATTTCCCTCTCTCCCCTTCATCTCTGAGAAAGGTGAAGTCCCTCCTGGATACATACTCACCCTGACACCTCAAGTCACTGCAGGACTAGATATTTCCTCTCCCACTGAGTCCAGCCAAGATAATCCAATTAGGGAGACAGGATCCACAGGCGGCCAACAGAGTCTGACATGTCCTAGAGGTACCTCCCACGCCCACTATTTCCATATACTCTCCTGGCTCTCTCTCACTGACTCTCCCTACATCTGATCCCCCCTTCCACCTTCTGAGTGAGATTTAAGCATCCTTCTTTGGGTCCTCCTTGTTTTTTTTTTTTTTGGTTTTTGAGACAGGGTTTCTCTGTGTAGCCCTGGCTGTCCTGGCACTCACTTTGTAGACCAGGCTGGCCTCGAACTCAGAAATCCGCCTGCCTCTGCCTCCCGAGTGCTGGGATTAAAGGTGTGCGCCACCACGCCCGGCTTGGGTCCTCCTTGTTATTTAGCTTATTTGGTCTGTGGATTGTAGTCCTGTACATTATGGCTAATATACACTTAGAAGTAAGTACATACCATGCATGTCCTTTTCAGTCTGAGTTACCTCACTCGGGATGATATTTTCTGGTTCCATCTATTTGCCTGCAAATTTCATGATATATATATATATATATCTCCATTGTGTAAATGGACCATATTTCTTTATCCATTCTTCAGTTGAGGGGCATGGGTTGTTTCCAGTTTCTGGATACTACAAATAAAGCTGCTGTGAACATAGTGGAGTAAATGTCTTTGTGGTGTGGTAGAACATCTTTTGAGTATATGCCCAGGAGTGGTATAGCTGGGTCTTGAGATAGAATTTTTCCCAATTTTCTGCAAAACTGCCAAATTGATTTCTAGAGTGGTTGTACAAGTTTGCACTCACACCAGCAAAGTAGCTGGATACAAAATTAACTCACAAAACCCAGTAGCCCTTCATTATACAAATGATAAAAAAACAGGCTGAGCAATAAATCAGAGAAATACCATCCTTTACAATAGCTGCAAATGATGTAAAATATCTTGGTGTAATGGAAGACCTATATAACAAGAATTTCAAGTCTCTGAAGAAATAGAATATATCCAAAGATGGAAAGATCTTCCAGGTACATGGATTGGTAGGATTAACATAGTGAAAATGGCTATGCAAAAGCAATCTATAGATTCAATGCAATTCTCATAAAAATTTCAATACAATTCTTTACAAACCTTGCAAGAACAATTCCCAACTTCATATGGAAAAATGAAAAACCCAGAATACCTAAAACAATTTTGTACAATAAAACTTCTGGATGTATCAATATCCCTGATTTCAAGCTATACTACACAGAGCAATAGTAATAAAAACTGCATGGTATTGGTATAGAAACAGACAAATTTATCAATGGAATCAAATAGAAGATCCTGGAATAAACCCACACACCTATGGACACTTGATTTTTGGCATAGAAGCCCAAGCCATACAATGGAAAAAAAAAAGCATCTTCAAAAAATTGTTCTAGTCTAACTGGATATCTGCATGTGAAAAATCTGTTTACTTTGATGGAATGACACTGGGTTTGCCAGCTACACTCCATGGCAGGCCTAATAAATGCTCAGGAATAGTTGGCCAACACAATAGACTCCATGGGTTTTTTGTTTATTTTGTTTTGTTTTTGTTTTTGCTGTGGTTGTTGTGTTTTTTGGTTTTTATTTTGTTTTGTATGAGAGAGAAAGGACATAAAGTTGCAGGTAGGGGGATAAAGAGGACTGGAAAGTGTTGAGGGTGGAGAAAGAATATATTCAAAATATATTGCATGAAAAAATTAGAGCAGCCATGATGGACTCAGTGTGAAAGTTTCTCAGAAAACTAAAGCTAGAACTACCATATGATTCAGCTACACCACACCAGGGCATGTTCCTGAGTCTAAGTCAGCATACAGCTTGTAAACAGCCAGGAAGACAAGCATCACACTTTCACTCATATACAAAAATCTACATTAAACAGAAATAATGTTTTAAAGATACAAAAGGGGAAGGGTAACTACTTCAGTTTTCATGAGGATTACCAGTTCTATCCATTTTCCTACAAATGATATAATTTCATTATCTTACATGGCTGAAAAAAATTCCACTATTCATATATACTCCATATTTTCTTTATTTATTGATCTGCTGATGGACTCCTAGGCTGATCCTTAACTTATCTATTATAAAAAGTGCCACAATAAACATGGAGGTGCCAGTTATCTGTTGCATGCTCACTTAACCTTATTTGGGTGTGAATATGATTGAAATATAAAATATATGTATGAAAATGTCATAATGAACTCATTACTTTATATAATAAATATACATAATAACAGAAAAAAAAACCAGGAGCACACAAAAAAGTTATCTAGTCCCCTGGCTGAGTGCTGCATGGTTTGGAAGGAACAGCATGACATGGTTTCCCATCCCAGGTGCAGAGCAAGCAGGACATGGGCCTCTGCAAGAGCTGATGGTTTCTGGGCATGATGCTTGTTTGTATAAAGAATATACATATTTTACTTCATGTTCTGCCTTTGAGGAATATGCTCGCTGCTAAGGTTATTGTGAGATATCCTTTCTGCTAAAGTTATTGATTCTATGATAATCAAAGACAACATGAGCCTGGAAGACAAGGGTTTGTCTAATGACTCAGCAAAATGGTAGAAGGCTGTGACCTTCAGGACAGCCTTTAAGGCTGTGGGAAAGGATTCTGAATATATAAATTCAAAAATATATAATTTCTCAACTATGCAAAATATAAGGATACAATATGAATATATGAAGAGCTTCACAGACTTAAAAGAACAGGGATAGCTGTACTATGAGCGAGCTTGTCAGAAAAATATAAAGGCAGGCAGATACAAAGACAGGCAGATTCCTGAGCTCAAGGACAGCCTGGAAAAGAACTAGTTTGGGCCCAGACATGGTGGGAATGGTAATCTCAGGCAGGATCCCACCCAGCTAGCTTATTGTCTGTGCTTACAAAGGCAGGCAGATCTCTGAATCCATTTGCTATGTATTAAAAAAAAAAGTGCTTGCTATCTTTCAGAATCAAAGGTCTGGGGTTATGGAATGCTGATTTGTGGGATAATCAAAAGGGAACCTGGAGTAAATGCCTGAATAGATACGTAAATAAAAGACTAGGCCTTGGTCTTCGAGAGCTGAGCTATCTGTATGAGCTCTTTGGAGCAGAACACAGGTCATTAGCTTGTACCCATGAGAAAGCTATCTTGAGCAGAACACAGGTCATTAGCTTGTACCCATGATTTGGCAGCGAGTCGGATTTTCTTTCACCACTCTCAAACATCCCTTCTCTAAGGATCCTCGACCAAGCTGATGCTGGTCCTTGTCAACTGAACAAGAAAATTCATTCTGAGTGTTGAATGAATCTTGCTATTTATCTTGATGTCATGCAAACATTGTATGCCTGCTTTGCTTTTTTTTCTGATTGCATAATAATAAATCAACCCTCTGGTTATGGTATACTTTTCTGACTTACAGGCAACTAATTATTTCCAAGCTTCCATCCCATCTTGGTTATGCTACACAGTGTTACATTGATGTCTGAGGGGATAATACAATTCCTTAAGTTCAGAGATAAGCCATAAACCTACTTTTATAACCACATATGTTTTGTCACAATGACCAGTTTACAGATGTTAACTTAGGCCTAACCCAATTCTCTGGCTATAATGGGCAGGTATACAGGTGTGATTGCTAATCATTTTTTTTTACACTCCATATTTTGCCCCCCCCCCCACCTTCCGACTGTTTCACATCCCATACCTCCTTCCCACCCCCATCCCCATCTCCACGTGGATGTCCCCACCCCTACCCCATCTGATCTCTAAACTTCCTGGAGTCTCCAGTCTCTTGAAGGGTAGGTGCATCATCTCTGAATGAACACAGACCCAGAAGTCTTCTACTGTATGTGCGTTGGGGGCCTCATATGAGTCGGTGTATGCTGTCTGTTTGGTGGTTCAGTGTTTGAGAGATCTTGGGGATCCAGATTAATTGAGACTGCTGATCCTCCTACAGGGTCACCTTTCTCCTCAGCTTCTTTCAGCCTTCCCTAATTCAACAACAGGGGTCAGCCGCTTCTGTCCATTGGTTGGGTGCAAATATCTGCATCTGACTCTTGCAGCTGTTTGTTGGGTCTTTCGGAGGGCAGTCATGATAGGTCCCTTTTTGTGAGTGCTCTATAGCCTCAGTAATAGTGTCAGGCCTTGGGACCTTCCCTTGAGCTGGATCCCACTTTGGGACTGTTGCTAGACCTTTTTTTCCCTTAGGCTCCTCTCCATTGCCATCCCTGTAATTCTTTCAGAGAGGAACAATTATGGGTCAGAGCTGTGACTGTGGGATGTCAACCCCATCCCTCACTTGATGTCCTGTCTTCCTGCGGGGAGGTGGCTCTATAAGTTCTCTCTCCCCACTGTCGGGCATTTCATCTAAGGTCCCTCCCTTTGAATCCTGAGAGTCTCTCACCTCCCAGATCTCTGGTGCATTCTAGAGGGTAACTTGACCCCCAATCTCCTATTTCACAAGGTTGCCTGCTAATCTTAATAGTCAACATGACACAAAACATGACATAAAATTATCTGGGAAGAGACTGTCCCTACAACCCTCCCCACCTCCACACCCAGTGGAACACACTCTGTAGACTAGTCTGGTCTCCAACTCAGGAGATCCTCATGCCTGTCTCTCAAATGCTGGGATTAAAGTCATGTGCCACCACCATCTGGCTTGGAAAAAGTCTTAATGAGGGATATCCAGATCATGTTAGCCTATGGGCATGTCTCTCAGGGACTGTCTTGATTATGTTCATTGATATGGGAAGACTCAGACTACTATAGAGACCACCATTCCCTTGCTTTCTGGTTTCTGGTTGCTGGAGTATGTAGATGTAGAAAGTAAGATAAGCACTAGAAGCACGCATGCATTCATTTCTGTCTGTTCTTGACTGGATGTGATGTGACTCTCAAGTGTCTGCAGCCTTGGATTCTCCACAGTCATGAATTCTATGGAACTGTGATGTGTAACAAACTCTTTCTCTATCGTCAGGGCATTTCATCACATCGAGAGAAATGACACTAGGACAGTGAATACTTAAGTTGGTTCAATCAAACACAAATTTAGGACTTTTATTTGGTAATTAGGCAGAAGCCTTTCTCATCTTATTGAATTGCAGCCACAAAAAGTAGGAGGGTGCCAGTGCAATGGAGAAATAGAGGCAATAGATGGATTGCAATTTAATTTTTGGTGATGCTGGATCAAGTCTTGCCTCAAGCCTCCCTACAACAATCTTTTGAGTTATATAAGTCAGTCTAATCTTCTTTTTTAATATTTAACCAAATTTGAATTAGCTTTTCCCAATTGCTTGTTTTTAAGTACATTCTAACTAACCATCTGTGAAACTTCTCTGTACAGGGTCATAAAAGAGTGATTAAATGGAGTTTAGCACTCCCTCCCCCCCCTCCTTTTGATATTGATTTCTCATTGTGAGAAAATACAACATTTTCCAGTCTTGCATATCAATTCCCCTAGCTTGTTTAGTGTGATGGGTTCATTGACAGGATCTTGACAAAATTAGTTTTTAAGTTTCTGGGACTACTTAGTGTGGACCTTGAAGGTGATGGATATCATCCCATGGGGGTACATTGGAGAAGATCTTGATGCGTTTGCTGCTTGCCTTGATGGTTCTCTCAGAATGGTTCCTTTTCCTAGTTTCACTGGAGTCTCTAAACATCGGTTTCTCTAACATTCAGTTCTACTCACTCCCGATCACTAACACATGACATCTTAGTACTGGTCACATTCTCCAGCTCAGCTTCCTTCCTCTAAAGTCTGCACCATTTGCATACTGTTGTAATGGAAGCCATATTGGCCAACACAGTGGTTAGGATATAAGGGATTGACTTTAAATGTAAAGAGACTAATTGTGACTTTAACATCACAGAGAATATCAGAAGATGCTATTGAAGGCTAACACTTTATTTACTAGTCTTGTGTCACCATTGTCTTATTCAACTTGCTATTTATATTATAGAATATTACACACTAGTTAATTTTTAGAAATAGATGAGCCTGGTGGTGGCAGTCTGTAATCTCAGTCACATGGGGATTTGAAGGGAGGCTCACAAATTCAAGGTTTGCCTGGACTACAGGTTAATCTAAGGCTAGTGTGTCAACTAAATGAGACTTTATCTTAAAATAAAAAGTAAAAAGAAGTCTGGGAATATAAATGGCAGAGCACTTGCCTAGCATGTCTTGTATCCTAGGCTCAATTCATAGTAACACACACACACACACACACACACACACACACACACACACACACACACATTTTCACAGCATAGAAGTCCAGTATCAGGCACTCTGATAAAAGTTTTCTACTATGTCCTTGTCTTCTTTAGGGTTTCCATTGCTGTAAAGAGACACTATGACCAAGGCAATTCTTATAAAAGAAAACAATTAATTGGGGCTGGCTTACAGTTTCAGAGGTTTAGTCAGTTATTATCATGGTGGAATGTATGACAGCATCCAGGTAGATATGGTGTTGCATAAGAAGCTGAGAGTTCCACATCTTGATCCTCAGGCAACAAGAAAGAGACATGCTGTGTTTCACACTGGGCATAGCTTGAGCATTTAAGACCTTAAAGCCCCACCTCCACAGTGGCACACTTCCTCTAACAAGGTCACACCTTCTAATAGTGCCACTCCCTATGGTCAAACATTCAAACACATGCATCTATGGGGGGGGGGGCATAAAGATGAGAGGGAAAAGGACTAGTTTCTTCTTTTTCTTCCCCTTCCTTCTTTTCTCTTTCTTTCTTTCTTTCTTTCTTTCTTTCTTTCTTTCTTTCTTTCTTTCTTTCTTTCTTTCTTTCTTTCTTTCTTTCTTTCTTTCTTTCTTTCAGAGCTGAGGACTGAACTTAGGGGCTCGTGCTTGCTAGGCAAGTGCTCTACTACTGAGCTAAATCCCCAACCCCAGGACTCAAATTTCTAACACATGAGTGCTGAGTATATGTTCAGATCATATCAACCACTCTTCCCACTTAAAACCCTGAGTAAGAACTTTCTGGTAATGTTGTATGTCTTCCTTAATATTGTATGTCTTCCTCTTTATATTCCCTTTAAGAAATCTATGCATCTTGCCTGGTGTGGTGGCATACTCCTTTAATTCCAGCACTCAGGAGGCAGATTCAGGCAGAGCTCTGTGAGTTTGAGGCCATCTTGGTCTACATAGTGAGTTCCAGGATAGACAGAGCTATGCAATGAAACCCTGTCTCAAAAAGCAAAGCAAAGCAAAGCAAAGCAAAGCAAAGCAAAGCAAAGCAAAGCAAAGCAAAGCAAAGCAAAGCAAAGCAAAGCAAACCAAACCAAACCAAACCAAACAAAACAAAACAAAACAAAACAAAACAAGCAATCTATGCATCAGTCCTCTTTCCTCTGCTGCTGCTGGCCCTAGGTAAATGTATTAAGCATGGAATTGGTTTATCGCATTAAAGTACAATTATTCTCACACGGGTACTTATGTAGCATTCTTTTAATGACTCAAGATATTTGAAAACCCAATAGGTTGCAGTTGTTCAGAAATCCTGAGTATTTATTATTTCTCATTTTATCCTAGAGGTTCCAGGGTCCTCTGATACAGGGAGAGTTATAGATGAAACTATATTCCCCTATCTTTGGGGAATTGTTCATGGACACATACTCCATCAATTGCTGCTAAATGAGGAGCATTCTGTCCTGTCATCACCAAGATAACTTGGGATTCTAATTCGCAAACATTCAAATGCTGTTACTCTAAACGTGCTATGGCCTTGACTTGTATTTTCTCATTTTTGGTGATAGGACCATTTTTTAAAAACAAAGCATGCTGTCTGTGTGAGCTGGTTCAACAGAGTGCTCTGAAAGTCCTGAATAAATTATAGTTGGATTTATGGGCATTGCTCAGGGCCATGGTAGATTGACTGGGTTAAAAAGAATTGGGATCTATTTGTCCTGTAGGTCTAGTAGGCCGTAGGTATTAAGGAAAAGAGGTTTCTGAGTGAAAGCTGAATTTTTCTGATCTTATATTGCTTCCAGTATATAGAGAACAATCTCCAGAGTGGAAATAATTGATTCACATTAAAGTGACAAGTTGTCTAATTGGTCACTTAGGAAAACGGTCTCAGTGTGAAGCAACTTACCTTCTGCAGAATCATGGCAGTAAGACAACTGTCAAAGTCATCCTCGATACTTCAAACAGGAAGAAATCAATGCTCTACCTGATGAGTAGCCCTTGTTTACATTCAGTGTACATCTAAGAACAGACACATCAAAGGGTTTCTTATGACGAATGTTTCCCAGTGTCAACAGATTGGCTCCTCCTATGCGCTCATTAGGAGGAAATGACTGGAGATGAGACTTCAGAGCTTGTTTACCATGACCACTTCAGGCAATATCATTGAATTTTCTTATCTGTGTCTTTCTATCTTTGCTGATAAAGAATTGTCTTGTGAGCTGTATTTATGAGGGAAAAAATGCAAGATGAGTGAGAGATAGGCTTGCATGAAGGAGCAGTGTTTCTTAAATTGGGGCCACAGTGTTAGCAGGAGTGGTAGTGTTTGCAAAGTGTTGCTGGGTAACTACGCTTCTTAACAGAAAGACCAGAGAGACCAGATATTATGAATCCGGAACATGTATCTTTGAAATAATAAAAAATAATTATTATTTTAAAGGATTATGATCAACTGGCCAAACACGCATATATTTGAGTAAGATTTATCGAGTACCCAACTCTGAGCTCTGTTACAACTATGAAGTTAAATAAGGCTCTATTCAGGGGCTAGAGAAATGGCTTACCCTGTAAGGTAAGGGGAAAAAACCTATCCTCTTTCCTGCTGAAGGGAGTCATATGCTCTAGATTCCTACAGCGATGTGTATGTGCCTCTGCCTCTCCTTCTCTTCCAGATCTGGATTTAGTGGGGTTGATCCATTACATGATGGCTGTCAGCCCTGACCTGCTGTTCTCAGTTTATACCACTCAAGCCAGGCAAACAACCACTTAAAGCATTTGGCCTGTGACCAGTGTTTCAGAAGTGAAACA
Organism: Mus caroli; assembly: GCF_978045245.1. Lineage (NCBI taxonomy): Eukaryota > Metazoa > Chordata > Mammalia > Rodentia > Muridae > Mus > Mus caroli. The sequence goes on from NW_028227261.1 coordinate 61,090,799, forward strand.
AAGAATTTCATCCCAAAGAATAGAATCTTTCTCCATTTTCCACTTTCCAAATATCACTGAAACACAATTTATATGTTGTCATCTAATAGGACATCTGTTTGACAATACAAAGAACAAGAAAAACATGTGAAGAATACTATTCAGGCTAGAGTAAACATGCAAAACACTTAGACACAATCAATGTGTGTTGATATTTTAACTTAATATCCACTTGAGGTAAGAACAGAGACCATTTTTCAATTGTATTTTTATTTTATGAGTATGAATATTTTGCTCTGTGCAGCACTGGTCACAGAGGCAAGAAGAGGGCGTTAGATTACATAGAATTGGAGTTATAGAATGTTGCAAACTGCCAAGTGGGTGTTGAGAATTGAATCTGAGTCCTCTGTAAAAATACCAAGTGCTCTTACAGGACAAACCATCTCTCTAGCTCCTGGATGGAGTCTTATTTAACTTTGTAGTCCAGCTCAGATCCTACTTGGTGCTTGGTAAATCATACTGAAATATATGCATGATTAACCAGTTGATCAGGATCTTTTAAAATAGTTATTATTTTAAATATTTATTTATTTTATTTTATGTGTACAGGTGTTTTGTCCTGTGTATGTCTATGCACCATGTGTGTACTTGTTGCTTGTGGATGCCAGAAGGGGTTTGTTTCCCCTGGAACTTGAGTTACAAATGGTTATATGCTACCATATGGGTTTTGGGAATCACACTGAGGTCTTCTGGAAGAGCAACACATACTCTTACTCATGGATCCATCTCTCTGTCTCCTTCAAAGCTTCTTAAGTGTTTAGAACAGAGCAAAGCTGATTCAGGTTAGATAGAAAACGAACCTTTATATACTTCATTAAGTGTTTTCTAACTGTAAAAATGTTAGGTGCCTATTGCAGAAGATGAGGGCAATTGCAAAGAGTGTGTATAATGAATATATTTACCAGAGACAACGATTTTTCTTTTATTTTGGGGGGAGGGGTATGTGTTTTCGTTTCTGCCATATGGGCCCTAGCATAAACACAAGCACATCACCTTACATACTGTGGACATGAGGTTAGATAATCCTGCAGCTGCTAGAACCCTGACCCTGAGAATATGATCTAGGAACGTGGCACAGAAGAAAGCATAAGAAATGAGAGGCTGTAGATTTCTCGTATAAGGGCATTCAGTAATCTCATGTCAGCTCCAGCCCCTTCTGCTTTTCTGCTCTACTGGGAGAATGACCTTGAAGGGATGTGTGTGGGGGAACTGAATTCTGAGCAAAGAGAAAGGCCTTGGCCACAGCCCAGCTCCACTGCCCGGACACAGAAGAGAGCCCTCTGATGTCTCTGGAATGATTTAGCTTTATTGCCTATTGTCTCTCTCTCCAAATTGCCTTCAGGATGAATGTCCCAGCCAGAATCCATACAGAGGACACCAGCTTCACACGTACCTGCCTAGATACAGATGCTCTTTCTCTTTATGAAGCATCCTTCAGATTGACCATTAATGGAAGCCGTATTTTGCACCTTATGAAGAGGAAATTATACCACATTAGAAGTTCTGTACTCTGGCTTAGGCAGTGAATTAGATGAGGGTTGCAGGCTGGAGTACTTTCCTACTGGGCATAATACTCAATTTATTTTCATTCTCGTTAATTTCTCTATATCACTGACTGCACAGGCATTAAATTGTTAAATGCAAGCAATTCCCAATTGTCCGACACAAATAGAAATCTTTAATGAATAATAATAAAAAAGGAAGCCCATGGAGGAACCCAAAATGCAAAGAGGGAGAACCTGATAATCAAAGTTTCTAACTTTTATAAGGGCTTAAAAAAACTTCCTTTCTTCCTTGAAGTTTTCTTTGCAAAGAAAAGGCTAGAGAGCTGGGAAAGCAGCTTAAGTGCTTGCCTTGCTGGTTCTAAGACCTGAGTTTAGAATGCCAGAATCCATGTAAAATCAAGGCACAGTTCTAACACTGAGGGAAAAGAGACAGGTAGATGGCAGGACATTGGTGGGCAGCTAGTCTAGTTGAAATAGTGATTTTTCAGGATCAGTAAAAGACCCTGTCTCACAAAACATGGTAGAGCAATGATTGAGAAAAAGACATTCTAGTGTCAACCTCTGGCATCCACACATACACCATACACATGCACTTACACAAGCACACAACAGTAAAATTAAAAAAGACAAAGTAAGTCCATGACAACGGAACAAGATGGTGTAGACACGAGTAACACAGTAGATGAGAAGTCTGTATGTAAGATCCTTTATCTCGGGGATTCCATGATGGTTTGGGAAACCATGTTGCCTCCCTTTGGGAATAAAGCAGTAAAGCAGACTTGCTGCTGATGTGAAAGGAGGAGAATTTATGGATCTCAGTGATATCAATCTAATGTCTTCCTGACCTCTCTGGCCTCCTAGTAGAGTCAGTCTAGGAAAAACAAAGGTGGTTCTTCCTCATGAGCACTTCATTGTGAGGTATCTGGTTCTGTGGGGTTACTTCCAGCAGGAAGTGAGTCTATAGTTTACAACTGGTGAATCTGGCCACCAGTTTTATCATTCACTAACTTTACAGTATGAGGTGGTCAAAAGAAGTTTGTTCTGAGACACACCCAGATGGGAGCAAGCTTTCCCCAGGAGCAGTATCTCTGGACAAAATTGCTTCTATTTCTGTCACCACACTCCTTATCTACAAAATGGGCATTAAATGCCTGTCTACCACGATTTCCAGGATCTCAGCAGCAAATGTGAGAACAAATAGAAAACCACATAGAAAGGAGAATGGAAGGAAAAAACCCCAGTAGGATGCCAACCGTTGCTGCTTGTTCTGTTTATGCTTTCCAACTTAAAAACCATAAGTGCTATCTTCATAAGAAAGTGATGATTTTCATTGTTAACACGGGTTTGTGTTCAGACTCAGATGAAAACTATGACCCTTGGCATTTCTCCTCCTTTTCCTTTGCCCTGCACAACATTTCCTTTCAAACAAAAAGATTTAAGGTCGATACCCTTTAAAGGAGAGAACATACAGGGCACATTGGTCTCTAGTTGTTGCTATAACAAGTGATAATAAATGTTTTCCTGGTTTAAAACGACATAAATTCATTCCTGTGTACTTCTGGAGGTCAGAAAACTTTGATTTTATGTCGCTAATGTAAAAATATAGAAATGTCTGGGCTTGTCTGGAGGTTTTGAGGGAGAATTTGTTTCTCTACTGTTGGCAGCATACAGTGGCTGACTAATGCTTGGCTGTGGTCCCTTCTTGCATGTTCAAAAGACTCCACTGTTCTCTCCCATCAGTCACCTTCTTCCCTTACGATGATGATATTTGTAATTCTATCAGGTAGACTCAGGTACCCAACATAGTCTTTCAATTTCCATGTCAGTATCCTTAAGAAATATTTGCACAAGTTATGGCTGGGGGTGTGGAATGTAGCAGGGTCCTGCAGCGACATCCCTCAGGAGGCTGAAGCAGAAAGAGCACTTGAAATTTGGCGTCTGAGTCCAGCAAGGACAAAAAAGAAAATAAAGGACGTCTTGGAAATAAACTAAAATTGCGGCTGTAGAGATGACTCAGTTTGAAAAGTGATGGCTGAGCGAGCCCAAGGACCTGAGTTTGAGTCCCAGCACCTACAGAAGTTGGTGTGACAGTCTGTGTCTGCAAACTCAGTGCTGGAAATCTAGAGACAGGTGGATCTCTGGAGCTCATTGGTCAGCCAGCCTGGCTGACTTGGTGAACATTAGTGTCAGTGGGAGATTCTGTCTGGAGCAGCAGCAGCAGCAGCAGCAGTAGAAGTAGTAGTAGTAGCCACAGCAGCAGTCATAGGGAATAACTGAGGAAGACACGAGATATTGACTTCTGGACTGCACACACTCTTATGCACACACATATGCACATGGCATACATGCGAACACATATAAAATAAAGTAACAAAGTATTTATTTCTCATAGATGATTAATGGAATCTTTGGTGGAAGGGACACTAATTACCCCATGCCATCACGTGTATATGAGAGGGGAGGGACTAAGGAAATCAACAAGGAAGCCCCTCATAGGGAAAAAACAGAGACTTTGTACAGATAACTGTTCAGTTCCTACAGTTAACTCCATTGGACCAGCTGACTGATAGAGAATACAAAGTGTTTGGGTTTGCTGTAGTCACAGAAGCTGATGTATTCTAATTGAAAACACCAAAAATGACTGTACATAGCTATGAAAAGCTATCAAATTCTCTAAAAGACCAGAAATTTAGTCTAAAGTTATTTCATTTTCTTTGAAATGCCAAGTCCTAATGTCTAAAGGCACAAGGAAGATGTCAATTCAGAGGCTGAGCTTTGATTCAAAGGCAGCTTATATTCTCCAGTTTGGTACTAAGGGTTTTCCAAGAATAACTTTTGTAATAAAAAAAAGCAAAAAAAGATTAAATTATTATTTTTGTTGCAAAAATGCCACATTATTAAAGCAGCATCAGGAATAGATATAATCGGATCTCATCTATTATTAACGAGGTTCTGCCTTAATGTGATCATGTGTGCCTTCCACCTAGAAACTATCATCTAACAGAATAACAACCCAAAATAATGAGTTGCCAGTGTGATATTTTTCTTCTGTGAAGGTTTATACCTATAGAGTTGCTTTTCTCCTTTCTTATAACAACAATAATAAACTGGCATCTTAGACAGACACAGGTGTAGGTTTTATTTGTAGTATAATAGTTTCTGTTTTACATCTTTACAGTTCAGATTTGCTACAGAGAAAAAGAATATATTTTAAACTACCATTTCCACTTGTGATAGTAATTCAGAGATAATTCATATAACTTTCTATGTGTGGAGAGAGAGAGAGAGAGAGAGAGAGAGAGAGAGAGAGAGAGAGAGAGAGAGTCAGAATCCTAGAGAGTATCAAGATGCAGTTATTCTTCTAGGTTGATTTATTAAGAAATACTCTTCTCATAAACAGGTCCTTTAACTTGGACGTCCTCTCTCTAAGGTATAGGTTCAGAAAAGATGGGGGTGGGGAGAGAGAAAAAGAACAACTACATAATCTTAGGAGTTTAGTTTTCAATACTGTCCTTTACAGCAAGTTATTATAAATGGATGAGTTGAGGCTTGCTTCCAAAATCTTGTTTAGTCCTCAGTGCAGTTGATTCTACAGGGTATGGACAAGACTAGGCAAATATAAGTTTCAAGGATGACGATGAATTCAAAAATAAAAGAATAAAACTCAAATATTCAAGTACCAGACCAGCAAAACTCTGTAAAGACCACACTTGGTCAGGGGCATGGCATTCCACTAACTAGAAAACAGTTCACTGCTCTCTCTTCTTGATGCCTGCCTCTTGAAGTTTACAACTTCCCCATGTACAATGTGACATTTGCTCTCCTGGCCTGGCTTTAGACAATCTCTCTAAACTATTGATCACACTTAACCTATTGGGAACGTTTAGTGTTGATGGTGGGCTATTGCTTTCAGGACCTCTTCTCTCCTTTGAGATTTCTTTCTCTGTCTGTCCATCTGTCTGTCTATCTGTCATCTGTCTCTGCCCCTTTCTGTGTGTGTCTCCCTCTCTGCTACTGTCTCTGTCTGTCTGTCTGTCTGTCTGTCTGTCTGTCTGTGTCTGTCTCTTTCATTCTGTCTGTCTGGTAAGATTTGCAGTCTAACTGGTTTCACACTCTTACATAGATGAAGATGAAATAGAACTTCTGAGTATCCTGTCTCTGTTCCTCAGGAGCTGGGATTCCAGGCATTTGCCACTACACCTGATTATGCAACACTGAGGATCAAATCCAGTGCCTTGTATAAGCTAAATAAGTGCTGTTTCAATTCAGCCATACTTGCAGCCTTGTCATGATTTTCTTTTCAGTCTCTCCTCTTTGTTGTGCTGGCTTAGGCTACTCCAGCCTGTGTCTACTAATGAGACACAGACCAGAATTTTGCCCTCTCTCTTGTTGGCTGTACAGTATATCAACCTGTGCAGGCCCAGTTTTGCTCAGTGGTGTCTCTCTCCAGGTTCTGTTCTCACCTGCTTTTGTTGTTCCTCTTGGTAAAGGGTTAATACTCTTCTGGAAATATCTCTGTCATACTTTGCAGCTATTATTTTCTCTTGCCTATGACATAACCTTTTAGTTGATTTTTCTGCCTCTATACAAGACAACATTGGTAGAGTGGTGCTACTGTTGGTAGTGGTACTTCACATAGTAGCTGCCCAATAAATGCTACTTCTTTACTCATATGCCTCGGTGATTTTTATCTGATGAGCTGAAAGGTTTAAACTAGACAGCTTTCATATTCAGTCCTAGCCTGCAGTTATGTCTCTAAGAAATAAATGATGGAGTATTCATTGAAGTTCTACCTGAAATCTTATCACTCATAAATCTAGCCCTAGTTCCAAATAGTGATCCCAATATTTAAGGCACATTTTCACTCTAAAATGTTCTTTCTACCTCATGGATTTGGCCACTGTCACAGTATCTAGACTTTAAAGACAATACTTATAAGGACAACATTTAATTAGGGTTGGATTACAGGTTCAGAGGTCCAGTCCATTATCATCAAGGCAGGGACATGGCAGAATCCAGGTAGGCATAGTGTAGGAGGAGCTGAGAGGTCTACATCTTCATCTAAAGGCTGCTAGCAGAATACTGGCTTCCAGGCAGCTAAGACAAGGATTTTAAAGCCACACCGACAAGGCTACACCTACTCTAACAAGGCCACACCTCCCAACAGTGCCACTCCCTGGGCCAACCATATACAAGCCATCACAGGTAAATTATTAAAATACTATTTCCAGGGATGGAGGGCTGGCTTGGTAGGTAAGGTCATTTCTGTACAAGCATGAGGACTGAAAAGCCAACTATGTTGGTGCACACCTGTGCAGGGACAGGTAGATCCCAGCGTCTCATTAGCCAGCCAACCTAGTCCAAAAAGACAAGGTCATGGTTCAGTGGGAGACATGTTTCCAAAATTAGACAGCAATAGAACAAGACAACTCTTGTTTTGACCTCTGGCCTTTGCATGAGCACACATAAGCAAGCACATATACATAACACACACACACACACACTCACAAAACAAACTATTTTTCAATTTCTGAATAGAAAATTTAGAAGCTCTTCCTGTCGGACCAGCACCGGGGTGGCTGGGGCGCGGGGTCGGCTGACACCCACCAGCTACCCACGACACCCGCCACAGGATCTTGAGACTTCTGGTGAGTGGAACACAGACAGCTTCTGCTCCAGTCCAATCGCGCGGGACCTGAGATTGCTTTAGTTAGGGAAGCAGAAAGCTGGACTGAGTGGGGCCACAAGCCTCTTCCGGTCTGACCAGCACCGGAGTAGCTAGGGCGCAGGGTCAGCTGACACCCGCCAGCTACCCACGACACCCGCCACAGGATCTTAAGACTTCTGGTGAGTGGAACACAGCGTCTGCTCCAATCTTTAAACAGTGACAACGATAACAACTAACCCCAGAGATAACCAGATGGTAAACGTAAGAATCTTACTAACAGAAACCAAGACCACTCACCATCATCAGAACCCAGCACTCCCACTTTGCCCAGTCCAGGGCACCCCAACACACCGGAGAAGCTAGACCCGGATGTAAAAGCATATCTCATGATGATGGTAGAGGACATCAAGAAGGACTTTAATAACACACTTAAAGAAATACAGGAGAACACTGCTAAACAGGTAGAAGACATTAAAGAGGAAGCACAAAAATCCCTTAAAGAATTGCAGGAGAACACTGCTAAACAGGTAGAAGACATTAAAGAGGAAGCACAAAAATCCCTTAAAGAAATACAGGAGAACACTGCTAAACAGGTAGAAGACATTAAGAGGAAGCACAAAAATCCCTTAAAGAATTGCAGAAAAACCAGACCAAACAGGTGATGGAATTGAATAAAACCATCCAAGACCTAAAAGGGGAAGTAGAGACAATGAAGAAAACCCAAATTGAGGCAACGCTGGAGATAGAAACCCTAGGAAAGAAATCTGGAACCATAGATATGAGCATCAGCAACAGAATACAAGAGATGGAAGAGAGAATCTCAGGTGCAGAAGACTGCATAGAGAACATCGGCACGACAATCAAAGAAAATACAAAATCCAAAAAGATCCTAACTCAAAACATCCAGGAAATACAGGACAAAACGAGAAGACCAAACCTACGGATAATAGGAGTAGATGAGAATGAAGATTTTCAATTCAAAGGACCAGCAAATATCTTCAACAAAATCATAGAAGAAAACTTCCCAAACCTAAAGAAAGAGATGCCCATGAACATACAAGAAGCCTACAGAACTCCAAATAGACTGGACCAGAAAAGAAATTCCTTCCGACACATAATAATCAGAACAACAAATGCACTAAATAAAGATAGAATACTAAAAGCAGTAAGGGAAAAAGGTCAAGTAACATATAAAGGCAAGCCTATCAGAATTACACTGGATTTTTCACCAGAGACTATGAAAGCCAGAAGGGCCTGGACAGATGTTATACAGAAACTAAGAGAACACAATTTCCAGCCCAGGCTACTATACCCAGCCAAACTCTCAATTACCATAGATGGAGAAACCAAAGTATTCCACGACAAAACCAAATTCACACATTATCTTTCCACGAATCCAGCCCTTCAAAGGATAATAACAGAAAAAAACCAATACAAGGACGGAAACCACGTCCTAGAAAAAGCAAGAAGGTAATCCCTCAACAAACCTGAAAGAAGACAGCCACAAGAACAGAACACCAACTCTAACAACAAAAATAAAAGGAAGCAACAGTTACTTCTCCCTAATATCTCTTAATATCAATGGACTCAACTCCCAATAAAAAGACATAGACTAACAGGCTGGCTACAGAAACAGGACCCAACATTTTGCTGCTTACAGGAAACTCATCTCAGAGAAAAAGATAAACACTACCTCAGAATGAAAGGCTGGAAAACAATTTTCCAAGCAAATGGTTGGAAGAAACAAGCTGGAGTAGCCATTATAATATCTGATAAGATTGACTTCCAACCCAAAGTCATCAAAAAAGACAAGGAAGGGCACTTCATTCTCATCAAAGGTAAAATCCTCCAAGAGGAATTATCAATTCTGAATATCTATGCTCCAAATACAAGGGCAGCCACATTCATTAAAGATACTTTAGTAAAGCTCAAACCACACATTGCACCTCACACAATAATAGTGGGAGACTTCAACACACCACTTTCACCAATGGACAGATCATGGAAGCAGAAACTAAACAGGGACATAGTGAAACTAACAGAGGTTATGAAACAAATGGATCTGACAGATATCTACAGAACATTTTATCCTAAAACAAAAGGATATACCTTCTTCTCAGCACCTCACGGTACCTTCTCCAAAATTGACCACATAATTGGTCACAATTATACAAGCCTCAACATATACAAAAATATTGAAATTGTCCCATGCATCCTATCAGATCACCATGGACTAAGACTGATCTTCAATAACAAAATAAATATTAGAAAGCCAACACACACGTGGAAACTAAACAACACTCTTCTCAATAATACCTTGGTCAAGGAAGGAATAAAGAAAGAAATTAAGGACTTTCTGGAATTTAATGAAAATGAAGCCACAACATACCCAAACTTATGGGACACATTGAAAGCATTTCTAAGATGAAAACTCATAGCTCTGAGTGCCTCCAAAAAGAAACTAGAGAGAGCACACATTAGCAGCTTGACAACACACCTAAAAGCTCTAGAACGAAAGGAAGCTAATTCACCCAAGAGGAGTAGACGGCAAGAAATAATCAAACTCAGGGGTGAAATCAACCAAGTGGAAACAAGAAGAACAATTCAAAGAATCAACCAATCGAGGAGCTGGTTCTTTGAGAAAATCAACAAGATAGATTAAACCCTTAGCCAGACTCACTAGAGGGCATAGGGAAAGTATTCTAATTAACAAAATCAGAAATGAAAAGGGAGACATAACAACAGACCCTGAAGAAATCCAAAACACCATCACATCCTTCTACAAAAGGCTATACTCAACAAAACTGGAAAACCTGGATGAAATGGACAAGTTTCTAGACAGATACCAGGTACCAAAGTTAAATCAAGATCAGGTTAATGATCTAAACAGTCCCATATCCCCTAAAGAAATAGAAGCAGTCATTAATAGTCTCCCAACCAAAAAAAGCCCAGGACCAGATGGGTTTAGTGCAGAGTTCTATCAAACCTTCAAAGAAGATCTAATCCTAGTTCTTCACAAACTATTCCACAAAATAGAATCAGAAGGTACTCTACCCAACTCATTCTATGAAGCCACAATTACTCTGATACCTAAACCACATAAAGATCCAACAAAGATAGAGAACTTCAGACCAATTTCCCTTATGAATATAGATGCAAAAATCCTCAATAAAGTTCTCGCTAACCGAATTCAAGAACACATCAAAACAATCATCCATCCTGACCAAGTAGGTTTCATCCCAGGGATGCAGGGATGGTTCAATATACGAAAATCCATCAATGTAATCCATTATATAAACAAACTCAAAGATAAAAACCACAAGATCATCTCGTTAGATGCTGAAAAAGCATTTGACAAAATCCAACACCCATTCATGATAAAAGTCTTGGAAAGATCAGGAATTCAAGGCCCATACCTAAACCATGATAAAAGCAATATACAGGAAACCAGTAGCCAACATCAAAGTAAATTGTGAGAAGCTGGAAGCAATCCCACTAAAATCAGGGACTAGACAAGGCTGCCCACTCTCTCCCTACCTATTCAACATTGTACTTGAAGTCCTAGCCAGAGCAATTAGACAACAAAAGGAGATCAAGGGGATACAAATCGGAAAAGAAGAAGTCAAAATATCACTTTTTGCAGATGATATGATAGTATACATAAGTGACCCTAAAAATTCCACCAGAGAACTCCTAAGCCTGATAAATAGCTTTGGTGAAGTAGCTGGATATAAAATTAACTCAAGCAAGTCAATGGCCTTTCTGTACACAAAGGATAGCCAGGCAGAGAAGGAAATTAGGGAAACAACACCCTTCTCAATAGTCACAAACACTATAAAATACCTTGGCGTGACTCTAACTAAGGAAGTGAAAGATCTGTATGACAAGAACTTCAAGTCCCTGAAGAAAGAAATTAAAGAAGATCTCAGAAGATGGAAAGACCTCCCATGCTCATGGATTGGCAGGATCAACATTGTAAAAATGGCTATCTTACCAAAAGCAATCTACAGATTCAATGCAATCCCCATCAAAATTCCAACTCAATTCTTCAACGAATTAGAAAGGGCAATCTGCAAATTCATCTGGAACAACAAAAAACCTAGGATAGCAAAAACTCTTCTCAAGGATAAAAGAATCTCTGGTGGAATCACCATGCCTGACCTAAAGCTGTACTACAGAGCAATTGTGATAAAAACTGCATGGTACTGGTATAAAGACAGACAAGTAGACCAATGGAACAGAATTGAAGACCCTGAGATCAACCCACATACCTATGGCCACTTGATCTTTGACAAGGGAACAAAAACCATCCAGTGGAAAAAAGACAGCATTTTCAACAAATGGTGCTGGCACAACTGGCGGTTATCATGTAGAAGAATGTGAATTGATCCATTCCTATCTCCTTGTACCAAGGTCAAATCTAAGTGGATTAAGGAACTCCACATAAAACCAGAGACACTGAAACTTATAGAGGAGAAAGTAGGGAAAAGCCTCGAAGATATGGGTACAGGGGAAAAATTCCTGAATAGAACAGCAAAGGCTTGTGCTGTAAGATCGAGAATTGATAAATGGGACCTCATAAAGTTGCAAAGCTTCTGCAAGGCAAAAGACACCGTCAATAAGACAAAAAGACCACCAACAGATTGGGAAAGGATCTTTACCTATCCTAAATCAGATAGGGGACTAATATCCAATATATATAAAGAACTCAAGAAGGTGGACTCCAGAAAATCAAATAATCCCGTTAAAAATGGGGCACAGAACTGAACAAAGAATTCTCACCTGAGGAATACCGAATGGCAGAGAAGCACCTGAAAAAATGTTCAACATCCTTAATCATCAGGGAAATGCAACTCAAAACAACCCTGAGATTCCACCTCACACCAGTCAGAATGGCTAAGATCAAAAATTCAGGTGACAGCAGATGCTGGCGAGGATGTGGAGAAAGAGGAACACTCCTTCATTGTTGGTGGGATTGCAAGCTGGTACAACCACTCTGGAAATCAATTTGGCGGTTCCTCAGAAAATTGGACATAATACTACCAGAGGATCCAGCAATACCTCTCCTGGGCATATATCCAGAAGATGTCCCAACCGGTAAGTAGGACACATGCTCCACTATGTTCATAGCAGCCTTATTTATAATAGCCAGAATCTGGAAAGAACCCAGATGCCCCTCAACAGAGGAATGGATACAGAAAATGTGGTACATTTACACAATGGACTACTACTCAGCTATTAAAAGGAATGAATTTATGAAATTCCTAGGCAAATGGATGGATCTGGAGGGCATCATCCTGAGTGAGGTAACACATTCACAAAGGAACTCACACAATATGTACTCACTGATAAGTGGATATTAGCCCAAAAACTTAGGATACCCAAGATATAAGATACAACTTGTTAAACGCATGAAACTCAAGAAGAACGAAGACCAAAGTGTGGACACTGTGCCCCTTCTTGGAATTGGGAACAAAACACCCATGGAAAGAGTTACAGAGATAAAGTTTGGAGCTGTGAAGAAAGGATGGACCATCTAAAGACTGCCATATCCAGGGATCCATCCCATAACCAGCTTCCAAACGCTGACACCATTGCATACACTAGCAAGATTTTGCTGAAAGGGCCCAGATATAGCTGTCTCTTGTGAGACAATGCCAGGGCCTAGCAAACACAGAAGTGGATGCTCACAGTCAGCTATTGGATGGATCACAGGGCTCCCAATGGAGGAGCTAGAGAAAGTACCCAAGGAGCTAAAGGGAACTGCAACCCCATAGGTGGAAATTATTATGAACTAACCAGTACCCCAGAGCTCTTGACTCTAGCTGCATTTGTATCAAAAGATGGCCTAGTCGGCCATCACTGGAAAGAGAGGCCCATTGGACTTGCCAACTTTATATGCCTCAGTACAGGGGAATGCCAGGGCCAAGGGGTGGGGGTGGGTGGGTGGGAGACTGGGGGGGCAGTGTATTGGGGACTTTTTGGATAGCATTGGAAATGTAATTGAGGAAAATACCTAATTAAAAAAAAAAGGAAAAAAAAGTCACCTTGCACACTTTATTCTTTACTGCTGTAAATTCTTGAGTCCATCAATGCCTTAAGCTATTGATTTCTCATCTTGAAATCAACGGTAGTAAGAAATACCCACATGGAGTTGTGTAGAGCATAAAGTGAGAAAAAAAAAAAAAAGAAAATTTAGAATAGGGTCTGTTTTGCTTCCAAACAGTGTGTGTCTCCTTAGAACCTTATCTTCATTCTAAGTTTAAGGGTTTATTCACATACTTTGTTGTACAAGTCCTTTATAGTTTTTCCTTGAAGTAACAAACTTTTATCTCTCCAGTATCTGCAGGTAGTATAGCAGGAGGTCCAGCTATAGGCCCACACCTGCATTGCCCAGACTAGGCTTCCCAGATTATTTGACTGTTTATTTGTTTGTTTGAGAGAAGATCTCATTGTAGCCCAGGTTGTCCTCAAATGCTCTTCGTAGTCAAGAATGACTTCAAACTAACTTCTGATCCTTCTGCCTTCATCTCCAGAGTGTGAATGCTACAACTCCTGACTTACACATGCTGGGGAGCCAACCCAGGGCCTTTTTCATGCTAGGGGTGTGCTCTGCCAATTGATCTACCATCTCAGTCCTGATCTGTGTTTTAGCCAAAGAAAAGATCTTTTAAAAGATTCAATCTCTGTCTGAATGGGGGGTTTTCAGCTTCCACCCAGTAGGGCCTATGGAAGAGAGCTCCGGGACTTCCAGGAAGTGGCAGCTGGGGCAGAGGACTCCATCAATGTCCCAGATAGAGCATTTTCCTTACCTCTGTTGGGTCCAAGGGACAAGGCCTGGTCATGTCTGTATGGAACTTCCCTTGATGAAGCGGCTGTGATGTACACAGAGAGGAACAAAGCTGACAGTCAGGTTGTGGGTCTTCTGCTGATGTCAGGCAGGAGTAAAGTGGGTGGCAAACACTTCACAATGTGCTTTTCCCATTTAATTTTGTGGCTGCATAAACTTTCATAGCAAATAATGAGTTGGGGCTGTAGCCCAAATGTTATGGACTCTTTCTGTATCAGGAGAGCCTGCAGAGTGCAGCCCTGCATTTTAATAGCCTGCTTTACCAGGCACCGGCTGGGCTGAGCAAGCTGGTTTTGGCTAGGAGAGGGATTCTGTGGAACTCTGAGGAACCCACCACGGAGCTCCTTGGCCTCACTACCATCCTCCAGTCTCTGTGGAAACATTTTTCCTCAAGACTTGACAGCTGTTCCTCTTGGGCCAGAGTAAATTTGTCCCTCAGCTAGCATTCTGACGGTGTCTGTCTTGATTTGAGTGTTGAAGGATAAATTCTTACCTAGGAGTTCTATTTCAAAATCCACGCTGGTGCTCCTGTTCATTGACTACCTATTCTCCAGCCCATCTGCTGCAGTGGCACTGTGCCTGATTCCTGGCAGAGTGAGCTCACTAAAAAGCACTGGAGTCTCAGTGTACCCTGTGTAGAGGGTTACCTGACAAGAGCGGGAAGAGGAGGCAGGGAAGCCTGAGAGGAGAGGCAGAAAGCCACCTTTTCTTGTATTCTCCCCAGTCTCAGGCTCCTGGCCTCTCTGTGGTAATCCTTTGTGGTTTCGAAACCTAGATGTGAGGATTACTTTGGACCTGGGGAATCATGAGTGCTGGAAGCCAGCTCCAGTGCTCACATCAGCAGAAGACATCTAGCAATCAACACTCAAGATGAAAAGAGTGTGGTGGAAAAGGATCATAAAAATATAATACACAGTGTTGTCCTGTTCTAATGTGTGTGTGTCTGTGTGTGTGCGTGCGTGTGTGTGTGTCTGTGTGTGTGTGTGTATCTGTGTGTGTATGTGTGTGTGTATGTCTGTGTGTGTGTGTATGTGTGTGTGTATGTGTGTCTCTGTGTGTGTGTATGTCTGTGTGTGTGTGTGTATGTGTGTGTGTGTCTCTGTGTGTGTCTCTGTGTGTGTGTGTGTATGTCTGTGTGTGTGTATGTGTGTGTGTATGTGTGTCTCTGTGTGTGTGTATGTGTGTGTGTGTGTATGTCTGTGTGTGTGTGTGTATGTGTGTGTATGTGTGTCTCTGTGTGTGTGTATGTGTGTGTGTCTGTGTGTGTGTCTCTGTGTGTGTGTGTATGTCTGTGTGTGTGTGTATCTGTGTGTGTATGTTTGTGTATGTGTGTGTCCGTGTGTGTGTGTATGTGTGTGTGTGGGTGTATGTCTGTGTGTGTGTATGTGTGTGTATGTGTGTGTATGTGTGTCTCTCTGTGTGTGTGTGTATGTCTGTGTGTGTGTATGTCTGTGTGTGTGTGTATGTGTGTGTGTGTCTCTGTGTGTGTGTGTGTATGTCTGTGTGTGTGTATGTGTGTCTCTGTGTGTGTGTGTATGTCTGTGTGTGTGTGTGTATGTGTGTGTGTGTATATGCATGTGTATGCGTGTGTATCTTAGTACTTCTGAAGGTGGGTGGTGGATTATATGTACTTAACCTTTTTTTCCCATTTTTTTCTGTTATCTGCAGTTTCTAGGCTACATCAATAACAAAAGGGAAAATAAAATAAAAATAGTTGTAAGATATTTGGTATGAGCTGAAACTTCATTGAATGTAATCTCTGGTTGAGGAAGAATGCAGAAGCCCTCTCTGAGTTGGTACTGTGAAGTTTGACCTGAAGCTTCAGAGCACTAAGGGTTCTGGAAGCAGAAAAGATGGTAGTGTGGCAGCTGCCGCAGAGAAACAGGCAGTGTTGATTCTGAAAAAATGGCGGGGGCAGGGCACAGTTAAAGATGCCAACAATGTTTGTGATTCTCAAGGCTTCTCCTCTCAAATGACTGAATTAAACTGAGCCACGGGGCTTTTAAGAAATCCTTGGAGGTTTTCCTTGCAGATAGAAAATAATTTCAAACACAGACCTGGGTCTGATTCTCCCAGGAGTCAGGATGCTGAACTGAATTGTTTTTGTCCTGGAGGAAAAGATAAGCCTTGAAACCACACCTTAGGCACGCTGGCATGTGTTATCTTTATTCCACATCTCTGCTGTCAACTTTATCAGTGGTCAGCACACCTCCATGGTGGTACCAGCGACCATCTATTGTACCAAAGGGTGTTTCTGGTTCTCTTGGAAATGTTGCATTAACCACTCCCCCAGGTCTTTCTGGATACATATTCACTTAGGATGAAAACTTAAGCTTTTTGCCTGGAGTTACCTGGTAATTTGGTTGTATATGTGCAATAAAACATCAAAATCCTGGAGTGTAAAGGAAGTCCTACCTGATACTGGCTAGAACTGGGATCAAGCCATGCCTCCCCTCCCTCAACTCCTACTCTAGCGTGCACATGAAAACTCACTCCATGAGCTCTCCTTCATGAGATTCTTCATGTTTCCTCCCAGGTGTGAGGCCTTTATGTATAGAGTTTCATCTTCAGATTCATTGTCCCATCTTACCTAAGATAAGGCACATAACAGCAAGGAATAGTCAATGCCTATGGCATAAAGAAGTACTTATACTGAGTGAGCCCCATCGGGTGGTAGGATTTCTACCTATGAGTAAAGTAGGAAAAGTTGTTCCACTAATTATTTGTGTGGTTGGAAAAGGCATATAGGGTTTACAGCAACAACAACAAGAACAACAATAACAACAACAATGGGTTTAGATTTTAATCCATTTGTATAGTCTATGACTTTGAGATTAAGGGCAAATAATTAGTTCCCCAGCTTCAGTTTTTTCATGTATAAAATAAAGGGGTCAATATCTATGTCATAGGACCATTAAGTAAAAGGGCTTTGCACAGAACATTGTAGATACAGTGAATATTAGATCCTCCCTATTAGGAGGAGACACCTCAGTCACCCTGATGAAGCTGGCTCATCAGTAGAAGAGGCAGCTTTGCTGAAGTGATGGTGCCACCAGGCCAATTTTTGAGTAAGTAACATTTCTACATGTAGGAAATCAAGAAAAAGTACAATAGCACTCCCATTGAAAGGTTCGTTATTTCCAAAAGACCAGACGGAAAAGCAACTTCAAGGTCCACTGATGGGACTTGGAAACAAAATGTGGTGTATACACTATGGAATATGTACATCTTTAAAGAGAAGGACATTCAGACGCAGGGTACTATGTGGATGAAACTTTGAGATTTGTTGTATGAAATGAACTATTGTATAAGTCTTCCTATATGAGGGACGCAGAGTCACTGAACTTTTAGAAGTAGTGAAATGGATCTTGTCAAGGAAGGGGGTTCAGAGATACTGAATAAACAGTTTCAGTTCTGCAAGATAGAGAAGTTCTGGCTGTCAGGTGAACAACAGTGCATCTTATTCTACTAAATGCATCTTATTCTACTAAAGTTTCATTAAAAATGTATAGGCGGTACATTTTGTATTGTGTCTATTGGATCTCAATTAAAGAGAAGAAATGGGCCTCGTGGCACAGGTCTGACATATCAAGTATGTGGAAGGCAGAGGCAAGAGAACTGCAAGTTTGAGGCCTGCTTGGTCTACAGAGTGAATTCAAAACCAATCTGAGTAATGTAGAGGAAACTTGGCTTATAAAAATGATTGTAGTGTAGCTTAGTGGTACAGCACACACACAGCTTAGTGGTGACACACCAGACTTAATCCCCAGCATAGCAATAAGTAAATAAATAAATAAAATACTAAATAAATGAATAAATAAATAGTTCCTGTTGCAATTTTTATTTTATGTCAGGTGCACATTAAGCCTCATTTATTTCCAATCTGCCCTAAAACCCTGAAGCTATTGCTTTTGGAGACAAAACTTCATCTCTGCTGCAACAGGTGGGAAGTAGCTTTGTAATTCTCAGACGAGCAGCCTATCTCTGCTAATGTCTTTCTAATTATCATGTAGTCTTAGCATCCAACTATAATTATTATCAGTTAATTAGACCTTAAAATGTATCTTTGATAACACCTTTGGCATTTAATTATGTAACTGGAAATGTATGAATGCTATTAAGGGGACATACGACTACAGTAAAGTGTAATTAGATCTCATTTTTGTTTCTTGATATCCTATTGATTATGATAATAGTTTTGTAGTTTTTACAGCTTCTTTGGAAATGGTCATATGAAATTTATAGTCTAAGGAAGAAGCACATGTTTTAATGAATTTTTAAAAGGAATATTATAAAGAGAGAAGTCAGGGGAAACAGAAATATGGCTGTTTTTTTCTAGTGCCATATAACACAATAAATAAATTGCTTGTTTTCAAGTTTTTTTTTTTTTGCCTAAAACAAATTAAAAACTTATGTCATAAAAAATTAATTCCTGCTGTTTGGAAACAGAGAAAAACCACCACTAAACTATTTTTGTCATCATGAGGGAAGCAAATGTGTTTCCCTAAAAGTGGTGCACATTTGTAATATATTGGCATCTTCTCAGAAAATGAACAGCAAACCTATGTTAAACAGGAATCTCTTTTGAGAAAATGTAGTTAGTTTCATTTCTTGGTAGGAGAATTAATGGTCAGTTAAAGGCAGTTTATCTAGTATGTCCAGGACAAAGGCCTGTTCTCTTTGCATCTTTATATCATCTACAATTCCTAACGATGTGGTCCATAGGTGTTTAATGAATATTCATTGTCTGGTCAATTAGAGAGCTTGGGGGAAATGGACTTTCATGAGGACAATGAAGCATACCTTGAGAAACCAAGCCAAGATTCTGACCTGTGGAGTCTTCTGGGTCATCTTGTACACAGTAGGGTCGAGAGAGTGGGGGAATAGTGGTACCAGAGAGGGAGAGATCTCTGTCAGCAAGATCAGCCAGAAAAATAAGCTCCATGAAACACACTTCCATTTTGAGTTTGTATGACTAGTTTAAGATGGATAGATGAATTGATTTATGGAGTTTTAACTCCATGTCCTTATTTGTAATATAAATGTGATAAATTAGCTGGAATTTGGGTACTACTTGAAATGTAACACAGATGAGCAAGCTCATTGCTCAAAGCCACAAAGAATGAAAGAAATCATTGTGTAAAGTCAGCAGAGTATGAGGCACCTATCATTAGCTGTAAGTTTTGGTAAACACAATTCTCATTTTTCACTTGAGATCAAATGAGGAGATAAATAAAATTTATTTTAATTCTGAATGGAGCACTGCCTCATCACAAGAATTGCAACTGCCCTGATGCTACACAGAAATTCAGTGGTTACATATAATTTAAGGAACAGAACGCATAAACATATTATCCCTTTCTATTTTTCAAATAAGGTCTTTCTTATCAAATACAAGTATTTTGAATTGAGTTTTTGGGTGCACTCACTTACACTCCCCTGAGATGAGTGGGTCTTCTGTGAGAGGAAAGCATATAGACACCGCATCTGCTCCAAGAGCTATGCTTGTGGATGTGGGGGGCTCGGAGGTGATCTGGTGAGACATCTGTAATCCCGTGGTTGCCTGGTTTCACTCAGAGGATCTGCATGGCTAGGTGGGTGAGCCCTTCCTCCCTCGATGCTCTCTGCTCCGTGTACATCCTTTCTGAAGCGGAACTGTCCACTAAAGAGGAGGGTCTTCCCTGATAGAATAAGATCATTTTCACATTTGCAAAGCACGACTTTCTGTTAATTACACAGTACCCATTTTTCTTCTTTTGACTGGAGCTGAGATGAAATTGTGCTGCCTCTGAAAAGAGAAATCATTACTTATGAAAAAAAAACTGAAAAAAAAAAACTCACAAAGAGCAAAGCGTAGTCACAGAAGCTGTGGCTGAGCCTTTGCTTTGGGAAGAGAGCGACTGCATTAATTTTGGGGAATGTGAACGTTCCTGGATGAGAGAGCAGACACCCGAGTTCTAGCACAGTTCTTTATGGATGAAATTATCTTGAATGAGTCAGTTAGAGAGAGAGAGAATTACTTACAAGGAGAAAAAGGTGTTCCAGGAGAAGCGAAAGGAGTTGGGAAGAGCTGTCCGGGTGAGCAAGAGTAAGTTGGGATGATATGTATGCACCGAAGTGCCACAGCTAAACACCCTTCTTGAGATGCTAAGCAAATTCAGTTAGAAAAGAGATTGAGTTAATCTCCCACATCCCCTGCGGAACAGTCATAACTGTGGGGAGGGAGGAGGAGTGTTAGGACTTAGAATCAGATATAAAGAGGCATCTCTAAATTTGAATCTCAACTCTCTGAGTCTGTTTTTGTTTTTTTGTAAAGTAGTATAAAAATATCAATCCTGCCAGTTATTAAGGAAAATAGAATGTCAGCATATGAAGGTATCTCATGGTGGGATCATGTTCCTTCCACGTCTCCCTTACCTTCATCTCAGCCATTATACAAACCAAAGACAGCAGGGCATGGCATTTAGCCACAGATGCATTGGTGAGTGTTACCTAAGAGTGAAGTCCTTCTGTAAGGCCTGGCAGGCACACTCGGATGCAGCTTACACTGGGGCTTCACTGTCTTCCTTATCAGTTTCCAGGCTTTTCTTCAGGTGTTTATTTTAGACAGAGTCTTGCTAAGCAACCCTGACTGGCTAAGAACATGCAGCTATCTCCTGCCTCAGCTTCCTGAGTGTTGGGATTACAGATGTGTGCTGCTAGCCAAGGCAAATGCTTAAGAGCAGAGATAAAAGGGAAATTTTAGGCAAAACACATCTTTTTAAGTTAAAGTAGCCACACAAAATATTGGGTAACTTTTGTATGGTGCTTTACCAGAGGAGAAATCCCTTTGTCTCCTGCCACTCAGGGCCAGGACTTCCTGTTGTAGGCTTTCAGAAGTGTTTAAGAGTCATTGCAATGTGGTGCAATACACTGTATTTATTGAATAAGTTGTATTTTGACTATTTTTTTATTTATAATGGTACTACCTGGGAATCATGAGTAATAAAGAAAATTGTTCTGGGTGATATTTAATAATCAAGGAAGAAGTAAAGAAATTAGATTATTTTACTCCTACAGAATCTTGATGCTGTCTCCTTTTGTTTATGGCATTAAATGACATTTAGTGGCCATTGTGTCCCCTCTGGGTTGGGTAGGGAGTGTTTGTCCTTTCTCATCAGAAGAAAAGCAAGGAAACAAGTAAATATTGATTTTTAAACATTGTCATGAGAAAACAGGGCTTCTTTTTCTATGCATGCTGGGACAGGGATAGCCCAGTTCAACATTTCCAGAGAGAATATCATGTACTTACTAGATTTCTCTTCATATCCTTCAAACCTATGAAAAACAATTTGTGTCCAGGTCTGAGTGAAACGCTGATAGAAATTAAACATGTTTCTCTTCAAACTGAATATTCAAAGGTTGCATACATTTTTTGGACAGAGGAAATGCTACAACCCAGACACCAAGTATGCATACTATTATCAGAGAGATGTCACCTTTTAATACAAAGGAATCTGTTGCTGAGAAACATTCACAGGCGATTTGCTACAGCGAACTCCGTCTTTAACCTTTTGATCTGATTTATGTGATTAGGCCATTGAAGGAAGTGGTTTCAAGAGCATGATTAAGCCACTTTGAGGAAATAATTTCTGTCTTCAAGTACCTTGTGTGCATTAGGAGGTAGGTAGGGAGTGTTTGTCCTTTCTCATCAGAAGAAAATCCAGGAAATGAAGAAATATTGACTTTTAAACATTGTCCTTTGCTGAAATGAAAGATCAGAAAACAACAGGGTTTCTTTCTTGATGCATGCTGGGACAGGGATAGTCCAGTTCAGCATGTCCAGAGAGAATATCATGTACTTACCACGGTTTCCCTTCACATCCTTCGAAGTTATGAAAAACAATTTACTAATTACAAACTTACTAAAAGCAATAATACATGGCCACCATCTACTAGGAACTTTTATTATTTTTAGAAAGATACTTTAATACCAGGAAATTAGGAAAGAGATTATTTTATATCTACTGATACTTATATCTAAGAGAAGTCAATTGTTTTTAGTAGTCTTTGGTTTTTCTTATTCTAAGAGGCAAAATTAGGTCATAGACTAGGTTTAGAATTCTTTATTGGAGTAATCGTTACAGGTGGCGTTTGCTAAGAAGCACTGCCTCTTCATTTGGATCTACAAGGTAAATTAAAGCAGGATGCAAGTAGGGTATTTCTGTCTTCATTTCACCACAGGTACTCTAGGAATTCCTGTGTAAAACCCAGGGCTCCTAAGTGTGCTCACCCTTACTAAAGAAATCATGCTTTTCTTTTTTGGGTTCTTGGTCTTGTTAATCAAGTAATTTAGAAATGGACTTGGAAGCTCAAGGAGACTTGCATTAATATTTGCAGGGAAAACAGCAGGGAAGGAAATCTACAAATTTTGGTAACTTCCAAGAGAAGGCTGATAGGGGAGAGAGAAAGTCATGCCTTTTGAATTAGGATCCAAACAAAGTTGGCATACTGAGTAACAGAGTTTTGTCAGGCAGCTGTAGAAAGCTGGGAAGGCTCTTCAGACAAATAGTGAGGGAGTCCAGAATTTCAGGGAATGCATCCTTAGGATTTTGCTTCGTGTCTGAGAAAGAGATAATGATAATGAAAGAGAAAAGCTACCATTTTGAGTTGAATTTAAAAAAAGAAATAAAAAGAAAAAAATGGGGAGAGTTGAGTTAGAAGTACTGTATTGTGGAAACAATGTAAGCAAAGTGCAGGAGGGAGGAGTTTCTTGGAGGAATAAGCACAGTATTTCATTCAGGGGATAATTATTCCTCCCATCACCTTAGCTTCCAGGAGAAACCCACCTACTTGGGAAGTTGTTTCCTGGCCAGGCTATTGGCAGACACAGATGGATTAAACCTTAAGGAAGAAACAATTGCCACACCCACTTCAATAAAAACTGCATGGCAGACCCAAAAGCTTGGCCGCAGTCCTGAGGCATAAAGTTTCATGGAAACTTGTCTCCTGGAAAGTTTCGGGCACCCCATAAACAGATAATATTGCAATCAGATAATATTGTAATCAGACATATTGCAGTTTGTTAGATAGGAGCTTGAAAACTCAGGGCTAGTTCAAAATAGTAAACTTACAATTCTCACTAGAGACATGAATGGCAGCCTACATTACATAATAGTAGAAAGAAGGTGGGTTGTGGTTTAAGGAGGAACTGGAGTATTGTATTATTCATGAAAGGGTTAGTAGAACAGAACTTCCCTAGTGCTTTTCACTAGGCTCAGAGGAATAGCATAATTAGGTATTTACTAAGGGACCCCTGGTGGTGGGTTTAACAATAGTATTGCACCTGGGTGTATTAGCCCTTTTACCTGGTTCCTGTGAATAGCTGATTTTAGATAGGGCTGATCTTATCTCAGTTGTAAACACTTCCTGGCTCCTGCTGACTTTTATGTATACATTTTTCTGTTTTGTGTAAAGAGCCATTATGCATCTCTATGTTTCTTGGCTGATGTATCGCCTAGCTTTCTTGTTTTTTTTTTTTTTTTTTCTGTATTATAAGTCTGATGCTTGCTTTGAGAAATTACATTCAGATACAGCACTCTCTCTGTGTCAGTGTCTCTTTGTCACTTTTTGCCGACTCCTTGCCCACCTGAGTACTGAAAGCCTGATTCCCCCGTGGGTTGAGAGACCAGCTGAACCCAGTTCATGGCAAACAATAACATGTAATGTCTAAGCTTTAGAGCAGGTCAGAAAGGCATGTCTCCAAAAAGGGCTAGAGACAGAACTCAGTTTGTATTCTTTGGACCAGAGGGAGAAGCTTTTCTTTAATGGACTTCAACAGTTCTCATATCTTTACCTTTTTTATGTGGTATTTTTTTCCCCACAACATAATATTTTTATTAATTATTTGGGACTTTCACACATACACACACCGATCACACTTTCTTTCCATTTCTCCCAGGTATACCTTGCCATCCTTGTGCTCCCCTGACCAATACACCAAGTCCAGTTTGTATCGTCAATATACTCATTGGATCATGGTCAAACTCCCAGTTGCCAGCCTCTTAAAGAAAACTGAGTCCTTCTCCACCTCCCGACCAGAAACCATCAATCATGAAGAGCGACACTCTAGCATTGTTATCAAAGTTTTTAAGAACTCTCTTCAGTAGCTTTCTGTCTAGCTGTTTTGGGTTTTGTTTTGTTTCATTTTTTAGGAGGGGGTTGTCTCATTTTTAGCTATGAGTCTGCAGTCATCAATGCCACTGCAAAAGAAACTTCCTTGCTCATGACAGCTGGAGGCAACACAGACTACAGACTTCAATATAGTCTCTGGTGGCAGCAGAGACCACGGACATCAACATGGTTTCCAGCTGCAGAACAGATTAAGGACATTAACATGGTTTCTGTCCTCAGCATGGACAACAACATGGCCTCTTGTGGCAGCTCTGATCACAGACAGCAGCATGATTTCCATCATCAACACAGACCACGGATACCAGCAAGGCGTCTGGCGTCAGCTCAGACACGAATGTCTTTTGAGGAGGCTTAAAACCAGAAAATGAACCAATCTTCAACTCGGATATATTGTTGTTGCTCAGAGTCAGGGTGATCTTGCAGCTGGGCAGCACATCGGAGGCCAGGATCTGCCGGAGCTTCAGGCTGCTGTGCACCTCCCTGCCCTTGGCACGGGCCACGTGGCCAACTCACAGACGAGCTTATAGCCTGTGGGCAGCACTGAATCGTGGTGCCACACTGTCCTACCCCAGCATGGCGATCAGTGCAAAGCGGCAGCAATGGTGGCTCCATCTTAGCGGGTGGAAACTGGACAAAGTGTGCTGGTGGTGGTCTGAGCCTCCCAGCGGCCTGAGGACTGGCCCTGCTAGGCGAGGACAGCCTCCTTTGTCTGTTGTGGTGTGCCAGTTCTTTATCTCTCTACCACACCCACTTCTGTTCTGCCTTGCCCAGCGTCAATCCCGTGAGACGGCTTTTTACAAGCATCTTTCCATACGACCTATCCTTCTTTACTTGTTTGGGAGATACTGTGCGCTCAGCAGGCTCATCCTCTGCCGCAAAGTTTATCCTCAAAGTCTCCGTGTCCCCCAGGCTCCTTGGAGTGGCTCTGCACGCCTTGGGTGCTGGCAGCCATCAGCATCTTGAATCGTTAAGACGATTTTAACCTTAAATAGTGGTAATTGTGATATTTCCCTTTCTAGTGTTACTATGAGAAAGAAGAGTTCATCTTCAGAAGCATATAAGGCCACCAATCTTGCCTATCTATCTAACCCACTTAGGAGCTGAGCTGAAAAAAATAATATAGGCAATGACCCTTGATATATTGCTACTTGTGGCTAAACATGGGGTACAGGCCATTTGAGATCTTCATTTTTGTTGACTTTCAGGTCTGGATCAAGGGGACCCAGATAGGTGAGGTCAAATTGCTGCAAAACTATTTGAATGCATGTTGACTATAAACAATAGGAGATAAAATTAAGACAACCATTGTATACACAAGGTTCCAAAATTAATGGCATCACTACTAAGATTATGATAAATATAGCCCCCCCAACCATAAAAACCCAGCGATCCAGTCTCAAAGCTGATGGGTATTTAACTGACATGGAGTTTGGGTGCATCCTTATATGTGGCTCCCTGGCACCTGTGCAACAAGAGCTGAAAGAGGCTGAGAAACTCAGAAACTAGAGCTCCCAAACACTTCGGCAAGAAGCAAGACCTCTCCTCAAATGAGGATAATTTTCTGTGATGGTAAGTCTGCATGGGAGAGCAGTAGGAATAACTTGCAGAGGTCCAAGTGATCCTACCGAATGATGACAGCCATAACAACTTAAGGCCACCATACAAACCCAGAACTCAAGATAAGGACCCACTAGGCCACATTCTGACCCTTATTGCTTAATTACGCATTCTCTTTACTTCCGCTCTAATTCCTTTTCCATTTAGACTAAGGCCCGTGGTCAGTGCTCCAAAGCAAACTTGGTGCCCCTGGCCCCCCAGTTAGCTATTCCTTTCCCTTCTGCTCAGTGATTGCACTTCCTTCCTCTGCATTCCACCAGCCCTCATCCCTTTAGATGGAGTGCTTGAATGGGTGGCACTCTTAGCTTCTTGGGACAGATGAACTAGAGGTTTAGCCCTAACCCCCTAGTGGCCTGTCCTGCTCAAATCCAGTATTGATTAATTGTAGACCTTACCAAATTAGTTTTACTGTTGCCTTTGTGCCTCCGACTTATGTTCAGAGGCTCTGAAATTAAGTCTTAAAAAGAACCAATGTAACTTGTAGGTATTATGTATGACAACACTCATTGCCACTCTCTGTTGTAGAGAGGAGTGTTTAAAAAGTCAGCTAAATGAAGCGAGATTTACAAATCTGAAGATTCTGTGTATGTACTATGAACTCTTTGGGTCCTTTGTCATTTTCTTCAAGGGGACAGGCTGTTGTGCCACTACCACCCGGTATTTTACCTCTCAAGTAGGCTGTGGGTGACCTATCTGAGTCCACTGGTTCACTGAACAGTGATTAACATTTAAAATGTATATGAAATAGATTCCTAATTTAAGTCCAAATAATCTACGACTTTGAACCTATTCGTTATCTTTGGAAATAATCCTAGATGCCCGCTGCTTATCAAATGACCAGTTCTCCTGCCTCCTTTTTATCAACTGCAAAAAATGGTTCTCTACTGCAAAGGTCTGCAAATCGTGCTTGCTGAAAAGTCAAATGTTTCTTCCTGGCTATAACTTTTACGTAAACCGTCTTGATCACAGAAAGAATAAAAGTCCACAGTGCCCTCAGTCTAGGTGAATTTGAGAGTGGGCACCAAATCAGGGAAAGGTAGCCAATGATGTTTATCCAAGGGTCGTCTAGGACATTGCAGTGATAATGGAGGGGTGCTCCTCCTTCTCAGCTTCCTCCTTTTGCCTTGCTGACTGTGGGAGAGTAGGTATGAGACACGAGGGGGAAGACAGAAACCTAGTAGCAGTGTTATGTATACAGTGTAGTAGTAGTGTAGTGTAGTACAGTAGTGTAGTCTCAATTTCAGGATCAATCAGTTAATCAAAGGGAGTTCAGGAGCTAGATGGTAGCTGTAAATCAAAGAATCAATATATTTGCTCACTCACACACACACACACACACACACACACACACACACACACACACAAGAGAGAGAGAGAGAGACAGAGAGAGAGAGAAAGAGAGAGACAGAGAGAAAGAGAGACAGACAGAGAGAGACAGAGAGAAAGAAAGAGAGAGAGACAGAGAGACAGAGAGAAGTGGGGGTGGGGCAAAGTTTCAGTGGAAGAAAAGGAGCAGGGACAACTGGCACTTCATGCATGACAGGTGTTAGATTCTTGTACACATATTATCCCTTTTTATTTTTTATATTTTTTGTGGCAATAGGCATCAAAACCAAGGGTCTTGTGTCTGCTAGGCACATATGCTACCATTCAGCTACAGTGTGAACCCTTTCTTACTGACCTACATGCTCACTGAAGTATGTTGCATTAATGCACTGCTAAAAAGTTTGAGGTGGAGGTCGGTATACATGAATTTAACATTTCCTGATTAATCTGCAATTCTAAATCTATCTGATTTGAAAATGCAGGGTCTTTGTACCTTCCAAGTTGCCTCTCACAATTACTACCCTAGGAAACAGAATTTCAGGCTTCTGATGGTATGGTTTGGCTAGTAGTTTCTTTTAAAAAGGCTTGATTGTTGAAGGTTTGGTACCCAGCTGATGGTGTTATTGACCAGTGACTGGCTCATGAGGCCACTAATTTCATTCGTGGGTGACTCTGTTGATGGATACATAACTGAGTGGATTAGGAGGTGGGGCCTAGTTGGAGGAAGCAGGTCTACCTTTGGAGGGGGTTGCCTTTGGAGGGTTTGTTATGCTTCTAGTCCCTGTGTGTCTTCTCTATCTGTGTTTTGGCTGCCATGAGGTAAGCTACTTTATTCTGCTATGTCTTTCTGGATTGCAGCTTCCCCTCCCTCCTCTCTTTATAGTCCCTCCCTTCACTTCTCTCCTGACCCCAATCTGTTCCTCCTGCCCTTCTTAGAAAAGGGGAGGCCTCCCATGGATATCAATCAGCCTTGGCATATCAAGTTGCACTTATTTGGACCTTCTGCACATATGTAACAACTGTGGAGCATCTTTGAAACTGCTAGCTACTTTAGAAGGATCCAGCCCACTGTGGGGGATAATACTCCTAGGCAGGTAGGCACGTACTGTATAAGAAACTGAGCTGTATGCAGATTACCTAGTGAATAGCACACCCCTGCAGTCTGTGTTGCTATGGCTTTGGCTTCAAGCACCTACCTTGAGCTCTTTCCCTGGTCTTCCTCTGTGATGGCCTCTGAACAACTGTTACATATGTGCAGAGGACCTAGGTCTATCCCATGCATGCTTTCTGGTTGGCTGTTCAGTCTCTGTGAGCCCCTATGGGCCAGTGGTAGTTGATTCTGTGGGTTTTCTTGTGTTGTCATTGACCCCTTTGACTCCTTCAAGCCTTCTTCCCCCTCTTCCACAGGATTCTCCAAGCTCCACGTAAGGTTTGGCTGTGGGTCTCTGCATCAGTTTCCATCAGTTTTTCGGTGAAGCCTCTCTGATGACAGTTATGCTAGGCTCCTGCCTGCAAGTATAACAGAGTATCATGAATAATATTGTGGGTGGGCTCCCTCTCATGGCATGGGTCTCAAGTAAGACTAGTACTTATCCTTTCCCTCAAATTCTGCTCCATCTTTTACCCCTGAAGATCTTGTAGCCAGGACAAATTGTGAGTCTAAGGTTTTGTGGCTCAGTTGGTGTCCCAACCCCTTCATTGGAAGTCTTGCCTGGTTAGAACAGGTGACTGGCTCAGGCTCCATATTCCCCATTGCTAGGAGTATTAGCTAGGGTCATTCTCACAGATTCCTGGGAGTTTCCATTGTCCTAGGTTTCTAGCTTGTCCCAGAGATGCTCTTGTCCCTGCCCCCGAATCTAGTTGTCTCATCCAGTATTCTTTCTCTCTGTCCTCCCTGTACCTCATCCTTTTTCTTTTCATCCCCATCCCTTATCCATCCAGTCCCATCCCTTTGTCATGCCCAGATATCTAATCTATTTACAGTTCTTCCCTTGGGCCCTCCTTGTTACTTAGCTTCTTTGAATCTATGCTTTGTAGCATGTTTATCCTGTACTTTATGGCTAATATCCACTTATAAGTGAGTACATAAATCTTTCCTCCTTTAAGTTGAATGTTTTTCCTTCGGTATTTTGCCACAGTGATTATAAACAAAAAATAAAGCACAACACAAACAAAACACCAACCTACACAGAGACAATGCGGCTACAATGGCAGTCTGTTGGGTAAGCAGCTGCTAGCAGGACCAGGATACCATGGGCCTGGGACCTAGTGCAAAAGGATTTATGTCTACAACAGAACTCAGGGAAGCTGTTCATTGTGGTTTATCTGCCTCTTGGTCTGTCTGGTAGATGCAGTCTCAGGAACCTAATGTGTATTTGTTCTTTGTTTTCCTTATTCCTCATGAGACCTCAGCTGGCATGAACTCACAATCCTATTTCAGCCTCTTTACTACTGGGATTCCAGAAAGACATCGCTATGGCAGGCTAATGTGTTCTTAAACAAACAAACAAACAAACAAACAAACAACCCTCCTCCAAAACCAGAAACCAAAAACAAGCAAAAATTACAGTCAGCAAATGAGTTTAGCTTCACCTTTGGGAAATGATTCATTTGATCATGACATTTAAGAAAGTCAT
The DNA here is from genome assembly GCF_978045245.1 of Mus caroli. NCBI lineage: Eukaryota > Metazoa > Chordata > Mammalia > Rodentia > Muridae > Mus > Mus caroli. The sequence goes on from NW_028227261.1 coordinate 61,120,613, forward strand.
GTCATTTCCTTCAAGGTTCTGCTTGCAAACAGAAAAGTGATTATGAACCTCCATGTACTATTAACTGCTCTCTAACTCCAGTGTCCATAGGTTCTGGTGGCCCTGGTTTAATTTTCTACTTTGATGAGATAAATGTTTTTGGTTCTTACATAGAGACTGAGATGTGAAGTCTTTTTTTTTCTGTGTCCGAGGTTTTTTTCTTGACCTCATGTGATGGGTTTCATAGTCTCTCCTCCCTCTCTGCTCTGTCTTCCTGTCTATCTCTGTCTTCGTATCTTTAACTCTCTCTGTCTGTCTCGTCTGTCTGTCTGTCTGTCAATTAACCCTAGAATCTTGCACATAAGTACTGTATTAATAAACTAGAACCCCAGCCCTCATTTTTTAGTGGACAAATAATAACCCATTGTGCACATATAGTACATTTTAAGCTAATAAATTGAGTTTCTTGTGTGTGTATATGTGGGTGTTTGTGACTGTTTGAGCACTTGCATTATGTGGAGGCCAGAGGACAACCTTGGCTGCTTTTCCTTAGGAGCTACCATCTTGTCTTTGAGACAGGATCTCAGTGATGCAGGGCTGACCCATTTGACTGAGAAGGCTATCCAGACAGCCATGGCATCTGCTTGTCTTCTCCTCCCTAGTGTTGAGATTATAAGAGTGTGTTACCTTATCTGGCCTTTAATGAGGATGCTGGCTATTGCACTCGGATCCTCATGCTTGTGTGATAATCACATTACCAACTGTGCCACCATCTCAGCTTCTACACTTTCTATGTCTGTTCAATGATAGGCACTTAGGTTGTTGGCATATCTGTAGTGAGCAATGCTGCAGAAAGCATAAGGATGAAGATATCTTTTAGGCATATTGATGCCTTTACATATGTTTTCTTATTACAAATCAAGTCCCACTCCATCAGAGGACATGGAAGCATATGCACCTGTGCATGCAGACATAACCAAACTATAAACCCACTGGAGCCATGCTTCTGAGCAAACTGATTTTGTTTCCATCTTTTCCAGCTTCTACCATAGATATGATGCCTTTACAACAAGATTATGGACTTTGAGATGAGATTATCCTGGAGTTTTAGAGTGAGTGAGTCCTATTGTACATGTATCCTTTAAGAAGGCATGGAAGGGACCACACACACACACACACACACACACAGACACACACACACAGACACACACACACAGACACACACACACACACACACACACACACACACACACAGAGAGAGAGAGAGAGAGAGAGAGAGAGAGAGAGAGAGAGAGAGAGAGAGAGAGAGAGAGAGTTGGATGCATACACACATTGGAAAAGGCAGCATGAAGACCATGCAGATTTGCTGTCACTACAGACTCGTAGCAGTTCTCAATCTGTGGGTCACATATCAGATGTTTACACTACAATTCATAATGGTAGAAAAATTATAGTTATAAAGTAGCAATGAAATAATTTTATGGTTGGGGGGTCACTACAACATGAGGAACTATATTAAAGGGTATCCTCACTTGGCAGGTTGAGAGCCACTGCAATAGACCAAATAGTGCTGGTAGAAATCAGATAGTGTAGAAGATAGGACTGATTCCTTCCTAGAGCCTCTGAGAACCTTATGGTCCTGTGGCACTTTGATTTCAGCTTAACAATGCTAAGTTGGGCTTCTCATCTCCAGAAATGTAAGAGTGTAAGTCTCTGTTATTTGAAATCACCAGGTTGGTGGTAACTTGGATAACAGCCCCAAGACACTAGTGAAGTGACTTTATGCTTTGCATTTGTTTGTTTTCCTGTGAGTGGGAGGTAAACATATGCTGTGGTACACAAGTGAAAATCAGAGGATAACTTGCAGGAGTTGGTTCTTTCATTCCAGCTCATGAGTCCTGGGAATTGAACTCAGGTCAATTGGGGTTGGTAGCAAGAGACTTGGCCTACTAACTTGACCTACTAAGCTGCCTTGTCAACTTCGTGTAGTGATTAAGGTGTAAGACATTTACTTTTTGCACACTTTGGCTCAGTCTTCTCGTGTGCAAAAACTAAAATAATAACAATGTTTACTTCATAATGTTATGGTCAATATTAAATGTATATTTATAATACAAACATATGACTTTAATAATTACAAGAAGCCTATAAGGCAGTGTTTACATATACAGAGACTATATTATGCTTTTCTTGGTCATTCTACACACACGCACACACACAAATCACATGAAAGCAGAGGAGTCTGAAACTACAGAAAATGACAGTGTCAAAAGTTAGAAGAAACCTAGATCTCTCCACCACTGTGTGGAAGAAGTGAAGTCATTGATTGCAAACACCTGCATGAGGGTGACATGGGAGTAAATGGAGATTTATATCTCTCTACTGCAGAAAATCATTAATTTGATGCCTACCGTTAACAGTAGCCAGCACTGCACTAACTAATACCATTTAAGAGTTCTTCAGGCTTTTAAGGAGCATGAAGGTCACCAAGTACATTTTCCAGGCTTTAGATCTTGTTTGGGGAAGAGTCTGCCCAGAGGAAGTTGTTGATGAACTTATTGGAGGCAAATGAACACAGAATCCATGAAGGCCATTTTCAGTGAGTCACTTTTCTGCTTCTAGTTGCATTCTAATTAATATTGTGGAGCGTTAGCAAACTAAGTAAGAAGCAATTATTAGCTATCAGATTCTGGGTCTGGGAGAGAAATGATAGTACATTGTGCATAATTTTTGCATCATTAAAAATTAAATCCCATAAGCATAATGACTCAAACATCAGACTCTGACAGTATCTGCAGATGATAAACTGTGGGATGTAAGAAAACAATTTACTAGGTAATGGTGCAATATTTTTTAGTTAGACAGAATTTCTCCAAAAAGGCAAACATATATTATATATCAAATTGTTTCTAGAGATGGCAGAAGAAGACCAATTACTTAATGTTGCTTTCTTTCATGTTCAGGTCCGTCACATATAGGATGGGCTGTTGAATAGAAAGCTTTTTATACATTTTCTATCTTGTAGAAGGTAATTTAATGAGAGCAACCTGGCTTTCCTTGTCAAAGAGACACATTTGAATAATAGGTCTGTGACCTTTGTAACTGTATGGGTTTGCATAAGTTTCTTAATCTTACACATTTTCAATTTTGTCACCTACCTATTGTCTCGCGTTTTTATGCAAATTAGAGAGGGCACAGAGCGTGTTGTATTGTGTCTAGGATGGTATGACACAGCAAATGACAGTTCTCTTCCTTGCTCCAACACACTGGGCTAAAGGGGGTATTTCAAAGGAGACTGTTTTTGCTGTGAAAGTCATGATTCTAGGTTGAATCACAATAGGAATCAAAACCTGCATTAAATCTCACAGGAGTCCCTGAAGACCCATCTCGTTACTGGATCCACCAAAGGAAACCTTTGTGTGTGGTGGGGTCTGCTATGGGTATAGCAATAATTTAATAGGATTCATTTTGATACTACTTCTATTGATCAGATAGTAATATTAAGCTCTCCCCTAGGAGAACTATCTAGCCTGGTGTTCTTGTCTCTGTTAACAGTGTCAAGAGTGTGTTCCATCTCATCTTGTGGGCTTTAGACATCACCAGAAAGTGGTGGTTTACTTCCACAACATTCATGCCCACAACATTCATGTTCCTATTGCACTGGTGGCCATATGTAGCACATATCATTTTGAAATGGAAGTCTCATGCTTGCAAATATTTTAGCATCTTAGTTTTCTTTCATTTACTGATTGGCTCTCAATCAGTATGCTTGTGTGTGTTGGGACCATGCAGTACTGAAGAATTTACATTTTTATTTAAACTTTATGAGATGGAAAGAAATAGAGAAAAATTCACATATCAAATAGGTTGAAAAGAGATGAGGCACAATAAAATTGTCTCCTCCAGATACTTAAAGTTTGAAGGAAGTTTTCAAAGAAGAAACAAAATGACAATGAAAAAATTTAGCTTGATAATGGGTATCTAAACTTCTTCCCAGTTCTGTCATTCCTAGTTTGTCACCAGGCCAGCTTGTATCAGCCCTTTGGGCTTGAGTTTTATGTTCTAGAATATGGTTGTGAAGAAAGACAATACCTAGATTTTTTTTAGTTAGTTTGTTTGTTTCTCTGTGTAGTCCTGGCTGTCCTGGAACTCACTCTGTAGACCAGGCTGGCCTCAAACTCAGAAATCTGTCTGCCTCTGCCTCCCAAGTGCTGGGATTAAAGACATGTGCCACCACTGCCTGGCATAATTAGGTGTTTTTACTTGTCTTGTTTGTGTCTCAAAACCACTAAAGTCAACACCTAATTCATCAAGTGTCTGAGGAAATCACTCCTGGAGATTTAAAATTATGTTTCTTGTACTTTGAAGGACAGTGGCTGAAATGCCAGAACCTGAAGATGATGTAACATCTTGTTAGGGACAGTGATGGAGAATATGACTCAGTGAACTGTGGAACTCTATGTTGGGTATGACCTCACTACAATGGTCACACAGAGCTGTTCAAAAGAGGAATCAGAAGGAAAGTGTGTCCATTTGTAAGAGCTTCTGTCTGGTTCACAAACTTTGCAGTAATAGAGAGATAAATAAGTAAATTGATTTTAAAAATCAGGCCAGTTCACCAACTCTTTTACATACACACACATGCACACATTTATAAAAGCTGTGATTGGATGCCAACAAGCTATTAGGATCACCCAGCAGTAGATCACAGGAAAAAAATGAGACTAGAGTGCTTTTAGACAGAGAGGGCGAGCAACAAGGACCCTGCCTTCTAGCTTTGAACACCTGGCATCTTTTCATGTCTTTGAAGTTTTGCTTTTTTTTTTATTATCATAATATTAATGGAGAGAATAGAACAGAAAGGGGAAGATAGCACGCATTTATTTTTTTTTTTCTTTCTCAGAGTGAGAAAATTGTAGCTTTCAAAAGGCAAAAGCCCAGGAATTTGGAAAGGGTGGAAAAAAACCCCCAGATTGTTGTTGGGATAAATGGAGATTTCATTCCTGGTTCTACTCCATGAATATTTATCAAGGGTCTATTAAGAGCTGCATCCTAGATCTTCACAAAGGAAAAGTGAATGGGCAGAGATAACGCAGTATTTATAATATATCTGACTTGATGTGGACTTGCACTAGTAACGTGTGGCATTTCCAGGGATCAAGAGAATGGAAGAGTAGACTGGGGTGATGGAGAGGCTGCCTGGGGATGCACTGGGGGAGATGAGAGCCCCAGAAACCAAACAGGAAATGAATAAAACGATTCTGGAATGTTTTATAGAAAGACATTATCAGGTAAAATAATGAGAAGAGAGGTTATTAAAGGTAAAGATCATGGTGACCAGGAACATACTGACAGAATTAAAGGTGTTACTGCAAGGATTGGGTCTGGAATTACATCGTCTCAGAGGGGTTGACACTGTGCCGTGTTAGCTCTACAGTCGAAGGTAGAAAAGGAGAAGAGACACATTTATTAAAGAAATAGCATAACTTTTTTTTCCTGTGGTAAATGGGAGAAACTGAACATATAGACAACCAAAAGGATCCTTGACTATGTTGTTACTTGGTTGCCATTATCTCCTTACTCTATGCAGCTCTAGGACATTATACTCAATTTGTACAAACATAAATGAGAACGCAGAATTTTCACTAATTAATTAATTAATTCACTTTACATCCCGATTGCAGTCCCCCTCCCTCCTCTCCTCCTTGTCCCACTTTTACAAATCCCTCCCCACATCATCCTTTTCCCCTTCTCAGAGAAGGGGAAGCCCTACTCGGTTACCACCCTGCCCTGGTCCATCCAGATTCAGCAGGACTAAGCACATCTTCTCTCACTGGAGAACTCAGAAATTTGTAAGTACTGCTTGGCCAAGGTTCCTAAGTGGTAGGACTAGGATTCCGAGCCAAGTCTAAGTGCTTTGCCAGTGAAACGGGTCGGAGCAGGGGCGATTTACCTAGGAGACTGAAACCACAAGTAGTTTTAAGGAAGCAATGTTGAAAATTGTTATTAGTGGTGGTAGAGGATGTGGATCTGTGGGCCTTGTGATGGGAATACATAATACTTTGGGCTTGAACCTCAGCAACCAGGTGGGGAAAAGTGTAAAACATGGAAAGAGGCGAACATACATCAAGGGTTCACAGAAGTAGCAATTGCAGGAAGGAGCCACTGACTTTGAGGTTGAGGGAGGAACTGAAGGAATCTGAATGAAATCTACAAGCCCCTGTAGGTTGGCTGTGTTGGTGTCTGTGGGAGCCAGACACCAACTGCGAACTAGAATTAACTGCACTACCAGGGTTGGTTTCTTTTGCCAGAAGCAGTTAACACCACAAGAGTGATTGATGCTCAAAGAAATCTCTCTCTGGAAGGTGAGAACCCCAATCCCCCTTTTCTTTCTCTTGACCAGTATTTTGCTTTAGTCTTCTGACCTATTGGCAAAAGCCGCTGACAAAGGAGGAAGGAGCTTCAAAGATCATCCCTAGAAAGAAAGGTGAGTTTGAAGTAGGAGGATAGCTTAACGATTACTACAAGAGATGGTCAAGACTGCGGGTTCTCCATGCCTGTCCTGAGCAGTTCTGAAGGATATTGTGCTAACAGAAGGAGTAACAGATTCTAATACTGGTTTTGGAGAAATTGACACCAGCAGCCAAATTTCACTAATCTCTGTGAATTAATGTAAAACTCAAAACTACAAAATACATTAGAAGCATAGCTCTAGCATTTAAGTATATACAGAATCAGTTTAATTGGATGTTAAATAAAAATGAGTATTAATTGCCCTGTGCAATGAGGTAGAAGAAAAGACAATTAATTGTTTAGCTACTGAACACTCTGTGTTGGGACATAAGGACAATTAACTTAAAAGTATTACTCAGATCATATACTTCCCTCCCCTCCTTAAACGTTTCTCTTTTCCAAAAGCAAAAGAGAGCAGAACAAAGCAAACTCTTCCCACAAGAACAACACTTGTGTAAAAGCTAAACAGAAACAAAGACAGAGAAAGCATCCCAAATCCCACAGGAATGGCAATTCCTGGTTAACTGTAAAAAATGGAGAATGTAATTGAGACAGATGACCAGACGTAGAAAAAATAAACCTCACCATTAAAATCTAATTAAATATTTGCATTTCAGCATTAAGTTTCTTCTCAAAAGTTTTTATGAGCAGCAGGGTGACAGTGAAGATTATTGACTATAATTTGCCCAAGTTTTTTAAACGAAATTAGTTTTGTGCAATATATGGAAGGGTGACTGTGCCACCCTTCCCCAGCGGCTGCTTTATTATTCTTTTAAAGTGAATCATTTATAACTGTTCTCGCAGGTCTTTTATCAGCCACTTATCTCCTTCAACTGGACTTGTGACGCCAAGGGATAAAATGAATTGCTGGCTAATATTGTGGGAATTAATCAGACCACAACAGCGGGAGAGTAATGACTTACTTACAGTGAGATATTTGCATTTGGCAGCAAAATCAAAACAAAAATATAAGGACATTTAATCTTTGGCTTCACCATGAACACTGGAACATGTTGACAGTTCAAAGAGATAAAAATAAATACAAAAACTGTCTTTTCATTTCGGGTGATTACCTACTCAGAAGCACACGTTCTGAGAAGGAAGGTCTTATTTGATACGATATACATATTTTATCCTTTGCATGAAACTGGCCCACGTTCTTGAGGTTTGTCCTCATTCAATCCATGAAACAAGCAATTGCCCTTCACCTCACTTTCTGCTTTGTTCTGTTTCCTTCTGCCTCTTAGCCCTTAGGCCCACAATGATATGAAAAACTGGTAGAGATGTGCAGACTGTGGCAGAGATGTCCCTGTTGATGCGCTGTGTAAACAGTTTCAACTGCTGTTTTCTCTTTTCTTACCAGCTAAATTCATCAAAAATTATGATTAGGTTTGTGGTTGCTATACAAGTTTCCAAAATAATATAAGGAATTGTTTCCTAATTTGAGTTCAGTGCCTCAGAAACATTGAGGCTATTTTCTGTAACCAAAGCCACATTCTTCCATTCCTATGCCTGCAGTGAGCATGTGAATGGTCTCCATCACTATTTAGTCCTGCCCATTTATAGAAAGGGAGGTGTTCTCAGAAATCATGGATCCTGATCTTTGTTGGGTACATACCCATGTATACAAAAAATGGTTGAAAAAAACCAAACACACAGATTTTCTCCCCACCTCTGAGGATATATTATGTTGAGTAAAGCATATAGACTATATAAGACATTCACATTCAAATCCCATTTCTACTCCTTAAATGCTGTTTCCTGGTCATGACATATCATTTCTTGAAACATAATTATTCTTGAGAGTAAAAGGAGAACAATTATTGTATCTTGAGAGCCATTGTGAAGAGTGGAAATTGTAAACTAAATGTGCATGGCATTTACCTAATGAATGAGAGCAATGGTCGCTTCTTTAATGTTGAACCATCAGACTCTGTTTTCTGTGGTTCTAGAATGTATTATACATTGCAAACAATGAAGCCTATGCACATGGCTGTGGCTGGCCTGGTGCTAGAGTTGTGAGGACTCTAATCTCCAAGTCTGTGCATCTATACATTATCATAGATGTACCCGAGGGGTGGGCGGTGGGGAGAGAGAGAGAGAGAGAGAGAGAGAGAGAGAGAGAGACCGTGGAAAGATCTTTTACATCTTATATATTTCCCATTCTAGAACTATTTAATGCCTCTTTTTGTAGATATAGACTCATCAATGTTAGAGACAGTGCTTTAATTTCTTTAAAAAAAAAGAATTTTATTTAGGTATGTTTATCTCTCTCTCTCTACCTACCTACCTACCTTATCTATCTATCTATCTATCTATCTATCTATCTATCTATCTATCTATCTATCTATCTATCTATCTATCTATCTAGTGTGTGTGTGTGTGTGTGTGTGTTTGAGGGTAGGTGCCTATAAAGATCAGAAGAAGGTGTTAGATCCCCTGAAGGCTTTTATCTGCCTGTTAGCAATGCTGGGAACTGAACCCTGGTCTTCTGGAAAAGCAGACTGTGCTCTTTCTTAACTGTAGAGCCAGCTTCCCAGTTTCTATTAATACTGCTGTAAAAATATTGTTCAAGTGGCATATAGCAGATAATAAAGACTAAATCAAATGTATAACCAAGGGGAGTATTACTAGTTTCCTTTATGCTGATATGATAAAAGAGAAACCTTCCAAAAGCTACTTCGGAGGGAAGAGGGCTCATTTTAGCTTACACTTCAAGATAATAATTCATCACCAAAGGAAGTCAGGGTAGGAACGCTAAGCAGGGACCTATACAGAAACTATACAGGAATGCTACTTACTGATGTATGCTCAGCTAGCTTTCTTATATAGTCCAGGGATATCTGGCTGGTCATGGTAGTACTTACAATGGGCTGAGCTCTCCTACATTGATTGGCAATCAGTGCAGTGCCGGAAGACGTGCTCACAGGCCAATCTGGTGGAAGCAATTCTGTAAACTGAGGTTCTTTCTTTTCAGTTGACTCTAGGCTGTGTCCAGCTGACAATAAAAACCTAAACAGGACCAGTGAGAGCTGTTTTTGTTTGTTTATTTGTTTGTTTTAATCTCAAACTCCTAGCAGGCATTGTCATTCCTTTCCCAAGAATCCTGACTTGACTTTGCTATCTGCCAATGAACTGTCCCTTTGATCTTTTGTCAGAATTTGATTCAGAATAAAACCTAGGAATGGAAAATAGATTTCTCTTGTGAACCAGCTATACAAGAAACAAAGAACTATTGGATAGTCATTTAGTTTCTACTCTGAGAAAAGAGCATGTCTAACTCTGGTAGTTGTCACAGACCTGGATCAGGAGAAACAACGCTATGAGTTTGTAGTGTTCTTGCTCTAATTTTCTTATACATGTTAAAATTGAAGCCTTTGGAGATTTTCCTTGATGTTCAAAGGCTTGGATGGGAAGAGTGGGAAAAGGTCAGATCTGATTCTTGTTCTTCATATTAATATATCTTACATGTCACTGCAGCAAAGGATGACTCTTGATACACAGAGAGATGATATGGGCTCCAAGATAGCCCTTTTATTGCCAGATGCTGGGCAAATGTGTGGCCAAAATGTCAGTGTCCAGCTATGTCTCACTATGTATCAAACTTTAAAGTATCTAGCTGAGAATGAAAAACATACAAGGAATCGTGTTCACTGTTGGTGGACTTAATGTGAAATTCTAATTCAAAATCCATAATGATGTCAGATAGGCTGGGTTTGTTTACTCCCTGCTCCTTAAAACAAAACAAAATGAAATGAAACGAAACAAAACAAAACAAAACCTTGAGGGTAGATAGTTTGTAACTTAAAAAAGTTTATTTCTCATATCTCCCGAGGTGGGAAAGTTCAGTCTCAAGGTGTTGGGCTCTGGATAGGGCAGTCTTTTCCAGACTGTGATCCTTAGCTTCTTGCGGTGGAGTATTGAATGGCAAGAGAGAACAAGAGAAACCCAACTTGCAGACTCAAACCCTTTTGTATTTGATATTCATCTATTGGTAAAGGTGGAAGCCTCATGACTTTAATGAGAGGCATCCTATTAGGCCATATCTCTTAGCGATATCGCCTTGAGGATTTGGTTCCCAGCATATGGCTTTCAAGGAACACAATTAGACTATAGCAGCAGCAGGTTCTCTTCCCAGGCTTCCACTTCCTTGTCATACCATACACAGGCACAGTGAGGGCAAAATGGGCAGTTTTTGTCATGGTTTAATTTGATGAGTATATTATAATTATCGGATTAAAGGTTAATCTTGTAAAATGATGACAACATGCTGATTGCAAAAGTTTCAACACTACAACCAAATCTGAGGAATCACTCAAGCCAGTTACACTACTCAGAATGACAAGGCATGACACCAGACACACAGCCTTCCAGGAGCCTCTCTGCAGAGAGAATCAGAGGGGAGCAAGTTTAACGATCTGTCCCACTCAACTGAACTGAACACCATAGCAATCTTTTCACTTTGTTAAATCTCAATCTCCACCGCATTTAAGTTTTTATTATGGAAAAACTTCAAAGTCTACAGAAGTTCCTCTCCATGTGTTAACATCACCTGTTACCCAATCATGCTCTGAGTCTGCTTCTGACTCCTCCTCCTCACTCCCCATCACTGGGTTGTTTAAAGTTCCAGATGTTATATTTCTTTTCCTTTATCAGAGATACTGCAACAGATTGACACAAATTAAGAGTCTTAAGCAAGGAGAAATTTATTTTCTCAGGACCATGAAGCCAGAGGTGTGAACTCAAGGCACCGACAGGGATGGCAGGTCTTTCCCTTGGCTTCTTGCAATGGCAAACCATCCTTGGCTCACAGATGCATTGTTCCTGTCTCTGTCACATGACCTTTTTGTCTGCGTATGTTATGTGCTTCTCTGTATCACCCCTTAAAACAAACACAACAGCCATTGAATTTATAGCCGCCCCTCAAATTTTAAGGGAAAATAATCTTTCCTACCTGTGTCTCAGAACTCCTGTTCTGTTTTTGAATATTCCAGTTTTAGACAGTTTTATACTGACAATAGTGCTGGTCATTTTTAAATTTCTAGTAAAGAGCATCTATCTTTTAACTCTTCTGGCTGGGTGATGGCATTCAAGTTTTCAATCTGATATGTGTTGCCGAGCAGTCTCCTAGATTATTTCCTAGAAGTACTAGCATCTCCCACAGTGTGAGTGTGCACTCAACAAAACCAGATTTTGTTCATTTTTCCAGGTTTACTGATTTGGTAGGTGAGAAATTTTTTTATTTTGTATTTAAAAAAATTACAAGTAGGTAAAGATGTTTTAAAAAATATACAATAGTGTTGAGAATCAGCAAAAAGAGCAGCTAAGGAATGCTTGAGTGCTGGAGCTCACAAGTGATTCAGAAAAAATATCATTTCCACGAACACCACTTGTATCAAGAAGTTCAGTGGAAAAGCACTGGGGGAATGCTATTAATCTTCTATATGTAGGGTATATACATTACACTGTGGGATGCTTATAGTAGAAAATGAATGCCCTGCAGATCAAGAAAATAACCTCTTTAAGTTTCTGTGGACAATTGTAACAAAATGTCCAATCTAAAGGAATTATTGCCCATTGGAGGTCACTTCTTTAACCAAGGGGCAATCCTTTTTCCAATTACATATTTCACAGCCAGGTTGTATACTAGGCTTCTGTTCATTTAGAAAAAAGAAACGAAAATACCATTTTAGATATTCTCCTGTCCCATTTGCCATCAGTCAGACGTATCGGGTTAGCTAACAGAATTATATGGGGTGTCGCCAATTCCCTGCTGAAAGATCAAATGGCTTTGGAGACTTGAGTGACCCAAAATGATCGTTTAAGATGTCAGAAAGTCTGTCTTTGTCTCATATTTTGCCATCTTTCATTGGCAGCTTTGATTTAGAAATACCAAGTTTTTGTTTTATAATTATCATAGTAGTATATGTTTTATAATATGTACTTCATGAGGTACTACATATAGTAAATTGTGGACTCTAAATTCATGTCTCTATAAGAATAATTTGGAGTATATTTCTAAGGTTTGTCTATGAAACAAGGCATGAGAACATTATTAATAGTTTTTAAAAAATGAAATTGAGTTTACATTCTCCTGAAATTTCATTAAAAATCCCTGATTCATACACATTGCAAATTTTCATCATGGAAGTATAGATATATTTCATTTTAATAGCTGCAGTATACACCTCTGGAAAAATATATCACGTTTAGTTGTTTCCCCTATTGATTTGGGTTGTTGCTGATTTTTCATTTCTGCAAAAAAAATGCTTCACATTTTTATATGTGACATCTGATTCTGAAAGCATTTCCATGGAAGAGATACTTAGATGATTAGTTGCCAAATCAGGGAATAAACGTGTACTTTACATGTTGATAGGTAGAGTCTACTAACTCATCCCACCTTCCCCCTAAAGAAAGTTCCTTGGAGTTAGGAGAAGGACTGAAGGATCTGAAGAGGTTTGCAACCCCATAGGAAGATCAATAATATCAACCAACCAGACTCCCCAGAGCTCCCAGGGACTAAACCACCAACTAAAGAATATACATGGAGGGACTCATGGCTCCAGCTGCATATGTATCAGAGGCATCAAGGGTAAGGGAGACCCTTGGTCCTGTGAAGGCTTGATCCCACCATAGGGGAATGCTAGGGTGGTGAGGCAGGAGTGGGTGGGTAGGGGAGCACCCTCATAGAAGCAGGGAGGAGGGGGGTATGATAGAAGTTTTTCAAAGGGGAAACTGGGAAGGGAGATAACATTTGAAATGTAAATAAATAAGCAATAAAAAAAAGAAGGCTCCTCTGGATCTATTCCCAATCTGTGCTTTACTTTGAATTTTGTTTTTGTGAATTAGACATTATCTTTGATTACATGAAATCAAGATTTCTAGAGGTTTCCAAACTCTTCAATTTCCAGTTCTAGAGATTCTTTGTGTCTTTTTATTCCTCCCTTAGCCAAGAATGAAACTGGTCTTGTACATTCTTATAAAACAGAGGACCTAGGGGATCCACCTGCCCCACTGAAGGATTTGGGAATATTCTGTTTGAGGAATGATCAATGGAGGAACCTAAAAGTAGCTCTTACTTTGGTGAGCTCATGCTTTTGGAAGGTACTTTTAAAAATTTAAAAATCTATCTATCTATCTATCTATCTATCTATCTATCTATCTATCTATCTATTTATTTATTTTAGCGCAAATAGACCTCACCTAGCAAACTGTGCAACAAATGATGACAGAAAATATTTGTTGAATTTCTACTGTGTACCCAGTGTAATGCATACCTATCTAATCTCTCTTTCTCTCTGTTGCACACACACACACACACACACACACACACACACACACACACACACACACACACGATACACACACCCTACATACAGAAACCCCCTCAAATCATCTCTACCCATTATATTGACCTAAGGCTCAAAGAGAGGACATTTTTTTTCACAGAACAACTGACCAAAAAATCCAAGATTTACATATTTGTTTAAAGCCAAAATCCAAATTTCTTGATGACACAAGGCTCTTTCTCACAAGTCACATCAGGCTTTGGCTGACTCTAAGTTTTGTTTTTTAAGGAATCTCAGTATGCAGTACAGGCTGATCTCGAGCTTGCTATTCTCCTGCCTCAGCTGGCGGAATGGTGCAATTTTAACTGTCTGCCATGACAACAAACTTTATTGGCTCTTAATAGTTCATTGTTGGGGGGATTTTTGAGCACACTGGCAGATTTTTGAAATTAATTATGGTCTGCCAAGCATTTATTTTGTAGTTTGCTGATTCATCAAGCGTTGATCAAACATTTACTATGTGCCATATGTTTAAAATGAATGGGTTGGAGAGATAGCTCCATGGTTAGTTAAGAGGGCATACTGCTTGTGCAAAGGACTCAAGTTCGGTTCCCAGAACCTGCTTCAGGCAGATCCTGGGTCTCCAACTTTAGGTAATCTGACACCCCTTTCTAGACTCTGTGGGTACAAATATTCATGTGTACACACCTCACACAGACACACACATAACTTTTAAAATATAAAAAAAAAAAAAAGAAAAAAAAGTGTAGTTTCTCTACCTGAGGATTTCAAGGCCAGATAATGATATAAATAAATACAGACAGAATACAGAGCTGTAAGAGGAGGGACACATTCAAGGAGTCCATGGGCCCAGAAAGCACCAATTTTGTACAATAGGCAACATCTGAGTAATGATAAGGCCTGAGTATATCTCCCACAAAACATCCCAGGATGCACTTTTAAAACCTGAGTAAGAGTCAGACTAGATGTGTGACTTTTGAGGAGAAAAGAGCAGAGATTTAGTGTTTCAAATGGAAAAAAATTTACCTGATAATATAATTTCAATTTTTCAATGATTCAATGAAACAGAAATCACTGGTAATTTTCTGCATCATTTCAAATCTTCCTGGGTGCTCACACACTCAGAGAGAGATGCACATGTAATTTTATTTGCACACTCTCCTGAAATTCTCTGTCTTTATTCCAGAATAAAAGGTACTTTTCATCAAGATATTTCTTACCTTGCATCCTTTAAATAGGCACACACTGTATCAGTATGTGAATCTGTCAGTGGTAACTCAGCTTCAAAGGACACTTTGCTAGTTATCAACTTTTATATTGGAAAACCACTGAAATGGATCTCTGAATGCACTGCTTTGGAATTTTGGAATTTTGGAATTTTGTTGTATTTGTTTCCAGTTGGGTTAAAACAAGATTTATTTTAATAACTTATACTTATAATATAAACGTGTGTGTGCCTGTGCACCCATGTGTACATATGAGTACAGGTGTCCCTGGAGGCCAGATATGTTGAAACTTTCTGGCGCTGGAGTTAACAGTGATGGTGAGCCACCTGACATGGGTGCTGGAAATTGAGTTCTTTTCTTTAAGCATTCCTTTTTTTTTAATATATATTTTTTATTACGTATTTTTCTCAATTACATTTCCAATGCTATCCCAAAAGTCCCCCATACCCCACACACACACTTCCCTACCCACCTATTCCCATTTATTTTGGCCCTGGCGTTCCCCTGTACTGGGGCATATAAAGTTTGCGTGTCCAATGGGCCTCTCTTTCCAGTGTTGGCCGACTAGGCCATCTTTTGATATATGCAGCTAGAGTTAAGAGCTCTGGGGGTACTGGTTAGTTCATAATGTTGTTCCACCTATAGGGTTGCAGATCCCTTTAGCTCCTTGGGTACTTTCTCTAGCTCCTCCATTGGGAGCCCTGTGATCCATCCAATAGCTGACTGTGAGCATCCACTTCTTTAAGCATTCTTTACCATTGAAACTTCTCTCTAGCCCCCTCAGTGGGGAAAATTTCTAGAAAAAGAAATGCTGAACTAAGCCAGAACATACATATTGCCAGTTTGTGATAAAAAGGACTGTGCCTATTGCACCACTCTTGTAGAATATCAGAATTTCAGAAATTACTTTTAAATCAGAAGGATTCACTACAGATCCTGGCTTAGCTACCTTCTACGTCTTATAAAGTGGATGTGTCATGCAAACCTGGTTTCCACTTCTTAATGTCTGAAATCCATTAGCAATACATAATAGAATCACATAGGTGGACTGGGTTAATATTTATGAATAAGAGACTGGGTGGGTACTTGGCACATAGCAAGGATAACTATACGCTAGTTCCTGGGTCTGTAGAAGGATTAGAGTGCTAACAATACAGAAAGCATGCATTTTGTTCTCAGAATA
The DNA here is from genome assembly GCF_978045245.1 of Mus caroli. Lineage (NCBI taxonomy): Eukaryota > Metazoa > Chordata > Mammalia > Rodentia > Muridae > Mus > Mus caroli. Next base: position 61,136,827 of record NW_028227261.1, read on the forward strand.
AAACAATTTTGGACCCCTGGTTTATTTGATGAATAATTATGCATACAGAAGGACTTTAGAAGGGTGTTCTAAAGAGACCCGAGCTCTCTCCATATGTATTCTATATTCTGTATTCTATATTCTACATCCTTCATGGCACATCCTCCCAAATGCTTGCCCCTTTCTACATGTTTCTCAGATTTACCACATCCCCCCAAACATCCTGTGTGCCTGAGTGGTGAGGTTTAAGAGTGCATTTTCTTTTTTTTAATACAAAGGATGATCTATAATCTGGGGCTGCTTCATGAAGTCCTAGATTGCTTGCAGTGAGATAAATTGGATCTGCATAGTAACACATTAAAGACAGGGACATCTGCACAGCTTCCCCTGGTGCTTTATAACTGGTCGCTTCCTTTAAAATCTGCATCTGTTATATAGCTCCTAAGTAAATGGTGCACATTTTGCTTAAAGACAGGACAGACTGTAAGGACTAAATTTTATTTTTTTTCCTGACCGTTAGTGTCTGTCATCAAGCAGATTGTGAAAATGTGCGCAGTTCTGAGCTGTAAGAAGGCATTTTGTATGCATCCCCATAGGGGAAACATTTAATTCCCTTAAAAACGACTGCATACATTTATTTAATATACATATTTATTCCTTTATTTAGGAAATATTTGTGACTCACAGCAGGGTACTCTGAATTTACATATTGTGATACGATTTAAAGGAGTGATTTATAAAACTATCTTTCCCCCCCCCTCTTGAAAGAGTGGTGTAATTTTAATAATGGTTGAAGCTGGGTCATGGGTACATGTAGGGATGCTAAGGTATTCTCATGGCCTTGTACATGTTTAGAACTTGGCTAAATACAATTTAGACTGAGAAGATTATGTATTCATGAGCAGAAATATACCCAGTGTCAATATACTGTGTCTGTAGCAGAACTATACCACTCCACATTAGACTGAGAAGAGATCCCAAGTGCTCAGTGTAAAATCAAATGACTGAGCACACCCATTGTTCTGTTAGTCTTTGATTAGAGTCAAGTGTTTTTGTGGTAGTATGGTCCAGCTGCACTGTGGAGAGCCAGGCTAATTCACTTTAAACTGTAAATGTCCAACATAAGATTTTTATCTTAATCCCGTTCTGTGATCCCATCTTCTGATTATTGGAGTTTTCAGTCTATGGATCATTCATGCTTTCTTTTTCTTGTATGAAGGGATGTTGAGCTTTTCAAGTGATGCAAGACAAACTTAGAACATTCACTCTGGTTTTGAACTTCAGTCCCATGTAACTTTGAGCAATATATGATTTCTCTGAAAGTCTGTGTATCGCGCCCCCCCCCCCCAAACAGAATTGATGTGAAAGAATCCTTCTAGGATGTTGGTAAAGATTAAAGGAAATTGAATAAGATATTCTTTACAAACTGATAAGTCTTTGTAGCTGGAGGATGTTGTAGTTGTTTCCTCAGAGAAGTTCTAAGAATAAGAAAAAAAATTGGTGCCCAGAGATCAGAATATACATGGGTCAGGATCATATCTTCTATCTGTGGGAAATAAAAGGGAAAAGTTTGTTGACATTTTTCATACCAAGTAGTAGTTTTCAAATGTTAGCATGCCCATGGGAACGTGCTAAGATTTCTGACTGCAGACCAATTCCCTAGGAAGCTGATTCAGAGAGTTTAGGGTGAGGGCGAGGATTTGCATTTTGTAATGAACATCCCTGGTGATTCTGATGTGTATAGCTCAAAGATTACCAAGATTACATTTTGGAGAACACAGCGTCTAAGGTATAATATGTTATCTTTTTGAAGGTTTTAAAGTTTTCCCCCCCTAGTTTGAAAGAAGATTCTGGAAGGAGGAAATATGTAATCCAAAGAAATAAATCAATTGGAAAGAAATGTCAAATATAGCATGTTGGAAAAATATTTGAATGCAAACTCCCTATGGTACTTCAAATGGCATCCCATAATCACAACTAAACTTAAATAAGGACATGCCTGTAAAAAATTGTCTCCCTGCTTTATATTGATGGCTCTCCAGGTGATCCTGTATCTATGTGGATGCAGCCTTGAGGGTGTATTACTGTGGAGACTTTATTTGTATTTTCTGAATTACTTTGAGTACAATTATTGTTTTGTCAGGAAACCATAGCTTATCCTTTAGGTAATTGACTTTAGAGAGCTTTGTTGCATTGTTAAATGTGATTTTTATTTAGACTTAGGTCTAAAACATTTCCTGTGGGAGATACATCTTTAGCTTTGTAATGGAAAAATAGGTTTTGATTAAAACAAAATTGCTTTATAGTCAATTTTTTACAAGTATTGGGACAATTCCATTAGATGAGATTGCCCTGTGTGACTACTCTCCAAATGTTATTTACTTTTTTATAATATAACATTACTCAGTATTCTCTTTATTTTCTTAAATTTGCCTTCTTCATTCAGATTGTTGCAGTCTGGTTTCCTAATTATTCAATACTTAAACCAAATAATATGAGGGATATTAAAGTGTTTTGGAAGCTATAAAATTATAAATATGTAAGAGGTTTTTAATATTGTAGTGTTTTGATCCTCATTGCACCCTTTGAGCCATTTCTAGATTCTCTGAGGGTTATTATGAAGGATATTGCACACACACACATACACACATAAACACACACACACACACACACACACACACACACATATCCCACTACTGTATCCTTAGAGTTATTGTACCATGTTGGTTATTGGAACAACCAATATGACTGCTTAAGTTGGTGAGGACAACACCAATGGACAAGCCAAAGTAGACAGGAGAAGCCTATGAGGCCTCAAACCTACACAAAGAACTATAAACAACTGAGGAAAGCGGGGATCAAGAACGGTGGTCTTCCCAAGAGAAAAATGGTTGTCCATTGTCAAATGGTCAGCCCTGAAAATGTACACACAAGTAACCTTTTATGAATCAAGCAGATTGTACAGAGGAATATATATATATTCACACACACACACACACACACACATACAGGTCAGAGTTACCATTAGATGTAACTAGAGGTCTGAGGTGACTGAGGAGAGGCTGGTAGGCTTCGCGTTGTGGTTAACAGTGTTGGTGATGATGTTGCATCTGAGATGTGTTGCTAATGATCACAGTGGTCTGCAGCTGATATTGGTAGTTGATCACGAGTGAGAGATCTGACAGTGTCTGTGGTGGTAGACATACTGGAAACTGTAATGGTAGGACTGGTAAGTTGGGATGGTAGCTGGTGCTGGCAGGAAGGGTGTTGATGATGCTGTGGGTAGTAGGTAGCAAAGTTACCAGTAAGGCTGTAACGCCAAAGGTGATCATAGGGCTTAATGCAGACATGTGGTGTCACATGACCTTTACACTTTAAAATATGTCTGTGGCTGGAAACAAATAATGGAAACTCAGTAAGTTTACTTGCAAGGAGATTTATCACACTAAACACTCACTTTGCAGATGCTCTCTAAGCATTTCCTTAATTACAGATATTTAGCATCCTGCTGAGCCAAAAAGCACCACTCCTGTCAATTTCAACACAGTGCACAAGTTCCTTCAATAAATAATACTCAACTCCAATTACTGAAAACTTTTGGAGTAAAATTGGCTTCTCCTATTCAATACAATGAACTTGAAATGATTTTTTTTATCATGCAATAATGCAATTTATTTGGGAGTTATCTTTTATCTCTGGAATTATACCTTCTGAGACTTGGTGTCTGTCTCCTACTCTTAACTGCCAAGGAAAAGAATTTCATTTGTAGTGCACTTTCTTGTTACTTCATAAATTAGCACAAACATATCACTTTAAAGATTGAATCCACAAGCCAAACCATCCAGTAGATAGACTATATTGCTCTTTTTCCCCTTGACTTTGTGAAATTACACGAAAATGCACAGTGTCATTTTCTATTTTATTGTTTATTTAAAGTTAGCTCTTGCCTTCTCCTTAGCAATAGGTGACTAATCTACCAGCTCTGAGAACCATATTAGATTATAAAGACCAGCATGCACTCTATTAGAAAAAATTCAGGAGGAGTTAGGGGAAGGACTGAAGGAGCTGATGAGGTTTGCAGCCCCAGAGGAAAAACAAAAATATCAACCAACCAGAACCCCTTCCCGGAGCTCCAAGGAACTCAACCATCATCCAAAGAATACACATGGAGGGACCCATGGCCTTGTCGGTCATCAATGGAAGGAGAGGCCTTTGGTCTTGTGGAGGCTTGATGCCCTAGCATAGGGGGATGCTAGGTTAGAGGGTCAGGAGTGGGTGGGTAGGTAGGTGGGGGAGCACCCTCATGGAGGCAGGGAGGAGAGGATTAGGATGGGGGGTTTTCAGAGAGGAAACCAGGAACAGGATAACATTTGAAATGTAAATAAACAAAATAACCAATAAAAATTTTTAAAAAATTTCATGCTGCTTAAGCAATTGGAATATGTCTTCCAATTTGATATAGCTCAGTTTATCAGGTATGTAGATGTATACATGTAATTACTAGTTTATATCTATTGAATATTTGTAGCAGAGACTTTATATACATAGTTTCCTGGAATGTTATCTCTACTGTAAATATAAATAAATCAAAGTCTTATTCTGTGGCTTAGGTGGATTTTGAGTATTTATGAAATTAATATAAATATATCTCTATATTTGGGACTTTCTGTACCTTAGTTTTGTTTCCTGTTGAAGTTATTAAGCTTAATGGACACTTACATGCATTTCTCTAATATAATCATCTTATCTTTCCATTTCATTGAATTTAGTTATTTATTGACATGTTCATTTTGCATAATATTGGGTTTCATAGAGACATTTTCATGCAAGTATATTATGCATTTTGCCTACAATTATGTGTATATGAAATCTAGAATCTAAAAATGAGAGAAAGTGTGTGGTTTTTGTCTGAGTCTTACATTTTACTTATTTCACTTAATATGATGATTTCCAGAAATTTTATTTCTCTATGGCTGAATATAACTCTATTGAGTCTATATATCACATATTCTTTATTCATTCATCTGTTAGGCACCTAGGTTGATTCTACAGGTTATCTATTGTGAATAATGCTGCAGTAAACATAGATGTGCAAATATTTGTTTGGTATGTTGATATAGAGTCCTTCAGGTAAGTACTCAGGAGTGGTATAGCTGAGTCTTATAGTAGTTCTATTATTATTTAAGTTTCTCAGAAGAACTCCTGAGATGATTTTTATAGTGGATGGATTTATTTATATCCTTACTAGCAGGGTATAGTCTCTACTTCCTTTGTACTTCAATTATCACTAACAACTATAGTTTTTTTTTTTTCCCTAATGGTAGCTATCCTCTCTGACCTGGGTAAGATGACCTTAGTGTTTGTGTGTATGTATGTATGTATGTGTGTGTTGCAGTTCTTTGATGGTCAAAGATGCTGAATGCTTTTCATTTGTTTATTAGATATTTATATTTCATCTTTTGAGAACCACCTATTTTATTAGTCTCTTTATTGATTAGGCAGTTTTGTTTTGCTTAAGTTGTTTCATATTTTCTAGATAGTAAATTCTGACTTTATTCCAATGAATTCTTTTGTGGTTTTATAAAAAATGAGGAAGATGTAGTTGTATGGATATTTTATCTGGGTCCTTACTATATTTCATTGATCTATATGTCTGTTTTTGTGTGCCAGTACCATATGTTTGTTTTGTGCTTCCAGGTGAATTTTTATGATTTTTTTCTATTTGTATGAAGAATGTCACTGACATTTTGACAGCAATTGAATGGAATTTGTATGTTGAGTTAGGTAATAATGGCCATTTTTATAATATTAATTCTGCCAATCCATGATCATGGCCTTTTCACCTACTCACTTCAGTTTTGGACCTACATTCTTACCTATATTGGGATATTTCCTGGTATATTTCTGTTGGTGTGGCGTTTAGTCCAATCTTTTCTTCTTACTTATAAAACCGAGTATATGGAATCTTCTAAAAACTTCTGGATTTATTTCAGAATAACAAAGATTGAGCTAGAGAAGAAATAGGAAACATATGAAAATTATTTTCTTTTGATTTAGAACTTTCTTTGTTTTAAATAAAGAGATTGAAGGGGTTTAGAAGTTCCAGATAGTAGATCTCATTGTGCAGCTTTTTATCCATGTGATCATGACTTAGTCTCTTAATCCATGAAGGCTTGAGGGTCAGGACTAATTTCCATTTTCTTCCCACTAGGGAAAGAGCCTGCCATAACCATTTTATATGGTAAAACCCTATGAGTACTACACACTCTAACTTCACTGTACTGAATTTGACAAGACTGCCTGACTTAGCTCTACTCACTATAAAGCTCTTCTCCATACTTTAGCCTCATACCCTTACTAAAGCAAGGATCTTGCTCAGAATCCAACCCCACATATATGCCTAGAGCAAAGGCCCTGTGAGAATGAAGGAGACAGCTGTCTTAAGGTCATGAAGAGGCTTGCTGCAGACCCCAGTCTTATTGGCTCTGATCACCAGACTTGAATTCTGAACTGTGGAGAAAGTAGATTTCTGTTGTTTAGGTCGCCTGGTCTATGGAATTTGGTTGTGGATGCTTGAGGAGACTAAAATAAAATCACTATGAGGAAGAGTTCGGGTCTAAAGGGAACACCTTCATTTTTGGTCCTGTGGTTTGGACCACTGGCTATTAAGTTTTTCCTTAATCTGTTTCTCCTGCCTTGGGGTATTCTCTTTGAAAGGAATTCTCCTATTGGAGAATTTCTCATAACTTTCAGAGAAAGGCACATTTGTGACCAGTGTTTCCAGAATTGTTGTAAGTTTATGTAAAGATGTCAGGATGTGGATCCCCACTCTATGTTGAAGGTGTCTATTTGGATTGCCAAATTCAAACTGCAAATGACCAGATTTTCTCTTAGTGGTGTGCAGATTAATAACGAAAGTGATCATCAAAGTGGTTGACATGGTCTTTTATTTCAGTAATAGTGGTAACATCTGGAGGAACTGTTACAAGAGAGTGAAAGAAGAAATAATATGCTTTCTAATACATTATTTTTATAAATATGAGGGAAATGAAGTAAGCTCTAGTTGAGATGTTTTATGATTATTTTTATTTAAGAAAAAATACTTGTTTTCTACCCTACTCTAGCTTTAAACTTTATGTTGCCACTTTGTTTGACAAGTATTAATCCTTCTCTGGAGTCACCGCAGGAAATTAATCTGTACTCTTAATTGCAATGTATTAATGTTATGGTGGATGAATTTCCTCGAATATGGCTGTTATTAAGACTGCTATTAAAACTGTACAGTAAAACCTCATTAGTGACATCTTCATTCTTGGGAGATCAACTGAATTGTTTCTTACACCTCGGCAGCTACATTCTATCTAGGTCATGGGAAATTATGAGATTGACTTACACTCTAATATATTGCTGCCTCTACTTGCAAGTGCTTTACAAATATAAGTATGATAATATAAGAACAGAGATGCAGCAGATACTCAGGACAGATGAACAGAAAATGTGGCATGCCAAAATTTAAAGGTTGGGTGGATTTCTTCTAAGGGTTAATGGTGCCCTTTTAGCTCAGGAGGCAGGGTGTTCTCATTGTCTTACCCAGCAATTAGAGAGACCCGTGAGCTCTAGGAATCATCCTTAGGTTTGGATTCACAAGCACACAACACCATGTCCAACAGTCTATCTATCTATCTATCTATCTATCTATCTATCTATCTATCTATCTATCTATCTATCTAACCTGTGTTCCGAGGATTGAGCTTAGATCCTTATGGTTTCAAAACAAGAACTTTACCAACTGAGCTAACTTTCTTGGCTAGGAGAGATGCCTATACTAAGCTTTGACTTGTATAGTATAGTAGAAGCAGTATTGTATATATTTCAGGTTGTAGACCCCAAGAAGTGTTATAGTTTTACCTCTCAACTTTTTGATGTCTTGCCTTAAGACCATTAAATAATGAGAATGATAAGCCCCTAGGAGTGAACCAAGGTACCCTTGCCATAATAATACTGACTTCTACATCTATGTAATGGTCAACGTAGGCTTCTTATTCTAGAATGTTAATTATTCAGGTAAGCCACAAGATCAGAAAAAAAAAAAACTAACTTATCATTTAAGGTTGTTTGTTATATAACCAAGGATATCAGAAGCTATGCTTTCCATTTCTGGCTGTTCTGAGATTAAGTTTCTTCATGTATAAGTTAGTAATTTAAATTAGATCTTTGCTATGATGTTCCTATTGGGAGCCCAGAAACTATTAGTAGAAAATAGGAAAACGAATACAATTAATTTGACTGGTGAAGAGTCTTTAATTATATGACTAAGGTCTAGAAAGGTAGGTGAGATTGAGATTGAGGAACCACTTCTGTGTAACAGATGTGTCGGAGTTCAGTCCTGGCACGGTTCAAAACCCGAAGGAGGATCTGTGGAATATGCGAAAGAAGACCTTCACTAAGAGGTGCAGTTCACACGCTCTCACACGGAGACAACTCAGGCCACCTTTATTTATACATCTGTTTTTTTGTTTTACAGCTAAAATGGTCTTACATTCATTTTCTCATGTACAGTCTCTTTTACAAACTAACTTTTAACAATAATGTGCATAATGTATGCTCCTCTTTTCTTCTCCCCCTTAATTTCTGCAGTACAGTATCAAGAAAGAGGAAACATAGCTTCAGCAAGTAGTTGCTAATATCTAACCCAGCACAATGGTACATAACAGAGCAGCTGTGATTGGTAGCAATTGCAGTTACAGTATAGAGAGGTGATAGACTACATACCCAGGAAATTCCAATTTAATCGTTGGCACCTAGCATCTCCCCATATCCTAATCAGGAGATCTAATTCTTCTAATGCCCAGGACTCTCAGCAAATTAGTAACCGAGTCAGTTCCTCATCCTTTCTTGCCTCATCTCTAAACGTTCCTATTAGGTCTTGGACCCAATGATCCAGCAAGACCTTTCATGACTTTTTGATAATCAAGTAGCTGTTGTTCGGAACAGGTTGGTGGTGAAACTGTTGTCAGAACTAAGTTTCCATTAGAAGAGAACATCCTGACCTTAGCTGATGTACCCAGATCAGGATCTTGTGTTGACTCAACCGCATCACCATTATTAACAGACAGAGGAGTAGTGATCTATTCCTCTCCCACAATCCTCAGAGACAAACAAGAATAAACTACAGTCCAAGTTTTCTTTTTCTGATTCTGGGAAAACATCTGTGGCAGACAAAATGAAAGTAAAAACCTCCAATAGCAAAGCCAAAAATGCAAAGGCAAGGCAAAAGTGAACAAAGCACTCCCTCAGGAAAGGCCAGGAGATTCTGTGTGAACATCCCCACAGGTCCTGGTCACGTGGGGACCCACCTCCTGGGGCCTTGTCCTAAGGACAGCTCTCTGCATTACTCTCATGCACCTTTCCAAGCAGAGGCTTGGTCACCTCCAGAGATGAATATTCAGTGTAGCTGCTAACCTATGAGAAGACTGTAATGAAAGGAAAGATGGAAAGGAGAAAATGCATCTTCATGGACACTGGTAAAAGCTCAAGGTGTCTGAAGAGACATGAAGGAAGAGCTCAATTTTTTTTTTGAAAAGTCTTCTTTTATAGTTTAGAATAAAACTCAAAAGCATACTTTCATGGACTCTGGAATGTTCAGAGGCTGAAAACTCCCTACCAGATCCGTCAAAGTGAAGTTTTTTGCCAAACAGTCAGTAAGAGCAGCAGTTTCCTCCCATGAGTATGCTAGCCACTGTACAGACACCATCTGTGGATAATGAGGTGGCCCTCTAGTAAGGACTGTAGCCACATGATTATTCTGCACGTTGTTTGGTCTTGGATGTAATTATGATTATTATTATTATTTTTTTTTACTTTTTAGCAGATCTATGAGAAGTAAGTGCTTATAAATATAATAGTTGATTAGAGAAAATCCAAGTCATGGAGGAGAGCCAATGTCAGCGATGAATAAAGTTTGCATTAGGTTTCAAGAGAAACACAATATTGGCCACAGCACAGAAGGAAAGCTTTCGATATTTCAGACTAGATTCTGAGACCATCTGAGAAGCACCATATACTTTGTCTGTCAGCTTCTACATGTTGTCCCAGTTATGCCACATTAGGTCCCCTATTTGATCTTCATGTCAAAAAAATCAACTGCTGAAGGGAGGTAGCCAACGAACTGTGAAGTGTGGGTGGTTTGAAGTACATTGTATACATGTATAGAATGTCATATTGAAGTCCATTATCTTTCCAATTATTGTATGCTAAAAACCAATCTATGTACATAGGTATGACAATTCCATCTGCATCTTTTCTGTGGTTTCTGGGTTCACATCCTCCTGGAAGAAGCCAGGACCATGCATCATTCACTACCCTGCCTCTCATCTGGGGAGTTCTGCTGGGAGCACTGCTCACTTCAATGTTTTAAACACTAAATGGGAGTTGGAGTTGATTTATGACTTGAGTGACTTTGTTTAGGTTACTGTGTTTCAAAGGATTTCTTTTGTGGTACTGAGGACTGAATGTAAGGCCTTTCCCATTCTGGGCAAGTGCTCTACCTTTGAACTGAAGCCCCAGTATTGGGCTCTTCTATTTACACCAAAATTTTCCTGCTCTGTTTATCGAAGAATTTTATATCAGGTCTTGGGTTTTAAGCTCAGTGACTGAAAATGTATGGCTTCCTTCCTTGGTCACTGATGCCTGAGCACACATAACCTAAAAGCCAATGAGAAAGTGGGTAAGAGTAGGCATTTTCAGCTTCTTAACTAAATGTTGTTTATGCTACTTTGATTTCCACTTTACTTCTATTGGGTAATATGATGATATATATACGATATATGATAGGATATTTATGATATATATGCTATGATTTATGATGCAGTAGTTTTGCTGCCACACGTATTAAATGAGTCTAACTCTCTAAGGATAAGAAATCTTAGATATGAAGCTTTAATATAAGAATTAAATAGTCCCAACACACTAATCCATCATCTTTTTTTTTTTAACAAAGGACAAACTTTATTGAGCTCCTCCATTTTAGTTCTCTTTTTCTTGAACAGTGGTTCTGAGTATTTTACTCTGTCCATGGGCAGCAGTGAGACCCACTTTGATCACAGTAGGGACATCTCTTCTGATGCCATGGTGTCTGCCAATGTGCTGGTAATTGCCACATCCAAAAAATGCTGCCCAGAATTCATAGATATACATGGTCCATGCGGCTAGCAGGTCCTCTTTGTTTTATATTTGTGGTACTCACTGCCAACCTTTAAGAGAGGTTTGTCAATTTTGTCCCCACCAGCCATCACACTAACAACAGCTCTGTTGGCCAAGAAAATTACCTTTTTGGATCCTGAAGGCAGTTTCATTTGGGTCTTCTTGCTCTCTGGGTTGTGGAATATTATTGGCAAGAGGATTGAGCCAGCTTGTACCTGTCCTCAGGCTTTTCATCTAGACAATCTTTGATAGTACCCATGCATCGTACCCATAGGCAAAACACTGTGGATACCAAGTTGAACCTTCTTGCTGCAGTACATGACTTCCTTCTGATGTGATTCTTAAATTAATAGGGATCACTATAGTGCCACGGCCAGGGTCCTGAATGATGTCTTTCCTCTACGCTACCTTGATAAAGCAGTGAGGTTGAACAAAGTCTACAGCACGTATGCACAGACATATAACTGACAGCTTTCCTCCCCACTCAGGTCACAGCCCATGACAAAAAGGTGAATACATTAAGTTTTGAGGATAGCTATAATGATAGTTCTGTACTCAGAGAACAGAGTCACAGATTCTAAGCTATTCCCATATAGAATGTGGGAATCAAACCACATTCACTTCACTTCATAGACTTGATACCAAGGTCCTCTGTTGATTTTTTTTTTTTAGGTGACAGAAGTGCACTAGGGTTGGAGAGAAGGCTCAAGAAAACTGCCATCAAGGCTGACATGACAGCCTGAGTTTGATCCCTGGGACCCACCTGGTGAGAGGAGTAAACTGGTTCCCACAAGTTGTTCTTTGACCTTCATATGCATGCCCGCACATATACTCAGAAATGAACACCCACAATAAATAAATGAGAAAATGAATTTTTTTATATAACCAATTAAAATTTAATGTAAAATATCAATTCCAATAGTTACAAAAATATAGATTACCAGGAAAAGAATTTACTATAAATGTTTAAAACCTTTATAAAAAAATTAAATATTCCTAAAAGGCAGGGGAAATTAGTGACTATCAGTAACATACTTTTCCAATTTGAAAGTCTTTTTTTTTTATTAAAAAAGTATTTTTTTTTATTACGTATTTTTCTCAGTTACATTTCCAATGCTATCCCAAAAGTCCCCCATACCCCCTCCCCCACTTCCCTACCCACCCATTCCCATTCTTTTGGCCCTGGCATTCCCCTGTATTGGGGCATATAAAGTTTGCAAGTCCAAAGGGCCTCTCTTTCCAGTGATGGCCGACGAGGCCATCTTTCGATACATATGCAGCTAGAGACAAGAGTTCCGGGGTACTGGTTAGTTCATCATGTTGTTCCCCCTATAGGGTTGCAGATCCCTTTAACTCCTTGGGTACTTTCTCTAGCTTCTCCATTGGGAGCCCTGTGATCCATCCAATAGCTGACTGTGAGCATCCACTTCTGTGTTTGCTAGGCCCCGGCATAGTCTCACAAGAGACAGCTATATCTGGGTCCTTTCAGCAAAATCTTGCTAGTGTATGCAATGGTGTCAGCGTTTGGATCCCTGGATATTCCTAGCCAAATGGATGGACCTGGAGGGCATCATCTTGAGTGAGGTAACACAACCACAAAGGATCTCACACAATATGTATTCACTGATAAGTGGATATTAGCCCAAAACTTAGGATACCCAAGATATAAGAGAAAATGATTTTAAAAAGCATATTAGTATTATCTCAGTAGTGGAAGTCTCAGAGAAATGTTTTAACCTACAATTGTTGCTGAGGAGAGAAATTTAATCCATCCACACTACTGGCTCTTTTGCCTCCCTTCTGTTTCTTAGATGTTTTAAAAAAACTAAAGTGTGACCAGGGAAAGGGACAGAAAATCTGTGCTGACACAATCCCCAAGTTGCTAGAATCATAAGGGATTCTCGCTCTTCAGCTATGCCCGGCTGGAGACAGAACATTTTCTCCTATGATGTATATGTCACTTTCCATTAATTCTTCGAAGCCTGTCCCTTTAGAAAGCATAGTAAACACTGTAGTGTATTGGATTAGATCTCTACCGTGAATAAATTTATTTTCTAGCAAGTGTAAAAAATGAGCAAGGCCAAAAGCCCCCAGAGCAGAAAATGTCACAGTGATTGCTAATACATTACTGCACAGAGAAAGGGCTAATAAAACCCCTATTAGGATGTCATACCTGCTTACAACTGAATTCTCCAGAAAGTTTATTTGATATGTCTAAGCCAATTATCAAAGTCTTAGTGATAAGAAGCAGCTCACTGGGCCTGAATGTGTCAGAATAGAATGACTAAATTGTGGGAATTCATGGGCTTCTGCTTTGAATAATTAACTTGGCTCTTTGTAGAATGCATACGCTTTGGAAACTAATTTTCTCTTTTCACGAAGCATTCTGCCCTTGTGCTGCCTTTGAAAAGTAAACTATTTAGCTGTGAGGTTACTCCCTTTTTATTATATTGGTTTATGCTTCCTTCCCTGACTTGTGGCCCCACCCTTCCCCTTGCTCTTTGTCTTGGTAGCATCATCCTAACAGGGCTGCTGTAGTCCTCAAATGGGTATGTGATATTCAGTGATGACATTTCCTCTAAGTAGAATTTAATCATTTTTTTTTTCTGGCAGTGACATTATCACTCCTTGCCTTTTCTTGCATTTTTTCTAGGACTAAAACACCAACTTTATTTTTAAAGGATTTGAAGGCACTTTTATCCCTTTCAGAGGAAGCAGAAATGTTGGTTGCATAAATAATTCTGTAGATAAAAGCCAGAACGGATCTTAGTTGATTTGCAATTTCAGAGTCATGATTTGGATCAGAATCGGTAGCTCGTTTGTGCAAACAACCAGACAAATCAAATAACCCTTTCCACCTTCTCTGCTGAAGTGGTCTGAACAGAGCCTTTGCTTTGGAGTAGGCACATGAATTTTTGTCTCTTGGCTGAGCGATACCATTCTGTGTGTTGATATGTGGAGAGGATCCTTGTTCTCTCAGCTCCAGGGTAGAGCTCACAATGGACTTGAGACTATCCACTTGAGATGTCACCTATCTGGTAAAACCAGACTTTGCCTTTTTGGGGGCAGGCTGGTCTGCTACACAGAGAAAGAATCACTGAGGTGGTAGGTGGGTGGTTGGATGAATGGAGTAGGGATGGGGAGGAGGCATGTATAGATACTGTCAGCTATGGGTGTTTGACTTGTTAGACGTTCTAGGACTTAATATTTCTTTCAGGAAGCACCTTTGTTAGACACATAATGTTGCTACCAGGTGGCTTCACACCTGAAGAAACTTCCTGAAGATAAAATGAGAAAGTTATTGAAAGTGATTCAGTGGCGTTTGAAATTTCAAGTTATATTTTTTGGTTATTTATTCCAAGAAAAGAAAGAAAAAGTTCCTTCCAACTCGGATCCTAAGAAACATGCATAAGAATACGCTGATCCCCCAAAGAATGAATTACTCTGCATTTTTGGCCCTCACAGAGGGCTTCTAGTAAACCTTATAGAAAGATTTTTAAACCTTTGCTTAAAGTAAACTGCAAAATCAACTTCTGTCTATGACAGTTTTCTTTCAAGTTCACTCAGTAAAGCCTATGAAACTGGCTTAGCTCAGTGGGGTATGTGAGGAGCTGAACATGAAGCTGTGGAGATTGAGTTATTGTAATCTGTTTTTAGATAGAAGTTTTTCCGAGTATATCTGTGGGGGAAAACATGTCAAGTAGCACCAACTCTTCTTGGTCTACTTCAAGATGTCCTGGGTGGGGCTGGGGAGAAGGCAGAGCCAGTCAAGTACTTGCCTCTCACATGTAAGCTCTGAGTTCAGTCCCTAGAGTCCACGAGCAATGGTGATGAGAGAGCTGGAAAAAGCCTTGGTAGTCAGAGGACATGGTTTTGGTATGAGTTTGAACCCTTGGCCCTGTCATGGAATGAAACAAAAAAATTGATTTCTGACTTCCACATAGATTGTATAGCATGCCCATGCCCCTTTGTACATATGCAAAATGAAAGAGATTAAAACACATGCCAATGGTGGAAGCATGTGTTGAGAGGCAAACAGGATGTTTCCTTCAGTAGCTAGTGATGTTGGAGGTTGTCTTCCAATGTGCACAATGTTCTACATCAATGTGCACATGTGTGTGCACATCTCCCACATGCACCCAGATGAGCACACATAGGCACTATGTATGTACATAATGAAAACTATGTGAACTTTGAATGGCTTTGTACAAATGACTCTTTGTTCTCCACCTTCCCTTTACTTACACTTTTTGCTGTGGCCAATGGATATCCAAACATACACGAAAGGAAGCAAACCAAAAAGGTCAAGAGGGGAGGCTGCTGATTCCTAATTAAGGATAACCAGGCAAACCTCTAGAGTGTTTTGTACCCTCTTTGGGAGGGTAAAAATAAGAGCAAATGTTCAAAAATAAAATTACTTCTTCCCATTTAAAAATATGCTTTTGGGAGGAGCTGGTGATGATCATAAAAAGCAAACAAATAATAAGACTTCACAACTCCAAAAATGATGAAGAATCACTGCTCTGAGAACTTAGGTTCTAAAGAAAGCAACCCACATCTGTACAAGTGTCTCTTATACATATGCTAATCAGCTCCACTGGTAATTTTAGCTTTTGGTTTGTTTTCTTCCTGTCATTATTTTATGTTCTTATTTGTGAGACTCCATATGCACACCCGTGGCAGCGGGCGGTGGTACGGATGCACAACTGCTTACCATTCAAGTTTGGGAGACTATGGTAAGAATATGCAATAGTCCTCTGCTTGAGGGTATTTTTCTGCATGAGGCAGAACCTGGTGAGCACTTTTGAATAATAAAGGTTTTTGGATGAATAGAAGAAATCAAGGACTACAGTATAGATTTATATCTCCAGTCATATTAAAACATTTAAATACTTCTGACCGTAATGACCTACTGATTCCATTTCATCTCTTAATGGATTGTGTGAAAATGAAATACTTGAAGTACAGCATTGTGGCAGATTTATAAAAATCATTTATCCACGCTCCTTTTGCACCTGCAGATAGAGAAACACTTCTTAACTGTGGCCTCTACTCAGGCCTCTTAGACAAGGTCTAAAGCAGCTATCAGGTGCCAAGAGTGATCTTGAACTGCAAATGAGGCCAGCCAGCCAAACTCTTCTGAGAACAGGACCATTACAATCAGCTTTGGATTTGAGAGGCACGTGAATCCATCCACACGCAGTCTTGGCCTTTGTGCAACACAGACCCAGCAGTTCTGTGTGCCAGAGGTCTTCCTAAGCCTTGCCTCCTGCATTTACCAACTAGAGTATTACCTTCCTTAGGCAATCAGCATCATATTAATTCATCTGACTTGGTCTTTCCTCTTGCCCAGTTCTTCCTGTCTTGTTTCACCCCTACTCAGTTTATTGTTTTCTACACTTTCTTTGGCTTCCTGCCTGAGTCTCCCAGTCCTGGCTTCCTCTGGCAGAAACTCCAAACAGCCAGAGGGGAAGGTGGCTGTTGATGCAGATGACATCAGTGAGTCTCCTAAGACATCTGGAAAAGGAAGCTGGAAAGGGGGACAGAGAGTCAGGAGACCCACAGCACAGTGAGGAAAATGTCTGGCATTTGCAATCTATTGTTTTCCAACATCTTTGTCCACTTTTACGTTCATGAACAGAATTCTAAGCACGGTTATTTTCTTTGTTAATGTTTCTCAAAAGACCAGAGCATTCTGGCCATAAATGGTGATTATTATCTTAAGACATTCAGTTATCTAGGCTTTGACTCTACTTTAAAAAGGAAGGTTTTATGCCTTCCCATCTGTACTCAATGACTTTCCTTCCTGAGGGTCAGCGTTAAAGCATCTGCCTAAAGTAGCTGTCTCGGTGAATAATCACTTTAGGGCAGTTGCTGTTGCTGTATAAGACCCTCCTAGGGTTTGATAAAGTGGAATTTACTTGGAGGAAGAGAGTGTTCTCAGGGATCCTGGGAGACGAGGGTTATCACTTCTGAGAGGCGTTCCTCTCCTGACTGAGAAATGCTGACTAGAATTCTTTTAGTTTCAAGACTTCAAATATATCTTTAGATAAATAAACTTGGCATGTTTGACTCCAAAATTTCATAAGTGTCCAGCTATTCCTTTTTCTGTTTAATTTTATTTTTAAAACTGTCTTAGTCTGGGCCAATGAGAAGGTTTAGTGGATGGAAGGAAGCACTTGCTGAGCAGGCCTGATGAACTGATCTCCAGAACCTACATAAAGTGGAAGGAGAGAAACCCCCTTCCTCTAACCTCTACACACACAGTGGCAGTGGCATACTTATGTCCCCTCCCCCACCACACATGAACACTAATAATATCGCCAATAAGAAGTTAAAACTGAAAATGAAAACTGCCTTAATGAACTTTATTTTTAAGCTAGAGACTAAACTCATTAAAACCTTAATGGGAATCTTGCATGTGGTGGTGTGTGTTACCTAGTCCATGAAATACGTCTTATTCTGTTTATTCTGTATTCTGTAAGCTGAGCATTAGGAAATGGGAAATGGGAAAGGCTAATGCGCCTTTGTTCTCTCAGACATCATGAACTAAACTCACCACCCCTCATTCCGGGGCTTTGTCAGGGTTTGGGTTTGCTTAGATGATTGATCAGCTTCTTAACCCTTAGAAAGAAATTGATTCTAGAACCTTTGATATATTTTGAGGCATGTTGTGATAAAAATGAAGAAATGCATTAGGTTTAAGTTCAGGTAGGAGGTACCTGGACCTCCTTTGATGCTGCATCCAAATACCACAGTGTGAGTAATTTATAATGAAAGTAATGTTAATTCTTAGAATTCTGCAGCCTGGACAGTCTAAGGTCAAAGGGCCATGTCTGTTGTGAACCATCTCACTCTTGGAAGTTCCACAGCAGTGCTGGAAATTACGTGTGTGTGTGTGTGTGTGTGTGTGTGTGTGTGTGTGTGTGTATGTGTATGTGTGTGTGCATGTGTGTGTGTATGTGTGTGTGTGTGTGTGAAAGAGAGAGAGAGAGAGAGAGAGAGAGAGAGAGAGAGAGAGAGAGAGAGAGAGAGAGAGAGAGAGAGAGGAAGGACAATGTCATCACTTCCAGTCTCTCTTTCACCTCTTCTACAGTCAGTAGAACTGATAAAGCTATGACATTGTAGGCTAACCAAAAACTTTTTTAAAAGTCTCTAATAGAAGGTTGGATCCCACAATACTGACCTCATCTGATACTGGTTACCAACCAAAGGCCCTCCCCTCTAGTACCACTAATAAATGACAGAAAATTAAGTATCTAGCACACAAGTTCCTGGGAGTGAATCTAAACTGTTGCATGCACATAACCAGGTCATCAAAAATACTTCCTAGAACAAGTTGGAAAATGAGAAATTACCATAAATAATATTCTTAGAGTTTGGCTTTTGTCATTTTTAGTTTTACATAGGTTGTCCTTTTAAAATGGTTTCTATTACATTTTCTTGCTATTTTGATCGCATAGTCCTTTGTGGGACTGGAGCTTAGCCATAGCTTTAAAAAAGAAGTCTATGTACCTTGGTCACATACTGTTTTGCAAAACCTGTCTAAAGAACAAATACCTTTAAATAACCCTAAGATCATTTGGAATGCAATCCTATTATAACACAAAGATTAGGAGGCTGCCATGGTAAGTGAAATATTTGTGAATCATATTATGTATGCTTATATATTAGAAAATGTAATTTTGACTCATGGTCTAGCTGACTACACAATGTAATGGATAGAATTGGCTTGGGCTATTTTTAGATGGCAAATGTGAGTATTGAGATTATTATGGGATCATTTTATTTTATTTTCATGATACTTTTATTTATTCCCTGTGAATCTCATATACTATATTTTGATCATATTCTTTCTCTTCTCCCAACTCTCCTATATCCTCCCTCCCCCATCCATATCCACCCAATTTCTTTGTTCTTTGCCTTTTCTAAAAATTAAACAAACAGACAAAAAACTCTATGGAGTCTAATTTGTGTTGGTCAGCTGCCCTAGAGTGTGGTTGATAAACCCAGTGTCACTCTATTGAACAAAACTGATTTTAAAAAACAATTTCCAGTAGCTATGAATTGTCAATAGCTGCTAGGTCAGGGTTGGGTCTTTGTGCCCACTTCCCATTTTCTTTGCTGAAAATTTGTCTGACTTGAAACTACACAGCTCCTGTACATGCTGTCACAGTCTCTGTGAGTTCATATGTGCACCCACCTTTCTGTGTTGTTTCCTTAATGTCATTCTCCAACTCTAGAATGTCTCCACCACCTCTTCTGTATAGATCCTGAGTCTTAGGGGGAGGGGTGGGATACAGACATCCATCTCATTCAGTGTGTAGTATTCCAAAGTTTCTTATTCCTTGCATGTAACTTGGTTGTGGTTTTCTGTGCAAATGACCATCTATTGCACGAGGCAGCTTCTCAGACGAAGACTGAGCAATGCACTGATCTGTGGCCACAGCAATGTGTTCTTATGTGTCACTTTATTGCTAGGTTCATTTAGTAGCACCATAGAGGTAGGTTTCCCCTGAGGCTTATGACCTATCTAGCTATTGAGTAATGTGGCAGGGGAATTGTCTAATATGTTTAACAGAACATAAAGCACTCCAGTAATCCAAGGGAACTCCACTGAATGTTACCATATAGGTTTGATCAGTTCCTGGAAACCTTGAAAAGGAGGCTTCACCTTACTGTAGAAAATCAGATCTTGGCTTTGGGCACTAATTCTGATTACAGATTAATCTTCTTTCCCTTTCTTTCTTACTTTGTACATTTATGATGTGAATTGAGTTAGGGATACATCCTGACTAGCAGCCAGGGCCTTTCAGAGACTCCCGGTTCTGTCTTGTGTCAAGTCATCCATAAAGCAGACTTCACTGGGCAGCCTTCAGGAAAAACAACTAAGTGTGTGCATTTTGTGCTGTGTTTAAAATACCCCCAACTTGTATAATTACTAAAAATGAAACTGTCTTCCTTTATGCCGTGAAATCGAGCCTTAGTTAGTCTCTTCTTAGGATCTTGGTAAGAGCAGCAAATTCTTAGCTCCTTTGCTTGTCTCCTGAAGTCGCTTCTTACAGTACTCCTGTATGCTTGTATTTTTTTTTAGAAGTATAATATTCTCATTATATAATTAAAAATTGGATTATGTGGGTTTTGGAAAGAGTGTTTTATCTTTAGAAATATGCACTTGTCCACATTATTACTGTTCCTTAAATTTCCATGTTACCTGCTTTGTGGCAAGTACATGGTAGTGTAGCGACCTGATGGTGGAATCACCATGCCTGACCTAAAGCTTTACTACAGAGCAATTGTGATAAAAACTGCATGGTACTGGTATACTGACAGACAAGTAGACCAATGGAATAGAATTGAAGACCCAGAAATGAACCCACACACCTATGGTCACTTGATCTTCGACAAGGGAGCTAAAACCATCCAGTGGAAGAAAGACAGCATTTTCAACAAATGGTGCTGGCACAACTGGTTGTTATCATGTAGAAGAATGTGAATTGATCCATTCCTATCTCCTTGTACTAAGGTCAAATCTAAGTGGATCAAGGAACTTCACATAAAACCAGAGACAATGAAACTTATAGAAGAGAAAGTGGGGAAAAGCCTTGAAGATATGGGCACAGGGGAAAAATTCCTGAATAGAACAGCAATGGCTTGTGCGGTAAGATCGAGAATTGACAAATGGGACCTCATGAAACTGCAAAGCTTCTGCAAGGCAAAAGACACCATCAATAAGACAAAAAGACCACCAACAGATTGGGAAAGGATCTTTACCTATCCTAAATCAGATAGAGGACTAATATCCAATATATATAAAGAACTCAAGAAGGTGGACTCCAGAAAATCAAATAACCCCATTAAGAAATGGGGCTCAGAACTGAACAAAGAATTCTCACCTGAGGAATACCAAATGGCAGAGAAGCACCTGAAAAAATGTTCAACATCCTTAATCATCAGGGAAATGCAAATCAAAACAACCCTGAGATTCCACCTCACACCAGTCAGAATGGCTAAGATCAAAATTTCAGGTGACAGTAGATGCTGGCGAGGATGTGGAGAAAGAGGAACACTCCTCCATTGTTGGTGGGATTGCAAGCTTGTACAACCACTCTGGAAATCAGTCTGGCAGTTCCTTAGAAAATTGGACATAGTACTACCAGAGGATCCAGCCATACCTCTCCTGGGCATATATCCAGAAGATGTCCCAACCGGTAAGAAGGACACATGCTCCACTATGTTCATAGCAGCCTTATTTATAATAGCCAGAAGCTGGAAAGAACCCAGATGCCCCTCAACAGAGGAATGGATACAGAAAATGTGGTACATTTACACAATAGAGTACTACTCAGCTATTAAAAAGAATGAATTTATGAAATTCATAGCCAAATGGATGGACCTGGAGGGCATCATCCTGAGTGAGGTAACCCAATCACAAAGGAACTCGCACAATATGTACTCATTGATAAGTGGATATTAGCCCAAAACTTAGGATACCCAAGATATAAGATACAATTTGATAAACACATGAAACTCAAGAAGAATGAAGACTGAAGTGTGGACACTATGCCCCTTCTTAGAATTGGGAACAGAACACCCATGGAAGGAGTTACAGAGACAAAGTTTGGAGCTGTGACGAAAGGATGGTCCATCTAGAGACTGCCATATCCAGGTATCCACCCCATAATCAGCTTTCAAACACTGACACCATTGCATACACTAGCAAGATTTTACTGAAAGGACCCAGATATAGCTGTCTCTTGTGAGACAATGCCGGGGCCTAGCAAACACAGAAGTGGATGCTCATAGTCAGCTAGTGGATGGAACACAGGGCCCCCAATGGAGGAGCTAGAGAAAGTACCCAAGGAGCTAAAGGGATCTGCAACCCTATAGGTGGAACAACATTATGAGCTAACCAGTACCCCTGAGCTCTTGACTCTAGCTGCATATGTATCAAAAGATGGCCTAGTCGGCCATCACTGGAAAGAGAGGCCCATTGGACACGAAAACTTTTTATGCCCCAGTACAGGGGAACGCCAGGGCCAAAAAAAAAAAAAAAAAAAAAAAATGGGAATGGGTGGGTAGGGAAGCGGGAGGGGAGGGTATGGGGGACTTTTGGGATAGCATTGGAAATGTAATTGAGGAAAATATGTAATAAAAAATATATATAAAAAAGTTTACAACTCAGGCAAAGACTGGAGATCAAACAAAACTATAAGGAAGATATAATGGATTCATAGGTATAGTTCTACCTACTATGATGTAAATCAAATAAGTGTTTCCAAAGGACTTTTTTAAAATTATAAGAGGAAGCAAGAACAAAATCATTCCCCTGAGAACCGCTGTGTGCACCAGGTGAGCGCACGCTGATGGGAAGGGATTCTCACAGCTGCAGCAACATGGCTCAGCCACCACCTCCTGCTTTTTTAATAACCTCTCCAGTACCCAGAAGCTTTGGAAAGCCAGAAGCTGTTTGTTTATTTAAAGAAGCTCATTATATAAGGATTCTGCACATATCCCTTAGCAAATCCCAGACAATCTTGCTTAGAGCCTGACAGAATTTATTTTTCCCTTTAAGTCTGCAAACAGACCTACTGGATCAGCTCCCCTCTCTGCTTTAGCTTGGCCATCTATTGCCAATCCGAACTTTCACTCCATAACTATCTACTCCCGTGTAACCTCTCAGCACTGCATTTTAATAAAGTGGCTCTGTTTAGACAACTCCCCAGGGTTTGGGAGGGTCAGGCAGGTGAGGATCTTTGCTTATGTCCCCACTTGATGAGAGGCAGGGAGTTTACTCATTGAAGCAGGTGGCAACGATCAGAAACTCCCAGATACTTAGCACAGATCTGACACATTGAGAGGAAGCTCTGTCAAGATGATCAGTATTTCTTCAGATGACGCTGTGCTATGCTTGCCCTTGTAGCTACTCATGAGCAAGTGGTTTCTACTTAGTCTGGGATATATATATATATATATATATATATACATATATATATATATTTATAATGAATGACATGCAGCCTTCTAAACATGTAACAAATCCTGTTTTCATTAATGTTATATCTTTGCGTCTGTTTATATAATTATTTGTTTACTGTGTTTATCTTTCACCCTTGGGATTACTTGGGACTCTTTAAAACTCGGGGCTTTCTCCCTGGAACTTCTGAATTAATTGGCCTGGGACTAGAGGTGGGTCTGGATTGCCAGAGCTCCCTGGGGAGCATCAACATTAATGCTAGATGGAGAGTGTCTACTGCATTTGGGGAATGACCATATCTTCTGCTCATTAATTTATCTCTGTACATAATTTAGAGCTTAGTGCCCAGCTGGTATTCAATAAATTATTGAATTAATTAATTAGAGCTTGAAAATGAGACAGCTTTAAACTTTTAAGAGCAGCATCATGAAAAGAAGTTATGGAAGTGGGCTTTTTCTGAAGATGGTTCCGTCAGGTTATTGTGGTCGTGTTCATAAGGCCGCCGACATGGCCACTTTGATCACATAACTTATTTGATAGCATGGCCATGACCCTGAGACATCTGGAGATCCTCTTGGGGAATACAAGTCTTCCAGGCCCTGGGAGTTTAGAACTGTTATCTATACTGATTTCTTCAAAATGGATGACCCTATGGCCTCATGCTTAAAACTCTTGGAAAAACTGTCAGCAACTCCCTCTTTTTTTAATTTTTTTCATTCTTTTAAACTTCTAATCAGAAGGAAAAATTTTAAACCTGAGAGATTTTGCATGAAAAACTGCTTGACTTAATTAGGTGAGTATTAGCCAAGGTGGGGGAGAGGGAGAAAGAGAGAGGTGGGAAGTTATATCTCCTGTAAATGAGAACAAAATAATGCTCACAAAGTAGATGATAAACAGGCAATTGAAATATGAGGAAACACTAGCAAAAGAAAAAAATTGAAGACATGGTTTATGTCATGATTTACCAAGAAATGGAACAATTTTAAAAAGGAAATGCTGAGGTTTTAACTTTTTGTGCTATCACATGGAAAGGACAGAACTTAATGAATCCAGTGTATCTGGAAAGATATGACTTAGCTGATGACTCTTGAGCCGAAGGAATTCTGATAGCCCACCCGCACAGTTTCCAGTTCTGCTGAGTGACCTTGGAATGCCTTCCTTCCTCCCGACAGCTCTGGGCTCATCTTCAAGTGGAACTCTGAACTCAGCAGCACACTATGGCCCTGTAGCTGGCTCTGGGGCAACAGAGGGCAAGCATGTGGACAGCTTGGGGACAGGAGGCCACTTCCAGATTCTTCCTGCTGCTAAGGGTTACCAAGGACACTAGTGTGAAAAGAATTTCAACACCAGTCCCTCTGCCTTTTGTAGATTGTCACTCAAGGAAGCTCCCAGTGAGCTCTTTTACATGTGTCATATTCCTCAGAAAGGCAGGAGAAAATTTAACTGGGCTGTTGCTCTCTGATGTTGATCACAGAACAATCTCATAAGTAAAGTGAGAACTCTTTCATAGTTTCCCCCATTTAGTTGCCCAAAGGTGAAACCGTGTTAGAAACAGCTAGTCCACAGGGTGTAAAAACTATATAATAAGTATTTTCATGGAGAAAGGTCTTCATTAAAAAAAAAAAAACTATGCCACTTGATTGTGTATCTTACTTGATAGAAACTGTCTAGTGGCTCTCTTTCTGTATATTTTATTTGTGTGTGTGTGTGTGTGTGTTCGTGTAAGAGTGTGGCTGCCTTATAATGTATGCTTGTGGAGGTCAAAGGACAGTTTTCAAGAGTTGGTTCTTGCCTTTCACTGTGTGAACCAGGCTCTCTTCTTTCAGCCCCTATGCTGTGTACCAGCCTAGATGATCCATGTGCCTCTGGGTGATTCTCCTGCCTTTGCCTCCCAGCTCACTGTAGGAGTGCTGAGATTGCAGATGCATGTCACCATATCTGGATTTTTATGTGAGTTCTGGAGACTGAACTAAAGTTGTCAGGCTTGAATAGGAAGCCCTTTACCTGCTGACCCTTTTCCCGGCCTCTCAGTGGCTCCCTTTGATGGTGGACAAAGTCCTCAAATGTTAGCAGGGGTGATATTAAAACAGCCTTCCTGGCATAAAAATGAGTATGATATATAACTGGAAAGTAGATTGACAACCTTCTCCTCAGAGTTACTCTTAAGTTGCTGGTGGGAAGGATGCTATTGGGAAGTCTATTCCAGCAGATGTATTTAGATTTTATACTCTTTCTAGCTGGGGGTGAGCACAGCCAATGAATTGATGTGCAGATATCTCTACTATCTAACGGCAGTCCATGTCTCTGGCCTTCCTAGATGCTTATGTTAGATGACAGTTTCTGGCTCCTTTGAACTTACTGCAAGTCCCTGAAGTCACTGTTGCTCTCTATCTTCCCCTGCCTGGAATTTTCCCTCATTGAGGTTCTGGAAGCTCTCTTTATCTTCCTTTATGGTTGCTCATGCTCAACTCTATTCCTCTAGGAGGTAGCACTCCTTTTCTGCATGTTGCTCTTCATGTATACCTTGATTACTGTACCCATGATACTGCAGGGTCAATCATGTATTTATATGTCTAGCTCTGGGCCAGACTGAACTCGTGTCTTTCCACTTTCTTGTCCTGACACATGATAGGTTCTTGAAGAACCACTTCAGAGAGCAAGCATTCACCTGTAGGAATATTTTATGCAGTTAAGGAAATCCTTCCCCACAACCATCCTCAGTATTTTCTTATGCAGGTTAAACAGCACAAAATATTATAATCTTTCTCCAGGCTTTTTGTCCTCTTTCTAATCAGCTTTGTTTAGTCTTTTAAAACTTTATTTAATTTCTCTCCATTAAAAAGTAGTAGTTGGTTTTGGATACAGATCACAGTTAAAGTATAAGATGGTGAACAGAATATTGGAAGGCTTATTAAAGAATGTAGGCCGTATTTCTTCCAACTTAACAAATTTTTTCGTGCAACTGTCATGAATGACCCCTCTCTGATGACTAGCTTTCATAGTACCAGAAAGCCATGCAAGCTTCTAGAGGAGGGAGGCATCCAACAGTCCTACTTAGCTATGATGCCTATGAACCACATCAAGGGCCAGCTCAGTACTATAACCTTATGGGTTCGATAGTGGCACACATTCCTTGACAAAACAGAACTGCTCTCTCATTGGACTTGAGACCCGCTCATTGGAAACCTAGCTAATCAGTTCTAGTGAGGTCGTGGTTATTGGAGGAGAAAGTACAACCAGTAATTAGTAACCCAGCATAATCCCTGGCAGTAGTTTCCTTCTTTCTTTCATAGCTCTTTTTAGTAGTAAATCTTAAGAGAGATAAGCTATCTTTGTTGATATTGTTGCTTATTTGGGACAGGATCTCACTATGTACCCTAAGTCATCTTAATGTCTCAGTCTCCTCTGTGCTTGGATTAATAGGCAATGTCACAACTTTCGTGCAAAGTCTTTGTATTTTACATGAAGTTGTCGATCATTTTCTAATGATACTCTAAATAGAATCCCGAAGATTTTTTAAAAATTGTTTTATTTATTTACATCCCCCAAATTGCCCACCTTCCTGGTCCCTACTCCAAGAGTTCTTCACACCCTCCTACCTCCTCTTTGCCTCTGAGAGGGTGCTCCCCCAATCCCCACCCCTTGCTACCCTGGCCTCACCTCCTCAATCCCTCTTCCCTCGGGTACCAAGTTTCTACAGGGTTAAGCACATTCTCTCTCACTGAGGCCAGACAAGGCAGTCCTCTGCTATATATGTGCCAGGGGGCCTCAGACCAGCCCATGAATGCTCTTTTGTTGGTGGTTTAATCTCTGAGCACTCCCAGGGGTCTGAGTAAGTTGATATTGTTGTTTTTCCTATGGGGTTGCCATCCCCTTCAGCTCTTTCAATCCTTCTAACTCTTCCATAGGGGTCCACACTTCAGTTTAGTAGTTGGCTGTAAGGGTCTGCATCTGTCTCAGTCAGCTGATGGTAGAATCTCTCAGAGGACAGCCATGCTAGGCTCCTGTCTGCAAACACAACATGGTATCAGTGATAGGGTTTGGTGTCCCCCCACATAGGATAGATCCCAAGTTGGGCCGTTCTCTAGATGGCCTTTGCTTCAGTCTCTGCTCCATTTTTGTCCCTGCATTTCTTTTAGACAGAAACAATTCTGGGTCAAAAATTTTGAAGATGGGAGAGTGGTACCATAACTTGACTGAGGGCCTTGTCTATCTCTTGGAGGTGGTCTCTTCAGGTTCCATTACCCCACTGTTGGAAATTTCAGCTAAGGTCATCCCCATTGAGTCCTGGGAGCCTCTCACATCCCAGGTCTCTGGGACTTTCTAGATGTTTCCCCATCCCCACTCCCCACAGCTGCATATTTTCATTCATTCTCCTGGTCCCTTTCTGGGGACTTGAGTGGTAGAGGATCTGTAATCTGGAAATGGGCAGCAACAACCCTCTTGCCTTCAGTGAGCAAGCCTGAGTTTAATTGTTTTACATAGTGGACTCTCACCTGTGTGTTTGTTTAAAGAGAGAATGTTTGGAGCTAAAGTTAGAAAATTCCCTTCCAGCCTGGAAATCAGTAATTTTGAATGTCAAACATAACGATAATTTGATTTCTACCATTTTGTGAATACCACATTAACAATTTGGAGGAATTGCATTACAAGTTGCTTTATCCAATGATGTAATAATCAAATAAAATGCCTTCTAATCCTGTTTATTCAGCTTCCCTATGTTGTTCTTAGTCTGCTTTGAGAGTGCTGTCAAATTGAATTTGCCATCCTCCGTGTTTGCCAAAGTTTATTATTTCAATTTACAGCGGTAGAGATGCTATAACCTGGCCTTTCATGTTCTCTGCTGTGTTAGCTGTGATACTGTGCCAATCTGCACAACAGAGTAATTATGGCAGGTCTGGCTTCCTTTGCCTCAGGAAAACAAGAAACCATTTCTCTGACATCTGGAGGGACCCTGTGTTGCAGCCTTCAGGCAGAATCAAGACAGGGGGATTTATTTATTTATTTTTATTTAGTATTTATTCACTAGTACTTTAAGAACCCTCAACAAAACATTATTAAAATATTTTCCCCAAATCACAAGTATACTAATGTCAGGTACAACATGGGCCACATTTGAGAAAAGATGCTTTGAAAAGGTGGAGATGGAAGAGTATGTAAAAGCATTTTAGCTCCTTGGCCAGAGAGCTTGCAGGCCCTGCTGGGCTCAGGTAATGTCTGCAGCTTGTTCTGAGGCTGGTTCAATGGATTATCTGCTGTATCTCCATATCGAAGGGGACTGGCCTCAGCTTGCCCATCTACAGTCCAACATTGTGCTCCAATGCCAAATGCACACACAGCGTGTGAAAAGCAAATAGGGAGAAATGACCTCATTATTAAAACAAACTGTGATAGTGGCAGCCTCTGTTTGTTGTAAGCATTCTAGCAATGCAAAACATTCTTATTTATTTATTTATTTATTTATTTATTTATTTATTTATTTATAGATATTTTCTTTATATACATTTCAAATGCTATCCCGAAAATTCCCTATACCCTCCCTCCGCCCTGCTCCCCTACCCACCCACTGCAGCTTCTTGGCCCTGGCTTTCCCCTGTACTGGGGCATATAAAGTTTGCAATACTGAGAGGCCTCTCTTCCCAGTGATGGCCAACTAGGCCATCTTCACTACAAATGCAGCTAGAGATATGAGCTCTGGGGGTAATGGTTAGTTCATATTGTTGTTCCACCTATAGGGTTGCAGACCCTTTCAGCTCCTTGGGTGCTTTCTCTAGCTTCTCCACTGGGGGCCCTGTGTTCCATCTCATAGATGACTGTGAGCATCCACTTCTGTATTTGTCAGGCACTGGCATAGCCTCATACGAGACAGCTGTAACAGGGTCCCTTCAGCAAAATCTTTCTGGCATATGCAATAGTGTCTGGGTTTGGTGGCTGATTATGGGATGGATTCCCAGGTGGGGTAGTCTTTGGATAGTCCATCCTTTCGTCTTAGCTCCAAACTTTGTCTCTGTAACTCCTTTCATGGGTATTTTGTTTCCTATTCTAAGGAGGAATGAAGTATCCACACATTGGTCTTTCCTCTTCTTGATTTTCTTATGTTTAATGCAAAACATTCTTGTGAAACTCCTCAATTCTTAGTTTTGATTCTCTGAGTCTCTTTCTTCATATATAGATACAATTTTACATTTAATTATACATTTCTGATATTTTCATAAGTGTATATAGATATGAATCATATTCTTAGGGTCCCGTTAATAGGGACGACGACAACTAGTCAGGAGGAAGTTTTCTGTCCTCAGAGGCTTTGGTATCTTGCTATGACCTTGGCAACAGTTCAGCTTTTAAAGGCAGCCTCAGAAGTTACAAAGCCATGCTTGCTCCTCTCTCAGGCGCAGACTACTCCTGTAGAAAAATAAATGAAACAGAAATCAAGTTGGTTTTCTGTCCGGCCAATATACCAATTTCACTTTGGGAAATGAGACTCCCCATGTGTTACTGGGGATCAGTGTACGCTAGAACTCGGCAGAGCGGACCCTCCTCCTTCCACAGGCCTTTTCTCCAGCCAGCTAAACGGAGCTGGGATAAGTGAGCCATCAGTGCAGCCGGCCTGGCTGATTTGTTGATACACCCGGACTAGCAGGAAAGTTCTTCAACTAATTCACTTACGATAAGGGAATGGTTTCTCAAAGGCGAAGCAGAGAAAGATCCCGCGCTTCTCAGTAAGCCTGTCCAAATTGTCTGCAGACCACTCGAGGATGAAATTGAGTCTAACACTACAGCATGTATTACTAAGAGTCGACTAGCCAGTAAATATTTAAAGGGTCTAAGCTAAGCTTCTCCATCATTTACCTGCATTTTGTTTGGATGACAAGAAGTGCGGAGTGCACTGCAGAATAAGATTAGGTGCTTGAAATGCCGTCGCGGAGATTAAATGCGCATTTCCTGAGGTGCCCTTCATTATGGGAAAGTGGTAGAGGACAGACTTCCTGAAGGGTTTTCCACTTGGCTGCATGATTAAGTGTTCAGGGAACTATATAATTGGTAATATACTTTAAAGAATATTCCTGTGTAAATAATTTCCTTTTTTAAACTTCACAATGTATAGTATTTAAACACTTGTCAAGCAATAACTCACTGGTAGCAGAAAATTATAAAAGTCTACCAGCAGGATTAAGGATGTTGAGGTTGAAGTTGACTGATCTCCACGGTTTTATCGAAGAGGGAAATTACCACTGAGCTGTAATTTGTGAAAAAGAACCACAGTTACAGTAACTTGAACAGTGGTGTGGAAGCTCCAAATCTCTGCCTATTTGTTTTGTTTTATTTGGAAAACAGGGTAGAAAGTGTGTTTAGTTCTCAGTCCATGTGTGCACATTTGCATATAGTATATATTTTTTAAAGTAGACATTTAAAAATGGAAATGCCTGTCTTGACTGTATGAGATCTATCTTGGGTTTAAGTGCATTGTCCAGGTATCAAACAATACCAGTGTCATTTCTGTAAACAATAACAGATGGTAGTACTATCCGTCCATTGTTGGTGGGGCTAGAGTGTTGAAGGAATTTACTAGAGAACCAGTATTTGCCATCACATTTGTCATGGGTTATAAATCCAAGCCCTAATTTATAAGGGTTTAAGGCCTTTCACCCAAATATAAAAAGTGACCCATTAAATTTAACAAGCCTTCTTTATCAGGACTCATCTTGTAAATATGCCATGTGATTAAATGCCATGAAAGGGAGATACTCACAATATTTAACTTACAGTTGAGGTTGTGTCACAAGAGATAAGAGCTCTGGAGTTTGCAGAGAACTCAGAGACCAAGAGAAACTGGATATGCAAGTGACAGTAATAAAAACATCAGAATAACATGTAGAGCAGTTTATTACTGTTACAGTGGCCCTCTGTGATGGGCCATTACAGAGAGCTACTTCTCCAAACTATGATTCCAAGCTATCCACAACGTAAGAGCATCAATCTAGTTTGGTAAGTCACTTACCTAAGAAATCACCCCTCAGGAAGGTAGATCCACTTTAAGCCATGCTCATGAGATAGAAGGAAAATAATATGCCCCTCATTCCCAGAATCCCAATACCCAGTGTGGTCAGTTACAGAGCTGTGGCCATTCTGCTTTATACATTTTCCAGCTTTATAATACTCAGAAAAGCCTAACTTTCCCTTTGTTTCCTAACACATTGGATCTTACTATATCTAAACCTCCATTCTACATGGCAGCTACTTGCTTGCCTTATGTGTAACTTATAGCCTGGCTTGATACATGTGATGCAGCTGTCTCTCTTTCTCTTTTTCACCCCTTTCTTCAAGCCAACTGCCAACATTTACAATTTATTGCACTGGGGTTCTTCCTTTAAACTCTAATAATATTGTCCTTTGGCTTTCTTCTGAGTTCTCTCTTAAGTTCTTTTATTAATGAGACTAAAAATTCCCCAAATGGGACCCCAATTTCCCCAACAATGTGGTAATTCCAGTATGACCCATAAATTTGATGTTACCATGGTTGATAAACACTTCAAAAAATGAAGCTTAGTAATATGCATAGAAATATTTGTATAGAATGTAAAAGACTGAAGTCAGGATAGAGTATTACAAAATAATCAACTTATAATTTCATTTGATGAAGAAGAGAAAATGTTACAGATTGACAATTTGATTAAACTCAGGCCTAAGGTCCTGTTTCTACCCTTAACATTGGACTTTGTTGTTTTGAAAGAATTGTTAAATAGTTCTACTATGTAATTCAGTTATCACAATTTTTGGTAGATAGCTAAAGGAAGTAAAATCTTAGTACTGAAGAGATACATATTTATACATATCTGCATGTTTACTGCTGCATTAATCACTATAGCTAAGATTTATATCTTGGGTATCCTAAGTTTCTGGGTTAATATCCACTAGCATTTGTCTAGATGCCAGTCAACAGGTGATTGGATAAGGTATACACAAAATGAAGTATTATTCAACTACAAGGAAGATTGAAATCCTGTCTTTTGTGGCAAAATGGATGAAACCATCGAGAGTAGCATGTTAAGGTAAATAAGTCAGACATAGAAAGACACGTTTAAAACACTTTCTTTCATATATAAGTGCTAAAAAATTTGAGCTAAATGTAGACTAGTGATAAAAGAGAGGTTGGGGATGGTGTGTCACAGGAAGGATGGTTAGTAAAAGGAGAGTGAATTTAATCAGTGAATCACGTAAGTAAGTATGTGTGGAAGTATGAAGCAAATCACACTAATCTGTAGAATCAACATGTATTAATAAAATTTAATAAGGAATGTAAGACATTCACATTTCTTCATAATGTAAAAAGAAAACAAAAAACAAAACAGATCACACTGCTTGAAAGATGAGTAAAAACCCTGGCCTACTGAATCAAGACAGTCAAAAGACAGTTGGTTGGACACTGTTGGATTTGGACTATGAAGACGAATAATCATGGAGTTTCATGGCTCTGGAACCCAGCTCTGTGACCCACATTAACCAACCTCCCCAAAGGTCCTTTATCTCTTTTTCATTTGTTACCTCACCCTTTAGCAGCCTCTCTTGCCCCCTGATTTCTGTTTTAGTGGAGTTGAGTCAAGTGCTATTTCTTTTATAGCACTCAGTAAACATTTGTGGAATTTGAGGAATTTCTACTTTCTGTTCAGTCTTGCAGCATTAAGGATTGACCTTAGGGCTTTGTCTGTATTGGGTAGATGTTCTATCGCTTAACCACATCTCTATGCCTTCAATTTATGTTCTCATATATAATGTCAGTTTTGAAAACAATAAAAGTCTTTATAAGACAGACTAATGCTGTGAGAGATGTTACAAAGCAAAGTAAAGTGACCTAGCAGATGGCTCCAGGTACTAGACCTGAAAGTCAAATACAGGATGAAAGTGCAATGACAATCTCTTTAATTTAAAATGGGTGACTTATCTTAGTTAAATAATTCAAAGTGAATTAAGTTACATAAAAATGCCAAGCAAGTTACAAATGCTCAGTAATGTGTATTAACTGGCAAGGTATAGTATTCACTGCATAGTTCCCTGTGTATTTTACACTGTTGAAAGCATTCTCATTGTTGACACTTTGAGGCTGATCTATGTCCCCCCTTTACTTTCTCTCCCTCCCTCCCTTCCTCCTTCCCTCCCTATCTCACCCTCTCCCCCCATCTCACTTCCTTTCTTTTATGTTTTTGTTAAGAAACAACCCACAATGGATGTTATAGCTCTTTGGTAGAAGAGAAGAAACAAGACACCATATTGCTTATACCCAATCTTGAGATCCTTTCACTGTCTTCTCGGAATCCGAAGTCATCTTGGGAGTCATAGTTAGCTACAATGAGAGATTTAATTGACAATCTAACAAGATAAAAAAGTCTCTTGCTTATCCAGTGTGTGTGTGTGTGTGTGTGTGTGTGTATTGAGGGGAAGATTACAGCTACATAGAATTTTACAATTGCCACAGCTCATTTACATGCATCATCTGATTTAGTCCCCAAACAAGCTTTACAAGACATGAAACAGCTTGATTAAATGATTTAACAAAGGTTATCTGGCTTGTGAGTGAGAGAGTAGAAACTAGAATGTGATTTTAATTTCATCTAGTTAAAAAAAACAACAACTCAGTAAGCCTATTATGGGTAGTGCTATATTAGATCTTGGAGACAGATTGTGAACAAAGAAGGGAACAGACAGCAAACAGAAATATGTTTATAACAGTTGTGATAAGTGCAATGCAAGAAAAGTAAAGATTGTGATGAGAATTTACAGGCAAGCTGTAACCTTGCTTGTGTGTGAGATTTGCTAGAAAAGCTGGCCCAAAGATGGAACTTTTATCTTCCCAGATCATGCCCTTGATTCTTCCTATGAGCTCAATTTGACTGAATTTTATACTCTGGTCAGAAAATTGTAACACTATATGAGACAATGAGAGCTGTAATAAGAGGAAAATATGCTCTCATTCGATCTAAATATATTTGAAGTTTTGTCCCTTTTATAGCTTTAAAATATTTCCTTAAAAATTTCTTCACAATAATTTTTAAAATTATAATAAATCATTTCCCCATTCTCTTCCCCCTCCAACATCTCCAAGGAGACCTTCTTACTCTCTCAAATTTGTGGCCTCTTTTTCTTTTTTTTCCCCATTAATTTAATTACTCATTTTACATCACAGTATCAGCCCCCTTCCCTCCAAGTCTCACACAATTCCTTCCCCACTTCCCTCTCCCCTTTTCCTCTGAAAAGAGGGAGCTTACCTCCCCTGGTATTCCCCCACCCTGGCACATCAAGTCTCTGCAGGATTGGGCACATCCTCTCCAACTGAGGGCAGATAAGGCAGTCCTGGGGATATCAAAGTCAGGCTACCACTTTAGGGAGAGCCTCCCCTCCAGTTGTTGGGTTACCCACATGGAAACTGCTACATATGTGATGAGGGCTTTCTTCCAGCCTATGTATGTTTGGTTGGTGCCTCAGTCTCTGAGAGGTCTCAAGAGTCCAGGTTAGTTGACTCTTTTAGTCTTTCTGTGGTATTACTATCCCTTTCAGAGCCTTCAATCCTTCCCCCAATGTTTTGCTGTGGGTATCTGCATCTGTTTTAGTCAGCTGCTGGGTAGAGCCTCTTAGAGGACAGTTATGCTAGACTCCTGTCTGAAAGCACAAAAGAGTATCATTAATAGTGTCATGAATTGGTGCTTGCTGGTGGAATGGGTATCAAGTTGGATTATTGGCTGATTGGGCATTCCTTTGGTCTCTGCCCCATCTTTGTCCCTGAATTTCTCCTAGACAGGACAAATTTTGGGTTGAAAGTTTTGTGGGTGGGTTGGTGTCCTTATTCCTCCACTGGGGTCCTGCTTGGCTATAGAAGGTTGCTGCTTCAGGTTCTATGTCTCCACTTTTAGGCATCTAGGATAAGGTCACCAGCATTGACTCCTAGGAGCTTCTCCCATCTCAGGTCTTTGGAACTTCCTGGAGATTCCTTCCATCCTCTAACTCCTGGCAGCTGCAGATGTTCATTCACTCTTCTGGCTCTCTGGACCTTTCTCTGTATCTCCCCACTCATGATCCTGCCCCATTTCCCCCCCTCTCACCTTTCCCACCCTGTTCCCTCCCTCCATTTGCCTCCTATGACTATTTTGTTCCCTCTTCTAAGTGAGATTCAGGCATCCTCTCATGGGCCTTCCTTCTTATTTAAATTCTTTGGATCTGTGGGTCTATCACGAATATTATGTACTTTATGGCTATATCCATTTATTATTAAGTACATACCATGCATGCAATTTTGGGTCTGGATTACCTCACTCAGGAGGATATTTTCTAGCTCCATCCATTTGCCTGCAAATTTCACCATTTTCTTGTTTTTAATAGCTAAGTCGCATTCTAATATGTACATGAACCACATTTTCTTTATCCATTCTTCAGCCGAGGGACATCTGGGTTGTTTATAGTTTCTGACTATTATGAATAAAGCTTCTAAGAACATAGTTGAACAAGTATCTTTGTGGGATGGTGTAGCATCTTTTGGGTGTTTGTCCGGGAGTGGTTTAGTTTGGTTCTTGAGGTAGAACTATTCCCAATTTTCTGAGAAACTTATTTTTCATTAATTTTTGTTACAAACATGTTTGTACACCCCCACCCCTCCCACACACTCTCCTAAGAATATGAATATAACCTGATTATGTCACACACACACACACACACGATCTTAGGGCTAACCACTTGGTCTTGGTATTCACTTGGAGGTTTCTTTATTCAAGATGATGATCTCTCCCACTCCCAGAATTTCATGGTTGCCCATAGTTCTTTGTCTAGGGTTAAGGCCCCATGAGCTGTCCCTCCTCCATGTTAGTGTGTCCATCCGTGTCATCCTAGTTTAGGTTTTGTGTAGGTTGTTAAGACATCATGGC
The DNA here is from genome assembly GCF_978045245.1 of Mus caroli. NCBI lineage: Eukaryota > Metazoa > Chordata > Mammalia > Rodentia > Muridae > Mus > Mus caroli. Next base: position 61,172,893 of record NW_028227261.1, read on the forward strand.
TGAAGCCTCTCAAATACAATCTCACAGCAAGCTTCCTATTCCTCTGGGTCTTATAATCTTTCTGCTCCCTCTTCTGCAATGATCTCTGCGCCTTAGATACAGGATTTGCATAATAGATGTATGTAGTTAGGACTAGGTACTATACTCTCCTGTTCTCTACATTTGGATCAGCTGTGGTTTTCTGTAAGAGTGTTTGTTGCACAGAGAAGTTTCATTAATGGGGGTTAAGGACTTATTTGTGTATATAAGGGTAAATATTTAGAATGTGATTAGGAATTATAGTGGTTTAGTAAGGTGGTAATTGTTGGTACTCTTCCAAGTTCCATGACTTCATGAGCCCTGTGTATTTTGCAAGGCTTCTAGTGCCTGGCATAATTTTCCTCCAGTTGAGCAGACCTTATGTTCAACTAGAGAGCTGTTAGTTAGCACCAGAGTATGCATGCCACCATTGCATCCTTAGGGTTATCAAGCTATGGTGGTCATTGTTGTTGTTCATAGCCATAACATTTGTGTAGGAATACTAGTTGCTTCCCTTTCTTGGAAGCTTGCACGACATCTTCTGCTATCATGAAAGCTGCTTCTCAGAGAGGAGGCTTGTGGATCAGATGCAACTTAGGTCCTCTGGGTACTGTATCTGGAGTACATGGTATCTTCAGCAATAGAGACTTATATTCCACCTCTGGGGAGGCAATCAAGGGCAACAGCAATAGCTTATAATATTTTGGGGATCTTTTGGATAACAACTCAAAATGGGGCTTGTCATTCTTGATGCTAAGATTTTTATTGAATATATGGCTCTTGTGAAGACTACTGCCAGCCTAGATGAAAATTTTTTATTTAAACTGTATATGTACTTATATACACAATTATATTATATGCAATTTTAAGGAGGTAGGTAATAATAGTGATTCCTTGTGACTTATTCAGACATCTTTATTGTTATTTTACCCCTCTACCTTCCTTTAGTATTTATTTTCTCCTCCCTGATTGCTGGTCCCTTACTTTTTTCATTTCCCTTTCGAAACACTCGTGCCCTATTATTCTCTCTTCTACTAATCCCCCATCCCACTGTCCCCGTTTACTTTCCTGTGTTCTGCAGTTACTCCAGGTTATATATTCACATCCGCAGACCTGGAGAGAGGAACCCCACATGAAAGAAAGCATACAACCTTTGCCTTCCTCTTTTCTAGTTCTACCCATAAAACATCTTTTATACAACAATTGTTCTACTTTGCTTTCTGTTACTGTGACAAACACTGAGACCAAAAGCAGCGTGAGGAGGATAGCATTTATTTGGTTTATACTTCCAAGTCCCACTCCATCAGCAAGAAATATCAGGGCTGCGTCTCAAGCACAAAAGGAGGCAGGAGCCATGGAAGAAAACTGCCTACTGGTTTGCTTTCTCTGGTTTTTGCTCACCTAGTTTTCTGACTGGGAGTTGCACTACCCACAGTAGCCTGGGTCCTCCAACATCAATCAGCAATCAAGAAAATGTTCTATGAATATACTCACAGAACATTTTGGTAGAAGCAAAAAGCCAAAAACCAACCAACCAACCCCAACCAACCAACCAACCAACCCCAACCAACCAACCAACCAACCAACCCCAACCAACCAACCAAACAAACAACCAACCAACCAACCCTTTGTTTGAGATACCTTCTTTGCAGGTGAGTATAGGTAGTGTTAAGCTGACAATCAGAACTAACTAGTCCAGTCACGGTAATGGTAAATGAAACATTCATTAATAGTTACTAGTCTAATCATGGTTATGGTAAATAAAACATTCAGTAATAGTTTGAGGTAAGAAACCTTTTTTTTTTTTTTTTGGAGTTTCTTTTTTTTTCACATTGTGATTTTCTTTTTTTTTTAAATTTTTAATATTTTTTATTACATATTTTCCTCAATTACATTTCCAATGCTATCCCAAAAGTCCCCCATAGCGCCCCCAACTTCCCTACCCACCCATTCCCATTCTTTTGGCCCTGGCATTCCCCTATATTGGGGCATATAAAGTTTGCAAGTCCAATGGGCCTCTCTTTCCAGTGATGGCCGAATAGGCCATCTTTCGATACATATGCAGCTAGAGACAAGAGCTCCAGGGTACTGGTTAGTTCATAATGTTGTTCCAACTATAGGGTTGCAGATCCCTTTAGCTCCTTGGGTACTTTCTCTAGCTTCTCGATTGGGAGCCCTGTGATACATCCAATAGCTGACTGTGAGCATCCACTCCTGTGTTTGCTAGGCCCCTGCATAGTCTCACAAGAGACAGCTATCTTTGGGTCCTTTCAGCAAAATCTTGCTAGTGTATGCAATGGTGTCCCCGTTTAGAAGCTGATTACGGGATGGATCCCTGGATACGGCAGTCTCTAGATGGTCCATCCTTTCATCACAGCTCCAAGCTTTGTCTCTGTAACTCCTTCCATGGGTGTTTTGTTCCCAATTCTAAGAAGGGGCACAGTGTCCACATTTTGGTCTTCATTCTTCTTGAGTTTCATGCGTTTAGCAAATTGTATCTTATATCTTGGATATCCTAAGTTTTGGGCTAATATCCACATATCAGTGAATACATATTGTGTGAGTTCCTTTGTGATTGTGTTACCTCACTCAAGATGATGCCCTCCAGGTCCATCCATTTGGCTAGGAATTTCATAAATTCATTCTTTTTAATAGCTGAGTAGTACTCCATTGTGTAGATGTACCATAATTTCTGTATCCATTCCTCTGTTGAGGGACATCTGGATTCTTTCCAGCTTCTGGCTATTATAAATAGGGCTGCTATGAACATAGTGGAGCAGGTGTCCTTTTTACCGGTTGGGATATCTTCTGGAAATATGCCCAGGAGAAGTATTGCTGGATCCTCCGGTAGTACTATGTCCAATTTTCTGAGGAACCGCCAGACTGATTTCCAGAGTGGTTGTACAAGCTTGCAATCCCACCAACAATGGAGGAGTGTTCCTCTTTCTCCACATCCTCGCCAGCATCTGCTGTCACCTGAATTTTTGATCTTAGCCATTCTGACTGGTGTGAGGTGGAATCTCAGGGTTGTTTTGATTTGCATTTCCCTGATGATTAAGGATGTTGAACATTTTTTCAGGTGCTTCTCTGCCATTTGGTATTCTTCAGGTGAGAATTCTTTGTTCAGTTCTGAGCCCCATTTTTTAATGGGATTATTTGACTTTCTGGAGTCCACCTTCTTGAGTTCCTTATATATATTGGATATTAGTCCCCTATCTGATTTAGGATAGATAAAGATCCTTTCCCAATCTGTTGGTGGTTTTTTTTGTCTTATTGATGGTGTCTTTTGCCTTGCAGAAGCTTTGCAGTTTCATGAGGTCCCACTTGTCAATTCTCGATCTTACAGCACAAGCCATTGCTGTTCTATTCAAGAATTTTTCCCCTGTGCCCATATCTTCAAGGCTTTTCCCCACTTTCTCCTCTATAAGTTTCAGTGTCTCTGGTTTTATGTGAAGTTCCTTGATCCACTTAGACTTGACCTTAGTACAAGGAGATAGGAATGGATCGATTCGCATTCTTCTACATGTTAACAACCAGTTGTGCCAGCACCATTTGTTGAAAATGCTGTCTTTCTTCCACTGGATGATTTTAGCTCCCTTGTCGAAGATCAAGTGACCGTAGGTGTGTGGGTTCATATCTGGGTCTTCAATTCTATTCCATTGGTCTATTTGTCTGTCACTATACCAGTACCACGCCGTTTTTATCACAATTGCTCTGTAGTAAAGCTTTAGGTCCGGCATGGTGATTCCACCAGAGGTTCTTTTATCCTTGAGAAGAGTTTTTGCTATCCTAGGTTTTTTGTTATTCCAGATGAATTTGCAGATTGCACTTTCTAATTCGTTGAAGAATTGAGTTGGAATTTTGATGGGGATTGCATTGAATCTGTAGATTGCTTTTGGCAAGATAGCCATTTTTAGAATGTTGATCCTGCCAATCCATGAGCATGGGAGATCTTTCCATCTTCTGAGATCTTCTATAATTTCTTTCTTCAGAGACTTGAAGTTTTTATTATACAGATCTTTCACTTCCTTAGTTAGAGTCACGCCAAGATATTTTATATTATTTGTGACTATTGAGAAGGGTGTTGTTTCCCTAATTTCTTTCTCAGCCTGTTTATTCTTTGTGTAGAGAAAGGCCATTGATTTGTTTGAGTTAATTTTATATCCAGCTACTTCACCGAAGCTGTTTATCAGGCTTAGGAGTTCTCTGGTGGAATTTTTAGGGTCACTTATATATACTATCATATCATCTGCAAAAAGTGATATTTTGACTTCATCTTTTCCAATTTGTATCCCTTTGATCTCCTTTTGTTGTCAAATTGCTCTGGCTAGGACTTCAAGTACTATGTTGAATAGGTATGGAGAAAGTGGACAGCCTTGTCTAGTCCCTGATTTTAGAGGGATTGCTTCAAGCTTCTCATCATTTACTTTGATGTTGGCTACTGGTTTGCTGTAGATTGCTTTTATCATGTTTAGGTATGGGCCTTGAATTCCTGATCTTTCCAAGACTTTTATCATGAATGGGTGTTGGATCTTGTCAAATGCTTTTTCCGCATCTAACGAGATGACCATGTGGTTTTTGTCTTTGAGTTTGTTTATATACTGGATTATGTTGATGGATTTCCATATATTGAACCATCCCTGCATCCCTGGGATGAAACCTACTTGGTCAGGATGGATGATTGTTTTGATGTGTTCTTGGATTCGGTTAGCAAGAACTTTATTGAGGATTTTTGCATCAATATTCATAAGGGATATTGGTCTGAAGTTTTCTATCTTTGTTGGGTCTTTTTGTGGTTTAGGTATCAGAGTAATTGTGGCTTCATAGAATGAGTTGGGTAGAGTACCTTCTGTTTCTATTTTGTGGAATAGTTTGTGAAGAACTGGGATTAGATCTTCTTTGAAGGTCTGATAGAACTCTGCACTAAACCCATCTGGTCCTGGGCTTTTTTTGGTTGGGAGACTATTAATGACTGCTTCTATTTCTTTGGGGGATATAGGGCTGTTTAGATCATTAACCTGATCTTGGTTAAACTTTGGTACCTGGTACCTGTCTAGGAACTTCTCCATTTCATCCAGGTTCTCCAGTTTTGTTGAGTATAGCCTTTGGTAGAAGGATCTGATGGTGTTTTGGATGTCTTCAGGATCTGTTGTTATGTCTCCTTTTACATTTCTGATTTTGTTAATTAGAATGCTTTCCCTGTGCCCTCTAGTGAGTCTGGCTAAGGGTTTATCTATCTTGTTGATTTTCTCAAAGAACCAGCTCCTTGATTGGTTGATTCTTTGAATAGTTCTTCTTGTTTCCACTTGGTTGATTTCGCCCCTGAGTTTGATTATTTCCTGCCGTCTACTCCTTTTGGGTGAATTTGCTTCCTTTTGTTCTAGTGCTTTTAGGTGTGTTGTCAAGCTGCTAATGTGTGCTCTTTCTAGTTTCTTTTTGGAGGCACTCAGAGCTATGAGTTTTCCTCTTAGAAATGCTTTCATTGCGTCCCATAAGTTTGGGTATGTTGTGGCTTCATTTTCATTGAACTCTAAAAAGTCCTTAATTTCTTTCTTTATTCCTTCCTTGACCAAGGTATCATTGAGAAGAGTGTTGTTCAGTTTCCACGTGAATCTTGGCTTTCTATTATTTATTTTGTTATTGAAGATCAGCCTTAGTCCATGGTGATCTGATAGGATGCATGGGACAATTTCAATATTTTTGTATCTGTTGAGTCCTGTTTTGTGCCCAATTACGTGGTCAATTTTGGAGAAGGTACCATGAGGTGCTGAGAAGAAGGTATATCCTTTTGTTTTAGGGTAAAATGTTCTGTAGATATCTGCCAGATCCATTGGATCCATAACTTCTGTTAGTTTCACTGTGTCCTTGTTTAGTTTCTGTTTCCATGATCTGTCCATTGGTGAAAGTGGTGTGTTGAAGTCTCCCACTATTATTGTATGAGGTGCAATGTGTGCTTTGAGATTTACTAACGTTTCTTTAATGAATGAGGCTGCCTTTGTATTTGGAGCATAGATATTCAGGATTGATAGTTCCTCTTGGAGGATTTTACCTTTGATATGTATGAAGTGCCCCTCCCTGTCTTTTTTGATGACTTTGGGTTGGAAGTCAATCTTATCAGATATTATAATGGCTACTCCAGCTTGTTTCTTCCAACCATTTGCTTGGAAAATTGTTTTCCAGCCTTTCATTCTGAGGTAGTGTCTATCTTTTTCTCTGAGATGAGTTTCCTGTAAGCAGCAAAATGTTGGGTCTTGTTTGTGTAGCCAGTTTGTTAGTCTATGTCTTTTTATCGGGGAGTTGAGTCCATTGATATTAAGAGATATTAAGGAAAAGTAATTTTTGTTTCCTGTTATTTTTGATGTTAAAGTTGGCATTCTGTTCTTGTGGCTGTCTTCTTTTAGGTTTGTTGAGGGATTACCTTCTTGTTGTTTCTAGGGCATGGTTCCTGTCCTTGTATTGGTTTTTTCCTGTTATTATCCTTTGAAGGGCTGGATTCGTGGAGAGATAATGTGTGAATTTGGTTTTGTCGTGGAATACTTTGGTTTCTCCATCTATGTTAATTGAGAGTTTGGCTGGGTATAGTAGCCTGGGCTGGAATTTGTGTTCTTTTAGTGTCTGTATAACATCTGTCCAGGATCTTCTGGCTTTCATAGTCTCTGGTGAAAAATCTGGTGTAATTCTGATAGGCTTGCCTTTATATGTTACTTGGCCTTTTTCTCTTACTGCTTTTAGTATTCTATCTTTATTTAGTGCACTTGTTGTTCTGATTATTATGTGTCGGGAGGTATTTCTTTTCTGGTCCAGCCTATTTGGAGTTCTGTAGGCTTCTTGTATGTTCATGGGCATCTCTTTCTTTAGATTTGTGAAATTTTCTTCTATAATTTTGTTGAAGATGTTTACTGGTCCTTTGAGTTGAAAATCTTCATTCTCATCCACTCCTATTATCCGTAGGTTTGGTCTTCTCATTGTGTCCTGTATTTCCTGGTTGTTTTGAGTTAGGATCTTTTTGCATTTTCCATTTTCCTTGATTGTTGTGCTGATGTTCAAGAAACCTTTTGTATTAGTCTCTTGAATATCATTAAAGACAATTTTAAAAGATTTATTAAAATGATTTTTAAAATCTTAAATATTCTCTCTCTCTCTCTCTCTGTGTATGTGTGTGTGTGTGCATGTGTGTGTGTGTGTATACAAGTGTGAGTACCAGGTATTGGAGCTGGAGTTACATGCAGTTTTGAGCCATATGACTTGATTATTGAGAAATAAATTTGGATCCTGTGGAAGAACAGTAAGTGCTCTTAACTGCTGAGTGTTTTCTTCACCATCCTCTCCCACTTAAATTATTTATTCATTTATTTTAATTGTTACTTATGTCTCTCTGTGTGTAAATTTACAAAAATTTTAATTAATAGCATCCCAAAGTTTAGGAAACAGTGATCTTTACCCTAGCATGATTCTCACCTCCCTCCCTTGCTTTTGGTTTTATGAATGAGAAAGCTCTTTTACTAATAAAATATATCAAGGGCAGAAGGTAGAACATTTTCATTTATGTGGGAGATAGGGATTAAAAATAATATGACCAACTCTTTGGGCATAAAGCTGTCCTGGGAGATGAGAATAAACAGAGAACATCAGTGTGTTATCCTGTATATTCTCTAGAAGTTCCATAGCAAGTGATTGAGTCAACCTTTCTATAGACAAAGGTGAGAGACAGGGCAGGACCATTGGCTGAAATTCAAAGCTGCTCTGACAAAGAAAAGGCAGGCTGGTTGAGGTGAGAACAGCGAGGCATTTTGATCTGTGTTGTGCTTTCTGTGGAGAATTTCTTTCCATCTCTCCTCTTGGCCTTGCCTACATCCATCAATAGATTCTGTTTATGTCTTAGCTGTGTTGAAGGCAACCAGACTGGCAGAATTCCCTCCCTCATTGGAATGTGTCACAGTGTAGAGGGTAAAAGCAATCGATGGCCCTTTCTGGCCTCTACCCTTCCTCCTGCCCTTATAAATACTTTTATTTGCATTCTGTCACCGTGATTGTGGCTTCTCCCTTTGCTTTCACCCTTTCTACTTGAAAGTCATTAATCTGCAGATGCAACTAATTAGCCCTTTGCTGTTCCAGGAGCTGAAAACCTTGCTCGCTCATCGTCCTAGTTTATTGGGTGCCAGAAAGTGTACACTTAAGGATCAATGGCTCTTGCCAATAGAGAGAGTGCTGTGCATAATTGCACAATTGCCCCGGTCAGCTATAAAGTGAGAATTGCACAGAGTGCCTAAGAACCTGCCTCACCATAGAGCAGATAGTTAAACCGTAGGCTTACGTTTCTCATTTTCTCAAGTAAGTTGTGCCCATTCAGTGAGGTGAGCCATCTCAATCCATCTTCTTGAAGAGTGAGGCACAGAAAATTAGGTGAAATTGGGTGCATTTCAGCCCTGACATTTTTCTTTTTGGAGAAAGGTTGAACTCAGGACCTCAGGGTTGGTCTAAGATTGGAAAGGCCAAATCACTTTATCTTTTTCTTCTTTTCAGTAGGGAAAAAGTAAGCCCAACCCTCTTGATCCCAAATAAAATAAAAATAAAAACTAACACATTTTTCCAGGTGCACAAAAAGCTTATACTTAGCTCCAAAACCCCACCAACCTTAAAAAACAAAAAGGATAAAACAAACCACAATAGACTACTTGTCTCTAGAGAAATTTCCTTATTTCCTTAAATGAAAATAATTTTTCTGCAGAGTTAAATGTAGTGTGTTAAAGCTAGTAAGAGTCAAAGTACCATTGGGAACCAGGCTTGATAAGAGTTAGACCAATAGAAGAATATTATTTCCTAGTCATGAACTTTGCATTTAGCTGTATTGTGTCTATGTGTGTCTCCCTCTGTTTGTACTTCTTAATGTGTATGTTGGTTCAGTGAGGGCATTGCAGCAAGGAGAAACCAAAAGCTGAGAAATGGCAGCAAAAAGATGTGGAGAATAGTCTATTCAGTGAGGAAAAAAAATCTGGAATTAGTATTCGTGGTGGTTTTGTAAGAATGCTTTTGGCATTTGGGATACAGGATCTTGTTGAGAAGAGATGAACTTTAGAAAGGATGTCTTGCTTTCATCAGCCACAGTCTTTTACTTGCAAGATTTCTGTGATGCCAGACATGCTGTTTAGATCCATGTGATGTGTCTGAGTTTTTCTGAGCAGCTGTTGTGAGCTGGGTTCTTCTAGGCCCTATTCTGAGACCTGATTCAAGACATTCTCTTTACCTTTGCCAAGTGCTCAAATCATTCTTTGTATAAATGGAGATGGGTATGGCTATGGACAAATGGAATTTTTCCCTTCTTTTTCACACATGTAATAAGTTATTTTTTAAAGAGTCATTTATTTTATTATGTATTTGAATGCCTGCACGTATGCATGTGCACCACATGCATAAATGATCCTCATAGAATTCAGAAGAGGGCATCGGATTCTCTGGTACTAGAGCTACAAATGGTTGTGAGAAGTCATGTGGGTGCCGGGAATTAAATCTGGGTCCTCTGCAAGAGCCACAAGTGCTCTTAACCACTGAACCAACTCTCCAGACACAAAGAGAAGTAATAATTAGGAATCATCAACAAAGACAATCTTCCTCAAATAACATGTCTTAGAAAACTATTTTTGGTAGTGTTTTATTCTTTCCCATTTTTCTCTTATTCATCCTCACCTATACCCACCGCCCCATGTGTGTATGTGTTTGTGTGTGTGTGTGTGTGTGTGTGTGAGAGAGAGAGAGAGAGAGAGAGAGAGAGAGAGAGAGAGACAGAGAGAGAGAGAGAGACAAAGAGACAGAGAGAGATTGATTTCTGTGTCTCTATGTGTCTATATGAGTGTATGCTGTAAGGAGACGAGAAGAGGGTGTCAGATCCACAAGAGCTGAAGTTACTGTTGAATGTGAGTCAACCAACTTGGGTGATGGGAACAACAGTCAGGTCCTAGGGAAGGACAACAAGCATGCCTAATCTCTAAGCTGTCTCTCCAGCCCCTTCACCTGTTCTTGTAAATTAAGAGATATAAAGACTGTCTACTGACTGCAGTAGCCTTACATTTATTTAGATTTCAGTCATCCCTATTTAGTACCTTATCCAATTCTACTGTTTTCCAAAGAGCTGTAATTACGACCAGGTAATGCCTTTTATATTTGTATGCAGACTCTAATGCAATAGTTAGTGATGGGTTTTTGGGTCACAACTCCATTTAAGAGTTGCTTTCACAATAAACTTGCCTCACCCAAGTAAATTGTGCCTAGCCATATCTTCAGATGTCATATTTTCAGTTTTAGGAAATTCACAGACAGTTATCTTTTGCCTTCTGGAGCTTTTGGTTCCCTGTATGGTTACAGGCAGAGCTTATGAAATGGTGGAGAAGTTAAAAGCATATAGCAGGGCCAAAGCCTGTTTTGTTGTCAAATACCAGCAGTATTAATGAAATGACTAAGGTTTAGGCTCAAGTTATCCTGTCTTGAGTCTAAATGTCAACTGTTCTGTCTATGCAGTTATCACACTTACTGAATCCTAGTTTCTGCCCTTGAGAGAAAGGGTGATAATCCACACTGTATTGCTAAGCAATGTACAGGACATGCGACACAGCTGGACCTAAAAGTTGCTAGTGATCTAGGTGACACCAATTGTGGTGGTTATGGACCATTATCATGTCAACTTCCTTTAAAGAACTAAGTCAGGTATTTTTCAGTTTTTCACATATGCAACCCTTTTTCATTAGAAAAAACCTTCAGTAACAGTAGGAACAGGATAGGTATTTAAAACAGATACCTATCAAATCAAACATATACAAATCAAACTGAAAATTCATAACAAATTTATTTGAAAATTTTTGTATATATTCAAATAATTTACCATTTACTAAAGAAAAACGCAACTTTGCATATTAAAAATGTACTAGTGATTGCTACAGTTCTTTGCTACAGGTTCTTTGGAGTTGGCTAAGTTGGGCCGACCTTTCTCCCTTCATTTTCGCCCTCAGGGGATGAATTTTCTTGGATGGTCTTGAATTCAAGCCTAGCCTGTCCTTTTTTTTTTTTTTAATATTTTTTTTATTACGTATTTTCCTCAATTACATTTCCAATGCTATCCCAAAAGTCCCCCATACCCTTCCCCCCACTCCCCTACCCACCCATTCCCACTTTTTGGCCCTGGTGTTCCCCTGTACTGGGGCATATAAAGTTTACAAGTCCAATGGGCCTCTCTTTCCAGTGATGGCTGACTAGGCCATCTTTTGATACATATGCAGCTAGAGTCAAGAGCTCTGGGGTACTGGTTAGTTCATAATGTTGTTGCACCTACAGGATTGCAGATCTCTTTACCTCCTTGGATACTTTCTCTAGCTCCTCCATTGGAGGCCCTGTGATCCATCCAATAGCTGACTGTGAGCATCCACTTCTGTGTTTGCTAGGCCCTGGCCTAGTCTCACAAGAGACAGCTATATCAGGGTCCTTTCGGCAAACGCTTGCTAGTGTATGCAATGGTGTCATCATTTGGAGGCTAATTATGGGATGGATCCCTGGATATGGCAGTCTCTAGATGGTCCATCCTTCTGTCTCAGCTCCAAACTTTGTCTCTGTAACTTCTTCCATGGGTGATTGTTTCCAATTCTAAGAAGGGGCAAAGTGTCCACACTTTGGTCTTCGTTCTTCTTCAGTTTCATGTGTTTTGCAAATTGTATCTTATATCTCGGGTATACTAAGTTTCTGGGCTAATATTCACTTATCAGTGAGTATATCCACTTATCAGTGAGTACCTGTCCTCTTTAACATTCGTTCTGTTTAACAAAAAGATTTGTTGGATTCAAGCAATATTCACTATTATATTTTGAAAAGCAAAGAGGCCCATGCTTTCAACATTGACTTGCTTTGTGTTGGTTCGGGCTGATTCTGGACTGCAGAACCCAGGAGCAAATGCTTCTGTAACCTTGTGGGCACTGTTTATCTGGGACATCAGTCAATAGTGGGCTGATGCCACTACCTCTCTGCCCTTCATTTTGCTCATTTTGGTTTTTGCCATTTGGCTATTTGATTTCTCTTTTGACCTTTCTCCTTTTCATAATAGTGACATTTCTTTGTTAAGTTCTACTGAATCCAGCTCAACAAACAATCATAGAATAACTCTACTTTTCTTTTTTCAAACAGAATTTGTGTTGCACCTCAGGACTGTAGCTCATAAATTCTGATCCACCTGACCTGCCTTCCCAAACATTAGGGTTACAGATGCTTGCCACAATAAAAGCTTTAACTAAGCATTTTCTAACTTCCAGACACAGAAGTAACGACTGGACACATAAACATGAATAAGGATAGTCCTTATCCTTAGATATCCATGAAGACCTTGCATTTCCCAGGCACAGTCTTACCTCATTGTCAGCAATTATTCAAGCACTGCGCTAATCACACTGCACGAATCATTACATTTGACTTTACTGTGAGGATTCTCTTTCGATAATCACTCTAGTTTTTACCCTAATACTAGAAGCTTTTATTTGAACTCTATCCCTTCCTCATTGCTCTCACTTTCCTGTATGGAAATGACTGCTACTGTCTCCTAAGTTATTTTCTGTCAACCACTAAAGAAGTCCTGGGAAGTCTGAGAAGCCTGGGTGTGGCTGTGTCTCTGTCCTACCTACACTAGACACTAAAATGTGCTATCTATGTATGTGTTGTAATAAATCAGTGGTTGGTGAAAGCCAGGCTTGGATGACCCAGACTTGTTTCAGGTAGACGTAAAAGATACTAATGTGGGCCATATGATTAGGAACCTCGGAAGATTCTTGGCTCATCTCAGGAGGTGGGAATTAACCTAAAAGCTGAATTCCTGCCAGAAGGATGGTGAAACCATCTAGTTTGAGATCATTAACTTTTAACAACATGATATACTCTAAAGTGACATTCAGAAGAAATGGCTAAATTTTTGAAACAAAAAGACTATTATAAAGAATCTCATTAACTTTAATAGGCTGTTTACAATAGCCTGTGTCTACATAATTATGGGCTCTCTCTATACAAAGTGAATTTATTGGTCATTTACTAATATGTTAGATATACATGATATCCAACAGCTTGATGTTTAGAAAGAAAGCCTCATTTGCATTAATGCTGGGGATTAGCTTGGGATCCTAAACTGTCTGTGTGGAGGAGATGCTCTATCCTTACTGAGAGAATTAGGGCTATTGGTTAGACAGCTGCAGGAGCTAATACTCACTCAGAGATTCTATCTCAGAGATATTTGTTCTCCCTGGGTGAGGAAGGGAAGAGTATGGGCCCTTACCTAGAATCACCTTTCCAGATATAATGGAGGTTCTGGTGTCTGGCTATTTTTGCATGCGGTGCTTAATACTGAATCAGACATCTTCGGTTTAATAAAGAGCGTGAGGATCATTCAAGATAAAACATACTTGGAATGACAACAGCGGACACTCTGAAATGTTTAAAAGGTCCAGTGGAAATTCACTGGGACTTTGCCTCCAAGCCTTGTTGCCCTCACTATTGCACTGTAGCACTGAGAAACTGATCAAGGACTGGGAAGGTCATGTAGGCAGTAGGCCTTGGAATTTGTCATGAGGTCCTTTTAGTTTTAGGCTGGGATGGTTTTGGGAAGGCACGTGACTCCTACCAGTCCACCCTTGTTGCACTTTTCAGGTGTTGCATTCATGCTGCTTGGAGGTGGAGCTGTTACCTGCTTTTGGATGAGAATACAGCCATCTCTATGTGCAGAAATGGCTGAGATTAAAAATTCGTGAATGTTGCTGAGTTGCAATAGACACAATTGAAAAAATGTCATCCGTCTTGCTCTGTCTTTAAGAGCAATGATTAATGTACCATTGCAGGATGATCTATGTGCCCATAGATTACTGCCTGAATCTGGGTGTCTGCTTTGTGACTTATTGTTTGCCTGCGATCATTGAACAATTTAGTTAAAGATAAGTGAAGATTAAAGCACTTTCCTTTTTGTCCTGGTAAGAATGTTTTATAAAGAAAGGGGAAAAATGGGAAAAATCAGGTAGGAAAAGAACTGTACCAAGGATTGGCTAAAACTAAGCAGCTAGAATCAAATGAATCATTTATCTGTGAGGCATGGAAAAAGTTTAACAGATACATAACATCAAATAAACCTAAGGACCTCTGCCATGATGGATAGCTAGGTATCAACACTGTTGTGTGCATCATAGGAGCACAGAGATGTGCATTAGCAAACCATGAAATTTTATAACTCTTGAAAAACAACCAGAGGAGAAGCAAACTAATCTCAGGTACCTAAATTAGAAGAACTTGAAGTGGACATGCGTAACTGACCCAGCTCCATTGTGTGGTTTGCTGGTTGTGTGTTTTCTTTTCCCCCCGTGGTTTTCCTTCTCTACTCTGCCAGAAGAAGGAGAAAGCAAGCTGGTCTTTTTAATTTATTGCATTACATTAGTTGCACGATAAGATTCTTTGAAGATGATTGTCTTGTGAATTCCAGTTCCAGATCAGTGGACATTTGGCTGGAAGGATTTATATTGTGTGCTCAGAGAATTGGGCTTTAAATCAGTGTTAGTGGAGGCTACAGAGGGCTTGGGTTTTACAACTGCAATAACTAACTCACTGGGGAAGTGTATATGTGACCCTTTTCTGATATTCCAAGGGAAGCCGGCGCTTGATCATCATTGCTTTAAATTCTAAAAAGCAATACAACAGAAACATTAGCTTTCCTGTGGCCGTGGGTTTGTTTCACTTGGCAAAAATGATTCCATATAAAGGGGAAATAGTTGCATTATTTTGCAATTTGTAGGAGAATTGAACTTTTGAATCCACAGAAGAATACTTAGATTGAATTATATCAGGATCAGGGGACTTTTTAAGCAGAAAGTAGTTTAAGTCCCTTTGAACATTTCTTTCTTTCTTTCTTTCTTTCTTTCTTTCTTTCTTTCTTTCTTTCTTTCTTTCTTTCTTTCTTTCTTTCTTTCTTTCTTTCTTTCTTTCTTTCTTCCTTCCTTCCTTCCTTCCTTCCTTCCTTCCTTCCTTCCTTCCTTCCTCCCTCCCTCCCTCCCTCCCTCCCTCCCTCCCTCCCTCCCTCCCTCCCTCCCTTCCTTCCTTCCTTCCTTCCTTCCTTCCTTCCTTCCTTCCTAAGAGATTTTTCTTAAATTGATGGCAAAAATATCCCCTAGGGAAAACAGAAGTATACATTTATTTTATCCATTTATTTATTTGTTTGCTTACCCAAGCATGTATTTTTCAAACCATTAAGCACCCTCATACGCTAGGCTCTGCCTTTTGGAGTGCCATCTTTGGCACTGGAAAGAACCTGATAGGTATGGCAAGATATGCAATTTTTCAGGGTGGGGAGCACAGAGGGCATGATGGAGTGTCCAGAAGAAGAGTCTTATCTCTAAAATGAAGAGAAAAGATGCGGTGTGATGGGTGGATCTGCATGACCTCCTAAAGTCCAGCTGATACTAACAGATCTTTATACTTTGTGTACTAGACTGTAAGATACCATTTAAATGAGATGTTGAAATCCTCAGAAAACGTCCTAGAAGTCTATAGTGTGGTCTGCTAATGACAGAAACCCATCCACAGCCAACTAAACTGTGCTTTTGACTTGTATTCCTTCACCACAGAATTTTTTTTAAAAAAGTGCTGACTTTTCTCTTTCTTTCTTCTTCTTCTTTTTTTTTTAAAGTTTATTGGTGCATTTACAGCTGCCTAGTGCACAGTTGGGCAAATCCATTCTCCAACACAACAGCCTTTTGACTGTTCATATTAAGCCTGTGTTCAGCTATAACCCATAGGCAGTTTTTGTAATCCATACAAAATATTTCAAACCTTTCTGCATCCCAGTAATTGATTATTTTGAATCTGAAAGTAGGATTTCATATTTATTCCTCTAAAGTTCCTTGGCTTTGCTTTAATGTTCCAGTTTAAAGATAATTTTAAAACTTTCCTTTTGGTATCTCTTTTATTAGCGGTTCTTTCCCAGTCTGTGGCATTGTTAAACTTCTTTAATATGCTGCCTATATCTTTATCTAGGTCACTGCTACAAATGTAGAAGGAACCGTGTGGGAGGGCGGGACAGAAGGTATTCTCACAAGTCACTTGCTTTGGAATACGTTTGTTTAAGTATAAGTCAGTTTAACCAGGCCTAGTGGCATCCTAATGTCGTTCTAACACTTGGAGGCAGGAAGGATATGAAGTTGAAAGCAGCCTGGGCTGTATGGTGAGTCCCTTTTTCAGAGAGAGAGAGAGAGAGAGAGAGAGAGAGAGAGAGAGAGAGAGAGAGAGAGAGAGAGAGAGAGAGAGAGAGAGAGAGAGAGAGAGAGAGAGAGATTGTTCTAGCTTTTTCTTACTATTGAGGTTTAATTTAACAGCAAATATTTTTACTCTTTATGCTGTTTAATCCTGGTTGTCAACTTGACTGCATTTGCAACACTTAAGCATATCTGTGAGGTTATTGAAGTAGGAAAACCCATACTAAGTGTGGGTGTCAGCTTCTGGCAATGGTCCAGATATACACCTTTTGCCTTAGTGTCTTATTGGTGAGTTCATCTACCCTGCTGCTGCTGGTTGCTCTCTTTTCACTGACGTCAGAGCTCAACTTCTTGGGTCTTCTAATATGGACTGAAGACCAGTGGGTTTTTTGGGAATGCTTCAACAGCATTGGGACTGCTGAGACATCCAGTCCCATGTAATCAGTGACTATAAGGCCCTCAGTATTTCCAGGTTCAAACCCTAATGACACTCACTGGGGGAAAGAAATACATGAAAGTGTACTGAGAAGCTGGTTGGGAGAAGCAAGAAAGGGCAATGGGACTAATAGGATAAAAAATGCATTATGTACATTTATGGAAATGTCCAAAATAATGAAAATATTATGGTTTGGGAGAGTATGATAGTTGTCTCATTTATTATCCCATCCAAGGACTTGGGAAGATCTCCACAAAGGTGGTCTTCCTGGTGCTTTTTTTCAGGACAGTGCCATTTCCTAAATGTCTGTAAATCAAGTGAAACTTAACAATTTTCTGTTGGGACTGAATTTTCAGTTGCCCATGCAGAATTATAGTTTTTTGCTGCGTTTGTGCTTACTGTGTACTTGGCATCTCTCCTCAAGGGTCTCACATGCTTTATCTCCCCTGTGTTTAATCCTCACGCCATGAGGATTAGCACGTACAATGTGCAAGCAAGCAATGAGAGCTGTCACAGGTTCAAACCTTTCCCAAGGACATAAACTAGTGCAAGGTCCTAGGTAACAAAACCAAAACAAAATAAACAAAAACAAAAAAAAACCCCAAGCAAAACAAAACAAAACAAAACAAAACAAAACAAAACAAAACAAAACAAAACAAAACAAAATCAGCCCTGGCAGCTGGACACCTAGACTCTTTTAGGAGTCTAATTCCTAGAAGGTAGGTTTTCTCGTTTTTGTTTTTAATCTGCATTTGAAATGTGACACCAAAACCAAGTCCCAAATCCTAAAACATCATTTGAAGCCACATGGTAAAATTAAGACAAGAATTTTCTAGGGTGCTAGCAAGAAGTGGTAACATTGTGTCACTTAAAGAACATAACTAAGGAAGGGACACTACACACGGTTCATCAGGCAGGTCATGAACACTCACATAGGTGTGCACAGGGGGAACATTCTCCCAGCCTGTGAGCATCCCTGGTTTTAGCTTGCAATATTTGTTTTTTGGGATGGGGTAAAAGCACCAGACCAGATGCCTAGAAGTCCATTTTGGACCATTTCTTTTATAAAAGGCATCTATTTCACACTGTGAGAATATATGTGTGTATACATCTGATGAGAAAGTATTTAGTGTAAAAGTAAGACAAAGAAAATTCACTATGACATATTTCACCACTTTTGCACACATATTTTGTATTTTTGTGTTGCCTGGTACATATTAATAGTCTATACACATGTGTCAAAAGCACTCCCACAATAACTGTCTGCAGTTCTGGAGGGAAAGAAGAGAGAAGGTTAGAACGTCTTTTCATCACAAAGGCCCTTTGTCTCTGTTGAATATTTTTGTTCAAAATGCTCAGCTCGGCAATTTCTTTCTCTTCAAGGATGCTACTTACCGTGGAAGGGACACCCCTCTCTCACCCTCTCCGGGCACGTTCTTCATTTTGAGACACATAACTTATTTATTACGTTATGCAAATGAAGGTACAGCCAGTGGTTTAGAATGTGCCATGCTCTGTGAAAGGCAAAAAGAAAAGAACCCTATAAATACGGAGAATCTGGACCAGAGAGCATTTTATTACAAGCCTCGTACCTTCCTTAAAGACAGTAAACATGATGAATTTCTCTTTGCAACTGAATTTATGAAGATAGATGGTTCTCCCTGTGGTTGTTTTAACCAGGTTTGCCTTGCAGTCTGAGGCAGAGCTGCAAACCCACACAGACACATTCATTGCCATCTCTGATGACAGGATGCCATGTCTTATGTATGACTGAGTGGGACTTCAGAAAGTGACACAACGTTCTACCATAGGAACGATAATGACTCCTCTTTCCAGGTAGCAGTGGGAGGGACTCTTTAAGAGAAACCCTGGGCTGCTTTAATTCCCACAAGTTCTTGGGGAACACTTTTCAGAGTCTGACTGAAACAAAAATCCTTTGCTGACATTTTTTAAAAAAATGCCAGTCTTGGTGGCAAAGGTTTGTATTTGATTCTCATTCATTCACTTCACAGGGTGGCTTTTTGCTGAGCTGACACAGAAAGGAGAAGTAAAAGCGAGGGGGAGAGGGAGGAGGAGGAAAGCCCATGAGCTCCATGCATGCTTTTCTCGCTCAACACTGCGTTCAAGCCTGGGCGCTCATGCACAGCCGCAAGAGGGAATGGGCTCCACGGTGTTAATGATGACAGCGCGCATCGTTGGGTATGCAGATCACAGAGGAAAGCCATTCTGCTGAGCTCTAATTCCATCAGGATCATTTACCTTTTGAAGGATAGAAAAGAATGCATTCAACATCAAAATTCTCAGCCTTATTTGGCTTCATCCAAGATTTATGGCAGCCGCTTTCAAGGGCAACTGAGAAAACCAACTGCGGAATTCACATCTGTACCATTTCTTGTCTTTCAATATTTTATAAATGTTATGAGCAAAGTCAACCTCTGGGGACATTAAAATTAAACAACCCCTGTCCCTTCCCTATACCAGAGCCAGTGTGCATATATCAATAATCTCTGTATTTAAATATTCTCATCGGTAGCATACCTTTTAGAATAGATGTTTCAGAAGCCTATGTTTAGTTTACTATTAATTTACTAGGGGTTATCGTCATGTAGGATTCATGTCTTTGTGGTATTAAAGGAATTAAACTTTGATTTAAATTGTTAATAATAAAGTGCCTATTATTTCCGGCTTTAGTTATGAAATTTTGAAAAGGCAAGCATTTAGTGTATCTCAACCAACCTTTGAGATGAAGATATACTGTCCTTAATTGAAGTGCCCTGATGTGCAGCCAAAAAAATAAAATAAAATAAAAATCAACTCATTAAAAAAAAAGATCAAGAGGACATTTGCTGTGATCTCTGAGGAAGTAAATAAGGTTGCTTTGGTTCCCAGAGATGCTCTGATTAGTTTTGACAGCAAGAAATATATCTTGCATCTATATGATAAAAGACTATCATATAAGTGAGGCCGATGCAGTGGCTCACACATTATCCTGAGGATCAAGCATCGTGGACAAAAATTGATAAGGCAAATTAGCTTTCTATTTGCAAGATTCTCATGAGCTCTGAACTTTTCTTTCATCGTAAAACATTTTTAAAGCAGTCCTCAGTGGCACCACTCCTGCAGATCTTGGAGGTACTTCCCATTATTTACAACAAATAGATGCTTTCTGCAGCTCAGCCTGCCAGTGCTGTGACTTTTAGCTGCTATGTTCCCTGTCACAAGAAAGGTAAAACCTCAGATGCTAAAAAGAAGTGGACATAGGCTCACTAAATCAAGTCTGACTCCTGGGAAATGTTGAACACTGAATGAAAGGCTAGTGCTGAAGTGCATGGTGGAGCCAGAGAGCTCTCAGTTCCAATCTGTGTTCTCCCCGAGTACCTGGTTACCTTTTTACATCTCTGATGTTAAACTCACTACTTTCTTTTGTTAAATAGAGCTATTGATGTGCCCTTCGTTTTGCTACTGTGAGAACCAAATGATTGAACAGAAGCATTTTGTCGAACGAGTGACACTTGGTCCTTGGAAGAGGTTGGATAAATACTGGATTTTTAAAAGCATTTGTCAATAGGATTTAATGTGATATCCAGGAAATGTTTGTGAGCATCTATTCCATGTATTTATCATGGAGAGGACATTATCCAGGTATGGGACTCAGATGGAAGACAAGAGAAAAGGAAGGGGGTGTGAACAGAGAAGTAGAGAAATGGGAGGTATGTGATATATATATATATATATATATATATATATATATATATATATATACATAGACTTATTTGGGGCACACTTAGGATGCCCTTGGACCACAGACATTCTGTCTCCCTAGCATCATTGCACTCTATTTGGCCTGTGTGCTTCAGTTTGCCTTTGGCTGACACAGCTCTAGTCATGCTAAGTTTCCAGACAGTATTTAAAAAGTATACTGTACCTCTCCCTGTTTCACATTCTTTGTATTTACTGTGTCTTATACCTGGAACAATCTCCTCCTGAGTATAGTAGGGGGAAAGAACAGAGCAGTCATTATCTCTTCAAGAGGGACTTCTTGCTCATTCTCACTAATGTAGCTCCCTCAATCCTGTTTTCAGTACAATAGCCTTTCTACTCACTAACTCTTAAAGTTATAATTCCTGGTAGTTTTTATCATCTTATAGCGTTTGTCTTCTCTCCTGTGTTAGCTACTTTGCCATGAGTAGTATGGAATACACTTGATGATGGTGGTAGTGATGACGATGATGCCTACAGTAATACTGAGCACTTAAGACATTCTGTCACTGTTCTGTCCATATGTGTGCTGTCTAATCCTACCTAAACTAGATGATGTAATCTTATGGTTAATCTTTATTTTCAGTTTGGTTGGAGGGAGAGACAGCTAGACTACCAGGTTGCATTTCTCGGCATGCAAACAAAAGTATATTTAGAGATAATTGTTGACTGAGGGGAGAATCTTGCTTCTCAGGGTAAAATCCAGCTACCGTGGCCATGCCCCCTTTCTGCTTCCTGGATGTCATGGAGTGAGTGTCTGTACCCTGTTCTATCCCCTTGGACACAGTGCTCTGCTTCACCAAAGGCCTCAGTGATGGTGCTGTTTGAGTCCACATACTCTAGCCTCTGTGAGCCAAAATAGTGCTTGCTTCAATGATAGAAGTCTGGCTGTTACATGGTTGAGGGCTGTCATTTTCTTATATTTAAGGTATAGAAGATGAGTCAGACTAGTTACTCATCTTAGTTATAAGTCAAAGACAAGGGTGTTAGCATGAATTCTAACAGCAAGAACACACGTCTACTTCAGTTTTCAGAGGAACTTTCTTAGGTAATGGATTTAGGACACTGCCCCATAAAACTTCTTAGACTTCTTCCTGAAGTCCTAAAAATTTATTCCAGAAGTGTTCTTCCTATAACCAAATGGGGGAACAAAAGACACCTCTCATTTTTGTAATCCTTAAATTTAGAGATGCCAAGAAGAATCAGAAACAAACTGCTTCACTAAACTCCTCAGGCTTTCCTGAGGCTTCTGCTGCCATCCCATTGTTCATGTCTCAGGCACTGTTCTCCATGCATTGAAGCTGCCTTTTCCTACCGGTACCATCAGCCCTTGTGCTGAGTGGTGAAAGGTATCCCCAGGTGAAGGGTATTTCCTTGGTCCTGTCTTCTTGCCTTTCACCAATCACGTTTCTGTGATTCTTTTCCATCATCAATCTTAAGAGTTCACATTCACCTGTTTATCACTGTTTATTTTTGTAGGATCTTTGCCATTAATCATCCATGTTCAATAAAATCAAGTGCTTTTATCTTTGAATCTGTATTTTGGTAAAGAGGTATCAGTCATGAGCCTACTGATTGGGGGTGGGGGGGTGGGGGCAGAAGAAAACTCTTCTGCCTGATGTTGGATGTGAGCCTGAACATGATTGTAGCTTGGCTCTTCGCCCTTTGCTCTTCTCCTCTGCCCATAACCCTCTTGCCCCATGTTATTTCATTTCTACTGTAGGTTGGCATTAGCTTTTATGTTTTCTCAGATGCTAAGAAGTAATGACTGAATTTTCTTGTATTCATGTCACTCATACAAAATGCTGGATACTCTGTAGTTTGGGGGAAATAATAAGGTTTTAGGAGGGGATATTTGGACTTCTGAGGAAGTTTAGACACAAATCATTGGTCCTAACCTCTGTCAAATAAAAGCATCTATTGCCACCATGCGAGCTGTGCTAAGCAGTTGTAGAGTGATGCACCTTTCCATCTTGAGCTCCTTTCCTGCTGAGACAGTGCATTTTTGCTCCAGCAGGCTTTCCTGAGGCTTCTGCTGCAGTCCCATTGTTCATGTCTCAGGCACTGTTCTCCATGCATCGACGCTGCCTTTTCCTACCGGTACCATCAGCCCTTGTGCTGAGTGGTGAAAGGTATCCCCAGACTCTGAGGATATGTGAGTGGTGAGCTTCACGGTACGTGTCTGTGGATAGCTGTGGCAGAGAATTAGACTATGCCTTTACATGCTGCTGCGACGGTCACTTTGCCAGCCATTTTCATCTATAGCTTTATGTTTTGCTTGGTGTCAGGATGATGACTTAAGGGTGGATCCACTTCTTCTAAAGAGTCAAGCGGTGTAGACTTTGTGACAGCCACTTTCCACTCAGAAGGCATGTTTCCCCTTTTCCTTGTACATTCTAGATGAGTGTGATTTTAAGATAAGTAGGATGTTAATATTTTATTATTATAAATTATGAACATACCTTATAGTCACAAAGTCTGTAAATGATATTTATACGAATATATTGATTCATTTATTCCACAAATGTTTGCTGCATGAGGCATGCACATAGAGTACCAGAAATGGTGCCTAGCTCTGGAGTCACCACAGTGCTGAGCAAAGCTGGGAGAGTTTTTGCTCTTGTGGAGCTGCAGCCTGGAGAAGCAGAAGGCTGTCTGGCAAGCACGTAAGTGTAAAATCACAGATCTCATATGGTGTGTGAAGAAGCAGCTATAATTCAGAGACTGATCTGTTGTGGTAAATAATAATTGGGGGTTTCTACCCAACCTTTGATCATTTAGCTCCCAAATACAAAACACAAAACCTTTATATTTATAATACCCCTTAACTCACTAGAGCTGGGCCAATATCTATGCTATTTTGTCTACTTCCTGTCAATAACCCTGAGATATCACTTTTTTTTTTGAGACAGGGTTTTTCTATATAGTCCTGGCTGTCCTGGAACTCACTCTTTAGACTAGGCTGACCTCAAACTCAGAAATTCACCTGCCTCTGCCTCCCAAGTGCTGGGATTAAAGGTGTGCGCCACTACTGCCCAGCTGAGATATTGCTTGCACTTGCATGTTCTGCCTGGGTAATCCCTGCTCCAATAGGCTGGTCTTCATGACCATGCACTCACCATCCACCTACCCAATGGGGGTTCCTTCTTTCTTCCTTCTCCCTCTTCTCCTTCTTTGTGGTTCCTGCCTCAGACCCAAAGCCTGGGGACCAAAGTCCTGCCTACTTCTCTTTTGCCCATCTACAGGCTGTAGGCATCTTCATCAACCAGTCACAGGGCAAAGTTTATACAGGAAAAGCTGGTATACTTGAGGATCAAGTATACCAACCCACCACATTGATATCAACAGGGAGATTAGGACAAGCTTCTCTGAGAAAATGACTTTGGACTAAGGTGAGAAAGATGAATCAGATATAATGAGAGCAGAATTTATGAAATACACTATCCTATTATACAGGGATTTTCAAGTCATTATTTCATTCTTATTGTCCTACCATCAGTAAGTTCTTTTTACCAGACGATGACTCGGGTATCAAGAGATGCTCTGTAGCCCCCCCCCCCCCCAAAAAAAAAAAGAAAAAAATAAAAATAAAAATATTTCCTAAGGTCAGTCACATCACTAGTACAGGTAGAATGAGAGCCATACATGTGTCTTCTGACACCTCTGAGATGGTGCAACAGATTTGGGTGCAAACCATGCTCTCATAGTTACCATTCAGGCAATTTGCATTCTTGTTGTTACTACTTAGCCATTCGTGTTCTCACGTGTGAGGTGGTGGCTATTAATGCTGTTTTCACAGAGCTATTGAGAAGATGAGATGAGATGGCATAACACCTTAGCCGACATTCATTTTTTTTCTTTAAGTGCTTTCTTTGTGACCTTTTCTCTCTTTTCTACTCTATACTGGTATTGCTCTGCAGGAGGGAGGCATTCTGTGAGAGGGGGGAGATCTTGGAAATCATCCCCAGGTTCAGTATGTATGCTAGGTCTGGCTACTCTAAATGGATGTGAATACTTATATACTTCTTTTCTAATATATCAGGGTAGGATATTGCATTTATTCTTAGCTATCTAGCAAGAATATGTTTTGATGTAGAAGCTTAACTTTTGAGCGTAGCTGAGGTATGCCAATGACTCTAGGACCAGAACAGTCTCTCTCTCTCTCTCTCTCTCTCTCTCTCTCTCTCTCTCTCTCTCTCTCTCTCTCTCTCTCTCTCTCTTTCTCTCTCTCTCTCTCTCACACACACACACACACACACACACACACACACACACACACACACACACACACTCACATTATCCAAAATAAACAGAACTATATAGATGCTGGTTATGTAGAAGAGCTTTGTTTTTATGTGAAATGAGGATAATAACACTTCTGTTAATGTGATTGGAAGAGTTAAATCCAACACCTTTTGTAAGATGCTTCCACAGGGGTACAGGGTCTGGTGGATGATAAATTTTGGTCATTATTATGATGGGTGAGATATTATGTTAAAAGCTGAAGGGATTAGAAATCAAACAGTGTGTGTGTGTGTGTGTGTGTGTGTGTGTGCGTGTGTGTGTGTGTAAAACAGGAGATCTTTAGGATTTTCTGGAAAATGTAGTTCCAGTAGCCTCTGATTTCTGAGCCATTATTATCTTTCGTATGAGTTATGTCAGCCTTGAATCATCTCTATTTAGAAAGTCACTAGGCACTGTGGTATCTCTTTTTTGGCATTTTTTTTCTGCTGTTGATTAGACTGCAAGACAAAATTTTGCTACTATTTATCTTTGTTCTTCTCACCTTCAAATATTCTACAAGGATTGTTTTTCTATGAAAGTACAATGACTGCAAATCATTGCAGAGAGCTGGGACAGGAGGATAGGGTTTTGACAGATGGAGTTGAGCTGTAGAGTTTGATCACTTGCTGTGCTGCTGATGCAACTCCTGGATGAGGTGTATCCTCTGAAAGGAGATGAATACTTGGTACTTATGATGCACCTGTGAAGAAAAATCATGGTAGTGACAAGGCAAGGGCCAGAGGACAGGAGCTGTGTGAGAGGATCAGGAAGCTGGTCCTTATGGAGAGAAGACACTATTATAGCTGACAGGACAAAGAGGGTTAGAATAAGGATCACTTTTTGGAGCTGTCAGGGACAATGATTAGATACTGTGCAGAAGTGGGTAAATATTGCTGCTTTGAAGATAAAATTGGAAAGCTCACTTGATGCATGTGAAAGGTGTTATATGCTTGTAAGGAAGGGCATTATGACAATGGTTTCTATTGCAGTGTTCTTCTAGGTCTTGACATTCAGGAGTCTCCTAGCCAATGCAATGCTCACTTGAAACCTGTGTGTTTTAAATAATAAATATGGGCATATGGAATGGAAAGATAAAGAGTAAAATTAAAAAATGACATAGTTGTTTCTGAGTACTTATTTACCCAAGAAAATAACTGAACTCTAAGTAAGTGTTGTGAATCATTACAGACAGAGGAAAAACCAAGCAAGCAAACAAACAAACCCACCACCCATCTACCCATCTACCCAACACATCTATTCAACAAATAATTATATAAAATGATATTTGTTTTATACTTTTGGTGCAGGAAGTAGCACAATAAAAAATATGCATGAAGACTTAGGCAGGCTATTCCCATATGAGAGAGGAAATTGTTTGTCTGGGGGAAAAAGTGGCTCCCATATCTTCCTTCTTCCTTTCAGTGTTCCTGATTCTTGCCTATGATCTAGACATTTTTCTTGGCACTGAAAATTCAGTATAGTGGAATAGTATTAAGCAAAACAAGTTGTTGGTAAGTGCTCTAAAACTAAATCTACTTTTAGATAAGGGTCTGCAGGCCCTAAGAAGAGTTTGGATTTCATTGTATGTATTATGGGGAGAAGCTTTAGGGACCTTTGAGCAGGGTCCAGTGGGATGCAATTTTCTATGTGGGAAGAATGGTAGGCAACGAAGACTCATAGTTCTTTTGGCTTCAGATATGTTTTATTTTTTTAAAAACCATTTTGCTGATTTATTTCTCTTGTGTGGATTGTGGGCACTCATGTGGGAGTCAGAAGAAAGCATGTGGAGGGCAGTTCTCTCAATCCACACGATTCTGAGGTTTAAATTCAGGTCTTCAGATTTGGCAGTAGACAAATCCTTGCCTGCTGAGCTATCTCAGTGCATTTCTGTTATGTTGAAGGAACAAGTATTCCTCTTTTATTATGAGATGGCAGACTGGTTAATATAGATGCAATAATGTTTCCTGTCTTTCAAAAACTTGAAATGAAATGTTCCTAACATGCACTTCCACTAATTTGGTTATGGTCAGACAAAAATATGCATTTGTTTGAACAGTTGGAATTTAGCTAAATGATAAATCAGTTCTTCAGTGATAAAGAATTTCTTTTACTGAGAGATCTATTGCTATTCCTGCTCAGGACAGAGAAAGTATGGGAAGCATGATGCTCTTTTGAAAAAGACCTTTCTGACTATGTCTCTGTGTGTGTTGTGTGTGTGAGAGTGCAGGTGTGCACACAGCAGGGCGTGTGTGTGAAGGTCCGAGGACCACTCTCAGGAGCTGGTTCTCCCTTCCTACCATTACCTGGGTTCTGGGGATACAACTCAAGACTGCCAGGTTTGCACAGCAAGGCTTTTTATCTGTTGGGCACCTCATTATCCCCAACTAGAGGCCTCTTGATTGCCCCAATGAGATACTAGTGGGAGTGTCATGGTCTCCAAACACCTTGAATCAGAGAGTTCTAGAGTCCAAGGTGATGGTGGTGGCCTCTGATGTCATGGTCATCATTAAGGGACTAAAGTCCTCCCTTGATATTTCCAGTATTTCTGGAGCTAAAAGCAGTTTCTAGAATAGATTTAGGTAATGATGACAAAATTTTCAAGAGTTCAGAGAGAACTCTGTAGGAAAATAAACCGAAAATTTCTAAAGGAATGAACTATTATATTTTTTTCACTAGCTTCTGTGGTTTCTGGAGAACCTTTCTGGAAGGTTTTTCTGGGTTGAACTCATTGGAGCCTCTTCATATCTTCTTTAGAAATTGTTACTTAAAGTTGTCTATAGGTGTCTTTACAAAATCTGCCTACTTACTGTTATAGGAAACAAAGCGTTTTGAATTTAGTAGCAGCAGCTCCAATGCAATGGGTATGCATATATACATACATATATATATATATACATAAATATACATAGACATATATGTGTGTATACATATATGTATGTATATATATATGTATGTATGTATATATAAAGGTGCATCAGGTCCTCTTCCTTAGCTGGTATACAGCTTCTGTGGAAATAGGGAAATGTTCTCCTGGACCCCTTGGGGGACAGAGAATGAGGGTCGGTGGGACTGTCTCCAGTCTCTGGATGCTTTTACTCTGTGGCTTTGGGGAAGAAGTCACCTCTTACTACAAGTTCATTTGCCCCACCTTTCTCTTCAGCCCCGTTGTGATGCATGGCAGGGTAATGGTTGATGGCAGGACTGGGTCTGTCCCTAAACCTCACAGAAGGCCCTGGGTGACACTTGGTCCCAATGGCTGAACTAGGCTGTGGGGCTCTTGCTCTTTCTGGGGTACTAAGAATTTGGCCTTATTTGCAATAGGACAATAGAAATATAAAATCAATTGTTAACATTCTAATACAGAGTTTTGCCTACTGATTTTTAAAAAATTATTTCTCTTTCTTCTTCTCTCTCTTTCCTTCACTTCCATCTCCATCTCTCTCCTCCCTCTTCCCTTGCCAGCTTCTTGCCAGCAGGTCCAGGTGATAGGAGAAAGGTCCTGGTCCCACTGGGGTCTCCCGGGCTGAGCAGGATGGCGAGTGTCTATGGCCCAAAAGAAACCCACCGAGTCCGGAGTCTTGTCGAAGCAGGATCTCAACTTCATGGCATCAGCCTCTCGCTTATAAAAGTTCAGAACATAGGTAGGGGGAGTTTTGGTGGGGTAAGATGACGTGGGATATGGGGAAGGGTGATGGAGGATATGGAGTGACTGACAGGGCCAATGGCAAAGCTCTACATCAGCAATGGCAGGCAGAGGCAGGGCCAAACAGGCCTTGCTGAGTCACCCTGATACGGAAGTGACTGAGACAGGTCTCAAAACTCGAGCCAGGCTTAGGCTTTCCCGCAAGGCCGCAGAAACTCTAGCCAGGCTCGGGTTTGTCCTCAAGGCCAAACCAGAGCCAAAATGGGGCCCAATAGTCCCTCCCTTTGTTTGAGACAGGGTCTTACTATGTAGCCCCAGCTGTCATGGAACTCACTAAGTAGACTCGGCTGGCTTCAAACTTAGGCAGATCCTCTACCTGCCCCTGCTTCCCGAGTGTTGGGATAAAGGTACATATCACAATAACCAGCTCTACTCTTCCTTTCTACTGGAAAAGGCTAAACTACTTACTTAAATTTTCTTAGACAGGGAAGAGCAAACATATGTGTAGATCCTAGGCATGGCATTTCTTTTGGTATCTCATTTATCATTGTTAACATTTTCCTCATACAATCTTCCTTCTGTTAATAGAGTTGAACTGACCCAACCTAGATGTGGTCAGTATCGGTCCTGTGCTAAATAAAAAGGAGCAAGCTGGTTGAGCATAATACACCTTCATTTCTCTCTGCTTCTTGGCTGTGGATACACTGTGACCTGTTGCCCTGACTTCCCTCCCATGGCTGCATCCTTGAAGTAGGAGCTAAAATACGCCCCCCTCTTTTTCAGTTGCTTTGGTCATGGTATTTTATCCCAGTAACAGGTCAAATTCCAATACAGTCACTGAAGATAATACTTTCCCAAAAATTAAAAATCCAAGGAGAAAACATGAGTGCATTTATCATTCAAACCTGACGAAGCTGAGGTTGAAACATATGTTGAATATGAGAGGGTATTTCTGCATAAGAGTTGTCACACACTGAATTCAATCCCCAGGAGCAGTCAGAACGATGGGAGATGAACGGACATTCTTATGTGCAGCTGCTTAGCCTGGTGCTTCTCGGAAACAAGTGACAGATGAGTTCCCAAATTCCTCCCAACCATAATTTTCTCAAAAAAAAACAGGCCTCTTTGTGGCAGCACTTGCCTTAAAAGCCCTCTGCACACACCATCCATTTGTCGCACAAGATGAAGCTAATCCTGGGCTGGCCCCAGGCTTCTTTTTGCTGCATCCACTTTCTGTGACAGGTGAGGGATGGAGAAAAACAGCCCATGTGGAAGGGGGAAAAAAAGAGCTCAGCTTTGCAAAAGGTTTCCTCCAGCCAGGAGCAGGTGGAATCTTTATGCCCTGTGATTATCCAGGAGTCTTAAAGTCCAATCCACTAGCAGGGCTCTGTGGGGAGGGAAGATGGAGCAGGCATGAGGTGATTTTCTTATTTTTGTGACCTATGTATGAAAAAAAGAGGAGTGTTTGACTTTTGAAAAACACCCACAAGCCTGGTGGTTTATAGGCTTGCTTTCAGGGGTTGGCTGGCTCAAGGCAGCGCTGGACCTGATGCTGATGCTGGTGGCTTTCACCACAAGATGGCAGCCCTACTTCTTCATGTTTAGTTTGCTTTTAGTCCTGAGAAGAAACTTTGTTGTAATCATTTTGCAGAACAAAGGCAAACCTAGCTTAGGTTTTTAAATTGGTGAAGCTGACTTCATGTCCCACTGGCAACTGTGCCTCCATGCTTCAGACAGGAATGTTAACTATTGTAGTGGTGTTATTACTGGAGCAGGTTGGGTTCATGTTTACCTTCATCTAGTAGCCTGACTTCCCCCCTCTCTTGGACATCAGGGAGGCAGGACAGGGCATAGAGCAGGGTTTCTTAAAGTAACGGTGGTGCCTGACTAAGTAGTACAGTGTCCAACCTGGCCTAGCCTGGCAGTATTACCAAACAAAATAAAAATGAGTAACTAGAGACCTGGAATGAAAGGCGTAAAATACAGTTACAATTTTATTTCTTTTTGTTACAATGGGCATACAATTCCATTTTAGTAAATAGAGTCAAAGTAAAATAATAGAAAGAAAGTAAAAAAAGAAATCTATATAGTTGCCTAGTAAAAGTGTATGCAGAGGCAGCTAATCTGAGAAACTACAATTACACGAGTAAACTTTAAGACTGTCTAAAATTCATAATGAAATAGCACCAATCCTCCACAGTGATTTGCCTGAATAACTGAATAACATTAAAATTTTAAATATCTTGTTTCTTATTGAATTTATGCTATCCTAGCTCAGACTTGTGCTAATACTGTTGGAGGAGAGTGGATACCTAACTTATGTTTTGTGTGCATAACACCCATAATAGAAAAACTAGAACACAATACACAACACAAGAAACAACTGATTTTGGCAGAGGTGAGAGAAAAGCTAGCCATATTTGAGGTTCTTTCTCTCTTCTCTTTCCCCTATTTCATGAGAAGTCACCTACTCCTTTTCCTGTGTGTTTCCCTCCAATATCCATAGGCTTCTCTTTCTGAGGGGACAGCATCTGACACTATTCTTGGGAGGATTGTTCAAGAGAGTAGGACATAACTGGCACTTCACATCCCCAGTGACTAAAACATACAGCTGTAGGGAGCTCCCATCTCTCCCATCTCTTGCTTCTTCTTGGGACAACTCTGAAGTGTAATTAATCCCCCAGGCAAAGCCTTATTGGGACAAGCTTTTCTTGCTGATCTTCTTTCTTTGATCTCTCTCTCTCTCTCTCTCTCTCTCTCTCTCTCTCTCTCTCTCTCTCTCTCTCTCTCTCTCTCTCTCTCTCTCTTTCTCTCTCTCCATTTTCAAAGAGTTTTTCCATCTTCCCGGGAACACTTCTTCTGTAATAAACTGCATGTGCAGCATCTTTGTCTTAGTGTCTGATTCAGAGAACCCAGCGCAGGGCTCTACGAGTTTAAAGTACTTTAGAAATAGGAATGACAGCCTATATAAATATATCTTCTGCTTTCAGAAATACTGGCAGTTCCCTGCTAGTAACAGAAGCCTACGACAACTTCAGGAAATGAAACTCCTTGGTATTTTAGAGACTAGAAACACTAGAGACATTTAATGTGCCGATCTTTTTTAAAAAACGTAAATTTGGAAGTACTTGACTTATATATCGTTTTACATAGTTGTGTTCTTCCCCCCCTTTGATTTCAGTGAATTTGAACCTGATTGTTTCTTCTTCCTTCTGATTTGACTAAAAGAAGCTTCAGTTTTCTCTTGATACCTTGCAAATATTTACATCTACATTAATCTGTTTTAGATGATATATTCTCTAAAGCCTTTCTAAGACGGCGGCTGGTCATTTAGCTTTGCTCAAAATTAAGAAATATGGCTAAACCACAACAATTTAAAATATTTAAATTAATTTGCATAAAGGCTGTTTTGCTTGGTGGAAAAATTAGGGAACATTTAAAATGGAGAGCAGCCTTGTACTTTAAAGTTTATATGTGCTGTGATGTCAATTATCCCTCGGTATAGACATGCACTACATTTTTGGCACCTGCATCATGCCATTTTCTCACAACCCTGAAATGAGATTTTTTTTTCTCACTTAAAAAAGAAATAGATGAGGCATAGAAAGAGTAAATAATATTTCCAAAATTGTACTTTGTAAACAATGGAGCTGTTATTTGAATATAGGTCTTTAGACCAAGCCCTATTGATTGTTTCTATGATTGAACATAATTAGCAAGCTAGTGTACCTCATCAGCATTAGGAGAGGATCACCAACTATGTGCAACTGAATCAGTCATTTGTCTGTAGACAGTTTTGTTATGGTATTTTTAATAGTGTAAAGAAAAACCACAGAAATCTGCCTTTCCACCTTCTTTATCAATATCCACTCTTCGTGGTGGCTTCAGGAATCTGATGTCCCTATCTCCTTTAGTCTTCAATACAGGTTTAAGTAGTAAATATTCTTAGCCTTATAGTAAGTAGGACAATTAGAAAAACACAAAGCTACCTTACCCAACACTGTTAAGGAAGAAAGTGGAAAGCAATGGGATTGGATCCTACACACTTAAAATCTGTGCTGTTGAGTAGTGTTTAGCCAAAACATCATTGTGCTTGAAAGGTCAGCCAAATCTGTGAGTTGGGTTACATTATATTGATGTGAATATTTCCTTAAAGTGTTTGATTTCTCATTGTAACAAGTAAGTCTATGAATAGAGGAAGCAAATCAACAGGTAGGGTGGAATTCACAAGGCTTGGTGTTAAAAAGATTCTTTCATTTTTTTCCTTTATAGGCTTTTTTTTTTTCACTACAGCTCATTTCCTGCCTATAGCTCACTGAAAACAAAATTATTGTTCACTCTTTTTGAACTGGGCGACCATGAATTTGAGAGGCTCGTCCTAGCCCAGCGTTTCTTTGCACCTGGTTTGTCTGTTCTGCAGAGCAAAGGGATTCATAGACAAACACTACAAGACTCATTGTAGACCACACAATTAATCATTCCAGGTTTCTGATTTGTTTCTTAAAACTTGCTATGTTCCTGTAATGGGAAAAAGACAGCTTCATTTATCACACTGTACCTCATGCTGCTGCTCTGCACCTTCCCCCAGGTCCCTCACCACCCTGAAACTTCTGAACATCTGCTGTGCAACTGTGGCTGAAGTTTCTTGTTCCCTACCCACTCACCATCTCGGAATCCTGGTTTGTAGCTCTTTTACTGAACCAGAGACTGAAAGACCAAAATTCTCAGTGGGGATGATCAATCCCCAGGCTCAGGGCTTATGATGCCTTTCTCAGTTCTTTGCCAATGATTACATTTATTTGAGATATGACATATCATCTGATGTTATCAAGAGCACTGGCCTGGGAATAAAGCTATGCTGTTTTTTTTTTTTTTCTTCCTGCACAAAAGATTGGTCTGTACTTCAGTGGGCTGCTTTTCCTCTCTGGACTTTTGCTGTGTCACTTGCCAAAACAACAACAACAGCAACAAAACAAAACAAAACAACAACAGCAGCAATAACAAAAACAGCTGTCTTAGCATTTTTACTGCTGTCAACAGGTAACATGACCAAGGCAACTCATAAAAGGACAACAATTAGTTGCTGCTGACTTACAGGTTCAGAGGTTCAGTCTATTATCGTCAAGGGAGGAGCATGGAAGTGCTTAGGCAGCTATGGCACAGGAGGAGCTAAGAGTTCAAATCTTGTTCCTAAGGCAACTAGGAGAAGTTTGCCTTCCAGGAAGCTAGAACAAGGATCTTAAAGCCCATCCCCACAGTGATATACTTACTCTAACAAGGCCATACCCCCTAAGGGTGCCACTCCCTGGGTCAAGTATATGCAAACCACCATACCAACCTAGATTCATGTTTCTAAAATTTGGATGCATATTAGAATCAAGTGAAATGCACAAAATACTGATAAACCCAAAACTAATTTGGAATCCCTGCCTTGGTATTGGTAGTCTTTGGGTTCTGAAGTTTAATCAGGTTTGAGAATCAACTAGCTTAGCGGATATCTATGGATCCTTTAGTCTTTCAAATAATACACACACACACACACATATATAGATACTATGTATCTATATATGCATGCATTTATCTTTTATTTCAAGATTCTTTTTCTATATTTTTTTAAAGACACAGTCTTGTTATATTAAACAGATTGGCCTCTACTTCCCAGCATACCCGGGACTGACCTAAGACTCATTGTCTTATTGCTTTAGCCTTTTGACTGCTTGAATTAAAAATGCATGTGCCATTATTCCCAGATTAAGATCTCTAAATTTTAATTGCAATTGGCTACACAATATCTTATTCAATTGGATATCAATGAAAAACATCAAAAGAATGAACCATTTTAATAATAAACAAAACGTTTTTTTCTTAGGTGGAAATAATTCTAAATTTTTTAGAGAGGGGTCTGGAGACTTTGTTCATATGTAGAAATCTGAGCTATTTGAACATGGGTGTTGGTTGGTAAGTAGGCAGATTTGGTGGTAGAAATCCATGGGGATTTTATTTCTAGCTGCTTTAATTTTGGAAGTAATGACAAAACAAAGTAGTCAGAATGATGGAAAGGGTGGTGATGTAGATGATCAAGATGAGAGTTGTAAAAATCCTTTGGAGATTGTCAGCGAGAAGGTGCTATGGAAGTTATAATGGCTTATGTGATGAGAGTGAACTGCTAGTTATGATGGCTAATATTGCTTGGCAAATTACTAAGATCTAGGATTACCTAGGAGACAAATCTTCAAGGAAGCCTTTGAGAGATTATCTTGATTAAGTTAAGTGAGGTGGAAAGACCCACCCTATAGGTGGGTGGAGTGTCTGTTTGCTGAGCTTGGTTTATGACCCTCACAAAGAAGAACAAACTAGATGAGCAGCAGGCTTCATCTCCCTCTGTTTGCAGATTGTGTGTATAAACTGACCAGCTTCCTCAAGCCTCTGTTGTCTTGACTTTCCTGCCATGATGGACTGACTATATCCCCATCTGTGAGTAAAGACAGATCCTCAGTTCAGGCGCATTTTATCACAGCAACAGTAAGTAACTAAGAAGTTACTTTACTTCTTTGATACTGAGTTATTTAGTTACTTAGTAACGTACCCTAGATGATTGGTTAGGAGCCTAAAGTACCTGTTTGTGCTTGGAAACTATAAATTTCCAAATGTGGATATATGGTTGTCTGCTTCTTGCTGGCCCAGGTCTTGTCACGTTTGAAGATACTTTATGTCTTCCATCTGCCTATCAGCTGATATGTTCTGTCAGGTCTTGAGTCAATTGTTGTTTTTATATATCTGGGATGGATCTGTGCCCTATCTGCTTGGATCTGGCTGGATCAACAGCCTGGATCCCATAATTCTGCTCTGAATTGAGAGAGAATGCCTTAGCCTGGACCCTGGAATAACTGAATTCCTCTCAACTGAGTATTCTATCATTTTTGAGTTGGAAGCTTGTGCTTAAGAAGAAACCTAAGAATCGTTTTCTTTCCTGATTAGAACAAGGCTGTAATACTGAATCCCCCAAATCATCAAGCATTTCTTTTTCTTCAGACATGTGACATGATGTCCATGAATAGGAACACCACGAACCCAAGTTTACATATGCTTATGATGGATCAGGGTAAGTGGCATTTAGTCATGCAAACGTCATCTGAAGTAGTAACTTTCAGCTCAAAATCCAGAGATTAACAAAGTTTAGGAAAAGTCAGGCCTGTTGGTGACCTTTTTCTGAGATAAGAGAGACTGAACAAATGCAAATTTTACATTGTTCATTTTAGCCTCATTTCAAAGGGATTGGAGGGCAGGAGCCAGCAGGTGATCAAGTGGGGGTACTCAATGTAAAATGGACTTTGTGCTCTTCGTGCTGAATAGGCTCTGCATAATATCTTTGGATTTGGCATTGAAAAGTAGAAAGAAGGAGATACCATTATGAGTTTGGCAGATTTATCAAGCTGAGTTATGTCAATTGTATTATGCTGTTTCCAAGAAGACAGGAGAGCCTGTGAAATTTAGCGTCTGTCACCACTTGACATATTGGCTAAAACACAAGCAGATTGAGGAAATGACTCACAATAGTTAATTGTTTCAATAGTTAGTCTTTCCCATCTGTACAGTGTGTTGAATCTGATGGGAACTTTGTGGGAAAATTAATGCACTAAATGGTTTGTAAGAATCAAGTCTGCTTTTTGAGTTTTCAGTAGTTTCATTTCAGTATCCACGACCTCTAATAATCTTTCTAGCTTATGTCAGACTACAAAGCATCTTAATGTAGGGAGTAATAAAAGAATAGTTGGGGCTGGTGAGATGGCTCAGTGGGTAAGAGCACCCGACTGCTCTTCCGAAGGTCCAGAGTTCAAATCCCAGCAACCACATGGTGGCTCACAACCATCCGTAACGAGATCTGGCGCCCTCTTCTGGAGTGTCTGAAGACAGCTACAGTGTACTTACATATAATAAATAAATCTTAAAAAAAGAAAAGAAAAGAATAGTTTGTGTATTTATCACAAGGAAAATGAACAACAATTCAATGCACTCTGGCTTAGGTAAGCTCATAAGCAGAGATAAAAATTATTCAATATTTCACAAAGAAACAAATTTCCTACACTGAAAACATTAATCTTCTCTTATGAATAAACAGCATATGTATTGTCAGAATCCATGATACTACTAAATAAATTGATCATTTCTGATCAGAAACCATGCATTTGTAATAATCCAATTTGTTGTTCCATAGCATCAGCTCATCTTTGGTAGTTCTAGTATTGAATTCTATTGTTAGTTCCTCTTTGATTACTAGCCTAGTGACTAATTTGACCAATGGAACAACTTTATAGGCAGAAGGTGTGTATGCCACCTTCTGTAAGGATGTAAGACTAGGAAAGTCTCTTGATAGAAATCTGGCAGTAGGTATAAAGTGTAACTTTATGAAAATGGATTCTTCTGGAAAATATTTCTATCATTTGTTTTCTTACTGGACACCTAAAAGCAAGTCTATACTTCAGTGACACTGAAAAGCCACTATTTTCAGGATAGAAAGGATTAGGGCTGTCTATTTCCTATCCCCTACAAATAGATTTCCTTGGTGTTATTGAAAATAGCAGCAACATAGTTTTGAGGTGGTATGAATTTCTCTGAATGGATTGGCTGTAAAGAATAAAGGCATTCTGTTTCATAAAGAATAAAATAAACCTGTGATGACAGGTCAAGACTCAAGAGGTGTGGTAGAGGAGAGAGGCTCCATACAGCTCATTCAGGCAAAATCCAAACTGGTATTCCAAATCATGAACAGGCTACAACTCACACTAATGAAGGAAGCTCCAGTAGAACATCCCAGTGCAATAGCTGCTACAAGAGAAAATAAGCTCCCATCCTGTTCTTCCAGAATTCTTCTGGCTACTGTCAGCTAGAAGAAACATATACACTGTAAGACAAATGGTTCAGAGTCTAAAAATATGTAGTTCAGTGTGGACTGGCACAGGATGAGAAATGGATCCAGTTTTCTACCATCTTTAAAAGTCATTAGAGCAGTAAGAAAAGATAGGTGGGAAGAGCAGAGGGCAAGTGTTGTGACTATAATGCCCAGTATCCTTTTCAAATGCCTTATCTCGCAAGGCCACGTTTGTACCCTGTGAATAGAGAACTCAATGATCTAAACCCATAGAACCCATCAACCCTGCTGTCTTTGGAGGACACTTTGAATCTGTGATTGTGCCCTCAGCCCCAGAGTGCTAAGAGCGTTCAGGAGGAAGGCTTGTAAGCCCAGTAACATCTCATCTTTGAAGATGCCAGTGACTCTGTTGCTGTTCTTTAGCCTGATAAAGAAAACAACTTTCTCATCATCTTCTACTACAAAGAAAATTCTTTTGTTTTGTATATTACACCTGAACCTGTCCTGGGGTCGTGATTGTGAATCACAAAGACCATTAGTGAATTAAGTTTGCTCTTGTAGACAGATTAGAGTTATACTTTTTCTTCCAGTGTCTCTGAATTTCAGCTCATTTTTCTTCATGTGAAAGTAGCCTTTTCTATCCTCTTGGATTTATGTTAAGCTGAGCTAGCAGTCCTGGTGAAATTAAGTCCACATATAAACAATAGGTTTGGACAGTTCAGTTTTGGCCCCAAGCTTTATTAGAATCTGCCTTCACTTTATTATAATTTCTTACTCTTTGCTTTCTATAACTCAATTGTGTATCAAAAATCATATTTGTGCAAGGTTATGCCAAACTGATATCAGTATATGATGACTATCCTGCTTACTGAAAGTGCTCAGTCTAAGTTTGGAATAGTTTCCTTTGAAAGAAGAGAAAGAAGACAATATTCAGACTCTAGAAACTGTGACTGTGTCTTCTGTAATTTCTTATAGCTTTCCAAGCAGAAGTAGAGTAAGATCCTGAGTCTTCAGTAGCAGTTAGGATAGATTTATGAGCTACATGATTTGTATAAATGAGATGAAGTTTGTGTGTGTGTGTATGTGTGTACTTCTGAGGAGTTATAGAAAGAATGAATTATTTTTCATATTGAGCTTTGTATTCAGAAGAAATGATCATTTGATTAAACATTTTATAAAAGTTAAATGAAGGTTGAGGATATATGCGTGTAAAAAGAATACTCAGGAGTTTTTAATGTAAATTTGTCAATGTTTCTACTGATAAATGCACACTGAAACCTATCAGCTGTGCTAGGAAGTATTTATGGGGACATTTTACAGATGCCGATTTGAGGTTCTGAAGGTGTATTCAATCCATGTGTTCTATAAAGCTATGCTCAGAATCCAATTTTGAAATAAAAACTCATTGTGCTGTTTTTTCTGGAGAAGGGTTTGTTTGGATTCTGTGTTTATTTTCA
This sequence comes from Mus caroli, assembly GCF_978045245.1. Classification (NCBI taxonomy): domain Eukaryota; kingdom Metazoa; phylum Chordata; class Mammalia; order Rodentia; family Muridae; genus Mus; species Mus caroli. The sequence goes on from NW_028227261.1 coordinate 61,211,609, forward strand.
CAAAGAGCCTCCAGGAACACTAAGGAAAAGACAACAATACCAGTGAATGAAATCAAAACCAGGCAAGCATCTTCTTGGGTGGGCTCTGCAGAATTGGTAAAGTTCTTGAAGCTAAGGGAAAACTTGTACAAAAAAATAGAACACTTGGAAATTCAGAGGAAATATGCAGGCAACAAAAGTGGTGTAAAAGTTTTAAGCAATAGATAACATGGCTATTTTGTTCAGGGAGAGAAAAAAATAACATCAGCCATATGGCATTACATCATCTGGCTAGAAGAAAAACTACAAAGAGACATGTAGAAGATATGAGTTTGCAAATGTCTATATGCAGAGATGACATGGGCATAGAAAGGCATGCTGAGTGAATTTGGGGGAAGGACATGAGTAGTTTCTCAGAAAGGATGCACTTGTAACCTCTTGAGTGCTGCTAATTGAATAATGACTCTTACTCATATAACTCAGTTTTATTTCATCTATACAATACTTAAGTGTAACAATGCAATTGAAACACAAGGGAAAAGATGGATTATCCTAGGTAGAAATCAATTATCATTAGACTTCACAGTCACATGAGAGTCTTTGAAAAATCCAGACTCCAAGCCACCCTCCCTCTAAGGCTGGCACATTTATCCTTACTTCATTTTTAGCAACCCAAAACATTATTGTATCAATGTGACATCATTTTCTTTGAAAATCTCTTAGGAAGTTAACTGTTTTAAAAGAATGAATGTGACAAGGCAGTGTCTAGCAATGTGGAGAAAGCTAGGGAATATTCTTGGAGTGTGGGCTTGGCTGGATTCTGTGTTCAGGGAAAGGGCTGCCCCGGAGGGCAAGAGCAGGGCATTGAAAATAATGCCTTTAATATATTAAGAACAGAGAGCTTTTCCTTAGTGTATCCCTTATTGTTCCAGTTCTTTTTCTCAAAAATACATGGCAAAAATCCCTCTCATTGTTTTTATGCTTTAATTCCCCAGCAGCACTTTACATGGGAAGACAGTAATTAATGAAAATTATAGGCTAAACATTTTAAAGTTTGAATTAGGCTCTTAGAACCCCAGTTTAGAAACAGTGACTTAAAGTTGTATGAGAATATGTCTAGATAGGTTGTGATGAGGCATATATCTAAGCTGTCTCAAATCCTCAACCATCTCTAAATGGTGGTATCTAAAATATGGACCTCTGTGTCAATAAGATTGTTTCTCTAGTCTAGTGACATGTTTTTAAGTGTAATTGTCACCTTTTAAGAAGCACAAATTATTCAGCAATTTGTGGTTTTTAAAGACATAGGGTAGACCATATGTTTGACTGACAAAATTAAGTACTGTCAAATTATCTTTATAAAAAATCTTGTTATATGATTAGAAGTACCTGATGAATTATGTTTTGTAACTTGGCTGGTGTGACCATACAATATAATCAAATGGGGTATTCTTTCAATTTTTTTATGTTGTAATTGAGTATAGTCATAAAGAATTTTAAATTTGGCTAGGTAGTAGCCCAATCTACTAGGATGTAGGAAAGTGAAGTTCTCTTTTCATTTATAAGTGAATGCACTTTATAAACAACAGAGATTATTCTGCCTAGAAGAGTTAAGTGGGAACTACAGAGTAACTAAGTGGTGATTTTTCAGACTTTCTCCAGATTAATTAAAAACTTGGAGCCTTACATTGGGACAAGCTAAACACCTCATCATGTATACCCAGTCCCCAAAAGCTATTAAAATTAATGACAGGATTTTTGGTGAAAGAAAACATGGAGAGCCAGGAAGGAAAGGAATGGGTCATAAAATGCAGGGATATAATTTCTGTACTTTTCATATATATTCAAAGAATTAACTTAAGAACACACTAATCAATTAAATGCAACAAAATGTTTGGTCAGGAGACTGAGGAGGTATGGTCTTGTTGGAGAAGTATGTCATTGGAGGTGATCTTTGAGAGTTTACAGACTTGTGCTATTCCCAGTTGCGCTCTCTCTCTCTCTCTCTCTCTCTCTCTCTCTCTCTCTCTCTCTCTCTCTCTCTCTCTCTCTCTCTCTCTCTCTCTCTCTCTCTCTCCTCTTTGTGCTTTCAGGTCAAGATATGAGCTCTTAACTTGCTACTAGGAGCCATCCATGCCTGCTAATTTCCTGCCCATTCTTTGCATGGCTTCAGGCCCTTGATAGAAAATGGAAATTGGGTAAATTGCATGTGGAAACTAGAGTCTGAAGCTATCAAAAGTTTGGACAGGAGTTAAAGGCTGGGAACAAGTGCTAAAGCAGTGGACATTGGAATTCTTATTCTCCTGCAATCATAAGCCCAAATAAACACTTTTATAAACTGCCTTGTTTGTTGCATTTTATCACAGCAACATAAAAGTAATTAATAAGGGTCACAAGTCCCTTCTAGTCAGCACCAACACAGGGGCACCTTGGGCTCAGAGTCTGCTGACACCCCCAAGGTCCCCACAGGAATCTCCATGGGATCTTAGGACCTCTGGTGAGTGGAACACAACTTCTGCTCCAATCCAATCGCACAGGACCTGAGACAGCATTAATTAGGGAAGCAGAAAACCCAGCCTGACCAGGGTCACAAGTCCCTTCTGGTCAGCGCCAGCACCGGGGCACCTTGGGCACAGAGTCTGCAGACACTGCCAATGTCCCCACAGACTCTCCACGGGATCTTAGGACCTCTGGTGAGTGGAACACAACTTTTGCCAGGAGGCAGGTTCAAGCACCAGATATCTGGGCACTTTCCCTGCAAGACAAGAGCTTGCTTGCAGAGAGTGCAATTTTTACCTTGTTCATTTTAGCTTCAATTCAAAGGGATTGGAGGGCAGGAGCCAGCAGGTGATCAAGTGGGACTCTGCCGAAAGTAGTCTGCACCGGTGAGAGTGTGGACTACAGAAGCTAACAGCTTCTGTGACAAGCCAAAGCAACACAGCTTCTGGGAAAGGTCCTGTTTTGGACCTTCATCCTCAGCCAGGAGGGAGATCCGAACGCCAGATATCTGTGCACCTTCCCTCTAAGAGGAGAGCTTGCCTGCAGAAAGTGCTCTGACCACTGAAACTCAGAGGAGAGAGCTAGTCTCCCAGGTTTGCTGATAAAGAGTAACAGAATCACCAGAGGAACAATCTCTAAACAGAGATAACTATAACAACTAACTCCAGAGATTACCAGATGGCGAAAGGTAAACTTAAGAATCTTACTAACAGAAACTAAGACCACTCACCATCATCAGAACCCAGCACTCCCATTTCGCCCAGTCCAGGGCACCCCAACACACCTGAAAAGCTAGACCCGGATTTAAAAGCATATCTCATGATGATGGTAGATGACATCAAGAAGGACTTTAATAACTCACTTAAAGAAATACAGGAGAACACTGCTAAACAGGTAGAAGACATTAAAGAGAAAGCACAAAAATCCCTTAAAGAATTGCAGGAAAACACAACCAAACAGGTGATGGAATTGAATAAAACCATCCAAGAACTAAAAAGGGAAGTAGACACAATAAAGAAAAGTCAAAGCGAGGCAACGCTGGAGATAGAAACCCTAGGAAAGAAATCTGGAACCATAGATGCGAGCATCAGCAACAGAATACAAGAGATGGAAGAGAGAATCTCAGGTGAGAAGATTCCATAGAGAACATTGGCACAACAATCAAAGAAAATACAAAACTCAAAAAGAACCTAACTCAAAACATTCAGGAAATCCAGGACACAATGAGAAGATCAAACCTACAGATAATAGGAGTAGATGAGAATGAAGATTTTCAACTTAAAGGGCCAGGAAATATCTTCAACAAAATTATAGAAGAAAACTTTACAAACCTAAATAAAGAGATGCCCATGAACATACAAGAAGCCTACAGAACTCCAAATAGACTGGACCAGAAAAGAAATTCCTCCCGACACATAATAATCAGAACAACAAATGCACTAAATAAAGATAGAATACTGAAAGCAGTAAGGGAAAAAGGCCAAGTAAAGGCAAGCCTATCAGAATTACACCAGATTTTTCACCAGATACTATGAAAGCCAGAAGAGCCTGGACAGATGTTATACAGACACTAAGAGAACACAAATTCCAGCCCAGGCTACTATACCCAGCCAAACTCTCAATTACCATATATGGAGAAACAAAAGTATTGCACGACAAAACCAAATTCACACATCATCTTTCCACGAATCCAGCCCTTCAAAGGATAATAACAGAAAAAAACCAATACAAGGACGGAAACCATGCCCTGGAAAAAGCAAGAAAGTAATCCTTCAACAAACCATAAAAAAGACAACCACAAGAACAGAATGCCAACTCTAACAACAAAAATAATAGGAAGCAACAATTACTTTTCCTTAATATCTCTTAACATCAATGGACTCAATTCCCCAATAAAAAGACATAGACTAACAGACTGGCTAAACAAAGAGGACCCAATATTTTGATGCTTACAGGAAACCCATCTCAGGGAAAAAGACAGACACTACCTCAGATTGAAAGGCTGGAAAACAATTTTCCAAGCAAATGGCATGAAGATACAAGCTGGGGTAGCCATTCCAATATCGAATAAAATCGACTTCCAACCCAAAGTTATCAAAAAAGACAAGGAGGGACACTTCATAGTCATCAAAGGTAAAATCCTCCAAGAGGAACTCTCAATTCTGAATATCTATGCTCCAAATGCAAGGGCAGCCACATTCATTAAAGACACTTTAGTAAAGCTCAAAGCACACATTGCACCTCACACAATAATAGTGGGAGGCTTCAACACTCCACTTTAATCAATGGACAGATCGTGGAAACAGAAACTAAATAGGGATACAGTGAAACCAACAGAAGTTATGAAACAGATGGACTTAACAGATATCTACAGAATATTTTGTCCTAAAACAAAAGGATATACCTTTTTCTTAGCACCTCACAGGACCTTCTCTAAAACTGACCATATAATTGGTCACAAAACAGGCCTCAACAGATACAAAAATATTGAAATTGTCCCATGCATCCTATCAGATCACTATGGACTAAGGCTTATCTTCAATAACAACATAAATATTGGAAAGCCAACGTTCACGTGGAATCTGAACAACACTCTTCTCAATGATACCTGGGTGAAGGAAGGAATAAAGAAAGAAATTAAAGACTTTTTAGAGTTTAATGAAAATGAAGCCATAACATACCCAAACTTATGGGACACAATGAAAGCATTTATAAGAGGGAAATTCATAGTTCTGAGTGCCTCCAAAAAGAAACTAGAGAGAGCACACACTAGCAGCTTGACAACACACCTAAAAGCTCTAGAAAAAAAGGAAGAAAATTCACTCAAGAGGAGTAGACTGCAGGAAATAATCAAACTCAGGGGCGAAATCAACTAAGTGGAAACAAGAAGAACTATTCAAAGAATCAACCAAACGAGGAGCTGGTTCTTTGAGAAAATCTACAAGATAGATAAACCCTTAGCCAGACTCACTAGAGGGCACAGGGACAGCATCCTAATTAACAAAATCAGAAATGAAAAAGGAGACATAACAACAGATCCTGAAGAAATCCAAAACACCAGCAGATCCTTCTACAAAAGGTATACTCAACAAAACTGGAAAACCTGGATGAAATGGACAAATTTCTAGACAGATACCAGGTACCAAAGTTAAATCAGGATCAAGTTAACGATGTACACAGTCCCATATCCCCTAAAGAAATAGAAGCAGTCATTAATAGTCTCCCAACTAAAAAAACACCCAGGACCAGATGGGTTTAGTGCAGAGTTCTATCAGACCTTCAAAGAAGATCTAATTCCAGTTCTGCACAAACTATTCTGCAAAATAGAAGTAGAAGGTACTCTACCCAACTCATTGTATGAAGCAACAATTACTCTGATACCTAAACCACAGAAAGATCCAAAAAAGATAGAGATCTTCAGACCAATTTTCCTTATGAATATTGATGCAAAAATACTCAATAAAATTCTCACTAACCGAATCCAAGAACACATCAAAACAATTATCCATCATGACCAAGTAGGTTTTATTCTTGGGATGCAGGGATGGTTTAATATACGGAAATCCATCAATGTAATCCATTATATAAACAAACTCAAAGACAAAAACCACATGATCATCTCATTAGATGCTGAGAAAGCATTTGACAAAATACAACACCCATTCATGATAAAAGTCTTGGAAAGATCAGGAATTCAAGGCCCATATCTAAACATGATAAAAGCAATCTACAGCAAACCAGTAGCCAACATCAAAGTAAATGGTGAGAAGGTGGAAGTAATCCCACTAAAATCAGCAACTAGACAAGGTTGCCCACTTTCTCCCTACCTATTCAACATTGTACGTGAAGTCCTAGCCAGAGGAATTCGACAACAAAAGGAGATCAAGGGTATACAAATTGGAAAGGAAGAAGTCAAAATATCACTTTTTGCAGATGAGATGATAGTATATATAAGTGACCCTAAAAATTCTACCAGAGAACACCTAAATCTGATAAACAGCTTCAGTGAAGTAGCTGGATATAAAATTAACTCAAACAAGTCAATGGCCTTTCTGTACACAAAGTATAAACCGGCTGAGAAAGAAATTAGGGAAACAACACCCTTCTCAAGAGTCACAAATAATATAAAATACCTTGGCATGACTCTCACTAAGGAAGTGAAAGATCTGTAGGATAAGAACTTCAAGTCTCTGAAGAAAGAAATTAAAGAAGATCTCAGAAGATGGAAAGATCTCCCATGCTCATGGATTGGCAGAATCAATATTGTAAAAATGGCTAACTTCCCAAAAGCAATCTACAGATTCAATGCAATCCCCATCAAAATTCCAACTCAATTCTTCAACGAATTGGAAAGAGCAATCTGCAAATTCGTCTGGAATAACAAAAAAACCTAGGATAGCAAAAACTCTTCTCAAGGATAAAAGAACCTCTGGAGGAATCACCATGCCTGACCTAAAGCTGTACTACAGAGCAATTGTGATAAAAACTGCATGGGAGTGGTATAGCGACAGACAAGTAGACCACTGGAACAGAATTGAAGACCCTGAGATGAACACACACACCTATGATTACTTGATCTTTGACAAGGGAGCTAAAACCATCCAGTGGAAAAAAGACAGCATTTTCAACAAATGTTGCTGGCACAACTGGCGGTTTTCATGTAGAAGAATGCGAATTGATCCATTCCTATCTCCTTGTACTAAGGTCAAATCTAAGTGGATCAAGGAACTCCACATAAACCAGAGACACTGAAAATTATAGAGGAGAAAGTGGGGAAAAGCCTCGAAGATATGGGCACAGGGGAAAAAGTCCTGAATAGAACAGCAATGGCTTGTGCTATAAGAACGAGAATTGACAAATGGGACTTCATAAAACTGCAAAGCTTCTCCAAGGCAGAAGATACTGTCAATAAGACAAAAAGGCCACCAACAGATTGGGAAAGGATCATTAACTATCCTAAATCAGATAAGGGACTAATATTTTATATATATAAAGAACTCAAGAAGGTAGACCCCAGAAAATTAAATAACCCCATTAAAAATGGGGCTCAGAGCTAAACAAAGAATTCTCATCTGAGGAATGCCGAATGGCTGAGAAACACCTGAAAAAATGTTCAGCATCATTATTCATCATGGAAATGCAAATCAAAACAACCCTGAGATTCCATCTCACACCAGTCAGAATGACTAAGATCAAAAATTCAGGTGACAGCAGATGCTGGTGAGGATGTGGAGAAAGAGGAACACTCCTCCATTGTTGGTGGGATTGCAAGCTTGTACAACCACTCTGGAAATCAGTCTGGCGGTTCCTCAGAAAATTGGACATAATACTACTGGAGGATCCTGCAATACCTCTCCTGGGCATATATCCAGAAGATGTTCCAACTAGTAAGAAAGACACATGCTCCACTATGTTCATAGCAGCCTTATTTGTAATAGCCAGAAGCTGGAAAGAACCCAGATGCCCCTCAACAGAGGAATGGATACAGAAAATGTGGTAGGTACATTTACACAATGGAGTACTACTCAGCTATTAAAAAGAATGAATTTATAAAATTCCTAGGCAAATGGATGGATCTGGAGGGCATCATCCTGAGTGAGGTAACCCAATCACCAAAGAACTCACATGATATGTACTCACTGATAAGTGGATATTAGCCCAGAAACTTAGAATACCCAAGATACAATTTGCTAAACAAATGAAACTCAAGAAGAACGAAGACCAAAGTGTGGACACTTTGCCCCTTCTTAGAATTGGGAACAAAACATCCATGGAAGGAGTTACAGAGACAATTTTTGGAGCAGAGACAAAAAGTTGGACCATCTAGAGACTGCCATATTCAGGGATCCATCCCATAATCAGCTTCCAAACGCTGATGCCATTGCATACACTAGCAAGATTTTGTTGAAAGGACCCTGATATAGCTGTGTCTTGTGAGACTATGCCAGGGCCTAGCAAACACAGAAGTGGATGCTCATAATCAGCTATTGGATTGATCACAGGGCCCCCAATGGAGGAGCTAGAGAAAATACCCAAGGAGCTAAAGGGATCTGCAACCCTATAGGTGGAACAACAATATGAACCAACCAGTACCCTGGAGCTCGTGTCTCTAGCTGCATATGAATTAAAAGATGGCCTAGTAGTCCATCAGTAGAAAGAGAGGCCCATTGGTCATGCAAACTTTATATGCCTCAGTACAGGGGAATGCCAGGGCCAAAAAGGGGAGTGTGGGAGGAGGGTATGGGGGACTTTGGGATAGCATTGGAAATGTAAATGAGGAAAATACCTAATAAAAATATTTTAAAAACTAATTAATATGTAGAGTATTTCCCCAGACACATTTCTAGATGTGTGTTTGTTTGTGTGCATGTGTGCACACACAAGCATGTGTAAGAAATTATGCAAAGCAGAGAGTAAGAATTAGTGAGCTCTTCGGCACATTGTTCCAATGAATCATTTCTGAGTTTAAACAATAACCACCAATCCAGCTCAATACCAAAATAACAAATGTTCCTTCACATACTTATTTGTACAGTCATGGCTGATTTCATGGGCTATTTCCCTTTATTTTAATTTTTTTCTGATTGCATAGAGATTTCAAAGGATAATTGGGAAAAACCGGGGGAATAAGAATTTTCTGTAATTTGTTGCCCTGAGATAATTATTTTTCTCAGGTCAACTTTTTCTGAGACTATATATAATATTTGTATGTGTGTCTCTAGTACATATAAATGTGCAAAGAAGTATATCACAAGAATCAAGGACAAAATCAGACATAATTCTGGTGGCTTAATTTACTTATCAAAATATATTTCAAATATTTCTCCATATCACTAAAAGGTCTTTGCAACTTTTTAAATGTACACTATTCTGTTTTATGGACACATGGTCATTTATTTCTATGCTTCCTTGTCTGGCTTTAAGACTGTTCCTGAAGTTTTCAATCTGAAGGATTATTTCAATTGATAAGCTTGCTACCACATTTTAATGCATCTTTTAAAATTACTTTCTTATACACTTCTTGAACCATTAGAGCAAAAGAAAGACAAGTATTAAAATTTTTGTTTATATAAAATATAAATTCCAAGGAAAAGAATCCCTTCTTGACTTACAGTGAGCATGCTCAGCAGCTAGTTGGGGTTAGAGATTCCAAAGAAGACCAACATTGGCTGGTCCTGAAACGGCAGTTACTGGCTCAGAATGTAGAAATATCATCTTCCCCCACCCCCATTTGAAACTGATTTAGGCAGCTTCAGAGGACAGTTTGAAGCTTCAGAGGACAGCTTGATATTTGTGATCTTGGAGGAATGATTAAGAGGAAGATGAACTATTTTAGGCCAAACTTATTTTAACTTTAAAAGTCAAGTAGGACTAACAAATAATATGCAGTGGAAATTTTATTTTATTTTGGCCACACATATTCCTAGATGAAGCAAGCCTGCTTGACTGTTCAGATCGCCAGTGAACTTTCTGTTGGTCAAGTCAAATTGTCCAGTGTAGGAAAAGGACAGAGAGGAAAAGACCTCAGTGGGACTGTGAAAGAAGAAGCTGTTGGGGCTTTGAGACAGGAATCAATTGCTTTTGTGACACACACCTGCAGTCTCTGTCGAGGCAGATCTCTGGTACCACAAGACACATTTTTTTTTTTTACTCCATTTTTATCTGTCCTGCACCTGTCTCTTTCTTGGCAAGAAATCCAAGATACCTTGACCATATCATTTATCTCTTAGATCTAGACTGAAGCAAAGCCTGATTTTTTTTTCTCTTTGGAATGTCTTTCAAATCCCATTTCCCCAGGCTTTAGGTCTTGTCCACAATTCTGGTAGCTTTGACCTCCAGTCCCTGCCACCCAACTTCTATTTCCAATTGTTTCAAAGTCCTTGAAGGCATGTAAAGAAAACCCATAGATGGTGAACTTTTCCAAGTCTAGGGCTTCATCATACCTTGTAGCTCAAGTGTTGAAAAAAGTGACTGCCAATCTACGGCTAGGACTGCATAGATAGTATCAGGGCTGTGACCCAGACTTAGGCTCCCTTCAATGACATGGTCTTGTCCTTTGCACCATACTACCTCTCCATAGTTAGGGATGAGAGCCTCTCAATTAAATGGTCTCAAAGTGTCTTTTTGTACTTTTCTACATTTTTGTGCCATTGTATGTCACTTGCTGTAAGCGAACTATTTGAAGATTTTTGGGAATGTTATAAGGGGGACCACTGATTGAATGAAGACCAGGAGAATTTTATTTTGAAGAAGAAACAGAACTTAAGCTAGGCCTTACCAAAATAGGATTTGGTCAGCAGGAGACCAGTCAGAGGGAATTCCATATCATGGGAGAAAAAAGCAAAGGCATTGAGACAGAAATGGGCAGATAGCATTTTCAATAATGAAGAGATGGGTCTGACTGTAGAAAGATTTCATGTAGTCTTTGTCACTGGAAACAATCATCCTTTGCAGCAATGGTTCCAGTATTACTCTGGAAATAAAGCTTGGGTTAGCTTTATTTGGATTTGGATGAGAGAGAGAGAGAGAGAGAGAGAGAGAGAGAGAGAGAGAGAGAGAGAGAGAGAGAGAGAGAGAGAGAGAGAGAGAGAACTTGGCTACCATGGGGGTGCTGTGGGGAGGACAAAGAAAGGGTGGAGAAATCCCTAGGATGCTCTTATCTTCAGTTGGGGTTTGAAAATAGTCTGGGACTGTGAGAATGTTCCTGTAGTAAACTGCAGGATGAAGAGATAGATTGGCATTTTGGGTTGACTTTGGGTTTCACTAACTAACTCAAGGTACACTTTGGCCTCAGGTTTAGGCCAAGCTACAAACACAAAGTGGATTGGGAGGAACTGGGGAATATTAGAAAGGGAATGTGTTTACTGAATAAGACTTTATGACTAAAGGTATGTTGAAGAAGAGGATGTGATAAATAGCAAATGGCAGAACAGATGTTTGAAACCCATAACCCCAAAAGGTCCTTGGCTTTGACATGGTCAATTGATATCACACAATGAACAAAGTATTTGGTAAATTTAAAGTAATTAGGGAAACAGAAAATTATGTGTCAGTAAATGAAAGAAAGTCATTTGAACAAAGCTCTGTGGCTTGTATCCAATCGTATCAATGATGTTGGCTTTTAAACTATGTTCCACCTACATGTACGTACAGGAGAAGCAGAAGTATCTCTTGACCATAGTAGTGGTTTGGCTTTCTTATGTGAATGTTGTTCACTGACATCAGGAATATTGTACGCATTAGTCTCCACCAGGCCTTGGCTCTTCATTATTTTATAGAATCACTGCCCTGGGATCCCAGCTAGCAGCTATACAATTTACTCCAGGAGTTTAATCCTGGCTTATTCTGAAGTGTCAACACAGGCTGAAAGCAGAATACACATGGTATCTGCTTATCAGCTTGAAGCCTCAGAGGAAGGCCAGGGTCTTTTTTTTTTTTTTTTTGCTTCTACCTTCTACAGTAGCAAATAAACTCAAATGAGGATCCCTCATCAGTGTACTGACATTAGAGGCTGCCTGTTGCAGGCTTTTTCTAAGGAGACCTTAACTGGGGTGGATTTAAAAGTGTTAGGAGGTTCCCCTCGAGGCAATCAGCCAGCTGCCTTGATCTTGGCCCAACCCTCCTCAGGACATAACCTACTTGAAGAAGCTGATCCTTTTCAACTCTTCTTGCCTCTCAGCCATCCTCCTTAAAGATTCTTCCACATGATCACCATGTGGCTTGTCTTGTACTTTGGACCTAGTCCTGGTTTGTCCTTGGTGCCTACAGTGTCCATAAGTAAAAACCAGTGTGTACACAACTGACTTCTTGGGCAACCTATACCCAGGTTCTACTCAGGAGATCAATTGAGGCATGCTTCCTGACATGGAAGTTGTCAGGTTGTCAGGCTGTTGAGTTGCTCAACCTGTCTGGCTGTGGTTGTGTGAAGGCTGCTTGAGCTTTGGGGTCAGTTGTCACTCTCTTGCCCTCTCAAAGGTGTTATTGGAGGGAAGGAGCTGAAGTTAGGGTCTGACATGGACATCCTTTTCCTTCTTCCTAAAGCACCATCAGGACTGCACATCCCACCATCAGAAGAAGTGGGAGCTGCATAGAAGCTGGTGGGGCATTGGAAGTGGAGACACACTAGGAATGGGACCCCTCTGTGGCTCATTTGAATCCAGTGCAGTGTCTAGCCCATGGCTGGCTTTCAAGGAATATTTGATCTGCTTCATGATTAAGATAGTTGCTGAGGGTGAATTGTCAATTATTCTAGTGGTCATTATGCCCTGGGCATGTTTTTCAGTGTACAATGCTGTTAATTATGCAGTTATTAGTCAAGTAATCCCTTCATTGCCCTTCACTTCAGGCTTTCCGGGTGAGCCTGAAAGTGCACCGTATTTATTGGAGTCCGTGGCTCATAGCTCACCCTCAAACCAACTACTGCAAATAGCAGGTGGCTGCTTTTGTTCCTTCCATTATTTGTGCTTGTGGCTATGTTCTAATAATGGACTGGGGTCTTGCTCCTGTGCCCTCTGTAGCCTTCATGTTTCCTATTAGCACAAGATCTGCCAGGATCTTCTCAAGGAGTCCTGACCCTGGCCTCAATCTTAAGAGCTGGATGTTTACCCCTTGCTGCTAGGTGACTCTACTGCCAAGTGCTTTCCCAGGCTGGCTAGTTTCCTGTGATGTTCCTTGGCCTGGCTACCCTCACCTGCAGCTGATCACTGGACCCCTTCTCTCTCTCCCTGCTGGGCTATATCTGTCCATTGCCTGCTACTGGAGAATTCTTAGTGTATTTTCCTCCCATGGTTAATTTGGTCCCCACATTCTGGTGTTCCTGTCAGGGTTATAGTGCTGCTGCTGAAGTTCCATTTCTGAGAAAACATATTTACCCTGCCCTCTGTTTCCCATCCAGTCTTTCTGCTGTGTTCTGTATTGGCTGCTTCTTCATACATTTAATTTTTCAAGTTGTTTTTACCCTTGACTTTGGGCCATGATGAAGTTGGTTTTTTTTTTTGTTTGTTTGTTTTTTTTAAGAGACCAATTCTAAGTCAGAGAGGAAGTTTCTGAAATAAGTTTGAAAGGATATATGGCTGTGTACACCTTTGTGGATATCACATGTTCTATTGTGTCCATTTTGTGCTTATGTGCAACACAGAGAGAAGCACCTCTCTTTTGGTGACTTTTGTGTGGCCACCTCCTGACAGGTAGGTAGGAATAAGATCAGTCTTCTGGTGGTTTAGAAACAGGCACATGCCATGTTTCAATAGCTAATGTTTACTGAGTTACCTATTTTCTGGCCTTCATTCTTAGTATCACGGATACCAAGAATTTTTTTTTTTTTATCACAAATACCAAGTATTTGCTGCTTTTATAAGATGAATAAGAGTAAGAAGGAAGGTTGTCATAACTGGGTGAAACTTAGCAGAAGCAAAACCAGGAATTTAAAAAGATAGTGTGGTTAGGCATCTGATGAAGCCTCCAACTGCATGATCGATCCCATTTGGGCATGATAAGCTTCATATTGACACAAAAATTGGCACAGAGAAATTTGTAATCGATACCTTGCTTTGGGAGATGAAATTTTTAAAAACATCATTGATAGGGGGAGAGAAAAGCAGGAATTGATTAATTTAACATAGTGTTCAGATGTCTTCCTCACCTGAATTTTTTTTTAAAGAATAGTGATACGAACATTACTTTGCCATGACCTTTTTGGATTTCTTTTCTCCTGTGAATAATTTTCCCTATACTTTTATTTTTATTTTGAATGGAGGAATGACAATTGCTTTATTTCTATACATTCACTTCATACCTAAGGAAAAGGGAAATAGCCTATATAAAAGTAGGAGAGAGTTTATAACTCCTGGCGATGCTTACATCATACCTGGCAGGAGCATACTTTTTTGTGTCTGTGCCCACAGGAGGGACTGATGTATCTATGTGGGAGGGTTGGTATGGAGGCATTCTCTCTCTGTCAGTGTTCTTTGTTATTTTAAAAACCTTGAATTGGAACTTCTTATCTCCTTTCTGTATCAACAGAAGATGGTGACAGTGTCTGAATTTTTGGCTTCATCATCCATGGCATGATAGGAGCACAGAAGTCAAGTCCTTGTCCTGTCTTTCCTCCCCTCTTCCCCATGACCTCCGACATGAAGACTAGAAAGCTCATATGAGAGAGCTTCGTTTTAGGCCCTAGAAAGTCCTCCTCTTTCTGTTTTCAGGGTGATGTCAAGATGCAAACCATCAGTCCTTCAGTGTTGGACACAGTCGGGGTGTGTGTGGCTTAGCAAGGTTAATGATAGAGGTCTACTGCTAAGTGTACTGTTGTTTTACAGTGTAGTTGGTTGGCCACAAGCAGAAGACTCCCTTTCACTCTAGCTTTGCAAATGAGTTCTTCCCTAGTGTAGAACTTTGAGAGCACTTACTAATTATATGTATTTTAAGAAATCATAGTTAAACTTTTCTTAGCTTGGGCCAGATTAGACAAATGGCTCCATGTGTTATCTGTGGAAGTGGAAGTGGTAATCCAATTACTGAACACAAAGCAGCCCCATTTGCAAAGTTTAAGGTTGTCTTTTGCCCACAGGCTGGGTGTTAGATTAACACATGGCTTTTGATGACTTTCCATGGCTAAAGGTAATCTCACAGAAGATGAACCAGTAATGTTCTTTGGTTGACATTCTGGGTTAGAAATGTAAAGACTTCTCTTTGAATGCCACTGAATAATTTTATTTTGGTTGTTTGGGGGATGGAGCCTGACCTTGCAACAGACAGACAACTTGATTAAAGATTCTTTCAGCACAATTTTGGAAACTGATAGTCCAAGAAATAATGCTAGTTAATAAATGCAATATGTCTCAAACTCTCCAAATCACCAGCATTGTCAAGACCTTATTGGATAAAGAGTTATAGTCACAGATTTAAGGGCAAGTCTGAGAATGTATAGCACCAAACATTAGTCTGCAGGACTGGAAGAAATACTTCTAGTGATTTTATTTACCCGTTTTACCTCATTTGGTTCACATGTCCTCTTGGGGTAACACCACATAACAATCATTGTAATTTAGCTATGCTGAAATTAAAAAAAATGCTACTGCAAACGTTTGGTATGTCTGCTCCAAAAGTGGAGTGAGCATAGTCTGTCTCACCATATGCCAGGGACAGTCATCTCTTTCATATGTCATAAGGAAGTACAAAGGTGTGGGATCAGAGTCAGCTCACCATCTGAACAGACTAAGAGCATGACAAAAGCAGGTGGGGAGACCAACATATCTACTCCCATCCTCTCTATCCAGTGCCCAGTCTTCTCAATATAACACTAAAGCCGGGAATACTGAAAGCAAGTTCTGAGCTTGGTGGTGTCGGTACAGTACTTAGCTACAGTATTTATCGGAAAGATGAGGACAGTGACAGAAGCATTTTACTTACACTTGGGACAGTCCAAAATGATCTGGAGAGAGGGGCCTCAAGTGGCCTCAGTGCAGCAGGTTTGATTTCTATGAAAAAGAAGAGGAAAAATAAGTTTGCTACTGCAGTGAGATAATGATGTGCTAGAGAGAAGTCAGAGACGTTCTAAAGGACACAGTGAAAGAATATGAGGCCAAAGTCAAAGAAAGTTAGATATGAATGTGTTAAGTGTTAGAACCATGTAAAGTTGTAAGAATAGGGATACATATATATTTTGTTTTGGTAACTAAAACACTAATCCCAAAGAGGTTTTGATATATCTTCTTCACACACACCCACACACATATATTCATATATATGTATATATTTTCATTCTATATGTAAAAAACTTAGAAAAAACTGAGTACTTCCTGCTTGTTATGTAGGTGAACTTGAGGAAAAACATAGATATTTTTCAGAAGAAGACACATCAAATGGACAACAGACATATGAAAAATCAAAACAAAGTTCAACACCAGTTAGGAGGACACAAGTCGAAGGTTATCTAACCATTTCCCCATAAGAATGGCTAGTCTCAAAACTGCTGAATAAAGATAGCAAGTGCTGACAAAAATGTGGAGAGACAGAAAGCATGCACACTATCAGCAGGAATGAAAATTAGCAAAGCCTTTATGGGAAGGACCCTCAAAAAATTTAAAATAGCATGGTCATATGAACCAGCAGTCCCCATAATTGGATATGTAACCTGGGAAAAAGAAATTAGCATGTTAGAGCTATCTGAACTCCTGTGTTCATGTCAGCACTATTCGAAATAGCCAAGAGATGGAAGCAACTCAATTATCCATCAGTGAGTGAAAATGAGGTCTATACACATAGTCTATCATTCAGCCATTAGAAGGACTGAAGTGTCATTTGTGACAACACACTTGGTGCTGGAGATAATCATGCGAAGTGAAATAAGTCAGGCACAGCTAAACAAGTGTCACATGATCACATTCACATATGGAATGTAAAAATAATTCCAGAGAAGTATGATGGTGTATATCAAAGGCTGGGGAGAATATAAGAAAAGAGAGATGATGGGGAAGGGTAGAGGGTGTATTAAGTTAGTTTGATAGGAGCAAGAAAACAATGGATTCCACCACACTGTAGCTTGATAATGGGTAATATATATCCCCAAATCTTGAATGGAGAATTTTGAAAGATTCAACCTTTCTTTTGTGTGTGTGTGTGTGAAATACAAACTTTGAAAGATTTCTCTTTTTTAAAAAAGCACAATAATCCCGTTATTTCCATTTTCTATATTCTCTTTTCAGGTGGATCATTTTCTATAGTACGGCCCTTCTCTTCCCCTTCATAACCTGTGCTCTGAAAAGAGAACCATGTTGCCCACTTTGTATGCTTTAACAGAGGACCAGCTACCCTAGACACTTATCTCATAGAATAGTAAGGAAGCCTTATCCTGCTTCAAGTAATGCCACTCATTTGGGAGTCTAGGGGAAAAGGGATTTTGTGGGTCTTTTTTTTTTCTCCATAAACAAAGAGTGACCCCATGTATAACATCCCCTGCTTTGACTCTTCCCACTATCAGTGTACTATCATAATGGGTCTGTTCCCCTTTATTGACCCCATGGGCCAGCCTTTGGGTGAGTAGACAAAGTTTCCTACCAAGGCTTCAAGAATCATATACATCTCTGGAGCCCTTTCACTGAAAACTGCTACTGTGCACAGGTTTGGCTTAGACATGGGATGGCTAATCACTCGTGGGTGCAGCAGCTTTATTAATTTGGAACCATGAGCAGGTTAAAACACTTGAACTTCACTGATGAACAAGACACGGTCCATGCTTCACAGAGACTTTAGTGCTTTGGGTCTCAGCAAATCCAGCAGCCTAAGGCAAAGACAGGTCTCTTGGAGTTTACAGCATTGGCTTGCCCTCCTTTCTTCTGTAGAACACTTCCAGCCATGACAAATTTGCTCCCTTGTTACATCTTTCTGTTGTAGAATCAAATCTCTTTTTACTCCCACAGGTTTTAAGGTTAAAGGGAAGAAATGGGGGGGGGTGTCTTGTGGATGGCACTCAAGGGAAGAGCAATCATGAGGATGGCTGTCAAAAAAAAAGCCCGACTCCTCTAGGTTAGGGCTGGGCAGGATTTTGGAATAAACTTGGAAGTTATTGTACATGCTAGCTGGTTGCTGTACATTTGCCCTAGCAGTGGTGAAACCATAGGTTGTTAGTGGGATTGGGTCACTCAGTAACAGGAACTGGCAGGATGGTACCGAGTCTTGCTGGGATGAATGAGTACAACAACCCCTTCTAACATTTGAAATGTAAATAAATAAATTAATCAATTAACAAAAAAGGGACACTTTTGTAGTCTTGATGGCAAAGAATGAAAGGAGGTGATGGCTCAGTTTTATAAACCAATTCAGAGCATCTATCAGAACTCTCTCTCAGACCTTGTATTCAACGTTGAGTCTCTGGACTGCCACTGCTCTTATCTTGTGTTTGTAGATATTGCCAAGAGATTGTTTTTTTAGTTATTCCCTTTTGGTTGTCTTATTTGGCAAGAACAGACAGATCCTCATGTGGTTCCAAGTTAGACTTATTCTACATTCTCTCCTCATTAAGTTATACAACCCATAACTTCTGGTGTTGATACCACGTGGAGAGGGGAAGCTGTGTGGAATTTCTGTTTTGTAGACCAACCCCATGGAGTCAAATCCCACCCACCCCCCACCCCCAGCCAACCTCCAGCACAGTTGGTACATCTGGGAAAGCAGCTTTCACAGTTGAGGTAAAGTTTATAACCCAGTCAATATATCCAGAAGAAACAGTCCTTACTAGAGAGCTGAATTTCTTGAGACATCGTCTCAGGGTCTCACCTACCAAAGGGATAAAGCAGCATTTCTATTTCCAGAGGGATTCTTTTTTTTAATCAAGTGAGAGTGGTTGCTTTCTAAATGATGGACAATGCCAATGCATCAAGGTAAGACCCTGTAGCACAAAACTCGTGCTACAACAGGAGGTCATCAATGATGTCCCAAACTGGGTCAATTTTAGTGGCAGGTGGCTGGTATAAGTGGAACTGTGCAGGGAATGTTCTTTGTGTCATATATTCTTGGAACCATAGATCTACAATTGGCTATAGCTGGACAGTGTGACTGTCCAACCCCTGATACTGTTGCGTGGATAAGTTTCTCCCCACCTTGATCTTTAACTGAAGTGCAGCATACAAGAGATTGATACTCTGCTATCTTAAGCACCCTCAGAGACTGTTCTTGGAATGCAAGCTATCACTCTGCCCAGTGTCCACTGGGAGTTTGTCCTCTGGCAATGTATTGTCCGAAGGCTAGGACACTTACATACTTGTTAAGACCTGTCTAGGTATGAACTAAATCAAAAAGTGCAGTCCAAAGAAAAATCCCTAAACCTTTGAATGGCTCGAAATGTTGTGACAATGCTTGTTAACAATCGGTATTCTGTCTTTTGACATAACAGTCCAAATTGAAGGGATATGGGAGTAAAGGCCTTAGATGAAAACATCTGCTCAAAGTCAGCCCCGGGTCTTTGAGCCTGCTGCCAGTGCCTTGTCAGATAGTCCCAGCTAGGAAGAATTTGATCACATGTAATGCTTAATGTATCTCCCATGGTCTCACGGGATGCTGTGACCAGGATTTTCCACACCTTGGCATAATATATTGGCATGATAACCTTGGCTGGTTATTACAGTAACAGCAAGGATCATGAGATTTGTTATAAAGTTGCTAGCCATGGAAGCACCTTGAGTTCTTGAGAGCAGCACTAACAGTAAGGCAAGCACCGCATCATTTTGAGCCATGGGTCCAGGAATGCCACCAGGCTGCCCAGTGGTACTATCAGGAATGATGTACACACCAGGTGCCCAAAGGTGAAACTCTCCACCTGCATCTGCCTCAGCAAGGCTGTTATCTTTGCTCTGCTCTGCGTGCTGAAGTTATACCCCTCGAGGTGTATTGGTGGGTCCTTGTCCAGGAGTAGGGTGGGTCTCAATATATTGCATCCAGTTCTCTCAGTGACCTGCATTGAAGGTAATAACCTCATGAACTGGCTGTACCAGGAATTTTTCAGGCCATAGTGCTTCTAGCCCAGTCACATTCACTTCCTCCATACTCCTGATCCCGTTGAAGTCAATGCAATCCTCTCTGATGTTATCTAATAGTGCCATCACCTGTTTGTCCATCATGAAGGTTCCCGGATGTGAGTTCAGGCCAGGTGCTGTCATACTCAAAGCAGCAATGGATCCCTGCATGTCATTATCTCGAATGACCCCTTCTTCCCGCAGCTTTGTAATTATTTCTCCCATGCATGGCTAATCCTCTGAGGACAGTATTGAGCTGGTTAACATTAACCCGTGAAGGGATGAGCTTGCTCCATTCACCCCCTGTCTCACTTTTTTTTTTTTTTTTTTTTTTTTTTTTGGTTTTTCGAGACAGGGTTTCTCTGTATAGCCCTGGCTGTCCTGGAACTCACTTTGTAGACCAGGCTGGCCTCGAACTCAGAAATACGCCTGTCTCTGCCTCCCGAGTGCTGGGATTAAAGGCGTGTGCCACCACGCCCGGCGCCTGTCTCACCTTTAAAGTCCTCAATCCCCTCAAGATGGAACGGGCTTCGTGCAGCAATTATGAACCTGCAGAAGTGATAATATGCACTCAGTGGCTCCATTTAAACCAGTAGGTCTTTAATTCTTATTGGTTGGAGGCTGTCTGTCCCAAGGAGGACCTCCCAGGATGATAACCTGCGCCTAGACAACCCTCTGGAACATCCCAGTGGCCTGTGTCTGCCTCAGCAGGACTGTTATCTTTCCTCTGTTCTGCTTTGCTGCCGCGGAGCAGTTCACTTCTTTCAGCCTTGTCACTCATGGAACTTGGGAAGAATCATAACTGTCCATTCACTACTATTTATTGCCTTATCCTGGAGGGAAGGATAAAAAGAATTATACAAAGAGCATTCCAGTATCTCATTGCTATCAAGAACCTTGGGGCCTATCAAAATCTTGATAGGTGTGCTGATTCTACTGGTTCATTCTAGTTGAGGGCTTTCTACAGAATCATTGAAAAGGGCAGGAGGCACTGACCCAGACTGGCTTGTTAGGAGCCCATGCAGATGCTGGGGAATAGGTTTCCCCCTGTTTTTTTTTTTTTACCTCCTTTTCTTGGCACCCATCCTTCCCCCACCTCTATAAAGCCTGTGTTCAAAACTTATGTTCTGGAAAAATCTGGACATTTTATATTTAAGCTAATTGCAATATACTTCCCTGTAAATTACAGTTTTATAGAATATTTTCAGAGTCATGTGGCATGTTTGTGGTTTTGGAAACTCTGCCTGGATAAATGCTCCATAGAAAACCATCCCCTGAGTTGAATCTAGTTGCTCAATCCTTTACTCTGTGGCAGAGCAGGTTCCAGAGCAGGCTACACCTTCTCTGACCAGGTACTGAGAGGATTCAACGTATGTCTGCAACGTGGAAGGCCACTAAGCATAGACAGGCATGCAGATATGGTGACTGTCTGGGATGATGATGGGGAGTGTGCAGGTTTGAGCAGAAGGGGACTGATGCTGTCCTGGGTGAGGAGCCACATACTGTGTAAATGTTCATTTTCCATCCTTCTCACTGAAACCCTGGGGTATTTCCCTTGGGTGTTCTACATTCCACTGGATCCTCTTCCCTAGAATTGTTGAGGTTGGCTCTTTTGATTGCTCTTGTTTGTGCTCCACACTGATAAGGTCCCCATCTTTCTGCTTCTCTCCTAATTCCTTTGCTTAGCTCCTTTTTTTTTCCTGCTGCTCTTCATACTCTCTTCTTGGTGGCTGGGGATGTGTACCTCCTTCCTTTTGCTATGGATTCCATAGAACTTGAATGATGGACATATTTTCATTGTGCATGATGACCATTATTTATATCACTACCTCCATGACAGTCGCACCCTGTTCTTGTTGTGTCCACATACTGGACCACTTTTCTAAGTCCCCAGTCCCTAGAGTTCTTTTTACAGTTGAAAAAGCGATAGCAAGATCTGACACCCTCTTCTAAGTGTCTGAAGATAGCTACAGTGTGTTCTTACATGTAATAAATAAATCTTAAAAAAAAAAAGAAAAAGAAAAAAAGTGATAGGAGCTTCATTAGGCAGCCAACCGAGAGGGAGTTAAACATTGCAATCATACGGACAGCCCAACCCACATTCCTTAGCACCCTCTAAAGAAAATGTGGAGAGTTGAATGCCCAGCAACTCTGCAATCCGGGAATTGTTGCTTTAAACATTTTCCTCCTTTAAGTTGGCTGTAATATTACCAGAGGATGATTTTCCTTCCAGTATAAAGATTTAGCATCAATGTTGCAAGAGGAGAAGCAGGTAGATGTGATGAAGTCCTTATAGCTATTAAGACCTCTGCTGACAACTTAAGAACTGGAATAATTTCAGTGTTAAGTCTGTCATCTATGCTTAGATTTATGTAGCATTCTTGATCAGCCAGAGGACTACATTGCGCAATTTAGATATTTTTTTATTACGTATTTTCCTCAATTACATTTCCAATGCTATCCCAAAAGTCCCCCATAACCAACCCCCACTTCCCTACCCACCCATTCCCATTCTTTTGGCCCTGGCATTCCCCTGTATTGGGGCATATAAAGTTTGCAAGTCCAATGGGCCTCTCTTTCCAGTGATGGCCGACTAGGCCATCTTTCGATACTTATGCAGCTAGAGACAAGAGCTCCGGGGTACTGGTTAGTTCATCATGTTGTTCCAACTATAGGGTTGCAGATCCCTTTAGCTCCTTGGGTACTTTCTCTAGCTTCTCCATTGGGAGCCCTGTGATACATCCAACAGCTGACAGTAAGCATCCACTTCTATGTTTGTTTGGCCCCGGCATAGTTTCACCAGAGAGAGCTATATCTGGGTCCTTTCAGCAAAATCTTGCTAGTGTATGCAATGGTGTCAGCGTTTGGAAGCTGATTATGGAATGGATCCCTGGATATGGCAGTCTCTAGATGGTCCATCCTTTCATCACAGCTCCAAACTTTGTCTCTGTAACTCCTTCCATGGGTGTTTTGTTCCCAATTCTAAGAAGGGGCACAGTGTCCACACTTGGTCTTCATTCTTCTTGAGTTTCATGCGTTTAGCAAATTGTATCTTATATCTTGGGTATCCTAAGTTTTGGGCTAATATCCACTTATCAGTGAATACATATTGTGTGAATTCTTTTGTGATTGTGTTACCTCACTCAAGATGATGCCCTCCAGGTCCATCCATTTGGCTAGGAATTTCATAAATTCATTCTTTTTAATAGCTGAGTAGTACTCCATTGTGTAAATGTACCATATTTTCTGTATCCATTCCTCTGTTGAGGGGCATCTGGGTTCTTTCCAGCTTCTGGCTATTATAAATAAGGCTGCTATGAACATAGTGGAGCATGTGTCCTTCTTACCGGTTGGGACATCTTCTGGATATATGCCCAGGAGAGGTATTGCTGGATCTTCCGGTAGTACTATGTCCAATTTTCTGAGGAACCGCCAGACTGATTTCCAGAGTGGTTGTACAAGCTTGCAATCCCACCAACAATGGAGGAGTGTTCCTCCTTCTCCACATCCTTGACAGCATCTGCTGTCACCTGAATTTTTGATCTTAGCCATTCTGACTGGTGTGAGGTGGAATCTCAGGGTTGTTTTGATTTGCATTTCCCTGATGATTAAGGATGTTGAACATTTTTTCAGGTGCTTCTCTGCCATTCGGTATGGTAGATAATATTTTTTATATAGACTACAATATTTGAGACTTGATTTCTCAGAGCTTCCTCTTATGTCTGTGAACAGAGGACAGTGCCTCAGATATTCAACCTCAGGGCTTCTCCCCATTTGTTGGCCATGGTTTTCTTCTGCAGATAAGCACATACTATTTCCTCTCTTGGAGGCAAGAGGAATGATCCAGATTCATTTCCGAAATAACTCACCGTCTAATAACTAGGCAGTGTTCACACAAAACATCAAAGTTTAAAGAAGGTGGTGATAGGGAGGGTCCCTTGGAACCAGAACCAGTATGAGTGGCTTTCACCAATGAATAGATGACTGGATGTCTAACACATATGAGGAAATCACTTCTGCAGCATCTTGTCACTAGAATCCTCTACTTTTGCTTTCAACACTGGCATTTTCATCTATCTGCCCTAGTGAAAGAGCTGCTGCCTGGGACTCACTTAAGGATGAGAGGCTCCAAAAGCAGAAATCCATCAGATCTTCACATTCAGAAGTACTGTGGGCTAGGTATAGAATTGTTTCCGTCTCACTGTGGTTGTTCTGAACATTTGATATGGAACGTTCCTGCTCTTTGGTGGCTTGAAGTTCATAGAAACTAGAAATCCAGGTTTCCAATCTCTTGCCTTCACCTTATTAACTGCCATGAGGAGGCTCACATAGGAGAGAGCCCTTTCTATGGCACTAGTCTCATATCATTCTGGTCATACATATCTCCTTTTTTTTTTTTTTTTTTTTTTTTCTAATCTAGCTGGTCTACCCTTGTTAGAATGGGTTACAGAGCAGGTAAAACCTTCCCAGACTCAGGTACTGAGAGGATCCAAAGCTTATCTGCAAACCATGAAGGCCACTAGGAATAGGCAAGCATGTAGAGATTGTGTGGTTCTGGGATGAATAGCCAGTCTAGGCCCCCGTAGCCCCCTGGGGCTGGCCAGTGTTTTCATATTTGCCCTCCTATGCTTTTCTCTTACTTGTGAAGCCCAACTGCTTTTAAGGAAGTTTGAGGTGGAATGTCCTCTTTTCAGGGAGGTTTCAAAATGTCAGTCTCCTGAAGATGTGGCTTGATGTGTTCTAG
This sequence comes from Mus caroli, assembly GCF_978045245.1. Lineage (NCBI taxonomy): Eukaryota > Metazoa > Chordata > Mammalia > Rodentia > Muridae > Mus > Mus caroli. The sequence goes on from NW_028227261.1 coordinate 61,236,341, forward strand.
TTCATACTAGCCATCTTGACCTATGATACATCAGTATGTCTTCCCTCCTTGTAATATAATCAGAAAGGATGTACAGAGGCCATACCTGAGAAGCAACATTGCAGTTAGGAAAAACAAATTTCTTCTTTGGCCTAGAGTTGTCCTGATATTCTGTCTCCTTAGGGAACCAGTACCAAAATTTACCATCTCTCTTCTGAGTTGGTAAGGAAAGGAAAGATCAATTTGAGTTTTAAAACATAACAGCTCAAATGTAGCAAATGCTTTCTGTTTACAAGGTACTATGTTGGAGATCTTAACACTGGTTTCCCTTCACCTTATAGGACACATGAAGGTTGTCTGGCTAACATTCCTTTCATTCCTTACCTCTCTCCTCTAGCATAAGGTAGGATTGTCTCTTCATGTAAGCAAAGATGGTTCCTATGGTTACTATATTCCTCATCTTGATTTCCAACAGCTTTGTTTCTCATAGTTGCATTTTTATATGGACAAGCATAGGATTTCCAAATTGGAGACATGAGGTTGCCAATCAGTAAGGGGAGGAATTGGCTTTATGCTTTTACTTGACACATTTTTTAAAGAGTATTTTCATAGATCTAGTAAAGACAAATTTCTAAAGAAAGAAACTCTAACTCTCTGAGGGGGCTGTGCTCACCTAACAGTTGATTATCTTCTTTCTGTCAATAACTTGACCCTATTTCTTTAAATATTGTCAAAAGTAAGAAGAAAAATACTTGTAGAAAAAGATGTTTCGATCCATTTATGAAATGATTCTATACTGAGCTGACTTAAACAGATTGTCTAGGTACCTAAAGAAACTCTAGTTATCTAGGATCCATGACAAAGATTGAATCTTAAGGGAGATAGACCCTTCCTACTTAAAACTGATACAAACATAGATGAAATTACACTGAGTCTTCTAAGTACCATGTCTTCCTAGGATGCAAACCCCAGCATTCTAAAGGCCATTGAAGAGTGTTCCTTGGTGATGTCTTAAGCCCCCTCTTCTTGTTATCAACAAGAAGAGCCTGCTTAGCTCTTGGTACAAGGGATAAACCAAAGACTTGTAGGAAGGATGTGCTTGTCTTCAGTTTAATGACCTGAAATGCACATCCCTTCACTATTTTTTAATGATAGGTGTCATGTGGCCTGGATTTGTAATTGTTGTAATCTCAGTGTCATTGGTCTATTTGTGTGGGGGAGCTTCTTGTTTTTTGGTGACTGGAGTGGGAAAGTGGAAAGTCAACTTTGTAAGCTCATAGAATCACAATCTTATGAACTACCCTGAGGAGGCTCACAAAGTAATTACTGCACAGAACTGCTTTATTACAACATGACCTTCTTGGTCATGTTGAGGTCTTGATCTTGTCCTTCTTTCTGATCTACCTGGTCTGCACTTGATGCTACAGAGCAAGGAAAGTTTCCATTTACTATGTACAAAGAGGGTTCCAGTTAGGTATGAATCGTAGAAGGCCATGAGGAGCTGAAGAATATCACTATCCAGGGTGACCCACCACACCTGTCTTCTCTGGTTACCTGGGCCAAGTCAATGTCTTTCTCTTCCTTGTAAGGTCCACTGCTTTTAGGAAGGTTTTGATGGAAATTTCCCCAGGGGAAAATCCTAGGAATTTCAATGTCAAGTGTCTAGTGCACATCCCTCTTCATCATCTAAATTCAACTGACCTATGACAAATAGAGCTGTGTCTTTCTCTCTTGGAATGCAACTATGAAGAACTTGAAGGGACAGTACCCAACCAGCTGCAACAGTTAGAAAAAAAAATTTCCCTTCTATTGTAGATTTGAATTCTCTGTATATTATTAAGTCCATAGAGGACTTCATTGCCTTTCTTCTACTCTTCAGGTTTTGGAGCAAAGGAATAGTTAATCTTTGAACACCACCTGCATCCAGAAAAGTTTCATGCATTTTGAGTCTTGACTATGAAAAATGTAGGTAATTTCTGTTTACAGAATTCACTTCTGGTTATATCACTCCCATGCCTTAGAAATTTAGAGGTTGTGCATTCTCTTTTACACCCTATCTTAAGCCTTCAGGAGTGGGATCTTACAATCTCAAAGCCTGGAGCACCACCCTTGGCAGGGCTGCCATCAGTGTTATGTATAATTTCAGTAGTACCATAGATGGACTTAGCACATGTACTCTCATGTGTTTCATCCTGACCTTAATATTACCTCCCTCCCCTCTACTCTTACCAAATTATCAACTTTAAGCACATTTGTTGTAATTTATACAGTTTTCACTGGCCTTGAAGAGCACACCCTAGATGCCTCTATATCATTTTGTTCTTCATTGCCAATTGCAGCTTATTCTTTCTGTCCCCTCTTGGATTTTCTGAGTTTTACTTGGGGACTCTCCCAGGAGTTTTTTTTTTCCCACATTGGTATCTACCATAAGATTTCACTCTGCCAAAGCGTCATTGAGTGATGGTATGAACACTTTACTTGAATTTGGATAAAAGGCTGAGAAGCAATTTCTGTGAACTCTTGGAGCTAGAATATCATGTCCATCTCTGCTCTTATTTTTTTTCCCCACACAACATGTTTCAATCAGAAAACATGGGCCCCTCCACTAGGTATTACAATGGTGCCCATAGAATTCCCCAGAGTGTACTTACTCTTTGTTAAAGAGAAAGAATTGGTTGAACTCTCTACTCCTGTTCAGGGTTTTCTATCACTGAAGACCTGGATTATGCTTATTGTTTGCAAAATGAAGGGCTGAGCTTTGGGCATTGTTTATTGCCCAGCTTACTTTTTCAGCAGCCCTGGGAAGCAACTGAGTCTGCAGCAGCTGAAGCCACATATTAGCTTCAGTTAGTCTACAGCATTGTGCTGAAGGAATATTAGGCACAAGCTTCTGTCATGTTCAGTGTATTCAAAGAGCAAGGACTGGGTGTGTTGTGAGCTCTCTATATTTGCAGGCATACTAGGATTCTGTCTGAAGGACCATAGCAGGTGCCTGTATGGCTCTATTCATTTCACTGGGGATGCCAAGATACCCACTATTCACCTTTCAAGAGAAGGTTTGATTCTGCCCTCTTGCTCTGCAGGCAGCCACCTCTCCTTTGGCCAGTGGTGCAGCTTACCCCACACCATCTTTTTTTTTTCCTGAGGCTTTTCTTCTGGCAGAGCTCTGTAGGCAGCAGCACAACTAGCTCCTAGGACATTCTCAGGTGAAAAAGTCCACTTGTCCTTGGAGTTGGCATATTCTTGACTTTCAAACTTTCAGACTTTCAGATGGGATGATTCTCACTCTTTGGGATGAGATGCAATATTTGTTATCTCAGTAGGAATAAAAAAAAAGGAAGAAACATTTGAACTCTCATTCCATTTTGATACTTACCAGGGTTTGTGTGCTATTCCCTGTCCTCACTTGAGGGACCTGAGGATTGTGTGGCTTTAAAGGAACACATTTACTCTCTGTGTTGTAGTTGGTAAGTTCCTTTATACTAATGAGAAATCTCTGTGGAGAACACTGATTTCCCGCGCTATTGCTGAGTGTATACATGAATACCTTCCTGGTTCAGGGAAGATCTCTAGTTTCTTCTCTCCATTGTTACTTAGACTTTTAAAGCCATGTTTGGTACCCCTTGTCTTTTGCTTAGCTTTGCCAGGAGCTCAGATTCACCCAGCTGTGTATAAGAACCCTTTCCCAGCCTGCCACCTTTCTTCAAAACACAGTTACTGTTTTGTTTTGTTTTTTTACAATTTTCTTTGATCTGGGTTGCACCAAATTATTACAGTGTAAATATTTTCAGAGCAAATCCAACAAGCTTAGGTAATATATTTGCATTTTTACTCCTCTTCTTGACTCATTCATAAATGAATGATATGTTTATTTAGTTTACATTATTTGAAATTTTTTGGTCATCCAGTATAATGTATTGTACATGGGATTAGTAGGGGCTGAGTGAAGAGTATATAAATATTGATGTTCAGATCACAGGACTTCTCTGTTTATGTTTACCAACGAGAGGCTTATATTTAATAGGTTAAGTAGACACTCTCCTGTCAGACTCTGCCTTTGTATCTCAGGATTTTTACTTTTGTTTTCAGGCAGCCACAATCACAAAGGACCAGGAACAAATTATTCTCTTATGCTTTATGTTCCTCCCACATCCTGGGAGGATGAATCTTCTAAGGGCAGTGGAGTTCTCTCATCTTAAGAGCTCCATAAACTCTTTCTAGTTATAGTCTTAGAAAAAAAATGTCACAAATATTCCATAGGAGCCTGGATGATAGAGGCTAATAGGCAAATGTGATCACATTTGTTTTATAAGCATCTAGTTCTGGCTGGGAAATCAGTGTGCCAGCAGGAGAGCAAATAAATAACAAACTGTCCCACAATCAAAAACATGGAAGACAGGATATTAGATGTTAAATATTAGATATTGAATAACAAAGATAGATTTTACAACCAGGGATTCTGGGACACAGCTTGCTGCTCCATTCAATCATTTCTTGATGTTCAAGGACCTATTCAACAGCTCTCATCTCTACTCTCACACTCCTGGATCATCCTGGGCAAAACAAGGTTTACATACCTTGTTCTCAGTGTCTTCTGATGTGTTTCTTAAGATAGAGAAATGATATTTTATCTTGTTTTATATTTAAGCATATATATTTCTCATAATGGAAAGGACAGGAAGTAGAGATAAAAAGAACAGAGAACGTAGTCACTGTCAGTTCTTATGTGTATGTTCTTCTAACCTCTTCTTTTCTCTCCTTAAAGATACTCCCTATGTTCCAAGTTTTGACACATACATAATTTCTTATAATAATGTGATCACAGCCAATATGCTCAACTGCTACCTTTCTTTATGGAAAGTGTTTAGGGCATATTATCTAAATAAGAATGTGTATTCAATATCTGGCCATTTCATCCTCTATTCAATCTGAGCCACTTCCTATTTTGAGTGAAATCAACAAGTGTCTAGTTATTTAAGTCTGAATGAAATGAGTCTGATCCTAGGGAAAGATTAATGCCTACCTTATCAATATCAATGTGTCCACCGAGTTTCTTCAATTATGTGCTGTAAGCCTCTGAAGTTCACTCCTAATCTCATTGGTATTTTCTTAGGCCTTCACTAAATTTTACCTCGCTTTTATTTCCCACCCTCAGCGATAAATCTAAACTGTCAAAACTATTAAAATGCAAATATGACCCATTACTTCTTTGCTTAAAACCTTTTGTGGAATCTTTATTGCTGACAGGATAAACTCCTAGATGGAAAAGCCTTTACTGAGGGGGTTCCTTCACAAACATCATGTTTTCATGAATTTCTCACCAATACCGAACGATCATACAATGTCTCCACATAGTTTGTACCTTCTGTTCTCTTTCATTTCCAATCTCTTGTTCTTATCCTCCCCCAACTTCCAAGTGTCCCTCAGCTTCTGAGAACTCTTATGGGTCCTTCACATATCTGACCATTTTCAGGGGAAACTTATCTTGGAGACAGTTCTCTTGGAAGGTGGAGAGACTCATATGAAGTGAAGGATACATCCAGAAGGAGATACTTGTACAGTTAGTTATCACTTCAAACTGGGAGAGGCTTTTACAGGTCCACACATCACTGAGACAAGGATAGCCAATGACCATTACTCTTCCTCTTTCTCAGGTTCAGGTCAAACTCTTCAGTAGATATAGTTTTGTTCCCCAAAGGGCTTAAACTGCCACATAGAGACAGGATCCTATAAAGGAATGAGATAAACTAAAACAAAGAAATTTTGACCAAGGCAAAACAAAGGTAACTTGAAAACATTGAATGATTACTGTTCTTCACATTATCTGTTTTTCAGAGATGAGCTACATGTTTGGCTCTAAACATCAGGTTATCCTACTTGAAAGAAGAGAGAGTAATTATTACCACATACTTTTGATTAAGGAAATGTACAGTCATCCAGGAGTCTCCTTAATTCCATGAGAATTTTTCTGGTTTCATGTTATATCACATACAAGTTGATTAGGACTTATTTGTAACCACTGATCTCTGCATTCTTGAGGGCATGGATCCATAACACTGGCACTAATGCCTTTTGAAATCTTTCATGCTGAAGATAGCTAGATCAGCAGAGGCAGAGTTAAAATAAACCTGTGCCCAGAATCGAGTCAGCTATTAAGTCTTGCTAAGTAGGATAGAATCTCTTGGCCCAATAGTCAGTGGCTATTAAAAGGGTTTGAAACAATTATTATAGACATTTCTCACATCCCCAGATACCTGCCTGTTCCACTGTATGAAAAAGATGGTCCAGTGTATTCTTATTTGGCTTTGATTTCTCAAACAACGAGGTTTCATTATTCACTGCAGACAGACACACGTATCTACCATGTACTATCAGAACATTCAAACTGTGTAGTAGGTAGTCATCTGAGTTTATCCTGTGACTAATTCACTTGCTGTAGTAACTTCCCCAGATGACTAAAACTCTCTATTGATTAAAGGCAACACTAAGCATCCAACTCAAGGTCTCCAGTTGGTTCTGTGGTCAGCTGGTCCTACACTGTAGTTCAACTCCCTCCTGTCTGCTAGCAGTGATACCATGAGCTTGAGGCTATAAGATTTACATCATGAGGGTTTTGAACTTCTTCTGGACTTGTAGACTGTTGGCTTTGATCATCACATGAGCTGAGAAGTACATCAATAAGCAGGTCACAACTGAGCCTCAGGATGGATATTGCCAATTAAGTGAAGTTAGGTATCACAGCCCCCAAAGACATTAAACGTTATTCTTCACCCCTGTATGGCCAATCAAGTCTTATACCTCTAGGGCTTTGACAGAGAGGAAATTGTCATGAAAAACAGTTTTATTAAAGAACACAAGAAAAGTAAACTAGCAATTCCAGGGTGGAAGAGTATTCTGCGTGCTAGATTTAAGGTGCATATAGCTCTTCTGTGTCATACCTCCTCTCATCCTAGACTGTGACTAATCTGCATCTGAAAGATTCAGCCCAAATCTTCCTAATAGTGACTTTAGATGGTTTTGAGGAGAGTTGGAGTCTGATGCCCTGAGTGGTCCATGGCTGAATTCATATCTGCATGAGAGCTGATAAAAAGAAGAGGTAGTTGGTTCCTCCAAGAAGCCCTTCCTTTTGACTTGTCCTCACAATATTCCTAGGCTTCTTTCCTAGATACTGTCTGAAACTCACAGCAACATGACTATGCACCTGCTAGTTACAGGTACCTGGTCTTTATAGGAAGAAAAGCTGGAAATATTTGTTTTCTGGGTCTTTGGAGCCTTTTGAGTATGGCTAGTTAGGTGGCTATCTTGTGCCCTATAATAAACTGTTGTACTCTTAATAATAATAATAATTATAATAAATAAAAAAGTTTTATTTTTCTCAACCTGTACTCTGTCCTATCTTAAAACTTTTTAAGTTGCATTTCTCCATTACTCCATTGTCAACAGGAGTCCTTTTTACTAGGACATTGTTTCTATGTGTTTTTTTAAAGGAGGCATAAACATCAGAGGCAGATTTGGAGTGGATTTTATGTTCTTTATATGTTCAAACCTATTGTATACCAGTGACCAAAGATGACAAGAATAATGGGGTATATATGGGAATAAAATGATGTTGATGTTGAAACATCATCATCACACACACAGAGAGAGAGAGAGAGAGAGAGAGAGAGAGAGAGAGAGAGAGAGAGAGAGAGAGAGAGAGAGAGAGAGAGAGAGATACAGAGACAGAGACAGAGAGGAGGAGATAATTCATTTATTAGTGTTGTTAATATAATCTTTACATGGCATAGACAAAGATAAGAGACCCAAAGGCAGTTTGAAGTTTGGTTTTATTTCTGGAACATTCCCTCTTGGGCTTATGTGCATCATTTACAATTATAAAAAGCATCATATATCTCTGACATTCCAGACTTGAGATGTGAATTTACTGCTCTTCAAGGTACATACATAGACTGGTTCCAATTGGTGGGTGAGCCAGATATTGCAGTGACCTTACTGTAGTTTCCTGCTAATGCTTCTTCCTTACTTGCTCATTTGGGGGACCTGCTGGCCTCTTTTTACTTCTGATATTTTTATTTCCTGCCAAGTAGGTAGGCCTTTCTATTTAGGGGATGGAGTGGTAATCACGGTTCTTCTTTTTTTTATTAGATATTTTCCTCATTTACATTTCAAATGCTAACCCCAAAGCCCCCTATACACCCCGCCCCCCGCTGGTTCTTATGCGAAGTCTTTATTGAGGTTTTACTTCTCTCCAGATTAGGATTATCCTTTTCAGTATTAGAGCCATGGGATGGTCTTAATGGAGATATTTCAGTCTTGGCATGATCACTGTGGCTGTTAGATATTGGTAGAGGTATTTCAGGACTGGGATGAGAGGCTGAAGAGAATCATCCCTTATTTCAAAGTACTTTTCCTTGCTTAGGGAGATCTATTTTTGACTCAAATGTGTAGCAGTGGCGCTTGCCGAAAACCTTCAGGAACTAGCTTCTTGGAAGGTGCTCTACTGCTCTTCCTTGGCTTGTGTCCTGACCATTCCAAACTGTTATCCTACACAGTGAAGCTGCGACTCATCTTGGGTGTTTTTGGAGGGCTGGACTACAATTGGGAGGACAGAGGCCTATGGGGGCCTTTTTCATAGTTCATTCTTGGGGAATTGAAGGTTTTGGAAGCTCTCTGGGTTTCTCTCTGTCTACAGTATTGAATTATTAATGGGACTTCTCTGCTTACTATTATGTAATAGCATTTATTATTACTTACCCATCAGTATGTGGTTTGCCCATTGCTACTGAAAAACCAAAGGGTCAGTCATTATCATAATCTTTTTCAATAGAACTCAGTTCTAATATAAGCTTGCCAAAGCTCTGGGTGTCCCCTTTCTCTCTTGGCTCTGAGCTATAGTCACCTTGCAGAGTCTTTTCTTCCTGCCTTCAGGATCCCTGGAAATGGAATGAAATCAACAAATGTTGCTTCAGTGCTTTTTATTCTTTGGCATCCTTGAAGGGATTTCTTGGATAGATGCCAGTTCTGGAGATTTCTTTCATGTAGTGACATCTCCAGATTGGGAGAATGAGAGGTCTTGAGCTCCTTCTGTTGGCACCAACCTGATGTTTTGAGGCTGTCTATGAACACTTTCTGGAGTTAAGCTTCTAAAGTTAAGGCCTTCTGCCCCCATTTTCCCGAGTGCAGGATTGAGATTTTTTTTCTCTAGGGTTGTAATATGTCTGGATTTTGGAACCTGTAATATATCTAGATTTTTGGAACCTGACTGATTCCAGTTTACAACCCTGAGATCAGCCTTTCTGGGTTCTCTTTCACTGATACTCCTTTTTATTTTATTTTTTGTCTCTTGTTTAAACAGTCTCAGCTTATTATCAATACTCCCTATGAAACAGACCTTCATTTTTTGAATGTAAAATATAATTACATTGCTTCCCCTTTCTCTTTCCCCCTTCCTACATACCCCTTATTCTCCCTCAAACCCATGGCCTCTATTTGTGTGTGTGTACACACACACACACACACACACACACTTACATGTATGTTCAGTCCATATAATCTTACTTGTACGTATGTGATTTTAGGGCTGACCATTTGGTACTGGAGATCAAATCTGTGGACTCTTCGCTGGGGAAGAAAGTCTCTCTTGTTCTTAACAACATGTAATTCTTTGTCTCATAAGTATTCCCCTTTCCATGTTAACATATATATTGGTCATCATTGTTCAGGTCTTCCTTTAGCAACCATGTTGTTGAACCTAAATGGATGAAGCTACTCTAACATTTCTAGGAGATAGTCTCATAGGGAACTTTCTATTCTCCCAACTCCTACAATCGTTTACTTTCCTCTTCCTCTATCATCCTTGAGCTTTAGATGAAGGAATTTGTAGACGTTGAGGTGGAGTACCACACAGTCACTTGTCTGCATTTTGATCAGTTGTGGCTTTACATATTGGTCTCAGTTTGTTTCAAAAGGCTGTTTCTTTGATGAGGGATGAGACCTATACTTACTAATGGGTATAAGGATTCAGTTTAGCTAGGAATTAGGCTGGTTTAGTAAAGTGGAAGTTATAGATTCTCCTCCAAGATCTATGACTTCACTATACCTGGGTAATTGACTCGGCTTCTAATATGAGGCACCAGTAAATTCTATTAGAGATCTGTCAGTTACTAGGAAAGTATGCATGCCACTATTGTACCCTTAAGATCATTGTGCCATGCTGGTCAATGTCTTAATGAATGGCACCATAGCTGGGTAGGACTACTGACTCCTTTCTTCTGTTGGAAGCTTATATGTTGCCCCCTGGTATAGTGAAAGATAGTCTTGAGGGAGGAAGCTATCAGGTCCGAACCAGCTCACTTCCTCACATGAAAGTGACTGTAAGGCACTGTTGAAACTGCAATGAACAGTTTCCTCATGAGAGAACAGGAGTCCCTCAGATCTTTTTGTTTCTAGAATTCTTGAAGCAAGCATTACACCTTTTTGGTTTTCTCTAAGTGAAAAAATTAACTCTTAGAACCTATTTGGTATTAGTAAAGGTTGGTAGTATTTGGCAGGTTTTTAGTCCCATGTCAGAGACAAAGATCTGGGCATGATCTCCAGATCTGGCTGATGAGCTTAAATGAGAAAGGCAGTTTCTCATTATTTGTCTAGAAATCTGGACTGGGTACACAGTGGCTGGAAAATAAGTTGACAAGTACCATAGTCTCTTCTGTATAAATTAGTCATCGTAGTTCCTTCTATACCTTTTCAATATTTAGATACTTTTCACTTGTAAATGCACATAACACATGGAGAAGCCTTATTCTTTACCTCTGCTATTTACCTTTTTCCAATATCATATACATATATAGCATATTTGGATCCTATTTTTCTCCCAGTCACTTTCATCCCTATCTCAGAATCCCTCCTCAACTAGTTCCCCTCTACCGTCATGTCTTTGTGACAGTGTGTATATGTGTGTGATACTGAATTCAGTTATACCTGCTGGGATAAACATAAGTGGAGGGTATTCACATAGGTGGGATGATTTTTTTTTTAAACCCATGTATGGAACTTGCTAGTGGCTACACAAATGAAAAAAAAAACCCTTATCAACTTTTGCTGACCTATGTAGATCTGTGTCTTCGAGACTAGGAGTTTGAGGACCTGAAAGAGTGGGGTGAACTACATACAGCTGTAGACAACTTCACTTCAGTTTCAGTGTACTTTATACATCAATGTAACAAGGAAAGCAGTTATCCAAGGAGGGTCATGTTCAGAAAAACCATGATCAGAATGGTGTAAATAAATGTCAGTAAGCACATACTAAATATTAACCCAGAGCAGCCCTTTCCCCGAGCATTCTCAGGACAGACTAATTTAAACACCAGTGCCTTGCACATTCTATAGATTATATATGGGAAAGCACAACGGCAGAAGGCCGTATCTAGATTCAGGATACACTGACCAGATTGAGTTCTATAGCTGTGTTCTGATATCCGACAAGAATAAACACATTTTATAAACTGAATGTAAATGTTCGTCACTGGAGGCATGAAGCCACGTCCAGGGACAATCCAGGAAACAAAGTGCACCGGAGGCAAAAGACCCTCTGCCTATTTTCTTGGAATCTCTCTCATAGTTCCTCAAGGAATTGTTCACCATGGCTCATTCTTTTGACTGTGTTCTGACACTTCTAACACCAATCATCGACTGCCTGCAGCTCCTCAAGGAGGGTTGGAGGCTCACAGATCTTCCCTCATCCAGGGCAGAATGCTGATAGAGCCAATCCTGTGCAGATCGTATGCAATTAATCACAGGTGCTGCAAGCTCACGGGTGTGATGGTCAGGATGTGCCCAGAGGACAGCATTTCACAGCACTCCCTCCCATGTTGCCATGTTCCTGTTCTTAGGCTCTCTCTCTCTCCCTCTCTCTCTCTCTCTCTCTCTCTCTCTCTCTCTCTCTCTCTCTCTCTCTCTCTCTCTCTCTCAATGCTCCTCCTCCTACTGATGTTTCATAAGCCTAGGAGGATGTGAAACAGAAGTTCCGTTTATGGCTGAACACTTAATGGTTGCTTATTTTCAGCACTTGAACCTCTTATGTGATCTTTATGTGGTGATTGCTGTCCATTGCCAAGGGAGGCTTCTCTCATCAAGCCTAAGAGAAACACTAATCTATGGCCATAGGCATCATAAGTATTTCAAAACAACATGATGAGCATCCTTTCATTGATCAGGTATCTTGTCTCTGTAGGTCCATGAACCAACCCAGTCATGGACTTTTAACCATTTGTATGGTATCATAAATGGATTCCCTTTGTTCAGTCAGAAGCATTTGCCCTCCTATCCAATAAGAGTCATGCAACTCCTGCACTAGTTTGTTCATCTTGCATGGCAGTTGGATGTATAGTACATGGGGCCCACAGCTAGAAAATACTGTTGATGCTTTTCCCTGTACCCAGGCGTTGTTTATAAATTTCAGCATTATGGATATAAAGGCCCTATTCTTGAGAACTTAGAGACAATCTGTAGGCTTCTTTCTATGAAGTAAAGGATAAGCTTTATTGCTCACCTTGCTAGGAGAAAGCATTCCAGCCAACTTCTTATCTGTCAGTTTCCTTTTCCATGTCATTGTTTCTTCCTCTTCCACTTCCTCATCTTCCTCCTCCTCCTTTCTAAAATCAAAAAAGTGATAACATTTGGTATTTAGTCAATTTAACTTTGTTTTATCAGTTTTAGCTTAAGTAGTCAGAACCTATTGTTTCTGTTACAGAAGTCATTCAGGTGGAGAGAGTGTAGGCCACAGAGGAGAAAAAGGTTTGCTGATTAGAGTTAGGACTACTTGTGAACTCTGTTCTCCTTCAGTGTCTTTCCTAAAGGTCCAAGGGTTCCATCACTGACTGTGGATATCTTGCTCGCTCCTTTCTTTGCACTGTGAAATTGTATATTCTCTATTTTCTTCTGAGGGAAACTCAACTAAGTTACCTCTGTCTCCAATGGCTTTCCTTACACTATTGGATACATTTGTTATCTTTGTAGTATTCCAATAACTCTTTAAAGATCTCCCTGTGCTCTGGGATAAGTATATGCTGTGATGATCCCCTGGGGCATGGGCACTTTTGCCTTTAGGCTGATGTGTTCTTTGTATTTGATGTGTTCTTTGATTAGCATTGAATGACTAAAACCATCACAATGGGGGTGCCCTCTCCCCACCCGTGCCTGTTTTTGAGAAGGACTTCACTTTGTAATTATCTCAAACATTCCCTGTTTCCTCTTTAAAGCAAAACTTCCTCCAGATACATAAATTTACTGTCTTTTATGGAAATGCATTTATTAGCAAGGTTATTTTTTGGAAGACTAATTTGACTTTTTCTTTTTAAATTTCTGAGATTATAATATAATTGTGACATTTCTTCCTTCCATTTCCTCCCTTCAACCCCTCTCACAAACAACTCCACATTCTTCTTCGAATTCATGGCTTTCCTTTTCACGTTACTGCATGAATATATGTTTATATACTCATATTCCTAAATAAGACATGCTCAGTTTGTATAATGTTACTCATATGCATGTTTTCAGGGCTGACTATCTGGTATCAACTACATCTGCTCCCAGCTTTCCCCAGTTACCTATATTGTTTTTGTGTAGGGTTGAGGCCCCAGGGGCTTTTCCCTGTCCACTTTGGCACAACCATGGGTGTTGCCTTGCTCAGCTCCTGTTTCAGTAGTTATGTTGGTCAGACTTTAAGGGTGTAGCTCCTGACATTGAGATTGTTAGGAGACACAATCTCACAGCAGACTCCCTAAACTTCTGGCGGCTACTATCTTTCTCCCTGTCTTCTGCCTGTTCCCAGAGCCTTATGTGTGTGGTTGTGGTTTATTGATGGATGTATCTATTGTGACTGGGCTTCACAGTTCGTCTGTTGCAAAGAGAAGGTTCCTCGATGGGGGAAAGTATGTTCCATTTTCCTCTGGTTTTACATATATTGCAAATAAACATAAATGCATAGGGCACATCTGTCACATGCTCACATTCCCTAGGCTTGGATCCCTGGGTGCCCTACTTTGTTTCTGTTGCTGTGAAAAAGACCAAGACCAAAAGCAACCTGGGGACGAAAAGGTTTATTTCGTTTATACTTACAGTTCACAGTAATTGAAGGAAGTCAGGGCAGAATGCTTACTGGTTTTTTCCACCTGGCTTGCATAGCTTGCTTTCTTAAATATCTCAGGACCATCTGCCTGGGGATGGAATTTCCCACAATGGACACCCACCCACAATAATAATTTAGCAAGAAAATGCCCACAGGCTTGCTTAAAATCTGATGGGAGTACTTTCTCAGCTGAGGCTCCTTTTCTGTTTGTAGATGATGCTAGCTTATGTCAAGTTAAAAAAAATTAGCCAGAATACTAGGTCAGAATGTATCAATGTTAAGGCCTTTGAGATTTTTTTTTAAATCATTGTTTGGCTAGGGAGATGAATCAGTCTCATTTCATTTTGAGGAGTCTAGCAAGTTCCTCTAGCCATTGAGGAAATCTGAATGGAGAACAGACTCCATGGGTACCTTAGAACAGGGTGGTGGAAAAGTACTTTCTTAACCTCACAAGCAAGTTCAGATTTATAAAGCACAAGACCAAGGTGACTGACTGGATAATTAGTCTCCCCCCACCCTTTACCTTCTGTGTGCTGTCCTTTTGTTTCTTCCTTTGCCTCAGAAAGCACATGCCTTTTAACCTGTGTCCAGGAAGTTCCTATTGCTTATCTTCTGCCAGTACCTTAATATGAAATAAGAGTCTTAATAACTCACTTTGAAGAGGCAAATATTCCTTTATTTCTTTGGTACTTTTTTTCTAAATAAATATTCAAATGACTTGCTTCAACTTAAAGTTTGATGATTATTTTAAACACACACTCAGTGTATGTGTGTATGTGCCACACAGTTCTCTGTGGTATGAAACTGTTTGGCAAGAATGGAAAAGAATGGGCAAGAATGGAAATCTGAGCCAATGTATAAAGTTGAAATTTGATGTCAAGAGTGTGACAATGTGAGATAGTGAGGAGGTAGGAGGTGGTGGTGGTGGTGGGGCTCTAGAGTGTACCAGAGACCTAGGAGATGAGAGACTCTCAGGACTCAACAACAGTGGGGAGAAGGAACTTGTAGAGTCCCCCTCCAGTAGAAAGACAGGACATCAAGTGGAGGGATGGGGTTACCATCCCACAGTCAAAAACTCTGAGCCACAATTTTTCCTGCCTAAAAGAGCTGCAGGGACAAAATGGAGAAGAGACTGAGGGAAAAGAGGTCCAGTGACCAGCCTAAATTGGGATCCATCTCCGGAAACTCCAAGGCCTGACACTATTACTGATGCTATGGTGTGCTTACAGACAGGAGCCTAGCATGGCTGTCTTCTGAGAGACCCAACAAACAGCTGGCTGAGACAGAAGCAGATACTTACACCCAACCAATATTTACTGAAGTCAGGGGGTCCTGTGGTTGAATTAGGGAAAGACTGGAAGAAGCTGAGGAGGAAGAGGGTGACCCATACAAAGACCAGCAGTCTCAACTAACCTAGACCCCTGAGATCACTTAGACACAGAGACACAAACCAGGCCCCTGATCATAGGCCCCTGACAAGTACAGCAGAGGACTGCCTGGTCTGGCCTCAGGGGGAGCAAATGCACCTAACCCTTGAGAGACTTGAGGCCCCAGGGAGTGCGTAATGCCTGGTGGGAAGGTGGGGTTGGGGTTTGTATGTGTGTGGGTGTGTGTGTATATTCTCTTGGAGATGGGGGAGGAGGAATGGGATGAAGAACTGTGGGAGGATGGACTGGGAGGGCAGTAATGACTGGACTGTCAAAAAATAAAAGTATTAATAAGAAAAAGAGAAGAAAGATAAGAGAGATGAGAGGGGCGATGTAGATCCTGGTGCCTAACTCAAAGCACAGAGGGATCTTCAATGGAAAAAGAGGCACAGTAGACACCAGCTAGAGTTAATGCATACACAATCCTTGAGACCTCTCAGGCAGAGTCATAATAAAGACAAAGGTAGATGGGAGAGCCTTCTATTGTAGGCTATGCTTACTATCCTTTACTTAATGCCTATTTATTTGTTTGGGGATGTTGGGGATTATACCTGGGGCCTTGTATACAAATGCTTAAGGACTGAACCACATTCTCAGCCCATAGATAACCAGTTATATAAAAGGAAAAGAAGAAATAAAAGGACTGAGAAAAGTTGACCTGTATAAGAAGGTACATCCATCAACCTGCTTCCCCAGTGACTGGACCACACAGAGTTGGTGTTTGTGAATCATCCACTTCCTTGATTTTTCTAGGCATTTCTACCCATAATTTCTTTTAAAAATGAGATCAAAGATGCCTACCCAATTATTTTGGAAGCAAAGAAGGGATCTAGGAAATAAGCAAAAGGATTAAAGACCTAGTAAACAACAAGACACCACAGGAGTTCCTCATGGTTATATTACAGAAACAGTTTAAAAATATTAGATGGGTTCCCACTTAGTCAGGGAGTCTTCTGTAGATGCTGTTCAGCAGAAGGACTACAGTCAGCTATCTGGAATTTTTAAAATTTCAGTGTTAATAGTATCAAGCCAGTCTAGGCTCTCAAGGCTAGACGCTCAGGGGCTTTTTTCATAATATCTCACAACAAAAGAAGTCCAAGCATGGGTGTGTTTGTTCCTGGTTGAACTTTTAATTAGAATGTAACTGAACATCTTGTGAGAATAGCCACAAAGCTGACAGGTTGCATTTTTTTTCCACTGTGAGGATGTTTCTATGCACTTATACGCACATTTAAGTAAGTCCAATGTAAAACATCATTCCTAAAAGGCAATTGCTGTCCAGGATATTTTGAGTAGTTGGATATAGCAAGAGGCACCTTACTCCCAGAACTTTTTCTAAACAAATGAACTTTTGTCACTCCCATTATCTGAAGAGGGAAGAGATACCCCTTATCAACAGACAGAAGAGTACCTAGAAACAATCATGTCTATAGTTGATAATACTGGGCTTAATTTCTTAATGGAAGACAATATTTGCTTAAGTACTATTTTATGCTAAGTCCTTGCTATGCTTTAGTCTGTACAGTGAACTAACATATTTTTAGCCTTAATTTTACAGATAGGAAACACTGTTGGGAAGATTAACTGATATGCATGAGTTCTACAGGTGGTAGGTTGTAGATACAGATTAACCTTTTTTTTCCCCTGCAAACACTGCAACGTGTATACACTCATGACATTAAACAAAGCAAGAATGACAAGCTATACAGTGAAACTATACCAAGTTCAGAAGTAGGAATATTTTGTTTGGAGGAAGATTATCATTGTTCGTAATCTCTCAGCTCATAGGCTTGTGGGTAAGCGGAAGGGAATCTCGAAGTTCTCTTACACTGTTGTAGCACTTGTACTACTGTTCTATAAGAAGGACTCACAGGCTATGTAGTGTATCCATTAGTGATATTAACTGCAGTTAATATGGGACTTCCATCCTAGGCCTGGTACCAAGAGCTTTATTTGTAAGAATTGGATCTGCCTCATGGTTCATAAGGCTGCTGCTATTACAGATGGAAAAATCAACTCAGAAATCTTAAGTTGCTTCCCAGTGATACTTGCCTATCTATGGGGATAGAAGTAGTCCAGATCCATATGTCTCAAATGTATTCTAAATCACTTTCCAGTGCATTTTCCTTTATCTTACTTCTAGCCTAAGACAAAACCAAGCAGCAGTGTATGCATCTAGCTGCCAGTAGGAAAGGCTGACGGTGGTGGATGAAGAGTAAACTTCTCTCAGAGCCTTTGGAAATCCTGAGGAGCTTTGACTGAGGTGGAACCTCAGACATAATACATAAGTTTTTTGTTTTAGAACATAATGATTGAAGATAATTTTTCTCAAGCACTTTGATTTGATGAGAGTATTTTGTACTCCAACTGATGAAGCTATCTTATCTGATAATGAAATAATTAATGTTCAGCCACTTAATTTAAGAAGAAAAGAAAACTCAAAGCAGTGTAAGAAATTGAATTTATATTTGCAGAATAGGTTCCTTCAGTGTATTTATCTTTACAGAGCTCAATGTCATTATAACCAAATTATCAGAGCATACTCATCTTTTATATAAATGGAATTTCTTACCTCATTAATGGAATAAAAGTTACATCTAATAGGCAAAATGCACAAACTCTACTTTCAGTGTTTCTTAGAAGGCTAATCATGTTACAAAAACCCAACTGCTGGTATATATACTCAATGTGCCTCTGAGTTCAACAGGCATTCATGAAGTTTTCAACACTAGTTATCTTCACTATAAACTTCACAATAACAGGGTAATATCTGACTACTAAATATGATTATTATTTTTATAAATTTCCTAATGATGGGTATTTAGAAAGTAATTTCTACATGTCCAATCAGTGAATTCCGTGAGTTTGAAATTAATCAGGTTAAACTTCAAGTTCTTTATTGGTTGTAAGAAATAAAACCATGTAAAAATATTGGTTCTACCAAATAAAAATCACACTATATTTTTAGAGACCTTAATTTATAAAACACTTGGACCAAAATAATTTTGAGCAAATTTTAGAGAGGTCAAGTGATATATTCAAGAGAACATAGTGATTGCCAACCAGTACTCAAATTTATAATTTCTAAGTAGAACCACTATATTATTCCTATCAATAGCATTGCAGTAATTTCTATTCTAATGTTCATTTATTGTTGGTAGAAATAGTGAACAAGACTAAAGCAAATAAACTCTGGACACTTAATAACTGCATGGTTTAGATATAAGTCTGAGTCACTGAAGTCATACACACACAAAGAACATTGAATGTAATCAATAATCATGTGTAAAGTATAGAAGACAAAACTTTCAGTTCAAGATGGAGTAACTTGAATCAGATTTCTTGTCCTGCCTGAAAGAACTAAAATTTGTACAAAGTGATGGTGGTTTCTAAGCCATGGGGAGCAAGCACCAAAGGACAACCATCCTTGGGAGATGGCACTGAAAGTAGGAAGTACCCTGTATTCTCCTGGAATGTTTTCAGACTATGGCATAGGAAGGCCATGCATGTGAGGCCTCTGTGCTCTCCCTAGTGGGGGAACTGGAACTGAGACTCTGAAAGCCAAGGTGGATGGATTCTCTAAGGATGAGAGTTAGGCATAGGAAGAAGTCCGAAGGGGTTCCTTTGAGTCTTCAGGGAAGGTTGCCACAAGTGCTTACATATAAGCGAAAATATTAGGAACAACCATTGAATCTCTTTTTAACACATACTGATTTATTTTTCCATGGCACAGGGTAGAAAACATGATTTATGTGGGCTTTGTGTAGAATACTAATGTAGAACTTGGGATTAGCACTGGTTCTGGGATGATCTAAAGAAAGCTTCTTAAAAGCAAGACCCCCAAGTAATCTGTTTTAAAGTAAATTTACCATGTCTCAGGGCAAGAATATAGATAAAAACAGCCAGTAGTGGCCAAAATAAAATTCACCATATCTGGCACCGGATGAAAATCACCAGGCATGCAACGAAACTGAAAAATATAACCCACATGAGGAGAAAAGCCAATCAATTAAAATGATTAGAATGAACAGAGATGATAGTCAGCAGACAAAGAAATGAAAACAATTATTATAACCACATTCCATATGTTCAAGGAGACAGAGGCAAGATTGGACTTCATAAGTATGGATGTAGAAAATATATAAGATCCCCCAAAGTAGATAAAAAGACAGCAATAGTGGTCAAAATTAAAATTACATTTCAGGAATATTAATGATGGATAGCAGGAAGCTAGGCTTTCAGATCCTGAAAATATGTTATATCTCAGTTTGAGTGGTTTTATATGGATGTGCCATACATTGAACTATACACTTAAGATTTGTATAATTTGTATCTGTTAAATATCAAAAACATTCCCTCTGCTCAATGCTGCTTACAATGCACTTCAATCAAAATTACTAAGGAGATATTTTATTCCTTAAAAGTATCAAAGAGGACGCATGTGCTGTTGAGTCTGTAAAATAATTCTGACAGAAGACAGAGATTAGCTATCAAGGAGTTGTTAGATGTTAATCGCAACATCATTTAATCTTCCATTTTAGTTCCATTAATACTGACTGGTCAAGGAAGACAGGACTTAGATGCTCACTGGTTGCCATCCATTATGACTTACTAGTGCTTGACCATGAAAGCATGTATGAAGGCACAAGTCAAAAGCAAAACTACAAAATCAATGTGATTTTACTTATGCATTTAGAAGAGGGATGGAGAGTAAATCCTTATGACTAACTTAAAGTAGTAGGAAGTCTGTACATGATAGACACAACTTGATGCATAATAAATGTGATCAGGAAACTGACCCAAGGGATAGTATATGGGCACAAAGGAGTACGAATGGAGCCTGGACTATTTTTGACCTTTAGAAGGGAGGCTAAACTATCAATAAAGTAGCCTACTTAGTGAGTAGTGCTCAGTAGGTACTTTCTAAAGGATTTCTATGTTTGAGATTTGCTGTAAACTGAATGACTGAAGATTGTTCTAGAGTAAATGGTGTTTCTAGCCATCAGGTACAGATGCCTTTATTTAGAATGCATCTCATCTGGAAATCCAGTAGATGAAGCTATGAATCTCTTGAACAAGCCAGACTTTTTCCCCCTTCATATGATTAACAGTGACACTCTGAATTTGATATCACTTAAAAGAAGTCAGCTATGTTGCTGGAGAATCCTATGAGAGTTGCTACTCTAACTGGGCATCCCAGAAGTAATTGGGTTACAACATCAGAAATCAGTACTTCTCTAATTCTGCCCACCACCAATGATCCTCCTACTTTATGTAGATAGCTTTCTGTATTTTTTTTTTGGGGGGGGGATTATTCTGAAAATTACTTTGGGTATCTCTGGGTATTCATGATTGAGATTTTCTTTGTCATATAGTGCCCATTTGTTTTTCTTCTTTCTGGTTGTTTGATATTAATATCTTGGAAGCTGTTGTGGGCAGGTTCACGTGGATCTTAGCACTGAATGGCCTCCCTACCATTTGCTTTCGTGACCTTGTTGGTCTTTACTCCTCTTACTGTAGGGAGCTTAGCCATGCATTTTTCTCTAGCTGATAGGGCATGTATGTCACCTTGATTAGTTTTGTTTCTTCTCTTGATCCTGTGCTTTTTTGACCCAAGAACATAGGCAGAATAACTTCTTGGATTAGAACTTGGGATATGGGGTGGGAACCAGTTTAAGCTCTTAACTGTTGAGTCCTGAACCAAAGATCTTGGCTCCAAAAGCATTCCAGCAGACTAGGTCCAGCCTCTCCTGTGGCAATCCAACTGACAGAGAGTAAAGCTCTGCAAAACAACACTAGGTACTGGCTCCACAGTGATGTTAGGACAGAAGGATTAAAGCAGAGCAGTAGGAGTAGGAGGAGCCAAGCAGACTTGGATTAAATTGTGTGGTGTTAATAGAGCTTCAGTTCTGAATTTTGTGGGATCTTGCCAATGCCTGATGGGAGCAATTTGGTTCCTGTGTTGTGGCGATTGCAAGTTTCAGTGTTCTTGTAATTTCATGTAAGCTGGGGACAAGGAAGGACAAGGAAGAGGAAAAATGAGCTAAAGAAACAAAACAGGGTCAGGATGGCTCTTTCATTTGGGCAAGCAAATTATATCATCAAAAGCGCCCCTGCTATAATGGCACACTAGAGATGTACTTAATGGACTTCAAGATTCAGGCTAGAGAAACTGAGGGAACTCTTTCAGTCAACCTATACTCTACTGCCTAAGCAAATGCTGCTTGGTCTGAACCATAGGATTTTTGTGATTGTTCATAACACCACATTAGGTAGCAGTAGATAATCCATATACTTGCCTATGAGTCCCTTTGAATCCATTTTAGTGTGGATTCAATTTGTTCAGCATAAGACTTTTAATCCTTCAGGGTTACTTGTCTGCTACTCTGCCTGTGCTCAAATATGTGTCTATTCTTTTCATTCACATTTTGATGTCCTTTTGGTCACGCCAACAGTTAAGTGGATTTATTTCTATATCCTTTTCTGATATACTTTTAGTCTCTCTTTCATTTGCCTTTGGCATCAGTTTCATGCTAACTTTAAAATTTCAGGATCTTTGTTACATGAATTTCTGATTCTCTTTTGGTAATCTGTTTGTGTTGTGGTAAATCTCCAACCCAAATAAGCCCAGGCAATGAGAACACAACACAATTAATATGAAGACATGTTGTGAGCCTAGATTGGGCAGATCAACCACTACACTACCATCTTCCCCATATAAGAGCCCCCTTAGAACCTGAGGTTTCTCCAGGCCAGCTGCTTCTGCTCTACTTTCCTTCTTCCTCCTCCGTTGTCCCCAAAACCTTCAGCTCCACTTTCCCCCTCTTTCTCTGCCCAATCACTGGCTCTAGCCTTTATTTATAAATTAAAGTGTGAAGAAGGTTTACAGGAAATCAGCTGAGTGATGACTCTTTCCTTGTTTGAAAGCCCTCACCAGAGAATGGAATTAACATCAAATACTATTAGCTCCGGGGCTATTCACAACATTTTTGTTTTGAGACAAGACCTTAGTAAGTCTCCTAATTTGGCTTTTCCCTCATGTCAGTTCTTAAGTTTTAGCATCCACATGCTATGATTCTAGCCACGAACCATGCTTAACTTCTCATCTTTGGTGTGTTTCGTGCATGTTTTCTGTATCAAGTCTTTTACACATGTTTCTTTTTAATCTTTAAAAATATAAAACAGAAGGCTAAAAGGTGGAACAGTTAGGAAAATGTTTGCTGCAATCCCAGTGGTCATGTAAAAGCCAGGCCCAGAGGTCTTTACCTATAATCCCATTGTTGGAGAGGCAACAGTGGGAAGATGTCTGGGATTTGTTAGCCAAATCAGCTCTGGGATCAGTAAGAGACAACTATCTCAAAGCATATCAGAAAGAAATTGAGGAAGACACTTGATGTCAACCTTTGGCTTGCATATGCATACTTACCTCCACACATAGGTATACACACATGCCACATCCACTCCAGTGAAGGCTGTTTGACAGGCCTAAAGGCTTGGACGCAGTCCCAAGGCAAAGATTTTCACGGAAACTTAGCGTCCTGGAACCTTGGCATTCCTATAGCAGGAATGCTCCAAACCTTTCCCTGTGTTAGTCAGTGTATGGATCTGTGTGCTTTCTTTCAGTATTATTTTATTATAGGTGCCTCCAAGAAATGATTTTACAAATACCTAAATCAGGTTGAACTTTACTTCCTGGCCTTCACCAATGTCTTAGACAGTCCTTGAGCTGACCCTGGGCTTGGAATTTTGTAAGAATGTTATTCATCCAGACAAAGTGCCCCAGTATTGACAGTAATCAGGCATCACAGTTTGCCGGATAGGAGCTAGTATTTTCAGGGCTAGTTCAATAGTAAACTTAGACTTCTCATTACAGACATGAATGGCAGCCTACATTACATAATAGTAGAAAGAAGGTGGGTTGTGGTTTTAGGAGGAACTGAAGTATTGTATTATTCATGAAAGGGTTAGTATAATGGAATTCCCCTGGTGCATGTTTTTCACTAAGCCCAGAGGAATAGTATAATTAGGTATTTACTAAGGGACCCCTGGGTTTAACAATAGATTAGCATTGCATCAGACCATTCACCTGGCTCCCATGGTTAGCTGATCTTAGATAGGGCTGTTCCTAACTCAGTTGTAAACACTGCCTGGCTCCTGCCATCTTTTTTTTTTTTTTTCCTTTGTCTTTCCTTTCCTTTCCTTTTTTTTTTTTTTTTAATTTTTATTAGGTATTTTCCTCATTTACATTTCCAATGCTATCCCAAAAGTCCCCCATACCCCCCTACTCCCCTACCCACCCACTCCCCCTTTTTGGCCCTGGCATTCCTCTATACTGGGGCATATAAAGTTTGCAAGTCCAATGGGCCTCTCTTTCCAGTGATGGCCGACTAGGCCATCTTTTGAGACCTATGCAGCTAGAGACAAGAGCTCCGGGGTACTGGTTAGTTCATATTGTTGTTCCACCTATAGGGTTCCCACCATCTTTTTATGTATGCATTTTCTTTGTTTTGTGTGTGTAAAGAACCATTATACATCTCGATGTACCTTAGCTGGTGTATTCGCCTAGCTTTCTTGTGTTTCTTCTGTATTATAAGTCTGGTGCTCACTTTGAGAAATTACATTCAGATACAATACTCCTGTGTGTTCGTGACTGTTTGTCACCCTTTTTGCCAACTCCCTGCCCACCTGTACCAGGACTCTGATTCTCCCGCAGAGGGGCCGACTGAGGCCGGTCTGCACGCGCTTGTTTTTGTGCGTACGCGGGCGTGCACACCCACACCCATCCACCCTACTTTTTTTTTTTTTAATATTTTATTACGTATTTTCCTCAATTACATTTCCAATGCTATCCCAAAAGTCCCCCATACTCTCCCCCCCACTCCCTTACCCCCCCACTCCCACTTTTTGGCCCTGGCGTACCCCTGTACTGGGGCATAAAGTTCTTGCATTGCAAGTATGAGGACCTGAGTTTGAACCCCAGAATGCATGTAAAAAAAAATCCAAGTGTGGTTGCACATGCTTTTAACACAGCACTGAGGAGGTAGAGACATTAGCATCCCTGGAACTGGCTGGTTAGCCAGTCTAACTTCCTTGATAAGTTCCATGTCAGTGAGAGACCCTGGCCCAAATCAAAGGTAAAGGGAGCCTGTAAAATGGCGCTTGAAATGCCTTTGGCATGTATGTGTGCAACACACATCCATGAGCTTGACACACACAAGAATATGTATAGGCAGGTGTGTGCATGCACAAATACACACTTGTATCTGTAATTTCTTATTGTTTAGGGGTTGGGGTAGGAATTTTTTTTATTCAATGTGTATTTACTATGTATTTTACAGTTTATTTGCTATTTTCGCTTTCTCTTGGTATTGTCATTGCTGTTTTCAAAGATTTTCCTTGCCAGATAGCATGGAGTACTCTAGTCCACCAAATATTGGAGTCATGGCTTAGTGGTCTGCTTTATTGAAACATTAAGGATGTTAGCCTTCTAGTCTACTCTATGGGTTCTTAGTATTTACCCACACATCTAGGGATTTTCTAGAAGACCTAAGGTGTGTATAACTGTCAAGGGATACATGGCAGGGTTATTAAGAAGGACCAAAGGAACAAGATAGGTTTAAAAAAATAGTTCACACACAGATTTCCTTATGTCCTATTGCTTCTGCAAGGAGACACATTTCTTTATGTATTTCTTTCCACAGCAGTGAAATACTACAAAAGCTATCATGGATATTGCTGCCAAGGGAAACCCATTAGCCACTGGGTTCCTGGCTAAGGGTCCTAGAGATGCTTTGAATGTTGCTGTAAAATTGACGTCAAGAAGCAGAAGAAAGCTCCCCTGCTCCCCTGCTACCCAAAGGGTTCAGTTCAGGTGTTGACCACACAGTTTACTAAGGAAGCATTTGTGGAGACATGCTCTTCCAGCTTCTGGTGGCCAGCAATTTTGAATCTTATTGCAGACAAATCAATCCCTGCCTCTCTCTGCCCAGGGGCACCTTCTTTATGAAATTTCGTTTTACTTTCCTTTCGCAATTGTGACTATCATCCCCTAATTTAGGGTGATTTCATGCCAAGATGCTTAACTGCATCTGTAAAGACTTTTTTTTATTTTAAATCCAAATAAATCACACTCACGTGAGTTTTGGGAAGTTAGGAGTTGAACATGGATTTTCAGGGCCCACCCATTCACTTGCTTATAGTGTTGAAGGTGTTTACTGGGGGCTTATCACATGCCCCCCCCCAGTGATTTGTTATGTACCAAACCTCTACACTCCCAGAAGAAAAGCCATTGTTCACTATAAATTACAGTACTTAAATAAATAATGCAGGCAAGTGAACTTCCTGTACTAGTGAAGGGCCTGTCTGAATGTCATATACTTATTGCCACACAAGCACTCTCCTTTGCAAGTAGGCCTTAAAGAGAGCAGCAAGAGCTCTTCTCTGTGCATTCCATCTCCTTTGCCCTTAGCGAAGGCATCTTAGCAGCAAACCTTTTACTAGGACCCCATGGTACATGGACTAACGTGTACTATTGACCTCATTCATATACTCGAGGATGAGGATCGTGGATTTAAACAGCTGAAGCTAATTCTGCTAACTGTATAAAGGTGTTTGGGCAAAGCAGCTGCTCAAATGTCTTGCCAAGAGGTGGAGCTTTTGGATGGAACCTCCAGTTTTGAATGACCTTAGTCTCTGCATTGGTAGTACAGAGCCAGGTGGAAGCACGATTAAAGATTTTCTCATTGGAGAATAAATCCATTTCCATAGGTAGCTCTCTCTTAAACCCCAGACAATCCATCCAGTTACCACAATGCTCTTATAATTCATGGCCCCACTGAGGGGCGTGCTAAATGTTCAACAGTCCCAGAGTCTGAGTTTAGTTCATTGTTCAGAGAAATCTCCTCTGATTTCCACTGAGCATCATTAATGTTAAGGTTGAAGCAGTCCAAAGCAGGCACTATTAGACTTCAGCCAAGAACCAGATATGAGCAACTGGGATCTTGTTCAGAACTTCAAAAATGGCAGTAGCTTTTTCTCTATTGTAGCAAAAGCAAAGCTCAGTGGTGCTAGATAGCTACACTGAAAGTCAGAGTAAGAGGCTCCATTAAGATATCTCTCTCTCTCTCTCTCTCTCTCTCTCTGTCTTTAAAAAAAATTCAGAGATTCCAAATTGACCCATTCTATAATATGGTAGGAAATCATTAGCCTTTAAGGGTCAGACATTTTATTTGAACATGAACTCATTAGTAGGCTGAAAAATGCTTCTCAAAGCTACAGGTGTGCATGTGCATTGTTTATTTTTTGAGTTTTCTCTCTCTCCCAGAGACTCCATAGGCTCCAGAGTAAAGCATCAGTTATGGGGATTTGCTGACACCTCCCTCCCCATGCATGGCAAAACGCAAAGGGACTTGTAACATTCCCCCCTTTGGAGCTTTTCTCTTTATAACATTCATGAAACTATAATTTTATAATCCCATTTTTTTATTATGTGTGCATAAAATAGATACAAAGCCATTTGTATTTTTATGGGATGTTTTGCTTCATCCTTAGCAGTGAATTCAGCATTTACAGGGTTAAGGTTACAGCTGTTGGGCATGTCTGCTGGGATGTAAAGAAGTGGGCATGTTGGCCTTTTGTTTGGAGTTGAGAACAGTTAACCAGGCAATTATTATTGTCTTTAATTCATTCAAGGCTCTCCTTTGGGAACATTTGGGCCCCTTCTATTTGGAGAAGAGCTCAAAAAGCTAAACCCTAACTGGACATATTTCTTTTCCATTTTAGCTAACATGGTCCAAAGAAACAGTGAAGACAAAGTGTCAAGTCCCTTAGGATGAATTTTAACAATTTTCTATGGAATTTGGAAATCCGACTAATATATTTACATTTTAAAATAGATGAAAGATGATCTGTTGATTTGAACATGGTTGGCACCCTAATCATCAAAGCACTAGAATTCAAGTCATGTATTTTCTTCTGTTTTTTAAAATAATTCCTTAGCCACAGTCAGTGAGTGGCATTTGTGCTTGTGAGTCCCAGAGCCATGGTGATTTTAGGGATACTCAAGGCCACACACATTTGAAGGTTGTTTAGAAAAATACACAGGACCTATGTAGTTTGAATCTTAGTTCAAGTTCATTGTGGAGAAAGGACATGTGATTCAACCATCATAGGAAAGGCAGGTGACTTCAGAGAGATACCAATGCTGTTTCTCTTCCATGAGGCTTGTCAAAGGGGTACTCATGTGTTCTACCCTGGAGAAGAGGTAATCATATCCTGAGAACCACCTTGTCTCCTCAAGGAGCCAGGACATCTATGGACCACTTTGTGGCATTGTGATTGAGACAGTGAACAAGGAGACAGCATCTAAAGCAAGACTGTTTAATTATGCATATATCTGTAACATTCCTTTGGACCCAATTCTTCCTCTATTTCAGGCTCAAGTTCACACAGTTACCCCTCAATTACAAAAATTTATGTCCACTCAACCCCTCTGTTCACCTTCCCAACATGGCCACACTGAATTCTTTTCTGCTTTCTATGATCATCTGCTTCCCTGTGTTTGTGTGTGTGTGTGTGTGTGCCGGCTGCAGGATGACACTGGGTGTCTTCCTCAAACATTCAGTTCCTTTTCCTCCTCCTATTATTAATTATATTATTATTTGAAACAAGGTTTCTCACTGAACCTGGAACTCACTGATTCAGCTACAATGGCTGCCAAAAAAAGCCCATATATCTTCCTTTTTCTGCCCTGCACCAACACTGAGATTGAAGGTGCATGCTATCTCATGCAGTTTTTTACACAAGTGCTGAGGATCTGAACTTGCTGTGCTAGCTCCACTCTAAGTCTCTTTGCAAATCAGGAAAAGGTAACCAAGCCTAGCTTGTTTGGGCTTCCAGAGCTCAGGTTTCTACCCTCAAATCTCTGATTATATGCCATTGTCTTCTATTTAGATTCAGACCCTGGGGAGGGGAGAAGATCATTGGGTCCATAAAAATAGAACAATGAGTCTCTTTTATTTGCATAATTAGAATACCAAATTTCTACATGCCAGTCAAGGACCAACCTTGTGAATAGAACTTGTTAGGTGGAAACTGAGTCTGGAATCATAGGGAGCAAAGATTTGCATCAAGAGAAACCACAAGCAAAGATATTTCTTCATTCAACATAGACCAACAGGGGCTATATTTGTTTTATTTCTGCTACTGTGATAAAATGCTCTGACCAGAAACACCTTAGGGGAGAAAGGGTTTATTTTACAACATCAGGTTATATTCCATTATTACATGGAAGTCAAACAGAAACTTGAAGAAGCCAGCCACACCCAAGATCAAGAGCTGCAAGGAATGAATTCATATGCTTACTGCTCAGTCAGCTTTCTCTACTTTTATATAAAGATGCTGTTCACTTTAATGCTGTGTCTTCCCTCATCACTTTCCATAATCAAAACCATCTTTTATATAACTGTCTACAGATAAACAAGGTCTGGACAATCATTTCTAAGTGATTTTAGATTGTGTCAAGTTGGCAAAACTAATCCTTAAAAGGGGACCAGTACATGAAGGTAACTGTGACTCTTCCCCAACAGAGGCTCTAGTATGTCCTGAATTCCCACACCATCTGAATCTTATTTGGAATAGCAGACTCTAGGGCAGGTGTCACAGGCTGGATGTGTTAGCTTTCCACTCAGCTAAGGCTCAAAAAAAAAAAAAAAAAAAAAAAAAAAGATAGGGTTAAAGCAAAAGAGAAGCTGTTTCCAAGTTCACAGCCATATTAATTTCAGCCCTCTTAGTCCCTTCTCTTGGGTTTTAAAAACTAACTTTAGGACAAGTATGATGATTCAGTGAGTAAAGATGCTGGCTGGTGAGCTCAGTGACCTTATGTTGATGTTTTGTACCAGTATGGTAAAAAGAACTGACTCCTTCAGGTTGTCCTCTGTCTACTATGTGTACACTGTGGCACACGTATACCTATTCATGTAAACAGACACTAAATAAATAGTGGCAATAGAATAATGATGGAGTTGCATTCTTCTGCATATAATTTCATTTAACCAGAGAAACAGAGCTGTCTCTGCCTGTCTGTGAAGAGGAATTTTGAGGAAGGGGTGCAAGAGTTTTCCTTTTTACTGTTAAAGTGCATCAAAAAAAATTGAATTCTGACTTATGAAGGATAAAATGTATTTGAGAAAGCAGGGCCCAAAGACTAGAACAAGATACCAATGGGGTTCAAATAGGGAGTTAACCAAGAAAATCAAGACCATGTTTGGCTTTTGCTTGAATCAGTTTGAGCCACAATTTTCTTAGTTTTCTAGATTATTGTTCCTCTTTCAATATGGTATTGAGGGCCTTTTAGTACCAGACCAGAACATTGCAGTCTCCTCCATAGATGGATGCTAACCAACCAAGGGCCTCTCTGGTTTGAAGTACCTCTCCCAGGCCAGGGAAATTAGTTGTCCTTGTATCATGTGCATGGAGAAGACAAGCTCTCTGTTGAATTGGCTTACAGTTTGGGGGTGTTTCTTCATCTTGCCAGAGTGGACTGCACCCCCAGAACTGAGTTTCAAGCCAGTGGGACGTCCTGAAACTAGGGAATATTGCAACTGGTTCAGCCCATTTGAGTCTAATAGGATTAAGAATTCATTCTTAAGATTTTCTGAAAAGGTAGTTAAATAAGTACATGGCAAGAAATTAAATCAGATACTAGGAAGGCTGGTGTATAAAGTCTGTAACACACAGTAGAAAGGCATGGCAGTGCCCTAGTTCCACATGAGAAATAGAATTAAGAAGGTGTGTAGAAACAAGGAGAGTCTACTAGAATCCCTACACATTTTATTCCTACACAGATGGTGAAGTCATGTTTCTTTCTAACATTTAAATTTTGTTGTTTAATAAAGGATATAGCATCACATTGGATGTAACTGCCAATGGGGGGCCATAGATTGGTGCTAGGCCTGGTGCAGATGAAAACTCTGCTGAGATCTGTTCTCTAGGATGAGTCATCTTCTTTAGTAGTGTTTTTTTTTTCCCCAGATTTAGTTGACTTTATGTTGTTTTTTTTTTTTTTTCCTCTTTTTGAAAAAAAAAGTAAGATAGACCTTGAAGTTGTGGAATATTTACTAATCTGGTATAGAAGTCATAAATGGGTTACAATACAAAATTAAATTATTTGGTTTTTAAAAGTAGGCAAGGGCCTAGGAGAGCAGGAAGCAATGGAAGGTTCTATGAAACACTTAGAGAAGACCAGAATCAGAAGTATTTGTACATATGCAAGCTGGTTGGGTTGATTTTAATCTGAAAAGAGCTGATTCAGATAACAGAGTTTATTGAAGAAAGCAATGGTTTGAAATTTTGTACAAAAATACCACTGACACCATCTATGGCTTTTTTTCTTAGCACTGAAGATGGCATGGAAAGTCTTCTGATCTCAAACTTTGATTGACTGAGATGAGGATGAGTCCTTAGTTGGGAAATTAGGGGCAGAAATCTAATAGGCTGTGAAACTAGAATCCTTCATTTAGTGCTTAGATGACCTCTCAGATGGTATGACAATAGTGTGTATAGGATATATAGACCCAAAGTCTGGGAATAACAAAGGAACAGAAGTCCCAGAAGAATGAATGAAAGGTAAAGGTCAAGTGAGAGGGCAGACATGGTCATTTTCAGTCTGAGAAGAAGTGATTCACATGGCTAGAAATTCACAGGCTTTCATACACTCAGAGGGCCAAAATAAGCTAAAAGGAAGCACTGCTCTGAGGCACACTCCATCATACCAAGTGATTTCTAAATACAATGTAAGTTTCTGAGGGTGATAATCTTGGAAATCCTGCTGAAGATATTTGTCCCAGGCTAGAGTTCAGACAGTCTCAGCCTGATCTGTGGCCAAGATAGTTGGGTATTTAGAGGAATAAACAAGCTGGCTATCATTTCTGATGAAACCACACATAGACTTTTCCTCCTCTCTCATAGAGATGGAGATTTAAAAAGAATATTTTTTAGAGGAGGTGGAAGTCATCTGTGGGTCTGATGGCTATTGTATAGGATTCACTCATGGGCTGAGAACTTGATCTGGTGGGGAGTGTGGCAGGGAGGGTAGTTTGGGTTAAGAGGCATGCATCTAAAATGGGAATTTTATATGTTTAGCTGTAGTTGGAGTGGTGAGAAGAACTTGCAAGGGTCCCTTTTGTATTTGTCCTGGTAGGTCTTTATGGTAGACCTAACCCTCAGGTTTGAGAATTAAGGTGGAGTGTGATTAGGGTGCTGATATTGATAAGCAAGTTCCTGAGAGGTTTTCTAGCAAGCTTTAAAGAGTTACTCAAAGGAGAAGGTTCAATAGGGTGGAAGCCAGGGTGAAGGAGAAGAGGCATAGCTTCCAAAGGGCATACGTATATAGACCTTGGGTATGGTTCCACATTTTAGAAGAGTGAAAAGAGTTGGGGCTACAGACATTGAAACTCAAGCACTAATTTGGTGAGGAATTGCTTTGGGAGTGAAGTATGCTTTTCCTATTTTTCCCAAAGGCTGAAGGTAATGACCTAAGGGGTATTGTAAGGTGATATCTAAAGCTTGTGAGACATGTTGAGTTGTTTGAGTGACAAAAGCTGGATTGTTAGGTCTTTGGAGGAAGTATAGACTCCAAATCTGTGAATATGTTCTGAGGAGGGTTCTTGAGTGCTATCAAAGGCCTTTTCTGTTTTCATTGGGAAGGGTCCTAGTCAGCCTGAAAAGGTGTCAGTAGGTACACATGGAGATGAAAAAGGAAAAGAGATGGGGCAGCATCCACAAGAGAGGTTCAGGGAAATCAAAGTGGTAAGGGAGACAAGGAGGCAAGGATTATCACTAAAACATGCTTTGTTAGACATTTATACTGCTATCTAACACCTTATTTGCTAATTAAAGCCAATTGTATTATTTGTACTTTGTATTATTTGTACTTTGGCATAGAGGTGAAATCCATTTGTCTGGCCTGTCCAGGTAAGTACTCTCAACTCCTGAGTGGGCAAGGAAGTAGGTGGCCTGAGAAATTTTTGAGGACTGATAGGGTGCAGAGAGGGCCTTTTTGATGAGATTTGGAAATTTCACTCTCAGCAATAGACAGGGGGTCTAAGGAACCTGTGGAGGGCTTTTCAAATAGTGGACACACACTTATGTAGTCTGCTGGGAATTCCCTTTTGGTGACCAGCAGGAAGGATGGTTTTCCCATCCTTATCAGCTTCTTCTTCTATTAGGACCTCTTAATATTAATAGATAATCAACAGAGTATCAAGGGCCTCAGAGGTTGTAAGTAGAAAAAGGGTACCCTTCTTTGCTTTCTTAGATGCCTTCATTCCTGTGCTTCTAAGCTTTGGGCTTTTGTTGACTCTTTTAATGGACGACTGAAACCTAGGTTGTTGGGACACAGCAACTTCTGTTAGCTGTAGAATAAGAGGTGTGTTTAATAGTGAGTCTTTAGATTTTAAGAACCTTCTTTTGTCCCAGATTTTTGCATGCGAGTTCAGGACAAGGGAAACATATTTGGAGTCAGTATAAATGTTAAATCTTTTATCTTTTATCAGGAGTAGAGATCTTAAGGGTAATCAGTTATGCCTTTTGGGCAGATGTGTTCAAGGGCTTTCTATAGTTTGGGCCATAGTTGTTACCAAATATCCTTATTCTATTTAGAATAAAAACTGTTGCCATCTAGGTACCCTGTGTTCTGGATTTGGAAGTACGGAGTCTTTTAAGCCTATGCAGTCTATCCTAAAACTTCCCGGTAGACATATGCAATGGGTTCTTTTATGAAGATAAGGTATGGCATTTAATGTCTTTCATTTGTATGTAGAAGTATCAAATTCACAATAGGAGGCTCTATTATGAATACTGGCTCAGTAGGACAGTGGCTGTCACTGCAGTAAGGCATGGAGGCCATCCTTTAGCCATGTTATCAAGCTGTTTAGAAGGAAATGGGTTCATGTGTTATAATAACCCTTTGATCTGATGTGAAGGGGAAGCCTAGGTAAGTCAGTGTTGATTGAGTTGAGGTTTTTCTTTTTTCTTTTGAATAACTGTGTATCCCTATGGGCCTAGGAAATTTAGGAGCGTGATGGTAACCTGGAGAGACACTTGAGGGAAGACGTATAAAGGAGCAGGTCATCTACACAGTCCTCATAGTTCTATGAGGAATGGAGAAGAAAGATCTGAAGCAAGATTCCTCCTAAAAATATGGATTGTTTTAGAATCTTTGGAAAGAACTGTCCAAGTGTGCTGTTGGAGTGATAAATGTCAGGGTTAAGTCTGGTGGTGAAAAAAAGTGACCCTAAGACCCAAGGAACAGGGATATGGTGAACAAAGCATGGTTAATTAAGGTCTGAGACATAGCATATGACATGTTACATAGATTAGAACTGAGGGGGGCATGTGGGTTGGGGCAACCAGAGTATAGAGGAACAAATGTATCCATAATGCTCTTAACATCTGGATCTAGATGTTATTATCCACATAGCTACTTGACATAGAAAATAGGAGTATTACACAGGGAAATTAAGGAAGTTGGCCTCCAGGAATTTAGAGATAAGGATGTTCTTTGAAGACCTTGGGTTCAAAGAGGGTAATGAGGCTTGCATTACAGATAAGAGATTTTTAATTTGGTGGAAATGGAATATAAATTGTTTTGATTGGTTTTGACGAGTGCCACATAGAGGAGGGGACTTGAATATTTTGGAGGGCAGAGAGAATGTTAGGTTCTGATAGACCATTGTTAGCAGGCCACAGAAATGTGTTTGAGATGATTTAGTGTCCCAATGTAGTCTGGTGTCCAGCTTGGAAATACAATTTCTAAGCACAGGTATTGGGCAGGAAGGCATGATTGGATAGGAATGGCTAAAGATCTCATCTCCTAGAGCACACAGTTCAGGGTTTTACCTTTGTAAAGGATAAGAGAGGATGCCATGCCACTGACTCCAACAACTATTGAGGTATCAGGGAAAGAGTGGTCTTTAAAATTTTGGCAAGACAGAATAAGCAGTTCCAATGTCTAATAGAAAAATAAGATATGTTCTGGCACAGGAGAGAGCTCCTCTGGGGTCTGCCAATGAGATGGTACAAGATGGAGATTGTTATGAGCCTGTGGTATGTCAGCTGGTTTCCTGTAGTAGGCTCAGATGGTTCATTGCTGCAGAGTAGTGGGCACCTTATATCATTGTTTGGCATGGATGAGTTTGATTTTTCTTTTAAGGGGATGACTTTTTCCAATGTCTAATTTATAGGCTGTGCAAGACATAGGAATATGGGGTTTTTAATTGGGGGTGGGAGGTTGTTGTTCTAAAGGCCAGGGTAAGCATACCTTAAACAGGAGCTAGAAGGTTTTTGCGATTGAACAAAGGTGATGCTTGTCTGTTAGGATAAATTGGAACCTAAAGAACTCCAGAGATGGATAGACCTGCTCTTTATTCTAGGCCTTCCTATGGCCTCTTTTATATTTTTTTCTCCCCAATCCTGTGCACCCCAGTTGTTAAGCATTTTTATGGACAGGTCTTATGAGTTTGTTTTTCAGGAACTGTGGGCATTTTTCCGTTTTTCACAGTTTTTATCTGATACCTGGTGATGACTGGGAGACAAAGTGCATTCCTAGGTAGAATCTTCCTTTGGGGGAGTCTAGATTAAGTCTGGCATATTTTTGAAGGGCTTCTGAGGTTAGTAAGGGAAATGGGTCTTCACTTGCTCCCCATCCAAGTTCTCTAACTTTACTAGAATTAATGAATTTGGAAATAGTCCTTTTCATGTCTTCTACCAGGCAAGAAAACATAGGATTTTTTTAGTCTGGTCTAGGATAGAGGGATACATAGTAGTTCTATCTTGGATCTTTCTTTGGAATTGTGGTGTCACTTAGTGGTGTGGCTGTTAACAGTGTAGAGCACTCCTGCATAATGTTGGCCTAGCTCAAATGTGTGATTGCTCTTCTGGAGTGACGGAGGATGAAAGGAAGTTGTGTATTTCCAAGTTGGATCATAAGAGTGTAATTCAAGTTCTGTTGTAAATTATGACAGATTAGCAGGGAAAGAACCCTAACTTGGTTTCAATTTGAGAAAGATTAGAAATGGAAAAAGGCACACAGGTATGAAGTATGTTTTCAGCTCCAACTACTTCTTGGAGAGGCAGATTGACAAAGCTGTCTTGAAATTGGCATGCAGAGAAGGTATGAGCAACTATGTGGGGTGAAGTGACTCAAAGTCACCTCAGATAGGGGTATGGAGATTGTTCAGAATTGGAACAAGGAGAGGACCCTGGATGAGTGAGGTCAGAGTCAGAGTCAAAAGTCTGAAGAAACTAAAAGGAGAGAGAGAATAGGTTGGGGGAAAAGAAGAAACACTGGACAAGCAGAGGGATGGTCTGAATAGTGAGCAAGTCAGGGAAAAACCTGGAAATAGGGATCATCAGACCGTTTGCCAAGATGGCATCAGTAAACATTGGGTGGGAGTGGAGCATTGTGATTAAAAGAGCCATTTTAAGACCAAAATTCTTACTGCCCAGTTTGTATAAAAGACCAGGTCATGCAATAGAAAGTTAGTATTTGTACTGAATATTTTGCTCTGAAGAGAAAACACTGAGATTGCCTGGGAACATCCTAAGGGAGAATACTCTGGTGTACTGATTGTCAGCACCTAGAGGGAAGAGAGAAAAGATCGGGAGGATGCTGTTTTTCTCTGGACCTCCTGCCAACCGGACCATACTTGCCCTTGGGGCTTGGGGTTGAGGTGGCACAGAATCAATGGGTCAGATTCCAGGAGCAAGCTCTTGCAAAAACACCTCATGCTCCTTTATTAATCCTCGGGCACGCCCTTTTTTAACTTCTACCCTCATCCCATTGGTTCCAAGTAAGCATCTCTTCCGAGAGGCAGTTCCCGATGGGCTGGCATTGTCTGCATCCTTTAGTATGCAATTAGGTCCTCATGAAGAAGTTGCTTTCCGGGCTGTGCGGCTGGAAGTTTATGTGGAGGCAACCGTTTGGGGCCTGCCCTTTGTCCTATAGGCATCAGAGAGGAATTAACCCTGAGTGGTGAAAGGAACCCAGAAAAGGACATTCCTACTCTGCCAGAGTCTTCTTGAAAGGGGAAAAAGGTACAAAGAACCAATTCACAAGGAGACTTTGAGAAGTGTCCGTGACAGAGCCAGTGCATTTAAGAAGTGGGCAGACCCAGCGACAGGAGTTTTGGTAAGTGAGATGTGAAAAGGAACAGTATATATGAAATAGTGTTTCACTGTCTCTTCTTTCATGATAATAGAGTGTCTTCCTCTCTAGTTAGTTTAAGCTTACAGTGTTCCTGACGGGTGATCTTTGGCAGCCAGGAGATCTGTCAAGATTGGGTTGCACGTGGGATATGTGAAAAGAAGAGAGATGACTGTTGGTGATATGTGTCAAGACTAGATGCTACTCTGGCTCTCACTACATGCTCGGAGCAAGGAGGTTTTCAGAAGGGAGAACGAGTAATCTCTTACCTTCCTCATGTGGGCAGCTATAATTTTTACAGTGCCTTAAGACTCACCAAAGGGTTACCATGGCTAGGGTCCATCAGTTGCAAATGGGAAATTAAAACTCTTCACAAAGGGCTGAAAAGGCTGACTCGTGCACACTATGATGGGCAATGGTAGTCTGGAATTTCATCTCAGAACTGTTGGGGTCCTACTGGACAGCAGCTATAGCTACAGATTTTCAGTTAGTGTGTACTGATTGGCCAGCCACCTCAAGCACCAGAGTGAAGGAAGGCCAAGGGTGTCAAGGAAAGGGCTCCCTGTGTGCTCCACAACAATAGTTGATAGACATGGAGGCTGGGATTGCAAGAAATAGTCTTAAAATATATCTGAAGATAGAGGCAAAGGCATAGTGCCAGTACTTCTTACCAGGGGCTAAGTTTTATATATGTTAGCAGAGTGGTTGAATTTCTCTCGTTTGTCCCCCCATCTGTCTCAGCAGGCTCTGGGATAGATGTCACATGGTGAACAAGGCATTTTCCCACTTAGCTAAGACTCAAAAAAAGAGTTAAAGCAAGGGAAGAATGCCACTTATGAGTTCATAGAAAATATTGTTTTCTAAGCTTGCTGCCTCAGATCTGTGGCATTAACTCTCAACAGTAACTAAGTAAGGCTGTTGATTCTGGTCATAAATAGAAAGCTATATTTACCTTAGTGTCCTCTACATTTCTTGGTTATTCAGGTGTGTTATACAGAGCTTGGCCAAACTCACCTGTAACGGCCTAGCAAAACATTTTAGCCTTTTTATCCTTTTTTTTTTTTGTGGCAAATTTCTACCTTGGCTGCTGATTTTAAGAGAACAGCTCAGGTCCTTTTTGGGATGTGGTGGAATGGGAGAGTGGTTCTAACTCTTGCTGGCCCCTGAGAGACTTCAGACTTGCTTATTTTATATTGTTCTCCATTTTATGCTCTATAAAGATTACTGTACCTTAGATTTTCTTTTTAAGAATGTTATCCACCATTGCTGTTGGAATGAAGTATAGTAGGATGAGGAGGCTCAGAGTGGACTTCAAGCTTCAAGGTGCTCTTTTGCTTTTCCCCAAACTTAAATAAATAACTTAAAAAAATAATCATTGTATTTTAAAGTGTTTGTCTGTGTGCTTGAGTGTGTGCTTATGTAGTAAATGAATGCAGGCACCCACAGAAGTTGGAGAAGGGCATTGGATCCCCCAGAACTGGAGGTATAGGTCACTATGAGCTTCAGTGTGAGTTCAGGGAGCTGAACCTGAGTCTTTTGTGAGTGTGATGTGTGCTTTTAACTGCTGAGCCATCTCCCCCTGCCCTACCTTGATGCCTGTTTTTTTTAATTAAGATATGTAACCTGAAGTCTATAGTCAGGCAAGACCCCCCGTGGAGGGATAAGGACACCAACCACCCACAAATGTTTTGACTCAAAATCTGTCTTATCGGCAAGAAGTGCAGGGGCAAAGATGGAGCAGAGACTGAAGGAATGGCCAACCAATAACTGGGCCAACTTGAGACCTATCTCATAGGCAAGCACCAATCCCTGGTGCTTTATTGATACTCTGTTAAATTTACAGACAGGAACCCAGAATAACTGCCCTCTAAGAGGTTCTACCCAGAAGAAGCAGATGTGACTGAAACATATGCATACACCCACTGCCAAATATTAGAAGGAGGTTTTAGACCTTTATGGAAAAATTTGGGGGAAAATTGAAGACCCTGAAGGGGATATAGGGACTCCACAGAAAGACCATCAGAGGCAACTAACCTGGAACTTCGGGTGCTCTTAGAGACTGAGCCGCCAAACAAAGAGCACACATGAGTTGGGCCGAGGCCTCTAGCACATATGTAGCAGAGGGCTGCCTTTTCCTGCTTTAGTGGGAGAGGATGTGCCTAATTCTGAAGAGACTTGCTGCACCAGGGTGGATAGAGTAGAGATTGCTGAGATGACTTAGAGAATATGTAGACCTCTTTTTCAAATGGCAATAGGATAAGCAATATAATACAGAGGTAGCCAGGTGTTTGGTAATGAGGAGTCACTGGACTCCTGAACATCTTAGTTGGTACTAGAGTATACAGGAGGTGGGGTTTGATTGAATGGAGGTATTTCACCTACTCTGTTTTTTATGAGGTTATCATCTTACATTGAGGAGAGATTGTCCAATGATGTATATGCATTTCAATTATCCATGTTTCTTTAAGTAACCATTCATTCATACCTCTATAACTGACTCAATAAATTTATTGGCCTGTCAAATTGGACTTGGGTAGAATCATTTCTTTGGTCTGTCATCAGTATCTATTTGGAATGGTTAGATGTCTGAACTTTTCTTCTAATGAAAAGTAATAAGACGGAATCCCTTGTATGTGATTAAGCCAAGATTTCCTTACCATTCATGGAACTTAACAACATAACATATTGCTAGTGGTATCTTGGTTTGGACTCCTAAGGTCTCCTTGAACTCTGTGATCACCATTAAAATGATTTATAGGGACACAG
Organism: Mus caroli; assembly: GCF_978045245.1. Lineage (NCBI taxonomy): Eukaryota > Metazoa > Chordata > Mammalia > Rodentia > Muridae > Mus > Mus caroli. Next base: position 61,275,840 of record NW_028227261.1, read on the forward strand.
AGTGTCATATAGAATGCAGAGTTTATTAGAGAGTAAAGTACACCATCAAAAGAGAATGGATAAAGGTCAAAGAGACCACTTATAAACTACATTAGACAGGCTTTCAAATAATCTTAAAAGACTGTCTAGAGCAAGCATCATGTTCTGAGGGATTTTGTTCTGAAAATATAATTGACAGGCCTGTTTGGATTCCCTCTCATAGGAGGGAGCAATGACATAAGAAATCTTCCTATTGTATGTTAATGTAATAATGGTTAGGGCTTCTGTGGCTAGATTTAGATATTCATTAATGTCTTTTAGAAAAGTGTCATGTCTTCTGGGAGAGAACTATGAGTTAGATCACACCATTCAAGTGTGATTAAAGACTTCCCATTCCAATATTTTGCTTTAAAGATATTGACAATGAAGGCAGGGCCCATCCCCAGTTTCCTCCAAGCCTGCTAACATCTAACTAGATGCATAACAATATTCAAGAGTTGGGTAATACTCAAATAATTTTAGGAGGGGGATATTGGATCAATATAGCTAATTAATGCAAAAACATCCTTAAGAGGATGACCAAGGAGGCCATGATCTATGGATATGTTGTGGGGCTAGCTAATAATGAGACGAAATAAAATAGTAGCTAAGCATGTAGGCTCTGAAGACTAACAGATTACAACAGGCTTAATCAGTTTCTACCTTGAAAATCTGGAGTTTTTACTAAAAGAGGTAACAATGTCTGATGGCCTGCATCTGATTTTGTAGATTGTATATAACAGATGAGACATTAGCTGAATTATCAGGAGTATCCAAATAACATTTAATCATGGTATTAGCATAAGTGACCTGGTTGACTGTGAGGATCTCTAAAGCCAATGATGTTTTATAATTGGTTTTCTTATCATTCAGATCTCAGAATGAGAAAAGGATCTTCCCTAGGCAATGCCATTTAAAGTCTTTTGAGGACATTTAGTAAGAGTCTTAATATGCCAAATGACATCCTCTAGTCATAGTAGATGAAATAAATATGAAATCTAGATAATTAAACCAATTGCAAACACTTTGGGGTCAACTATATTGTAACGTAAGGAAAACTCATAGAACGGTGTAGAGTTTTTCTTTGTCTCTACCTACAAGGAAATCTTAAATCCAACAAGCCATCCCAGGGATAACTAAAACTAAAGGTTAGTTTTACAGAGTCATTGGGTACCATTGTTGCCAGAGATTTTAGATTTTAGGGCAAAAGCTTAGACTTTGATAGCCCCAACAAATAAGACTTGGCTTTCCTGTGCATAACACACCAGTTAAAAAGATGAGTAATAGAAGCAGAGAAAGAATTGTTGAATGTGACTGGCTTCATTTTGAAGAGAGCACATGAGGGGTACAGTGATATATCAATTCATCCATCTTTGGTTTGCTTACATGAAGTTTAGACCTAAATATTAGAAGTAAGAGGTATGCACAATCAGCCCTAGACATGACATGGTCCTGCCTACCATTGACTGACACATTGAAGAATCTGTAAAAGTGGTTCAATAAATTCTCAAGACTATATAAAATATCTTCCCTAGAGGGAAGTTTTTCCTCTGTCTAGAACCAAGGCTTCATCCATTTTACTTTCTCCATGACGTTCTTGGGGAAATTTTAATTCTTTGATGTTCAATGTAATTGTGAGCTAAGCTAAATTGTCTGTTTAGAATACTCTACCTCCCTTATGTGTGACTACACCATTTGGAGCTGCTCAATGTCTTTTTCTGTTCTCCTTATCCACTCAGATGAAGAATAGAGTCCTAGATATCAAATATCATTAGAACACGCTTAAGAAATATGTTTGGTCTTTTCTATCATAAAGAAATTGTCTGGTTTAAATGAACTGTTTTTGGAGTCATCACATATACCCATTCCAAATTTGAAAATGCTCAACATGGTTTCTACGATTATTTTCTCCAACTATTGGGAGGAGAGAGGAAGAGCATGTCTCTGTAGTGCTGTATTTGTTTCCTCCTTTGAAAAGCTCCATCTGTGTGTCTACCAATTTTTAGTTGGATTAACACACCATTTGAACTAACTTTAGCCTGATTAATGTACTGTTATAATTGATGCCAATCATCTCTTTGAAGAGGGGATGCACATGATAGAATACTAGAGATTTTGAGCATAATAGCTGTTCATATTTCTGTTCAGTTTCCTGACCCTCTGTACTTCTTTCCTGTCTCTTCTCATACCTGATCCCACCTTTCCCCCGTCCTGTTCCTCTTTCCCTCCCAGGTTTCTTCCTCCCTCGACCTCCTGTGATTATTTTGATCCTCCTTCTAAGTAGGATTGAAGCATCCACACTTTGGTTTTCCTTCTTAAGTTTCATATGGTCTGTGAGTTATATCATGGGTATTCTGAGATTTTGGGTTAATATCCACTTATTAATGAGTACATATCATGTATGTTATTTGTGTCTGGGTAACCTCACTCAGGATTATTTTCTAGCTACATTTGCCTGAGAATTTCATGAAGTTATTGTTTTTAGTAGCTGAGTATTACTCCATTGTGTAAATGTACCACATTTTCTGTATCTGTTCCTTTGTTGAGAGACATCTGGGTCATTTGCAGCTTTTGGTTTTTATAAATAAGGCTGCTATGAACATAGTGGAGTATGTGTCCTTGCTATATGTTGGAACATCTTTTTGGGGATATGCACAGGAGTTGTATAGCTGGATCCTCAGGTAGCACTATTTCCAGTTTTCTCAAGAACCACAAGAGTGGTTCTTTCCAGAGTGGTTGTACCAGCTTGCAATCCCACCAGCAATGGAGGAGTGTTCTCTTTCTCCATATCTTTGCCAGCATCTGCTGTCACCTGCGTTTTTGATCTTAGCCATTCTGACTGGTGTGAGGTGAAATTTCAGGATTGTTTTGTTTCATGACTGTCTTAGTTAGGGTTTTACTGCTGTGAACAGACACCATGATCAAGGCAAGTCTTATAAAAAAAAAACAACATTTAATTGGGGCTGGCTTACAGGTTCAGAGGTTCAGTCCATTATCATCAAGGTGGGAGCATGGCAGTATCCAGGCAGGCATGGCACAGGAGGAGCTGAGAGTTCTATGTCTTCATCCCAAGGCTGCCAGTGGAAGACTGACTTCCAGGCAACTAGGGTGAGGGTCTTACACCCATACCCACAGTGACACACCCTTTCCAACCAGGTCACACCTATTCCAGCAAGGCCACACCTTCAGATGGTGCCACTCCCTGGTCCAAGGATATACAAACCATCACAATGACTAAGGATGTTGAACATTTCTTTAGACACTTCTCTGCCATTCGAGAATCCTCAGTTGAGAATTCTTTGTTTGGCTCTATACCCCATTTTAATATGGTTATTTGGTTTTCTGAAGTTTAGCTTCTTGAGCTCTTTGTATTTATTGGATATTTGCCCTTAAACAGATGTAGGGTTCATGTAAATCTTCTTACACTCTGTAGGTTGCCATTTTGTCCTACTGAAAATGTCCTCTGCCTTACAGAAGCTTTTCAATTTTGGGTGGTCCCATTTGTTAATAGTTGATCTCAGAGCCTGAGCCATTGGTGTTTCCCCTTTCCCCTTTTCTCTTCTATTAGATTCAGTATATCTGGTTTTATGTGGAGGTCCTTAATCTACTTGAACTTGAGCTTTGTACAAGCAGATAAAACTGGATCAATTTGCATTCTTCTACATGCTGCCAGCCACTTGAATCAGTACCATTTGTTGAATCTGCTGTCTTTTTTCCCAGTGAATGGTTTTGGCTTCTTTGTCAAAGTTCAGGTGACCATAGGTATGTGGGTTCATTTCTGTGTCTTCAATTCTATTCCATTGATATACCTTTCTGTCTCTGTACCATACTATGCAGGTGTTTTTTTTTTTTTTTTGTTTTGTTTTGTTTTGTTTTGCTTTTATCACTATTTCTCTGTAGTAAATCTTGAGGTCAGGGATAGTGATTGCCCCAGAAGTTCTCATATTGTTAGAATAGTTTTCATTATTCTGGGTTTTTTGTTATTCCAGATGAATTTGAGAATTACTCTTCCTATCTCTGTGAAAAATTGAGTTAGGATTTTGATGAAGACTGCACTGAACATGTAGATTGATTTTTGGTAAGATGGCTATTTTTACCATTAATCCCGCTGATCCATAAGCATGGGAGATCTTTACATCTTCTGAGGTCTTATTCAATTTTTTTTTTTCAGTTCCAGATGCTGGGGAAAGAAGAGGTTCTCAGGACCCAATGGGGATGACATTAGCCAAAATACCCAACAAAGGGGTGATAGAACCCGTAGACACCATCTTCAGTAGATAAACACAGCTCCCAGTTGAGGGATGGGGCCACCCACCCATCTCAAAAAATTTATCCCAGAACTGTTCCTATCTAAAGGAAATACAGGGACAAAAAATGGAGCAGAGACTGAAGGAAAGGCCATACAGAAACTTCCCCACCTAGGGATTCATCCCATCTGCAGGCATCAAATCCCAACACTATTACTCATTCCAAGAAGGGCTTGTTAATAGGATCCTGGTATAGTTGTCCCCTGAGAGGCTTTGCAAGCACCTGGCCAATACAGATGCAGATACAATGAACCATCAGACTGAGCCCGGACTCCCAATGGAAGAGTTAGGGGAAGAACTGAAGGAGCTGAAGGGGATTGCAACCCCATAGGAAGAACAAAAGTATTAACTAACCAGATCACCCAGACCACATATGGAGGGACCCATGGATCCAGCTACATATGTAGCAGATGATTGCTTTATCTGGCATAAGTGGGAGGGGAGACCCTTGGCCCTGTGGAGGCTTGATACCCCAGCCTAAGGGGATGCTAGAGCAGTGAGGTGGGAATGGGTGAGTTGGTGAGGGAGCACCATCATAGAGGCAGGGGGGGTAGGATGGGAGATTGATGGAGGGGAAATGGAGAGGGGGACAACATTTGAAATGTAAATAAATAATCAATAAACAAAATAGTTGTTCATAAGCTCAACAGCTGTCTTGTTTACTATCTGGAGCATACGTGTAAGCTCCTGAAGAGGGTGACTTTTATCTGGGGTTTTTAAAGGCTGAAAGAAAAGCCATATCAAGAACTGGAGACAGGGATCATAGGATCAAATGTGAGGAGGACACATCTGGCCCACCACTGGAAGTAACTGGGTCCAGCAGGCCAGGGACTCTACCCAACCAGGGGCACAGGTTTCTCCTGGTCTGAGCCGGTGCCCTGAGCAGACCTTGGGCACAAACTCCACAGCCAGTCCCACAACACCCAGAGGAAGCTCCACTCCCAGGTGCTTTAACACTTTCAGGATCATAGGATCAAAGGTGCCCTGAGCAGACCTTGGGTGCTAACTCCACAGCCACTCCTACAATATCCAGAAGAAGCTCCACTCTCAGGTGCTCTAACACGCCCAGGATCACAGGATCACAGGATCTCAGAAGCTTGGTCACACCAGGATCTCAGGATCCAAGAGGCAGCTTGACTTCGAGGAGCTCTGACATACCCATTGTCTTAGTCAGGGTTTCTATTCCTGCACAAACATCATGACCAAGAAGCAGTTGGGGAGGAAAAGATTTATTCAGCTTACATTTCCACATTGCTGTTCATCACTTAAGGAAGTCAGGACTGGAACTAAAGCAGGTCAGGAGGCAGGAGCTGATGCAGAGGCCTTGGAGAGATGTTCCTTACTGGCTTGCTTCCCCTGGCTTGCTCAGCCTGCTCTCTTATAGAAGAGACTACCAGCTCAGAGATGGCACCACCCAAAAGGGGACCTCTCTCTTTGATCACTAATTGAGAAAATGTCTTACAGCTGGATCTCATGGAAGCATTCTCCCAACTGAAGCTCCTTTCTCTGTGATAACTCCAGCTGTGTCAAGTTGACACAAAACTAGCCAGTACAATTGACCCCTTGTCAACTTGACACACAAACACATCACTAGTAAGCCTCAACCCTTAGTTTCTTACACATCCCCAAGATCTAAACTTTTAAAGTCCCACAATCTTTAAATATTAAAAGTTCAATCCTTTTAAAATATCCAATATCTTTTAAAATCCAATGACTTTTTACAATTAAAAGTCTCTTAACTGTGGGATCCACTAAAATATTTTCTTCCTTCAAGAGGGAAAAATATCAGGGCACAATCACAATCAAAAGTAAAAATTAAACTCCAACTGTCCAATGTCTGGGATCCAACTCACAATCTTCTGGGCTCCTCCAAGGGCTTGGGTCACTTCTCCAGCCATGCCCTTTGTAGCACACATGTTGTCTTGTAGGCTCCAGCCGCTTGTACTCCACTGCTGCTGCTGTTCTTGGTAGTCATCTCATGGTATCTGGCATCTCCAAAATGCTGCTGTCTTCCACTGTAACTTGGCTTTAACAATAGCCTCTCATAGGGTCTCTACATAGTGCTAAGCCTCAACTCCTTTGAAGGACCCCTTCAGTCCTGGCCATCAATTGCAACTGAGGCTGCACCTTGACCAATGGCCTTCCATGGCCTCTCACAGTGCCGAGCCTCAGCTGCTCTGCGTGACCCCTTCATGCCTTCAAAACCAGTACCACCTGGGTGACTCTTACACATTACTATGTCCAGCCACAGCACAAGGTACAACTTTGGCTATCTCTGGAACACAGCCTCTTTGTGCTTTCAGAGAACACTTCCCAGAAGATGTCACCTCAATGATGCTGGCCTCTTCTTAATCAACGCTAATTTCTTAGCTCCAGCTAACCAGCATCAATAGTCCCTGTAATACAAAAATTTCACTTTAGTAGTTCTGGTATCTTGTTAATCACAGCTGATTCTCAGCTCTAGCTAACCAGAACCACAGAATCTTCACAAAGTAACAATGGCTCTGAAAAGAGTCTTTAATTTTCCCTTTGAAATTTCACAGGCCAGACCCCCATCTTCTGCACTGTTCTCAACATTATCTTCCAAGCTCCTACACAACATCCCACAGAGCTCTTAACACCGGCCTTCTAGCCCAAAGTTCCAAAGTCCTTCCACAGTCCTCCCGAAAACATGGTCAGGTTGTCACAGGGATACCCCACTATGCTGGTACCAATTTGTCTTAATCAGGGTTTCTATTCCTGCACAAACATCATGACCAAGAAGCAGTTGGGGAGGAAAGGGTTTATTCAGCTTACATTTTCACATTGTTGTTCATCACTGAAGGAAGTCAGGACTGGAACTAAAGCAGGTCAGGAAGCAGGAGCTGATGCAGAGGCCATGGAGGGATGTTCCTTACTGGCTTGCTTCCCCTGGCTTGCTCAGCCTTCTCTCTTAGAGAATCAAGACTACCAGCCTAGAGATGGCACTACCCACAAGGGGACCTCTCCCTTTAATCACTAATTGAGAAAATGCCTTACAGCTGGATCTCATGAAGGCATTTTCCCAACTGAAGCTTCTTTCTCTGTGATAACTCCAGCTGTGTCAAGTTGACACAAAACTAGCCAGTACACCCAGGATCTCAGGATCACAGGGTCTCAGAATCACAGGATTACAGAGACAGCTGAACACTGAGGAGTTATGACACAACTAGGATCACAGGAAGGACAGGCTCCAGTCAGATATAAGAATGGTAGGGAGCATCAGAGATAATCAGATGGCAGGAGGCGAGAATAAGAACATAAGCAAAAGAAAGCAAGGTTACTTGTCATCATCAGAACCCAATTCTTCCACCATAGGAAGTCCTGGATACACCATCATACCAGAAAAACAAAATTCAGATATAAAATCACTTCTCATGATGATACTAGAGGACATTAAGAAGGACATAAATAACACCCTTAAAGAAATACAGGAGAACACAGGTAAAGAGCTAGAAGTGCTTAAAGAGGAAACACAAAAATCCCTTAAAGAATTACAGGTAAACACAATCAAACAGGCAAAGGAAATGAACAAAACCATCCATAGACTAAAAATGGAACTAGAAACAATAAAGAAATCACAAAGGGAGACAACCTTGGAGTTAGAAAACCTAGGAAAGTGATCAGGAGTCATAGATGCAAGCAGAATACAAGAGATAGAAGAGAGAATCTCAGGTGCAGAAGATACCATAGAAAACATTGACACAACAGTCATAGAAAATGGAAAAAGCAAAAACCTACTAACCCAAATCATCCAGGAAATCCAGGACACAATGAGAAGACCAAACCTAAGGATAATAGGTATAGATGAGAAGGAATATTTTCAACTTAAAGGGACAGTAAATGTCGTCAACAAAATTATAGAAGAAAACTTCCATAACCTAAAGAAAGAGATGCCCATGAACATACAAGAACCTACAGAACTCCAAATAAACTGGACCAGAAAAGTAATTCCTCCAGTCACATAATAATCAAAACATCAAATGCATTAAACAAAGAAAGAATACTAAAAGCAGTAAGAAAGGTCAATTAACATATAAAGGCAGACCAATCAGAATTACACCAGACATCTTACCAGAGATTATGAAAGCTAGAAGATCCTGGGCAGATGTCATACAGACCCTAAAAGAACACAAATGCCAGCCCAGGCTACTATACCCAGCAAAACTCTCAATTACCATTGACGGAGAAACCAAGATATTCCATGACAAAACTTCATTTACACAATATCTTTCCATAAATCCAGCCATACAAAGGATAATGGATGGAAAACACCAGCACAAGGAGGGAAACTACACCCTAGAAAAAGCAAGAAAGTAATCTTTCAACAAACCCAAAAGAAGATAGCCATAAAAACATAACTCCACATCTAACAACAAAAATAATAGGAAGTAACAATCGCTTCCTTAATGTCTCTTAACATCGGCAGACTTAATTCCCCAAGAAAAAGGCATAGTATAACAGACTGGACACCTAAACAAGACCCAGCATTTTGCTGTATATAAGAAACACACCTCAGTGACAAAGACAGACACTACCTCAGAGTAAAAGATTGGAAGACAATTTTCCAAGCAAATGATCACAAGAAACAAGCTGGAGTAACCATGGTAATATCAAATGAAATCAACTTTCAACTAAAAGTTATCAAAGAGGATAAGGAAGGACACTTCATACTCATCAAAGCAACAATCTACCTGGATGAACTCTCAATTCTGAACATCTATGCTCCAAATGCAAGGGTACATACATTCATAAAAGAAACTTTACTATAAGCTGAAAGTACACATCACACCCCACACAATAAGAGTGGGAGACTTCAACACCTTAGTCTTAGCAATGGAGAGATCATGGACACAAAAATAAACAGAGACACAGTGAAACTAACTGAAGTTATGAACCCATTGGGTCTAACATATTTATAGAACATTTTATCCTAGAGCAAAAGAATATAACTTCTTCTCAGCACCTCCTTCTCAGTACATTCTTCAAATTTGATCATATAATTGATCACAAAAGAGACCTCATCAGATACAAGAAGATTGAAATAATCCCATGCACCCTATCAGATCACCAAAGACTAAGACTCGTGTTAAATACTAACAAAACTGGAAAGCATACATACACATGGAAGCTGAGCAACAGTCTACTCAATGATAACTTGTGGGGAGGGCTCTGACAGAGCTGGTGAGGGAACCATCTTGGGTCCTGGACACCTCAGAGACTAGTCTGTGCAGGTGAGAGTGTGGACTACAGAAGCAACAGAGCTTCTGGGACAGGCCCTGTTTCAGGCCTTCATCTTCAGCCAGGAGGCTGGTCCGAATGTCAGATATCTGTGTACCTTCCCTGCAAGAGGAGAGCTTGCCTGCAGAGAGTACTCTGACCACTGAGACTCAGGAGAGAGATGGACTCCCAGGACTGTTGACAGAGGCTAACAGAATCACAGGAGGAACAAGCTCCAACCAGAGAAAACTATAACAACTAACTCCAGAGATTACCAGATGGCGAGAGGCAAATGTAAGAATCTTACTAACAGAAACCAAGACCACTCACTATCATCAGAACCCAGCACTCCCACCTCAGCCAGGCCTGGATACCCCAACACACCCGAAAGCAAGACTCGGATTTAAAAACATATCTCATGATGCTGGCAGAGGACATTAAGACGGGCTTTAATAACTCAAAGAAATACAGAAGAACACTGCTAAAGAGGTAGAAGTCCTTAAAGAAATACAGGAAAACACAACCAAACAGGTGATGGAATTGAACAAAACCATCTAAGACCTAAAAAGGGAAGTAGACACAATAAGGAAAACCGAAAGTGAGACAATGCTGGAGATAGAAACCCTAGGAAAGAAATCTGGAACCATAGATGCGAGCATCAGCAACAGAATACAAGAGATGGAAGAGAGAATCTCAGGTGCAGAAGATTCCATAGAGAACATCGGCACAACAATCAAAGAAAATGGAAAATGCAAAAAGATCCTAACTCAAAACATCCAGGAAATCCAGGACACAATGACAAGACCAAACCTACGGATAATAGGAGTAGAAGAGAATGAAGATTTTCAACTTAAAGGGCCAGCAAATATCTTCAACAAAATTATTGAAGAAAACTTCCCAAACCTAAAGAAAGACATGCCTACAGAACTCCACATAGACTGGACCAGAAAAGAAATTCCTCCCGACACATAACAATCAGAACAACAAATGCACTAAATAAAGATAGAATACTAAAAGCAATAAGGGAAAAAGGCTAATATCCACTTATCAGTGAATACATATTGTGTGAGTTCTTTTGTGATTATGTTACCTCACTCAAGATGATGCCCTCCAGGTCCATCCATTTGGCTAGGAATTTCATAAATTCATTCTTTTTAATAGCTGAGTAGTACTCCATTGTGTAAATGTACCATAATTTCTGTATCCATTCCTCTGTTGAGGGACATCTGGGTTCTTTCCAGCTTCTGGCTATTATAAATAGGGCTGCTATGAACATAGTGGAGCATGTGTCCTTCTTACCGGTTGGGACATCTTCTGGATATATGCCCAGAAGAGGTATTGCTGGATCCTCCGGTAGTACTATGTCCAATTTTCTGAGGAACCGCCAGAAGGTCAAGTAAGATATAAAGGCAGGCCTATCAGAATTACACCAGATTTTTCACCAGAGACTATGAAAGCCAGAAGATCCTGGACAGATGTTATACACACACTAAGAGAACACAAATGCCATCCCAGGCTGCTATACCCAGCCAAACGTTCAATTACCGTAGATGGAGAAACCAAAGTGTTCCACGACAAAACCAAATTCACACATTATCTCTCCATGAATCCAGACCTTCAAAGGATAATAACAGAAAAAAAACAATACAAAGACGGAATTGACATCCTAGAGAAAGCAAGAAAGTAATCTTTCAACAAACTTAAAAGAAGACAGCCACAAGAAGAGAATGCCAACTTTAACAACAAAAATAATAGGAAGCAACAATTACTTTTCCTTAATATCTCTTAATATCAATGGACTCAACTCCCCAATAAAAAGACATAGACTAACAGACTGGCTACACAAACAGGACCCAACATTCTGCTGCTTACAGGAAACCCATCTCAGGGAAAAAGACTGACACTACCTCAGAAGGAAAGGCTGAAAAACAACTTTCCAAGCAAATGGTCTGAAGAAACAAGCTTGAGTAGCCATTCTAATATCGAATAAAATCAACTTCCAACCCAAAGTCATCAAAAAAGAGAAGGAGGGGCACTTCATATTCATCAAAGGTAAAATATTCCAAGAGGAACTCTCAATTCTAAATATCTATGCTCCAAATACAAGGGCAGCCATATTCATTAAAGAAACTTTAGTAAAGTTCAAAGCACATATTTTACCTCACAAAATAACAGGGGGAGACTTCAACACACCACTTTCACCAATGGAGAGATCATGGAAACAGAAACTAAAGAGGGACACAGTGAAACTAACAGAATTTATGAAACCAATGGATCTAACAGATATCTACAGAATATTTTATCCTAAAACAAAAGGATATACCTCCTTCTCAGCACCTCACGGGACCTTCTCCAAAATTGACCATACAATTGGTCACAAAACAAGCTTCAACAGATACAAAAAGTATTGAAATTATCCCATGAATCTTATCAGATCACCATGGACAAAGGCTGATCTTCAATAACAAAATAAATAATAGAAAGCCAACATTCATGTGGAAACTGAACAACACTCTTCTCAATGATACCTTGGTCAAGGAAGAAATAAAGAAAGAAATTAAGGACTTTTTGGAGTTTAATGAAAATGAAGCCACAACATACCTAAACTTATGGGACAAATTGAAAGCATTTCTAAGAGGAAAGCTCATAGCTCTGAGTGCCTTCAAAAAGAAACTAGAGAGAGCACACACTAGCAGTTTGACAGTACACCTAAAAGCTCTAGAACAGAAAGAAGGAAATTCACCCAAGAGGAATAATCAATCTCAGGGGCGAAATCAACCAAGTAGAAACAAGAAGAACTATTCAAAGAATCAACCAAACTAGGATCTGGTTTTTGAGAAAATCAACAAGATAGATAAACCCTTAGTCAGACTCACTAGAGGGCACAGGGACAGCATCCTAATTAACAATATCAGAAATGAAAAGGGAGACATAACAACAGATCCAGAAGAAATCCAAAACACCATCAGATCCTTCTACAAAAGGCTATACTCAAGAAAACTGGAGAACATGGATGAAATGGACAAGTTTCTAGACAGATACCGTGTTAATGCCATTAAAAAATGGGGATCATAGCTGAACAAAGAATTCTCACCTGAAGAATACTGAATGCCAGAGAAGCACTTGAAAAAATGATAAACATCTTTAATCATCAGGGAAATGCAAATCAAAACAGCCCTGAGATTCCACCTCACACCAGTCAGAATGGCTAAGATCAAAAATTCAGGTGACAGCAGATGCTGGCGAGGATATGGAGAAAGAGGAACACTCCTCCACTGTTGGTGAGATTGCAAGCTTGTACAACCACTCTGGAAATCAGTCTGGCGGTTCCTCAGAAAATTGGACATAGTACTAACAGAGGATCCTGCAGTAACTCTCCTGGGCATATATCCAGAAGATGTTCCAAGTGGTAAGAAGGACACATGTTCTACTATGTTCATAGCAGCCTTATTTATAATAGCCAGAAGCTGGAAAGAACCCAGATGCCCCTCAACAGAGGAATGGATACAGAAAATGTGGTACATTTACACAATGGAGTACTACTCAGATATTAAAAAATGAATTTATGAAATTCCTAGCCAAATGGATGGACCTGGAGGGCATCTTCCTGAGTGAGGTAACCCAATCACAAAGGAACTCGCACAATATGTACTCACTCAATATGAGAAGTGGATATTAGCCCAGAAACTTAGAATACTGAAGATATAAAATACAATTTCCTAAACGCATGAAACTCAAGAAGAATGAAGACCAACGTATGGACACTTTTCCCCTTCGTAGAATTGGGAACAAAATACCCATGGAAGTTGTTATAGAGATAAAGTTTGGAGCTGTGAGGAAATGATGAACCATCTAGAGACTGCCATATCCGGGGATCCATCCCATAATCAGCTTCCAAACGCTGACACCATTGCACACGCTAGCAAGATTTTGCTGAAAGGACCCAGATATAGCTCTCTCTTGTGAGACTATGCAGGGGCCTAGCAAATACAGAAGTGGATGATCACAGTCAGCTATTGGATGGATCACATGGCCCCCAATGGAGGAGTTAGAGAAAGTACCCAAGGAGCTAAAGGGATCAGCGACCCTATAAGTGGAACAATATTATGAACTATCCAATACCCCAGAGCTCTTGGCTCTAGCTGCATATGTATCAAAAGATGGCCTAGTTGGCCATCACTTGAAAGAGGCCCATTGGACTTGTAAACTTTATATGCTGCAGTACATGGGAATGCCAGGGCCAAAAAGTGGGAGTGGGTGGGTAGGGGAGTGGGTGTGAGGGTATGGGGGACTTTTGGGATAGCATTGGAAATGTACATGAGGAAAATACCTAATAAAAATATTAAAAAAAAGATCAGGCTAATGATCTAAACAGTCCTATATTCCCTAAAGAATTACAAGCAGTCATTAATAGTCTCCCAACCAAAAAATGCCCAGGACCAGATGGGTTTAGTTCAGAGTTCTATCAGACCTTCAAAGAAGATCTAATTCCAATTCTGCACAAACTATTCCACACAATAGAAGCAGAAGGTACTCTACCCAATTCATTCTATGAAGCCACAATTACTCTGATACCTAAACCACAGAAAGACCCAACAAAGGTAGAGAACTTCAGACCAATTTCCCTTATGAATATCAATGCAGAAATACTCAATAAAATTCTCGCTAACCGAATCCAAGAACACATCAAAACAATCATCCATCTTGACCAAGTAGGTTTCATTCCAGGGATGCAGGGATGGCTTAATATATGGAAATCCATCAATGTAATCCAGTATATAAAGAAACTCAAAGACAAAAACCACATGATTATCTTGTTAGATGCGGAGAAAGCATTTGACAAAATACAACACCCATTCATGATAAAAGTCTTGGAAAAATCAGGAATTCAAGGCCCATACCTGAACATGATAACAGCAATCTACAGCAAACCAGTAGCCAACATCAAAGTAAATGGTGAGAAGCTGGAAGCAATCCCACTAAAATCAGGGACTAGATAATGCTGCCCACTTTTTCCCTACCTATTCAACATTGTATTTGAAGTCCTAGCCAGAGCAATTCGACAACAAAAGCAGATCACGGGGATACAAATTGGAAAGGAAGAAGTCAAAATATCACTTTTTGCAGATGATATGTTAGTATATATAGGTGACCCTAAAGATTCCACCAGAGAACTCCTAAACCTGACAAACAGCCTCAATGAAGTAGCTGGATATAAAATTAACTCAAACAAATCAATGGCCTTTCTGTACACAAAGGATAAACAGACTGAGAAAGAAATTAGGGAAACAACACCCTTCTCAATAATCCCAAATAATTTAAAATGCCTTGGCGTGACTCTAACTAAGGAAGTGAAAGATCTGTATGATAAGAACTTCAAGTCTCTGAAGAAAGAAATTAAGAAAGATCTCAGAAGATGGAAAGATCTCCCATGTTCATGGATTGGCAGGATCAATATTGTAAAAATGGCTATCTTGCCAAAAGCAATCTACAGATTCAATGCAATCCCCATCAAAATTCCAACTCAATTCTTCAACGAATTAGAAAGAGCAATCTGCAAATTCATCTGGAATAACAAAAAACCTAGGATAGCAAAAACTATTTTCAACAATAAAAGAACCTCTGGTGGAATCACCATGCTTGACCTAAAGCTGTACTACAGTTCAATTGTGATAAAAACTGCATGATACTGGTACAGTGACAGACAGGTAGATCAATGGAATAGAACTGAAGACCCAGAAATGGACCCACACACCTATGGTCTTTCGTTCTTTGACAAGGGAGCTAAAACAATCCAGTGGAAAAAATACAGCATTTTCAACAGGTGGTGCTTGCACAACTGGCGGTTATTATGTAGAAGAATGTGAATTGATCCATTCTTATCTCCTTGTATGAATCTCAAGTCTTTTTTTTTAATTTAATTTTTTATTAGGTATTTTCCTCATTTATATTTTCAATGCTATCCCAAAAGTCCCCCATACCCAGTCCCCCAATCCCCTACCCACCCACTCCCCCTTTGTGGCCCTAGGGTTCCCCTGTACTGGCGCATATAAAGTGTGCAAGTCCAATGGGCCTCTCTTTGCAGTGATGGCCAACTAGGCCATCTTTTGATACATATGCAGCTAGAGACAAGAGCTCCGGGGTACTGGTTAGTTCATATTGTTGTTCCACCTATAGGGTTGCAGTTCCCTTTAACTCCTTGGGTAATTTCTCTAGCTCCTCCATTGGGGGCCATGTGATCCATCCAATAGCTGACTGTGATCATCCACTTCTGTGTTTGCTAGGCCCCTGCATAGTCTCACAAAGAGAGCTATATCTGGGTCCTTTCAGCAAAATCTTGCTAGTGTGTGCAATGGTGTCAGCGTTTGGAAGCTGGTTATGGGATGGATCCCCGGATATGGCAGTCTCTAGATGGTTCATCATTTCCTCAGAGCTCCAAACTTTATCTCTGTAACAACTTCCATGGGTGTTTTGTTCCCAATTCTACGAAGGGGAAAAGTGTCCATACGTTGGTCTTCATTCTTCTTGAGTTTCATGCGTTTAGGAAATTGTATTTTATATCTTCAGTATTCTAAGTTTCTGGGCTAATATCCACTTCTCAGTGAGTACATATTGTGCGAGTTCCTTTGTTATTGGGTTACCTCACTCAGGATGATGCCCTCCAGGTCCATCCATTTGGCTAGGAATTTCATAAATTCATTTTTTTAATAGCTGAGTAGTACTCCATTGTGTAAATGTACCACATTTTCTGTATCCATTCCTCTGTTGAGGGGCATCTGGGTTCTTTCCAGCTTCTGGCTATTATAAATAAGGCTGCTATGAACATAGTAGAACATGTGTCCTTCTTACCACTTGGAACATCTTCTGGATATATGCCCAGGAGAGTTACTGCAGGATCCTTTGGTACTACTATGTCCAATTTTCTGAGGAACCGCCAGACTGATTTCCAGAGTGGTTGTACAAACTTGCAATCTCACCAACAGTGGAGGAGTGTTCCTCTTTCTCCACATCCTCGCCAGCATCTGCTGTCACCTGAATTTTTGATCTTAGCCATTCTGACTGGAGTGAAGTGGAATCTCAGGGTTTTTTTTTGATTTGCATTTCCCTAATGGTTAAGGATGTTGAAAATTTTTTCAGGTGCTTCTCAGCCATTGGGTATTCCTCAGGTGAGAATTCTTTGTTCAGCTCTGAGCCCCATTTTTAATGGGGTTATTTGATTTTCTGGAGTTTACCTTCTTGAGTTCTTTATATATATTGGATATTAGTCCCCTATCTGATTTGGGATAGGTAAAGATCAGTTCCCAATCTGTTGGTGGCCTTTTTGTCTTATTGACGGTATCTTTTGCCTTGCAGAAGCTTTGCAATTTTATGAGGTCCCATTTATCGATTCTCGATCTTACAGCACAAGCCATTGCTGCTCTATTCAGGAATTTTTCCCCGGTACCCATATCTTCGAGTCTTTTCCCTACTTTCTCCTCTATAAGTTTCAGTGTCTCTGGTTTTATGTGGAGTTCCTTAATCCACTTAGATTTGACATTAGTACAAGGAGATAGAAATGGATCAAGTCGCATTTTTCTACATGATAACCTCCATTTGTGCCAGCACCATTTGTTGAAAATGCTGTCTCTTTTCCACTGGATTGTTTTAGCTCCTTTGTCAAATATCAAGTGACCATAGGTGTGTGGGTTCATCTCTGGGTCTTCAATTTTGTTCCATTGGTCTACTTGTCTGTCACTATAACAATACCATGCAGTTTTTTTTTTTATCACAATTGCTCTATAGTACAGCTTTAGGTCCGGCATGGTGATTCCACCAGAGGTTCTTTTATCCTTGAGAAGAGTTTTCGCTATCCTAGGTTTTTTTTGTTATCCCAGATGTATCTGCTGATTGCCCTTTCTAATTCGTTGAAGAATTGAGTTGGAATTTTGATGGGGATTGCATTGAATCTGTAGATTGCTTTTGGCAAGATAGCCATTTTTACAATATTAATCCTGCCAATCCATGAGCATGGGAGATCTTTCCATCTTCTGAGATCTTCTATAATTTCTTTCTTCAGAGACTTGAAGTTTTTATTATACAGATCTTTCACTTTCTTAGTTAGAGTCACGCCAAGGCATTCTATACTATTTGTGACTATTGAGAAGGGTGTTGTTTCCCCAATTTTTTTCTCAGTCTGTTTATCCTTTGTGTAGAGAAAGGCCATTGACCTGTTTGAGTTAATTCCATATCTAGCTACTTCACTGAAGCTGTTTATCAGGCTCAGGAGTTCTCTGGTGGAATTCCTAGGGTCACTTATATATACTAACATATCATCTGCAAAAAGTGATATTTTGACTTCTTCCTTTCCAATTTGTATCCCCTTGATCTCCCTTTGTTGTCTAATTGCTCTGGCTAGGACTTCAAGTACAATGTTGAATAGGTAGGGTAAGAGTGGACAGCCTTGTCTAGTCCCTGATTTTAGTGGGATTGCTTCCAGCTTCCTCACCATTTACTTTGATGTTGGCTACTGGTTTGCTGTAGATTGCTTTTATCATGTTTAGGTATGGGCCTTGAATTCCTGATCTTTCCAAACCTTTTATCATGAATGAGTGTTGGATTTTGTCAAATGCTTTTTCAGCATCTAACGAGATGATCATGTGGTTTTTGTCTTTGAGTTTGTTTATATACTGGATTACATTGATGGATTTCCGTATATCGAACCATCCTTGCATCCCTGGGATGAAACCTACTTGGTCAGGATGGATGATTGTTTTGATGTGTTTTTGGATTTGGTTAGCAAGAACTTTATTGAGGATTTTTGCATTGATATTCATAAGGGAAATTGGTTTGAAGTTCTCTATCTTTGTTGGGTCTTTTTGTGGTTTAGGTATCAGAGTAATTGTGACTTCATAGAATGAGTTGGGTAGAGTACCTTCCATTTCTATTTTGTGGAATAGTTTGTGAAGAACTGGAATTAGGTCTTCTTTGAAGGTCCCATAGAACTCCGCACTAAACTCATCTGGTCCTGGGCTTTCTTTGGTTGGGAGACTATTAATGACTGCCTCTATTTCTTTAGGGGATATAGGACTGCTTAGATCATTAACCTGATCTTGATTTAGCTTTGGTACCTGGTATCTGTCTAGAAACTTGTCCATTTCATCCAGGTTTTCCAGTTTTGTTGAGTATAGCCTTTTGTAGAAGGATCTGATGGTATTTTGGATTTCCTCAGGATCTGTTGTTATGTTTCTCCTTTCATTTCTGATTTTGTTAATTAGTATGCTTTCCCTGTGTCCTCTAGTGAGTCTGGCTAAAGGTTTATCTATGTTGTTGATTTTCTCAAAGAACCAGCTCCTTGATTGTTTGATTCTTTGAATAGTTCTTCTTGTTTCCACTTGGTTGATCCCACCCCTGAGTTTGATTATTTCCTGCCTTCTACTCCTCTTGGGTGAATTTGCTTCCTTTTGTTCTAGAGCTTTTAGGTGTGTTGTCAAGCTGCTAATGTGTGCTCTCTCTAATTTCTTTTTGGAGGCACTCAGAGCTATGAGTTTTCCTCTTAAGAATGCTTTCATTGTGTCAGATAAGTTTGGGTATGTTGTGGCTTCATTTTCATTAAACTCCAAAAAGTCCTTAATTTCTTTCTTTATTCCTTCCTTGACCAAGTTATCATTGAGAAGAGTGTTGTTCAGTTTCCACGTGAATGTTGGCTTTCTATCAGTTATTTTGTTATTGAAGATCAGCCTTTGTCCATGGTGATCTGATCGGATGCATGGGACAATTTCAATATTTTTGTATATGTTGAGGCTTGTTTTGTGACCAATTATGTGGTCAATTTTGGAGAAGGTACCATTAGGTGCTGTGAAGAAGGTATATCCTTTTGTTTTAGGATAAAATATTCTGTAGATATTTGTTAAGTCCATTTGTTTCATAACTTCTGTTAGTTTCTCTGTGTCCCTGTTTAGTTTCTGTTTCCACGATCTGTCCATTGGTGAAATTGGTGTGTTGAAGTCTCCCACTATTATTGTGTGAGGTGCAATGTGTGCTTTGAGCTTTACTAAAGTTTCTTTTCTTTTTTTTTTTTAATTTTTAATTTCTTTAATTTACTCTTGATTATAATTTTTGTGTGTTTTATTTATGGCCTATCACATTTCTTTTTTTTTTATATTTTTATTACATATTTTCCTCAATTACATTTCCAATACTATCCCAAAAGTCCCCCATAGCGCCCCCCACTTCCCTACCCACCCATTCCCATTCTTTTGGCCCTGGCATTCCCCTATATTGGGGCATATAAAGTTTGCAAGTCCAATGGGCCTCTCTTTCCATTGATGGCCGACTAGGCCATCTTTCGATACATATGCAGCTAGAGACAAGAGCTCCAGGGTTCTGGTTAGTCCATCATGTTGTTCCAACAATAGGGTTGCAGATCCCTTTAGCTCCTTAGGTACTTTCTCTAGCTTCTCCATTGGGAGCTCTGTGATACATCCAATAGCTGACTGTGAACATCCACTCCTGTGTTTGCTAGGCCCCGGCATCGTCTCACAAGAGACAGCTATATTTGGGTCCTTTCAGCAAAATCTTGCTAGTGTATGCAATGGTGTCAGCGTTTAGAAGCTGATTATGGGACGGATCCCTGGATACGGCAGTCTCTAAATGGTCCATCCTTTCATCCCAGCTACGAACTTTGTCTCTGTAACTCCTTCCCTGGGTGTTTTGTTCCCAATTCTAAGAAGGTGCACAGTGTCCACACTTTGGTCTTCATTCTTCTTGAGTTTCATGCGTTTATCAAATTGTATCTCATATCTTGGGTATCCTAAGTTTTGGGCTAATATCCACTTATCAGTGAATACATATTGTGTGAGTTCTTTTGTGATTGTGTTACTTCACTCAAGATGATGCCCTCCAGGTCCATCCATTTGGCTAGGAATTTCATAAATTCATTCTTTTTAATAGCTGAGTAGTACTCCATTGTGTAAATGTACCATAATTTCTGTATCCATTCCTCTGTTGAGGGACATCTGGGTTCTTTCCAGCTTCTGGCTATTATAAATAGGGCTGCTATGAACATAGTGGAGCATGTGTCCTTTTTACCGGTTGGGACATCTTCTGGATATATACCCAGGAGAGGTATTGCTGGATCCTCCGGTAGTACTATGTCCAATTTTCTGAGGAACCGCCAGACTGATTTCCAGAGTGGTTGTACAAGCTTGCAATCCCACCAACAATGGAGGAGTGTTCCTCTTTCTCCACATCCTCGCCAGCATCTGCTGTCACCTGAATTTTTGATCTTAGCCATTCTGACTGGTGTGAGGTGGAATCTCAGGGTTGTTTTGATTTGCATTTCCCTGATGATTAAGGATGTTGAACATTTTTTCAGGTGCTTCTCTGCCATTCGGTATTCCTCAGGTGAGAATTCTTTGTTCAGTTCTGAGCCCCATTTTTTAATGGGGTTATTTGACTTTCTGGAGTCCACCTTCTTGAGTTCTTTATATATATTGGATATTAGTCCCTTATCTGATTTAGGATAGGTGAAGATCCTTTCCCAATCTGTTGGTGGTTTTTTTGTCTTAGTGATGGTGTCTTTAGCCTTGCAGAAGCTTTGTAGTTTCATGAGGTCCCACTTGTCAATTCTCGATCTTACAGCACAAGCCATTACTGTTCTATTCAGGAATTTTTCCCCTGTGCCCATATCTTCAAGGCTTTTCCCCACTTTCTCCTCTATAAGTTTCAGTGTCTCTGGTTTTATGTGAAGTTCCTTGATCCATTTAGACTTGACCTTAGTACAAGGAGATAGGAATGGATCAATTCGCATTCTTCTACATGTTAACAACCAGTTGTGCCAGCACCATTTGTTGAAAATGCTGTCTTTCTTCCACTGGATGTTTTTAGCTCCCTTGTCGAAGATCAAGTGACCATAGGTGTGTGGGTTCATTTCTGGGTCTTCAATTCTATTCCATTGGTCTATTTGTCTGTCACTATACCAGTACCATGCAGTTTTTATCACAATTGCTCTGTAGTAGAGCTTTAGGTCCGGCATGGTGATTCCACCAGAGGTTCTTTTATCCTTGAGAAGAGTTTTTGCTATCCTAGGTTTTTTGTTATTCCAGATGAATTTGCAGATTGCACTTTCTAATTCGTTGAAGAATTGATTTGGAATTTTGATGGGGATTGCATTGAATCTGTAGATTGCTTTTGGCAAGATAGCCATTTTTACAATGTTGATCCTGCCAATCCATGAGCATGGGAGATCTTTCCATCTTCTGAGATCTTCTATAATTTCTTTCTTCAGAGACTTGAAGTTTTTATTATACAGATGTTTCACTTCCTTAGTTAGAGTCACGCCAAGATATTTTATATTATTTGTGACTATTGAGAAGGGTGTTGTTTCCCTAATTTCTTTTTCAGCCTGTTTATTCTTTGTGTAGAGAAAGGCCATTGATTTGTTTGAGTTAATTTTATATCCAGCTACTTCACCGAAGCTGTTTATCAGGCTTAGGAGTTCTCTGGTGGAATTTTTAGGGTCACTTATATATACTATCATATCATCTGCAAAAAGTGATATTTTGACTTCATCTTTTCCAATTTGTATCCCTTTGATCTCCTTTTGTTGTCGAATTGCTCTGGCTAGGACTTCAAGTACAATGTTGAATAGGTATGGAGAAAGTGGACAGCCTTGTCTAGTCCCTGATTTTAGAGGGATTGCTTCAAGCTTCTCACCATTTACTTTGATGTTGGCTACTGGTTTGCTGTAGATTGCTTTTATCATGTTTAGGTATGGGCCTTGAATTCCTGATCTTTCCAAGACTTTTATCATGAATGGGTGTTGGATCTTGTCAAATGCTTTTTCCGCATCTAAGGAGATGACCATGTGGTTTTTGTCTTTGAGTTTGTTTATATACTGGATTACGTTGATAGATTTCCATATATTGAACCATCCCTGCATTCCTGGGATGAAACCTACTTGGTCAGGATGGATGATTGTTTTGATCTTACTAAAGTTTCTTTAATGAATGTGGCTGCCCTTGTATTTGGAGCATAGATATTCAGAATTGAGAGTTCCTCTTGGAGGATTTTACCTTTTATGAGTATGAAGTGTCCCTCCTTGTCTTTTTTGATTACCCTGGGTTGGAAGTCGATTTTGTTAGATATTAAAATGGCTACTCCAGCTTGTTTCTTCATACCATTTGCTTGGGAATTTCTTTTTCAGCCTTTCATTCTGAGGTAGTGTCTATCTTTTTCTCTGAGATGAGTTTCCTGTAAGTAGCAAAATGTTGGGTCTTGTTTGTGTAGCCAGTTTGTTAGCCTATGTCTTTTTATTGGGGAGTTGAGTCCATTGATATTAAGAGATATTAAGGAAAAGTAATTGTTGCTTCCTGTTATTTTTGTTGTTAAAGTTGGCATTCTGTTCTTGTGGCTGTCTTCTTTTAGGGTTTGTTGAGGGATTATCTTCTTATTTTTTCTAGGGCGTGGTTACCGTCCTTGTATTGGTTTTTTTCTGTTATTATCCTTTGAAGGGCTGGATTCATGGAGAGATAATGGGTGAATTTGGTTTTGTCGTGGAATACTTTGGTTTCTCCATCTATGGTAATTGAGAGTTTGGCTGAGTATAGTAGCCTGGGCTGGAATTTGTGTTCTCTTAGTGTCTGTATAACATCTGTCCAGGCTTTTCTGGCTTTCATAGTATCTGGTGAAAAATCTGGTGTAATTCTGATTGGCTTGCCTTTATATGTTACTTGACCTTTTTCTCTTACTGCTTTTAGTATTCTATCTTTATTTAGTGCATTTGTTGGTCTGATTATTATGTGTCGGGAGGAATTTCTTTTCTGGTCCAGTCTATTTGGAGTTCTGTAGGCTTCTTGTATGTTCATGGGCATCTCTTTCTTTAGATTTGGGAAGTTTTCTTCAATAATTTTGTTGAAGATGTTTGCTGGTCCTTTGAGTTGAAAATCTTCATTCTCATCCATTCCTATTATCCGTAGGTTTGGTCTTCTCATTGTGTCCTGTATTTCCTGGATGTTTTGAGTTAGGATCTTTTTGCATTTTCCATTTTCTTTGATTGTTGTGCTGATGTTCTCTATGGAATCTTCTGCACCTGAGATTCTCTCTTCCATCTCTTGTATTCTGTTGCTGATGCTCGCATCTATGGTTCCATATTTCTTTCCTAGGGTTTCTATCTCCAGCGTTGCCTTACTTTGGGTTTTCTTTATTGTGTCTACTTCCCTTTTTAGGTCTTGGATGGTTTTATTCAATTCTATCACCTGTTTGGTTGTGTTTTCCTGCAATTCTTTAAGGGATTTTTGTGTTTCCTCTTTAATGTCTTCTACTTGTTTAGCAGTGTTGTCCTGTATTTCTTTTTTTTTTTTTAAGTGTAATTTTTTTTTATTACATATTTTCCTCAATTACATATCCAATACTATCCCAAAAGTCCCCCATAGCGCCCCCCACTTCCCTAACCACCCATTCCCATTCTTTTGGCCCTGGCATTCCCCTATATTGGGGCATATAAAGTTTGCAAGTCCAATGGGCCTCTCTTTCCATTGATGGCCGACTAGGCCATCTTTCGATACATATGCAGCTAGAGACAAGAGCTCCGGGGTACTGGTTAGTACATCATGTTGTTCCAACAATAGGGTTGCAGATCCCTTTAGCTCCTTGGGTACTTTCTCTAGCTTCTCCAATGGGAGCCCTGTGATACATCCAATAGCTGACTGTGAGCATCCACTCCTGTGTTTGCTAGGCCCCGGCATCGTCTCACAAGAGACAGCTATATTTGGGTCCTTTCAGCAAAATCTTGCTAGTGTATGCAATGGTGTCAGCGTTTAGAAGCTGATTATGGGATGGATCCCTGGATACGGCAGTCTCTAGATGGTCCATCCTTTCATCACAGCTCCAAACTTTGTCTCTGTAACTCCTTCCCTGGGTGTTTTGTTCCCAATTCTAAGAAGGTGCACAGTGTCCACACTTTGGTCTTCATTCTTCTTGAGTTTCATGCGTTTATCAAATTGTATCTTATATCTTGGGTATCCTAAGTTTTGGGCTAATATCCACTTATCAGTGAATACATATTGTGTGAGTTCTTTTGTGATTGTGTTACTTCACTCAAGATGATGCCCTCCAGGTCCATCCATTTGGCTAGGAATTTCATAAATTCATTCTTTTTAATAGCTGAGTAGTACTCCATTGTGTAAATGTACCATAATTTCTGTATCCATTCCTCTGTTGAGGGACATCTGGGTTCTTTCCAGCTTCTGGCTATTATAAATAGGGCTGCTATGAACATAGTGGAGCATGTGTCCTTCTTACCGGTTGGGACATCTTCTGGATATATGCCCAGGAGAGGTATTGCTGGATCCTCCGGTAGTACTATGTCCAATTTTCTGAGGAACCGCCAGACTGATTTCCAGAGTGGTTGTACAAGCTTGCAATCCCACCAACAATGGAGGAGTGTTCCTCTTTCTCCACATCCTCGCCAGCATCTGCTGTCACCTGAATTTTTGATCTTAGCCATTCTGACTGGTGTGAGGTGGAATCTCAGGGTTGTTTTGATTTGCATTTCCCTGATGATTAAGGATGTTGAACATTTTTTCAGGTGCTTCTCTGCCATTCGGTATTCCTCAGGTGAGAATTCTTTGTTCAGTTCTGAGCCCCATTTTTTAATGGGGTTATTTGACTTTCTGGAGTCCACCTTCTTGAGTTCTTTATATATATTGGATATTAGTCCCTTATCTGATTTAGGATAGGTGAAGATCCTTTCCCAATCTGTTGGTGGTTTTTTTGTCTTATTGATGGTGTCTTTAGCCTTGCAGAAGCTTTGTAGTTTCATGAGGTCCCACTTGTCAATTCTCGATCTTACAGCACAAGCCATTACTGTTCTATTCAGGAATTTTTCCCCTGTGCCCATATCTTCAAGGCTTTTCCCCACTTTCTCCTCTATAAGTTTCAGTGTCTCTGGTTTTATGTGAAGTTCCTTGATCCACTTAGACTTGACCTTAGTACAAGGAGATAGGAATGGATCGATTCGCATTCTTCTACATGTTAACAACCAGTTGTGCCAGCACCATTTGTTGAAAATGCTGTCTTTCTTCCACTGGATGTTTTTAGCTCCCTTGTCGAAGATCAAGTGACCATAGGTGTGTGGGTTCATTTCTGGGTCTTCAATTCTATTCCATTGGTCTATTTGTCTGTCACTATACCAGTACCATGCAGTTTTTATCACAATTGCTCTGTAGTAGAGCTTTAGGTCAGGCATGGTGATTCCACCAGAGGTTCTTTTATCCTTGAGAAGAGTTTTTGCTATCCTAGGTTTTTTGTTATTCCAGATGAATTTGCAGATTGCACTTTCTAATTCGTTGAAGAATTGATTTGGAATTTTGATGGGGATTGCATTGAATCTGTAGATTGCTTTTGGCAAGATAGCCATTTTTACAATGTTGATCCTGCCAATCCATGAGCATGGGAGATCTTTCCATCTTCTGAGATCTTCTATAATTTCTTTCTTCAGAGACTTGAAGTTTTTATTATACAGATGTTTCACTTCCTTAGTTAGAGTCACGCCAAGATATTTTATATTATTTGTGACTATTGAGAAGGGTGTTGTTTCCCTAATTTCTTTTTCAGCCTGTTTATTCTTTGTGTAGAGAAAGGCCATTGATTTGTTTGAGTTAATTTTATATCCAGCTACTTCACCGAAGCTGTTTATCAGGCTTAGGAGTTCTCTGGTGGAATTTTTAGGGTCACTTATATATACTATCATATCATCTGCAAAAAGTGATATTTTGACTTCATCTTTTCCAATTTGTATCCCTTTGATCTCCTTTTGTTGTCGAATTGCTCTGGCTAGGACTTCAAGTACAATGTTGAATAGGTATGGAGAAAGTGGACAGCCTTGTCTAGTCCCTGATTTTAGAGGGATTGCTTCAAGCTTCTCACCATTTACTTTGATGTTGGCTACTGGTTTGCTGTAGATTGCTTTTATCATGTTTAGGTATGGGCCTTGAATTCCTGATCTTTCCAAGACTTTTATTATGAATGGGTGTTGGATCTTGTCAAATGCTTTTTCCGCATCTAAGGAGATGACCATGTGGTTTTTGTCTTTGAGTTTGTTTATATACTGGATTATGTTGATGGATTTCCGTATATTGAACCATCCCTGCATCCCTGGGATGAAACCTACTTGGTCAGGATGGATGATTGTTTTGATGTGTTCTTGGATTCGGTTAGCAAGAACTTTATTGAGGATTTTTGCATCAATATTCATAAGGGATATTGGTCTGAAGTTTTCTATCTTTGTTGGGTCTTTTTGTGGTTTAGGTATCAGAGTAATTGTGGCTTCATAGAATGAGTTGGGTAGAGTACCTTCTGTTTCTATTTTGTGGAATAGTTTGTGAAGAACTGGGATTAGATCTTCTTTGAAGGTCTGATAGAACTCTGCACTAAACCCATCTGGTCCTGGGCTTTTTTTAGTTGGGAGACTATTAATGACTGCTTCTATTTCTTTGGGGGATATAGGGCTGTTTAGATCATTAACCTGATCTTGATTCAACTTTGGTACCTGGTATCTGTCTAGGAACTTCTCCATTTCATCCAGGTTCTCCAGTTTTGTTGAGTATAGCCTTTGGTAGAAGGATCTGATGGTGTTTTGGATGTCTTCAGGATCTGTTGTTATGTCTCCTTTTTCATTTCTGATTTTGTTAATTAGGATGCTTTCCCTGTGCCCTCTAGTGAGTCTGGCTAAGGGTTTATCTATCTTGTTGATTTTCTCAAAGAACCAGCTCCTTGATTGGTTGATTCTTTGAATACTTCTTCTTGTTTCCAGTTGGTTGATTTCACCCCTGAGTTTGATTATTTCCTGCCTTCTACTCCTCTTGGGTGAATTTGCTTCCTTTTGTTCTAGTGCTTTTAGGTGTGTTGTCAAGCTGCTAATGTGTGCTCTCTCTAGTTTCCTTTTGGAGGCACTCAGAGCTATGAGTTTTCCTCTTAGAAATGCTTTCATTGCGTCCCATAAGTTTGGGTATGTTGTGGCTTCATTTTCATTGAACTCTAAAAAGTCCTTAATTTCTTTCTTTATTCCTTCCTTGACCAAGGTATCATTGAGAAGAGTGTTGTTCAGTTTCCACGTGAAGGTTGGCTTTCTATTATTTATTTTGTTATTGAAGATCAGCCTTAGGCCATGGTGATCTGATAGGATGCATGGGACAATTTCAATATTTTTATATCTGTTGAGGCCTGCTTTGTGACCAATTATGTGGTCAATTTTGGAGAAGGTACCATGAGGTGCTGAGAAGAAGGTATATCCTTTTGTTTTAGGATAGAATGTTCTGTAGATATCTGCCAGATCCATTTGATTCATAATTTCTCTTAGTTTCACTGTGTCCCTGTTTAGTTTCTGTTTCCATGATCTGTCCATTGGTGAAAGTGGTGTGTTGAAGTCTCCCACTATTATTGTATGAGGTGCAATGTGTGCTTTGAGCTTTACTAAAGTTTCTTTAATGAATGTGGCTGCCTTTGTATTTGGAGCATAGATATTCAGGATTGATAGTTCCTCTTGGAGGATTTTACCTTTGATGAGTATGAAGTGTCCCTCCCTGTCTTTTTTAATGACTTTGGGTTGGAAGTCAATCTTATCAGATATTAGAATGGCTACTCCAGCTTGTTTCTTCATGCCATTTGCTTGGAAAATTGTTTTCCAGCCTTTCATTCTGAGGTAGTGTCTATCCTTTTCTCTGAGATGAGTTTCCTGTAAGCAGCAAAATGTTGTGTCTTGTTTGTGTAGCCAGTTTGTTAGTCTATGTCTTTTTATCGGGGAGTTGAGTCCATTGATATTAAGAGATATTAAGGAAAAGTAATTGTTGTTTCCTGTTATTTTTGTTGTTAAAGTTGGCATTTTGTTCTTGTGGCTGTCTTCTTTTAGGTTTGTTGAGGGATTACCTTCTTGTTGTTTCTAGGGTGTGGTTCCTGTCCTTGTATTGGTTTTTTTCTGTTATTATCCTTTGAAGGGCTGGATTCGTGGAGAGATAATGTGTGAATTTGGTTTTGTCGTGGAATACTTTGGTTTCTCCATCTATGTTAATTGAGAGTTTGGCTGGGTATAGTAGCCTGGGCTGGAATTTGTGTTCTTTTAGTGTCTGTATAACATCCGTCCAGGATCTTCTGGCTTTCATAGTCTCTGGTGAAAAATCTGGTGTAATTCTGATAGGCTTGCCTTTATATGTTACTTGGCCTTTTTCTCTTACTGCTTTTAGTATTCTATCTTTATTTAGAGCATTTGTTGCTCTGATTATTATGTGTCGGGAGGTATTTCTTTTCTGGTCCAGTCTATTTGGAGTTCTGTAGGCTTCTTGTATGTTCATGGGCATCTCTTTCTTTAGATTTGGGAATTTTTCTTCTATAATTTTGTTGAAGATGTTTGCTGGTTCTTTGAGTTGAAAATCTTCATTCTCATCCACTCCTATTATCCGTAGGTTTGGTCTTCTCATTGCGTCCTGTATTTCTTGGATGTTTTGAGTTAGGATCTTTTTGCATTTTACATTTTCCTTGATTGTTGTGCCGATGTTCTCTATGGAATCTTCTGCACCTGAGATTCTCTCTTCCATCTCTTGTATTCTGTTGCTGATGCTCGTATCTATGTTTCCAGATTTCTTTCCTAGGGTTTCTATCTCCAGTGTTGCCTCATTTTGGGTTTTCTTTATTGTGTCTACTTCCCTTTTTAGGTCTAGTATGGTTTTGTTCATTTCCATCATCTGTTTGGATGTGTTTTCCTGTTTTTCTGTAAGGACTTCTACCTGTTTGATTATGTTATCGTGTTTTTCTTTAAGGATTTGTAACTCTTTAGCAGTGTTCTCCTGCAATTCTTTAAGGGATTTTTGTGCTTTCTCTTTATTGTCTTCTGCCTGTTTAGCAGTGTTCTCCTGCATTTCTTTAAGTGTGTTATTAAAGTCCTTCTTGAAGTCCTCTATCATCATCAGGAGATATGCTTTTAAATCCGTGTCTAGCTTTTCCGGTGTGTTGGGGTGCCCTGGACTGGGCGAAGTGGGGGTGCTGGGTTCTGATGATGGTGAGTGGTCTTGGTTTCTGTTAGTAAGATTATTACGTTTACCTTTCGCCATCTGGTAATCTCTGGGGTTAGTTGTTATCGTTGTCACTGTTTAAAGATTGGAGCAGAAGCTGTGTTCCACTCACCAGCAGTCTCTAAATCCTGCGGCGGGGGTCGTGGGTAGCTGACGGTACCCCGGTGCTGGTCCAGCCGGAAGAGGCCTGTGGTCCTACACAGGCTGTTTTTCTGCTTCCCTAACTAATGCAGTCTCTGGTCCTGCGTGCAATTGGATTGGAGCAGAAGCTGTGTTCCACTCTCCAGAAGTCTTAAGATCCTGTGGTGGGTGCTGTGGGTAGCTGGTGAGTGTCAGCTGACCCTGCGCCCCAGCTGCCCCGGTGCTTTTCTGACCGGAAGAGGGTTGTGGCCCTATGTAGGCCGGATTTCTCTCTCCCCAACCAGAGCAGTCTCAGCTCCCGCGTGATTGGACTGGAACAGAAGCTGTGTTCCACTCACCAGCAGTCCCAAAATCCTGCGGCGGGGGTCGTGGGTAGCTGGCGGGTGTCAGGCAACCCTGCGCTCCCGCTACCCCGGCGCTGATCCGGCCGGATGTGGCCTGTGGCCCTACTCAGGCCGGTTTCTGCTTCCCTAACTAATGCAGTCTCAGGTCCCGTGCAATTGGATTGGAGCAGAAGCTGTGTTCCACTCACCAGCAGTCCCAAAATCCTGCGGCGGGGGTCGTGGGTAGCTGGCGGGTGTCAGGCAACCCTGCGCTCCCGCTACCCCGGTGCTGATCTGTCCGGATGAGGCCAGTGGCCCTACTCAGGCCGGTTACTGCTTCCCTAACTAATGCAGTCTCAGGTCCCGCGCAATTGGATTGGAGCAGAAGCTGTGTTCCACTCACCAGCAGTCCCAAAATCCTGCGGCGGGGGTCGTGGGTAGCTGGCGGGTGTCAGGCAACCCTGAGCTCCCGCTACCCCGGCGCTGATCCGGCCGGATGTGGCCTGTGGCCCTCCCTGTATTTCTTTAAGTGAGTTATTTAAGTCCTTCTTGATGTCCTCTACTATCATCATGAGATATGCTTTTAAATCCAGGTCTAGATGTTCAGGTGTGTTGGGGTGCCCTGGACTGGGCGAAGTAGGAGTGCTGGGTTCTGATGATGGTGAGTGGTCCTGGTTTCTGTTAGTAAGATTCTTTTTTTTTTTTTTTTTTTGGTTTTCTCGAGACAGGGTTTCTCTCATAGCCCTGGCTGTCCTGGAACTCACTTTGTAGACCAGGCTGGCCTCAAACTCAGAAATCCACCTGCCTCTGCCTCCCGAGTGCTGGGATTAAAGGCGTGCGCCACCATGCCCGGCTAGATTCTTAAGTTTACCTTTTGCCATCTGGTAATCTCTGGAGTTAGTTGTTATAGTTGTCTCTGTTTAGAGATTGTTCCTCTGGTGATTTTGTTACCCTCTATGAGCAGACCTGGGAGACTAGCTCTCTCCTCTGAGTTTCAGTGGTCAGAGCAGTCTCTGCAGGCAAGGTCTTTTCTTTCAGGGAAGGTGCACAGTTATCTGGTATTTGGACCTCCTCCTGGCCGAAGATGAAGGCCCAAAACAGGATCTTTCCCAGAAGCTGCATTGCTTTGGCTGTCACAGAAGCCGTTGTTTCAGTAAGCCACACTATCACCTGTGTAGACTACTTTCAGCGGAGTCCCAGAACCAAGGTGGCTCCCATGGAACCTGAGGCAGAAGCCTCTCAGGCAGGGCGGACACCTGTGCTCTGATCAGGAAGGTGGCCGGTTGTCTGGAGCCGAAAATGGCGCTGCCTCAGAGGCTCTGTGGCTCTCGCCTGTCCCAGAGACTGCTGGCCTCTGTATTCCACACTCTCACTTGTGCAGACTGCCCTCAGCGGAGTCCCAGAACCAAGCTGGCTCCCGCGGAACCTGAGGCAGAAGCCTCTCAGGCCAGGCGGACACCTGTGCTCTGACCAGGAAGGTGGCCTGTTGTCTGGAGCGAAGCTCAAGTCTTAGTGGATCAAAAACCTCCACATAAGACCAGAGACACTGAATTTAATAGAGGGGAAAGTGGGGAAAAAAACCTCGAAGATATGGGCATAGAGGAAAAAATTCCTAAACAGAACAGCAATGGCTTGTGCTGTAAGATCAAGAATTGACAAATAGGACCTCATAAAATTCAAAGCTTCTGTAAGGCAAATACACTGTCAATAGACAAAAAGGCCACCAACAGATTGGGAAATAATTTTTATCAATCCTAAATCTCATAGGGGACTAATATCCAATATATACAAAGAGCCCAAGAAGCTGAACTCCGGAAATCCAAATAACCCCATTAAAAAATGGGATTCAGAGCTAAACAAAGAATTCTCATCTGAGGAGTACCAAATGGCTGAGAAGCACCTGAAAAAATGTTCAACATCCTTAATAATCAGGGAAATGCAAGTCAAAAAAATCTTGTGATTCCATCTCACACCAGTCAGAATGGCTAAGATCAAAAATTCAGGTGACAGCAGATGCTGGCGAGGATGTGGAGAAAGAGGAACACTCCTCCATTGCTGGTGGGATTTCAAGCTTGTACAATCACTCTGGAAGTCAGTCTGGTCATTTCTTAGAAAATTGGACATAAAACTACCGGAAGATCCAGCAATACCTCTCCTGGGCATATACTCAGAAGAAGTTCCAACTGGTAATAAGAACATATGCTCCACTATGTTCATAGCACCCTTATTTATAGTAGCCAGAAGCTGGAAAGAACCCAGATGTCCCTCAACAGAAGAATGGATACAGAAAATGTGGTACATTTACACAATGGAATACTACTCAGCTATTAAAAACAATGGATTTATGAAATTGGACAAATGGATGTATCTGGAGGGTTATCATCCTTAATGAGGTAACCCAATCACAAAAGAATTCATTAGTTATGTACTCACTGATAAGTGGATATTAGCCCAGAAACATAGAACACCCATGATAACAATTTGCAAAACACAAGAAAATCAAGAAGAGGGAAGAACAATGGGTGGATACTTCATTCCTCCTTATAATAGGGAACAAAATACCCATGAAAGGAGTTACAGAGGTAAAGTTTGGAGCTAAGACAAAAGGATGGACTATCCAGAGACTACTCCACCTGGGTATCCATCCCATAATCAGCCACCAAACCCAGACATTATTGCATATGCCAGAGAGATTTTGCTGAAGGGACCCTGTTATAGCTGTCTTGTATGAGGCTATTCCAGTGTCTGGCAAATATAGAAGTGGATGCTCACAGTCATTTATAAGTTGGAACACAGGGCCCCCAGTGGAGAAGCTAGAGAAAACACCCAAGGAGCTGAAGGGGTCTGTAACCCTATAGGTGGAACAACAATATGAACTAACCAGTACCCCCAGAGCTGGTATCTTTAGCTGCATATATAGTAGAAGATGGTCTAGTTGGCCATCACTGGGAAGAGAGGCCCCTTGGTATTTTAAACTTTATATGCCCCAGTACAGGGGAATGCCAGGGCTAAGAAGGAGTGGGTCAGTAGGGGAGCAGGGCAGGGGGAGGGTATAGGAAACTTTTGGCATAGCATTTGAAATGTATATAAAGAAAATATCTAATAAAAAATTAAAAAAAGAATTTCAATGGCAACGCAAAAAAAAGAAAAAAAAAGAAAAGGAGATCTATTTTTATAACATATAATTAATGTTGCAATGCTTTACAATATCAAGGCAAATGGTAATTTGATGGGGAAGGGCTGTTATCTCAGTATTTGGGGTGCTGATGCACCTCAAGATCAGCTTGTGCAACTTCCAGGTCAGCCTATGCTACAAAGCAAACATTATGTTTACCACCACTAATATTCATCATGTAAAACTGTTTACAATGTACTTGCCTTTAGCTCATAGAGAATAGCTATAGAATGTAATTTCTACATTTCCCTGTGAGCATGCAAGACATTAGGAACATGGACATCTCTGCTGATCAGAACATAGGGTCTGAAACTGCAGTCCCTATGTCCACAGCTGAACCCCAGGAGCCTGAACAGCTATCAGGAGGTTGGATACCTAAATTCTGAGTGTGTGGCTGGCATGCAGAGGACAAGATGAGCTAGAAAATGCCCCATCATTTGTGTAAGCCCTAATGATTGAGAACCAGTAGCTGGGTACAATGCTCCTGAGGTGTTTTTGCACATCATTGCATTCTGGAGTGAGGTTTTTAAGTAGAGCCTGTATTCCAAACTGTGATAGCATTTTCTAAAAGATGATATTTCTCCATGATTTCTATATATTTCCTGACC
Organism: Mus caroli; assembly: GCF_978045245.1. Classification (NCBI taxonomy): domain Eukaryota; kingdom Metazoa; phylum Chordata; class Mammalia; order Rodentia; family Muridae; genus Mus; species Mus caroli. The sequence goes on from NW_028227261.1 coordinate 61,309,692, forward strand.
ACATATCAATATTTTTAATGTGTTTGGAATTGTCTTACAATGTTTGTTCTTACCAGGTCTTTAGTTCTTGGTACCCAGCCATGCCAAGCACTTAGTAGCTGCAAATAATTAGCTTCTTTCCCTGGTCATCTCCACTTTATAAGAGACCTTCAGATAAAGGATGATTCCTGACTTCCCTCTTCTTCACTTGCTCTCCTCCTCATTAGAACAGCCTCTGTTACATAGCAGATCCTTTTAGCTCCTTGGGTATTTTCTTTAGCTCCTCCATTGGGGGCTCTGTGATCCATCCAATAGCTGACTGTGAGCATCCACTTATGTGTTTGCTAGGCCCTGGCGTAGTCTCACTAGAGACTGCTATATCAGGGTCCTATCAGCACAATCTTGCTAGTGTATGCAATGGTGTCAGCGTTTGGAGGCTGATTATGGGATGGATCCCTGGATATGGCAGTCTCTAAATGATCCATCCTTTTGTCTCAGCTCCAAACTTTGTCTCTGTAACTCCATGGGTGTTTTGTTCCCAATTCTAAGAAGGGGAAAAGTGTCCACACTTTGGTCTTCGTTCTTCTTGAGTTTCATGTGTTTTGCCAATTGTAGCTTATATCTTGGGTATTCTAAGTTTCTGGGCTAATATCCACTTATTAGTGAGTACATATCATTTGAGTTCTTTTGTGATTGGGTTACCTCACTCAGGATGATGCCCTCCAGGTCCATGCATTTGCCTAGGAATTTCATAAATTGATTCTTTTTAATAGCTGAGTAGTACTCCATTGTGTAAATGTACCACATTTTTTGTATCCATTCCTCCGTTGAGGGGCATCTGGGTTCTTTCCAGCTTCTGGCTATTATAAATAAGGCTGCTATGAACATAGTGGAGCATGTTTCTTTCTTACTAGTTGGAACATCTTCTGGATATATACCCAGGAGAGGTATTGCAGGATCCTCCTGTAGTACTATGTCCAATTTTCTGAGAAACTGCCAGACTGATTTCGAGAGTGGTTGTACAAGCTTGTAACCCCACCAACAGTGGAGGAGGGTTCCTCTTTCTCCACATCCTCACCAGCATCTGCTGTCACATGAATTTTTGATCTTAGCCATTCTGACTGGTGTGAGATGGAATCTCAGGGTTGTTTTGATTTGCATTTCCCTGATGATTAAGGATGCTGAACATTTTTTCAAGTGTTTCTCAGTCATTTGGTATTCCTCAGGTGAGTATTCTTTGTTTAGCTCTGAGCCCCATTTTTTAATGGGGTTATTTGATTTTCTGGAGTCCATTTTCTTGAGTTCTTTATATTTATTGGATATTAGTCCTCTATCTGATTTAGGATAGTTAAATATCCTTTCCCAATCTGTTGGTGACCTTTTTGTCTTATTGACGGTGTCTTTTGCCTTACAGAAACTTTGCAGTTTCATGAGGTCCCATTTGTCAATTCTCCATCTTACAGCACAAGCCATTGCTGTTCTATTCAGGAATTTTCCCCCCTGTGCCAATATCTTCGAGGCTTCTCCCCACTTTCTACTCTATAAGTTTCAGTGTCTCTGGTTTTATGTGGAGCTCCTTGATCCACTTAGATTTGACCTGAGTACAAGGAGATAGGAATGGATCAATTCACATTCTTCTACATGATAGCCACCAGTTGTGCCAGCAACATTTGTTGAAAATGCTGTCTTTTTTTCCATTATATAAACAAACTCAAAGACAAAAACCATAGTATCATCTCGTTAGATGTGGAGAAAGCATTTAACAAAACCCATCATCCATTCATGATAAAAGTCTTGGAAAGATCAGGAATTCAAGGCCCATACCTAAACATGATAAAAGCAATCTACAGCAAACCAGTAGCCAACATCAAAGTAAATGGTGAGAAGCTGGAAGTAATCCCACTAAAATCAGGGACTAGGCAAGGCTGCCCACTTTCTCCCTACCTATTCAATATTGTACTTGAAGTCCTAAGCAGAGCAATTAGTCAACAAAAGGAGATCAAGGGGATACAAATTTAAAAGGAAGAAGTCAAAATATCACTTTTTGCAGATGATATGATAGTATATATAAGTGACCCTAAAAATTCCACCAGAGAATCCTAAACCTGATAAACAGCTTCAATGAAGTAGCTGGATATAAAATTAACTCAAACAAGTCAATGGCCTTTCTGTACACAAAGGATAAACAGTCTGAGAAAGAAATTAGGGAAACAACACCCTTCTCAATAGTCACAAATATTATAAAATACCTTGGCGTGACTCTAACTAAGGAAGTGAAAGATCTGTATGATAAGAACTTCAAGTCTCTGAAGAAAGAAATTAAAAAAGATCTCAGAAGATGGAAAGATCTCCCATGCTCATGGATTGGCAGGATCAACATTGTAAAAATGGCTATCTTGCCAAAAGCAATCTTCAGATTCAATGTAATCCCCATCAAAATTTCAACTCAATTCTTCAACGAATTATAAAAACAATATATCTGCAAATTCATCTGGAATAACAAAAAACCTAGGATAGCAAAAACTATTCTCAACAATAAAAGAACCTCTGGTGGAATCACCATGCCTGACCTAAAGCTTTACTACAGAGAAATTGTGATAGAAACCTCATAGTTCTAAGTGCCTCTAAAAAGAAACTGGAGAGAGCTGACACTAGCAGCTTGACAGCACACCTGAAAGCTCTAGAACCAAAAGAAGCAAATACAGCCAAGAGGAGTAGATAGCGGGAAATAATCAAACTTACAGCTGAAATTAACCAAATAGAAACAAAAAGAATTATAGAAACAATCAACAAAACCAGGAGCTGGTTCTTTGAGAAAATCAACAAGGTAGATAAACCCTCAGTAAAACTAACCAGAGGGTACAGAGACAGTATCCAAATTAATAAAATCAGAAATGAAAAGTGAGACAAAACAACAAGATATATCTTAAAATAATTATTTTGTCTGTTGAATGTTAACAGTTGAAAATATTGAAATCCTTCCATAGAGAACATCAGCACAACAATCAAGGAAAATGTAAAACGCAAAAAGATCCTAACTCAAAATATCCAAGAAATACAGGACACAATGAGAAGAACAAACCTACGGATAATAGGAGTGGATGAGAATGAAGATTTTCAACTCAAAGGACCAGCAAACATCTTCAATAAAATTATAGAAAAAAACTTCCCAAATCTAAAGAAAGAGATGCCCATGAACATACAAGAAGCCTACAGAACTCCAAATAGACTGGACCAGAAAAGAAATACCTCCCGACACATAATAATCAGAACAACAAATGCTCTAAATAAAGATAGAATACTAAAAGCAGTAAGAGAAAAAGGCCAAGTAACATATAAAGGCAAGCCTATCAGAATTACACCAGATTTTTCACCAGAGACTATGAAAGCCAGAAGATCCTGGACGGATATTATACAGACACTAAAAGAACACAATTTCCAGCCCAGGCTACTATACCCAGCCAAACTCTCAATTACCATAGATGGAGAAACCAAAGTATTCCAGGACAAAACCAAATTCACACATTATCTCTCCACGAATCCAGCCCTTCAAAGGATAATAACAGAAAAAACCAATACAAGGACAGGAACCACGCCCTAGAAACAAAAAGAAGGTAATCCCTCAACAAACCTAAAAGAAGACAGCCACAAGAACAGAATGCCAACTTTAACAACAAAAATAACAGGAAACAATTACTTTTCCTTAATATCTCTTAATATCAATGGACTCAACTCCCCGATAAAAAGACATAGACTAACAAACTGGCTACACAAACAAGACACAACATTTTGCTGCTTACAGGAAACTCATCTCAGAGAAAAAGATAGACACTACCTCAGAATGAAAGGCTGGAAAACAATTTTCCAAGCAAATGGTATGAAGAAACAAGCTGGAGTAGCCATTCTAATATCTGATAAGATTGACTTCCAACCCAAAGTCATTAAAAAAGACAGGGAGGGACACTTCATACTCATCAAAGGTAAAATCCTCCAAGAGGAACTATCAATCCTGAATATCTATGCTCCAAATACAAAGGCAGCCACATTCATTAAAGAAACTTTAGTAAATCTCAAAGCACACATTGCACCTCATACAATAATAGTGGGAGACTTCAACACACCACTTTCACCAATGGACAGATCATGGAAACAGAAACTAAACAGGGACACAGAGAAACTAAGAGAAATTATGAATCAAATGGATCTGGCAGATATCTACAGAACATTCTATCCTAAAACAAAAGGATATACCTTCTTCTCAGCACCTCATGGTACCTTCTCCAAAATTGACCATATAATTGGTCACAAAACAGGCCTGAACAGATACAAAAATATTGAAATTGTCACATGCATCCTATCAGATCACCATGGACTAAGGCTGATCTTCAATAACAAAATAAATAATAGAAAGCCAACCTTCACGTGGAAACTGAACAACACTCTTCTCAATGATACCTTGGTCAAGGAAGGAATAAAGAAAGAAATTAAGGACTTTTTAGAGTTCAATGAAAATGAAGCCACAACATTCCCAAACTTATGGGACGCAATGAAAGCATTTCTAAGAGGAAAACTCATAGCTCTGAGTGCCTCCAAAAGGAAACTAGAGAGAGCACACATTAGCAGCTTGACAACATACCTAAAAGCACTAGAACAAAAGGAAGCAAATTCACCCAAGAGGAGTAGAAGGCAGGAAATAATCAAACTCAGGGGTGAAATCAACCAAGTGGAAACAAGAAGAAGTATTCAAAGAATCAACCAATCAAGGAGCTGGTTCTTTGAGAAAATCAACAAGATAGATAAACCCTTAGCCAGACTCACTAGAGGGCACAGGGAAAGCATCCTAATTAACAAAATCAGAAATGAAAAAGGAGACATAACAACAGATCCTGAAGACATCCAAAACACCATCAGATCCTTCTACCAAAGGCTATACTCAACAAAACTGGAGAACCTGGATGAAATGGAGAAGTTCCTAGACAGATACCAGGTACCAAAGTTGAATCAAGATCAGGTTAATGATCTAAACAGCCCTATATCCCCCAAAGAAATAGAAGCAGTCATTAATAGTCTCCCAACTAAAAAAAGCCCAGGACCAGATGGGTTTAGTGCAGAGTTCTATCAGACCTTCAAAGAAGATCTAATCCCAGTTCTTCACAAACTATTCCACAAAATAGAAACAGAAGGTACTCTACCCAACTCATTCTATGAAGCCACAATTACTCTGATACCTAAACCACAAAAAGACCCAACAAAGATAGAAAACTTCAGACCAATATCCCTTATGAATATTGATGCAAAAATCCTCAATAAAGTTCTTGCTAACCGAATCCAAGAACACATCAAAACAATCATCCATCCTGACCAAGTAGGTTTCATCCCAGGGATGCAGGGATGGTTCAATATACGGAAATCCATCAACATAATCCAGTATATAAACAAACTCAAAGACAAAAACCACATGGTCATCTCCTTAGATGCGGAAAAAGCATTTGACAAGATCCAACACCCATTCATGATAAAAGTCTTGGAAAGATCAGGAATTCAAGGCCCATACCTAAACATGATAAAAGCAATCTACAGCAAACCAGTAGCCAACATCAAAGTAAATGGTGAGAAGCTTGAAGCAATCCCTCTAAAATCAGGGACTAGACAAGGCTGTCCACTTTCTCCATACCTATTCAACATTGTACTTGAAGTCCTAGCCAGAGCAATTCGACAACAAAAGGAGATCAAAGGGATACAAATTGGAAAAGATGAAGTCAAAATATCACTTTTTGCAGATGATATGATAGTATATATAAGTGACCCTAAAAATTCCACCAGAGAACTCCTAAACCTGATAAACAGCTTAGGTGAAGTAGCTGGATATAAAATTAACTCAAACAAATCAATGGCCTTTCTCTACACAAAGAATAAACAGGCTGAGAAAGAAATTAGGGAAACAACACCCTTGTCAATAGTCACAAATAATATAAAATATCTTGGCGTGACTCTAACTAAGAAAGTGAAAGATCTGTATAATAAAAAATTCAAGTCTCTGAAGAAAGAAATTATAGAAGATCTCAGAAGATGGAAAGATCTCCCATGCTCATGGATTGGCAGGATCAACATTGTAAAAATGGCTATCTTGCCAAAAGCAATCTACAGATTCAATGCAATCCCCATCAAAATTCCAAATCAATTCTTCAACGAATTAGAAAGTGCAATCTGCAAATTCATCTGGAATAACAAAAAACCTAGGATAGCAAAAACTCTTCTCAAGGATAAAAGAACCTCTGGTGGAATCACCATGCCGGACCTAAAACTTTACTACAGAGCAATTGTGATAAAAACTGCATGGTACTGGTATAGTGACAGACAAATAGACCAATGGAATAGAATTGAAGACCCAGAAATGAACCCACACACCTATGGTCACTTGATCTAAGACGACAAGGGAGCTAAAAACATCCAGTGGAAGAAAGACAGCATTTTCAACAAATGGTGCTGGCACAACTGGTTGTTAACATGTTGAAGAATGCGAATTGATCCATTCCTATCTCCTTGTACTAAGGTCAAGTCTAAGTGGATCAAGGAACTTCACATAAAACCAGAGACACTGAAACTTATAGAGGAGAAAGTGGGGAAAAGCCTTGAAGATATGGGCACAGGGGGAAAATTCTTGAATAGAACAGCAATGGCTTGTGCTGTAAGATCGAGAATTGACAAGTGGGACCTCATGAAACTACAAAGCTTCTGCAAGGCAAAAGACACCATCAATAAGACAAAAAAACCACCAACAGATTGGGAAAAGACCTTCACCTATCCTAAATCAGATAAGGGACTAATATCCAATATATATAAAGAACTCAAGAAGGTGGACTCCAGAAAGTCAAATAACCCCATTAAAAAATGGGGCTCAGAACTGAACAAAGAATTCTCACCTGAGGAATACCGAATGGCAGAGAAGCACCTGAAAGAATGTTCAACATCCTTAATCATCAGGGAAATGCAAATCAAAACAACCCTGAGATTCCACCTCACACCAGTCAGAATGGCTAAGATCAAAAATTCAGGTGACAGCAGATGCTGGCGAGGATGTGAAGAAAGAGGAACACTCCTCCATTGTTGGTGGGATTGCAAGCTTGTACAACCACTCTGGAAATCAGTCTGGTGGTTCCTCAGAAAATTGGACATAGTACTACCAGAGGATCCAGCAATACCTCTCCTGGGCATATATCCAGAAGATGTCCCAACCGGTAAGAAGGACACATGCTCCACTATGTTCATAGCAGCCCTATTTATAATAGCCAGAAGCTGGAAAGAACCCAGATGTCCCTCAACAGAGGAATGGATACAGAAATTATGGTACATTTACACAATGGAGTACTACTCAGCTATTAAAAAGAATGAATTTATGAAATTCCTAGCCAAATGGATGGACCTGGAGGGCATCATCTTGAGTGAGGTAACACAATCACAAAAGAACTCACACAATATGTATTCACTGATAAGTGGATATTAGCCCAAAACTTAGGATACCCAAGATATAAGATACAATTTGCTAAACACATGAAACTCAAGAAGAATGAAGACCAAAGTGTGGACACTGTGCTCCTTCTTAGAATTGGGAACAAAACACCCAGGGAAGGAGTTACAGAGACAAAGTTTGGAGCTGTGATGAAAGGATGGACCATCTAGAGACTGCCGTATCCAGGGATCCATCCCATAATCAGCTTCTAAACGCTGACACCATTGCATACACTAGCAAGATTTTGCTGAAAGGACCCAAATATAGCTGTCTCTTGTGAGACGATGCCGGGGCCTAGCAAACACAGGAGTGGATGCTCACAGTCATCTATTGGATGTATCACAGGGCTCCCAATGGAGAAGCTAGAGAAAATACCCAAGGAGCTAAAGGGATCTGCAACCCTATTGTTGGAACAACATGATGTACTAACCAGTACCCCGGAGCTCTTGTCTCTAGCTGCATATGTATCGAAAGATGGCCTAGTCGGCCATCACTGGAAAGAGAGGCCCATTGGACTTGCAAACTTTATATGCCCCAATATAGGGGAATGCCAGGGCCAGAAGAATGGGAATGGGTGGGTAGGGAATTGGGGGGTGCTATGGGGGACTTTTGGGATAGCATTGGAAATGTAATTGAGGAAAATATGTAATAAAAATAATAAAAATTAAAAAAAAGAAAAGCTACCAAGATCTCAGTATTTCATTAAAATAATTAAAAGCATTATGAATGTGAATAAAGGCCCAACTGACACAATATAGCATTAAAAAAAAATATTGAAATCCTGTTCCACAAACATCATGGGAACTTTTCTCACTGTGCTTGAAATTAGCATTTTCTTAATGTTTAACTTCAAAGAGTTTTTGCTATTTTGAAATTTTAAAAATATACTTACTGATAAAATATTCTCGTTCCTAGAAACACTGATAATCTTTTTATTCGATATTTTCTTTATTTACATTTCAAATGTTATCCCCTTTTGTGGTTTCCCCTCCAACGATCCCCTATCACATCCCCATTCCCCCTGCTCACCAACCTACCCAATCCTGTTTCCTGGCCCTGGCATTCCCCTACACTGGGGCATAGAGCCTTCTCAGGACCAAGGGTCTCTCCTCCCATTGATGTCCAACAAGGCCATCCTCTACTAAATATGCAGCTGGAACCATGGGTCCTTCCATGTGTACTCTTTTGTTGGTGGTCTAGTTCCTGGGAGCTCTGGGGGTACTGGTTGGTTCATATTGTTGTTCCTCAGAATACCCAAGATACAATTCACAGATCAAATGAAGCTCAAGAAGAAGGAAGGCCCTCTATGCCCCAGTGTAAGGGAATGCCAGGGCCAGGAAGCAGGAGTGGGTGGGTTGGTGAACAGGGGGAGGAGGGAGGAGATAGGGGGGTTTTGGAGGGGAAACCAGGGAAGGGTATACCATTTGAAATGTAAATAAAGAAATATCTTACAAAAATAAAAGAAAGAAGACCAAAGTATGGATACTTTGGTCCTTCTTAGTAGTGGGAACAAAATACCCATGGGAAGAGATACAGAGACAAAGTGTGGAGCAGATACTGAAGGAAAGGCCATCCGGAGACTGCCCCATCTGAGGATTCATCCCATATACAGTTACCAAACCCACACACTATTGTGGATGCCAACAAATGATTACTGACAGGAGCCTGATATAGCTTTTGCATGAGAGGCTCTGCCAATGTCTGACAAATACAGAGGTGGATGCTCTCAGCCAACTTTTGAACTGAGCACAAGATCCCCAGTAGAGGAGTTAGAGAAGGAACCAAAGGAGCTGAAGGAGCTTGCAGCACCATAGGATAATCTTTTTTAAGTAAACTGATTGTTAGAAAATGTACACAGATGTATAATGCGTTTTAAATACTCTCTCACTATGTCAGGTGGTATCATATAAGGTATTTTCAATATATTTCTTAATGATTAATTTTTAATATTTTATGCTCCTTTACTATGTTTAATTCCCAAAGAATATTTTGTATGTTTTAAAACAATTTAGTATTCAACATTAGATATAGGATCCTCAGGTATGGATAGTATTAAATATTCATTAATGCTATTTTTAGGGTTTAAAATGATATGAATATAAAAGTTGAAGAAATTTTTATGTATTATTTGATTCTCAAAATACTCAATATTATTAATATGTTTGATATTGAAATGAATTTAAATAATAAATAAATAAAATAAAAAATAAAAATTTAAGAAAAAAAAAAAAGAACTGGAGACAGCTAGAAAGCCACGGCTTTATAAGGAGGAAGGGGTAAAGCTTTTGTGTGTTTCTTTGAAAAGATCCACAAAGCTTTATACGTGCTGACTTTGCCAGTGGTCTGTGGAAGGTGTTTCCTCTGATGATTCCAAGGAAATGATTAATCTGGCTGGCAGTTCTTGAGGTTTGATGTCTGTGGAAGGCATAAGTGTCAAAAAAGGGCCTTTCAAAGGAGGTTTACTTATTGGTCCTGAGAGATTCATCACTATAAGTTTTAATTAGCACCCATTGTCCTAGTTGAAAATGAGGTTTTTCTAACAGATTAGTCAATCTTTGGAAGTCATAGTGGTTTTTTTCGCCTTGTTTGTTTTGTTTTTTTTGGAACCCATAGGTTTTGATAGGCTTTTCCAGTTCTTTAAGCCTAGAGGGCAAGTTTACATAAAGACCAGCATTTATACTTCCATCACAGATCTGAGTATAGAAAAATGTGGATCCCATGAAGCGTCTTGAATGGATGCAGGCCCAAAGCTGAATTGAGCGGTTAAAAGGAACCATCAGTGATATAACCCTCCAGGTGAGATGAGTCTCCTGATGGGTATTTTTAATGAATGATGTTGACATGTGATTAGCACTGTCAGCCTTCTTGAAGGACTAAGGTCTCCAAGAAGGATGCAGATCCAGTTCCCAGAGGAGCAATCTGAGAAACTAAGGGAAGGGCCATGATTAAGAATAGATCTTCAGAAGCCAAATTGAGGAATTATTTCTTTTTCTTTTTTTTTCTGTGCCAAATTACTTATTCTTTATTTACATTTCATTTCTCATAAGTCATCGAGAGCAGGTTTTATTATTTACAGTTTTTGTCCAGGTAGAGTATATTTTTATAATTTAGTGACCTAATTTTCTCTTAAAAACTAAACAGCACGATTGACATTTTCTTTTTTAAGGCTAAATGAACCATGAAACCCAACCTTTTCTTGCTTTGGTTCAATTGACCCAGAGACTACCATGGAATTTAAAACTCCATGTAATATGATAAGTTGGAGAAATTTTAATAACAGCAATTCTAGTGTTCTGTAGTCATTCATTTCTTGCTGTATAGTAATCTTGGTGTAAATTGCTAAATCTTATTCCCTATGGGACTCTGACAGAAACCATTGACATGTACCTCAATCTAAAATTTTTAAAAAATTATTTTTTTTATTTTTTGATGCAATATATTTTATTTTATTTTTTTTATTTTAAAAATTGTTATGTTTTCTTCATTTACATTTCAAATGCTATCCCCTTTTCTAGTTTCCTCTCTGAAAATCCGTTATGTCCCCCTCCCCTTTCTCCCCCACTTCCTGGCCCTGGCACTCCCCTATCCTGGGGCATAGAATCTTCCCAAGACCAAGGGCCTCTCCTCCCATTGATGGCAGACTAGGCCATCCTCTGTTACATATGCAACTAGAGACATGAGCTCTGGGGGTACTGGTTAGTTCACATTGTTGTTCCTCCTATAGGGTTGTAAACCCCTTCAGTTCCTTGGGTATTTTCTCTAGCTCCTTCATTGGGTACCCTATGTTCCAACCAATAGATGACTGTGAGCATCCACTTCTGTATTTGCCAGAAACTGGCATAGCCTCACAGGAGACAGCTATATCAGGGTCTTGTCAGCAAAATCATGTTGGTATATACAATAGTGTCTGGGTTTGGTGGTTGTTTATGGGATGGATCCCCAGGTAGGGCAGTCTGCACAGTTCTTCCTTCAGTCTTAGCTCCAACCTTTGTCTCTGTAACTCGTTCCATGGGTATTTTGTTCCCCATTCTAAGAAGGAACAAAGTATCCACACTTTGGTCTTCTTGAATTTCATGAGTTTTGCAAATTGTATCTTCGGTGTTCTAAGTTTCTGGGCTAATATCCACTTATCAGTGAGTGCATAACATGTGAGTTCTTTTGTGATTGGGTTACCTCACTCAGGATGATATCCTCCAGATACAACCATTTGCCTAAGAATTTCATAAATTCATTGTTTTAAATAGCTGAGTAGTTCTCCATTGTGTAAATGTACCACATTTTCTGTATCCATTCCTCTGTTTAGGCATATCTGGGTTCTTTCCAGCTTCTGGCTACTATAAATAAGGTTGCTATGAACATAGTGGAGCATGTGTCCTTATTACAAGTTGGAACATCTTCTAGGTATATGCCCAGGAGAGGTATTACTGGATCTTCCGGTAGTACTATGTCTAATTTTCTGAGGAACCTCCAGATTGATTTCCAGAGTGGTTGTACCAGCTTTCAATCCTACCAGCAATGGAGGAATGTGAGGAATTGTTCCTTTAAAGAGTGATTTAGTTGTTTCAATGTCCTTTTTAGACCAAGGTGGGAACGATGCTGTCTATTCTATTGACAAATGCTGATCAATATTCATATCTGTGACAAGGAGGCAATGTAAGTCTGTTTGCTGATCTTAACCTGTCTATTGTCTGTGCTTGTAGGCCTGGAGCCCTACTTGAGTTTCAGTCTGGGCAAAGTATTGCTTAAGTTTATGAAAATCATGAAAGTAATCTGATTATAGCCACAGAGTCTATAATTGTCCTACCTGGCATGTCAGTAGCTCACACATGGGAATTAATAGGTTTAACCAGAGTGAATTATCTTTCTCTTCAGGAGAAGTCATCATGAGATTATTTAGATTACCTACTGAGGGTAGTTTGAGCTCTAATTTTTTTACCAATAAATTTATTTAATAATGGAAATAGATATTTAGGAATTACAAGGAAAACATGAGTAAAATGTTAATTATTCCATAGAGAAATAGATATTTAGGAATTACAAGGAAAACATGAGTAAAATGTTAATTATTCCATAGATAACATAACAACAGAGTAGAAGATTTGGTTATGGTAGTGTCATTGATTGGTGCCCACAGCCTGATAGGGTTGGAGGATGATTGAATGAGCATTCTTTTTTTTTTTCCATATTTTTATTGGGTATTTATTTCAATTACATTTCCAATGCTATCCCAAAAGACCCCCACATGCTCCCCCACCCACTCCCCTACCCACCCACTCCCACTTCTTGACCCTGGCATTCCCCTGTACTGAGGCATATAAAGTTTGCACGACCAATTGACCTCTCTTTCCACTGATGGCCAACTAGGCCATCTTCTGATTCATATGCAGCTAGAGACACGAGCTCCGGGGCGTGGGGGGTATTGGTTAGTTCATATTGTTGTTCCACCTATAGGATTGCAGATCCCTTCAGCTCCTTGAGTACTTTCCCTAGCTCCTCCATTGGGGGCCCTGTGATCCATCCAATAGCTGACTGTGAGCATCCACTTATGTGTTTGCCAGGCCCCGGCATAGTCTCACAAGAGACAGCCATATCTGGGTCCTTTTAGCAAAATCTTGCTAGTGAATGCAATGATGTCAGCATTTGGAAGCTGATTATGGGATGGACCCCTGGATATGGCAGTTTCTAGATGGTCCATCTTTTCGTCTCAGCTCCAAACTTTGTCTCTGTAACTCCTTCCATGGGTGTTTTGTTCCCAATTCTAAGAAGGAGCAAAGTGTCCACACATTGGTCTTCTTTCTTCTTGAGTTTCATGCGTTTAGCAAATTGTATCTTATATCTTGGGTATCCTAAGTTTTGGGCTAATATCCACTTATCAGTGAGTACATATTGTGCGAGTTCTTTTGTGATTGGGTTACCTCACTCAAGATGATGCCCTCCAGGTCCATCCATTTGCCTAGGAATTTCATAAATTCATTGTTTTTAATAACTGAGTAGTACTCCATTGTGTAAATTTTCTGTATTTTCTGTATCCATTCCTCTGTTGAGGAGCATCTGGGTTCTTTCCAGCTTCTGGCTATTATAAATAAGGCTGCTATGAACATAGTGGAGCATGTGTCCTTCTTACTGGTTGGAACATCTTCTGGATATATGCCCAGGAGAGGTATTGCAGGATCCTCTGGAAGTACTATGTCCAGTTTTCTGAGGAACTGCCAGACTGATTTCCAGAGTGGTTGTACAAGCTTGCAATCCCTCCAACAATGGAGGAGTGTTCCTCTTTCTTCACATCCTCACCAGCATCTGCTGTCACCTGAAATTTTGATCTTAGTCATTCTGACTGGTGTGAGGTGGAATCTCAGGATTGTTTTGATTTGCATTTCCCTGATTAAGGATATTGAACATTTTTTCAAGTGCTTCTCAGCCATTTGGTATTCCTCAGGTGAGTATTCTTTGTTTAGCTCTGAGGCCCATTTTTTAATGGGGTTATTTGATTTTCTGGAGTCCACCTTCTTGAGTTCTTTATATATATTGGATATTAGTCCCCTATCTGATTTATGAATGAGCATTCTTAATCATGCAGAATGTTTAGAATCCCATCTCGAAATCTATATCTTCTCAAGGAAACATTCTACTGAGGCTTCAGTCAGTGGCCAGCAGGGAACTTATTCAAGGTGTGACATTTGGGTCTCTTGTCCAAGAGTCTTTCATTCTTTGGAGCAGTAAGATCACTGGTGCCATTTTTTTTTTGTTAATATTTGGTGCAAAGAATCTTAGGAGACCATCTAATATTTGAGCCAACGTTCTTCTATTTTTCTGTCTATTGACAGAAATAGCATCTTTCTTCTGGTTATTTCCTCTGGGAAATTCCCAGTGGGGGATCTTGTTTCATCCTATAAGGGAGTGGGAGTTTTTGCATACAGTTTGCAAACATCTCTCTGCTTGACCTTCTTTCTTCCCTTTCCTTTTTCCCTTCCCTTTCCCTTTCTTACTCCTTTCCTTCTCTTCCCTTTCCATTCTAGTGGTAGAACACATGATTTGCTGTATCCATCACTAGGAATCTTAACAGTGTTACAATTTTTTTAAATTTCCTCTAACATTAAGTGATTAGTTAGGTAGGCTGTGCTTTTGTATAGTGTTCTGACAATGCTCTAAAAAGGCAGTAGACATCCACAATAGTGTGTGGGTTTGGTAACTGTATATGGGATGGATCCCCAGGTGGGGCAGTCTCTAGATGGTCTTTCCTTCAGTTCCTGATCCACACTTTGTCTCTGTATCTCCTTCCATGGGTATTTTGTTCCCTTTTCTAAGAAGGACCAAAGTATCCACACTTTGGTCTTCCTTCTTGGGCTTCATTGTGGATGCCAACAAGTGCTTGCTGACAGGAGCCTGATATAGCTGTCTCCTGAGAGGCTCTGCCAGTGCTTAGCAAATACAGAGGTAGGTGCTCTCATCCAACCATTGGACTGAGCACAGAGTCCCTAATGGAGGAGCTAGAGAAATGTTCCCAAGGAGCTGAAGGGGTTTGCAGCCCCATAGGAGGAACAACAATATTAACCAACCAGTACCACCAGAGTGCTCAGAGACTAAACCACCAACCAAAAAGTACACACAGAGGGATGCATGGCTCTAGCTGCATATGTAGCAGAGGATGGTCTTGTTGGACATCAATGGGAGGAGAAGCCCTTGGTCCTGTGAAGGCTTGATGCCCAGGGTAGGGGAATACCAGGACAGTGAAAAAGGAGTGGGTGGGTTGCTGAGCAGGGGGAGGGGGAATGGGATAGGGGGTTTTTGGTGAGGAAATGAGGAAAGGGGAGAGAACATTAGAAATGTAAATAAAGAAAATATCTAATTAAAAAAATAGCCAAAAAATGGCAGTAGAATTTTTATTGAGCCCCTGGTAAAGAGTTGCTAGTTTGGCATGGTTTACTCATTTTAATTTACTACCATTTAGTCTCTCTAGCACACCAATAACAGCATGTTAGCACCCATCACCCTAGGTGTTACAGTTTATCACAGGAAATCTATCAAGATTGCTTCAGGACCTATAGAGTATTTAGGATCTATTGTTTGTAGGTAATTTGTCCATCATCTAGCCCTTTGATTCATTCTAGTTCTTTCAGGATCAGCAATACTCTATCCCATAGCAACATCAACATCCTTCTAAAATAATTTATATTTTGATAAAGTTGTTAAGTTCTATATACTTATCAGAATAATCATACCCAAATCATGCTTCAATTGCTCAAAGCCTTACATAGATAAAAGGGTATTCAGCTGTAATGGATTCTGCTATAATGACTCCGCATCCCTAAGAGCGTGAAAGGAATAGATCTGAGTAGGTGAATTAGGAGCATTAGTAAGATCCTGGATGTAGAGAACAGGGCTTATTTTTCCAGTAGGTGGTGATGTTGTCAAAGGTATAGTTCTCTTAGATTTATCAGGAAGAGGCTCTATCAAAGGAAGTTCTCTCAAATATCAAAGACAACTTCTTCCAACTGGCTTCCATTTTATGAGAGCCATGGTCATGGCTGAAATTTATCTTGTCTGCATAAATCTTGTTTTAGGACAAGCCAATTTCTTTCTTTCTAAGGGTTGGGGATCAATTATGAAGGATACATCTGAAAGGTAAATCAATAGAGATTAGAGGATAGCTACCCATTTGACCACTGAACACAAAGGGTTTATGGAGAAGATATCCCTTCTTCTTGGGCCGGAGCAATTAAGGGGTCTTCTTTTACTTGAAAACCTGAGAGTTGTATATACCTTTTCTGCTTCATAAAATGTCTAGGTCGATCTAGGAAGCCACATTCTACATACACTACTTCAAGTATGTTTCTGGTCCGTAGTGCAAGCATGAGTTCCCTTTCAGGTGCAGCAGAACTTCCTGAAAGAAACTGGAAATATCAATCTGCAGATGGAGTTGGAAGTTGAGAAAAATGAGCTGAAAATCCAGGCTACAATGTATTAGAGGCAAGTGGCCATTGGGGAGTTTGTTATTTTCTCTTCAGGTTGATAAATCAAGTAAAATCAATCCTCAAAACCAAAGAGGTCTAGGCTGAGTGTGGTGGGTCAAATTCTGTGTAAGTCCAACCTGGTCTCCATGGTAAGTTCCAGGCCAATCAGGGTTTCATAGTAATTCCTTGTTTTGAACAAAGCAAAACAAAACAACCAAAAAAAAAAAAAAACAAAAAACCAATCAAATATATAACAAAGAGTCCCATTACTTAAGGTCTGGTACTTCTTCCTCAATCCTATCTGGAAACCACTACAACCTAATAACAGGAACATGTAATAAGGGTATAACATTTCAGAAGGTAGGGATGACTATTCCAGTAAATTGGCCTTGAGTATATGCAAAGGAGAATAAAGATTGGATTCCACCAAATTAATATGTGGTCTATATGGAAAATAACCACAGCCCACAACAGGAAAGTAGTTAAAGAAAATAACCACATGCATCTCTCCAGTTGAGTTTTTTTATTAGCAATGAAAGTAGCAAAGGAAGCAACAGAGTGATACATACTCAGAAAATATTGCACAAAAGTAGCTGGTGTGCCGAAAACATAGCTGAGCTAGTAAGCTCAGGTGCAATAAATGATGAGAGTGCAAACCAGCAGGAATGAGTTATCCGAGGCATATAGTTCTGGAATTAGCAAAGGAAGGAATAGCCTGTACCATTAAAGAAGCAGGAAATTCTTTGGTCTGAACCCAAGAAAGTGAGTTCACATCTTACCAGGATTAAGATGAAAAAAAAAAAAAAGTTAACATGCCACTGGGCTTTCAATCTGGACTCGGCTTATCGCCTTGGTTCTTGAAATATCTATTGGAGAAATTTTGGTGAGAAACAGAGAACATGGCATGTGAAATAGGCAATATTTATTATAAAGTATGCTCCCAATGGGTGAGTGCCAACAGGGGCCAAAAAGACCCTGTCTCAATCTCCATCCTAGACAGACTTTTATGCTGCTTTTTTGAGGGCTTTCTAGAACAAACATCTTTTCTTGAGGTCTGTTGCCCTGTTCAGGTGATTGACATTCTTGCTTGGAATTTTTCTTGAACAGAAGGGCATAATGATGTTTTTCTTCTTGATAAGAAGGTATCCCTGTTCTGGAGAGATGGCTTAGCCGTTAAAGGCTAGGCTCACAACCAAAAATATAAGAAGGTATCCCTTTAGAGAAAGTACCCAAGGAGCTAAAGGGATCTGCAATCCTATAGGTGGAACAACAATATGAACTAACCAATACCCCCCCACCCCACCCCGAGCTCGTGTCTCTAGCTGCATATTAATGCAGTCGGCCATCAGTGGAAAGAGAGGCCCATTGGTCGTGCAAATGTTATATGCCTCAGTACAGGGGAACGCCAGGGCCAAGAAGTGGGAGTGGGTGGGTGGGGGAGTGGGTGATGGAGCGTGTAGGGGACTTTTGGGATAGCATTGGAAATTTAAATGAAATAAATACCCAATAAAAAAACTAAAAAAAAAAAAATAGCCAGAAGCTGCAAAGAACCTGATTGCCCCTCAAAAGAGGAATGGATACAGAAAATGTGGTACATTTTCACAATGGAGTACTACTCAGCTAATTAAAAACAATGAATTTGTGAAATTCCTAGTCAAATGGATGGACCTGGAGGGCATCATCCTGAGTGAGGTAACCCAATCACTAAGGAAATCACACAATATGTACTCATTGATAAGTGGATATTAGCCCAGAAACTTAGAATACCCAAGATATAAGATACAATTTGCTAAACATATGAAACAGAATACCCAAGATATAAGATTCAATTTGCTAAACATATGAAACTCAAGAAGAATGAAGACCAAAATGTGGACACTTTGCCCCTTCTAAGAATTGGGAACAAAACACCCATGGAAAGAGTTACAGAGACCAAGTTTGGAGCTGAGAAGCTCAAAGGAAGTAAGTAGGAGGCTATGCCAGGGCCTATCAAACACAGAAGTGGATGGTCACAGTCAGCTATTGGATGTATCACAGGGCTCCCAATGGAGGAGCTAGAGAAATTACCCAAGGAGCTAAAGGGATCTGCAACCCTATAGGTGGAACAAAAATATGAACTACCCAGTACCCTCCGGAGCTCGTGTCTCTAGCTGCATATGTATCAGAAGATGGCCTAGTCGGCCATAAGTGGAAAGAGAGGCCCATTCCTTGTGCAAACTTTATCTGCCTCAGTACAGGTGAATGCCAGGGCCAAGAAGTGGGAGTGGGTGGGTGGGGGAGTGGGTGTGGGACTTTTGGGATAGCATTGGAAATGTAAATGAAATAAAAAAATTGGTTGTGTTTTCTTGAGGTTATTTTCTTTTTTATTCTTTGTATATTTTAGATATTAATGTTCTGTCACATATACCTGGCAAAGATTATTTTCATTCTGAAAAAAAAAGAAGGTATCCCTTTGTCTGATAATCTTATAAGGGTTAGGACTCAGAGCCAGGTTAATAGTTATGTATTAATAAATCAAGATATCAACTTTTCCTAGGGTCAGAAATACAATTGAGTCTCGATCTTCCAGTCTTTGTTTTTTATAATGTTGACCATATTTGGGGGTTGGGGGTGTGGGTGACATCTAGTAAGTAGTTACTTAACAACGTAGCTCAAAATGAAACATTAGATTCAGAAATTGGGAAGTCTATTAATTCTCAAAGCCATCTGGTAACTGTAAGGAAAGCTACATCTATGGCAATTATTAACTCAGTTTTCCCACAGTAATATCAGCATCACATTTTTGGTGACTCAGCATGTGGACTCTAGTTTCTTCTTGAGACATCATCTCTCTTCTATTGTACAAGCTACCTCAGTGCAGAGTAAGTTTAGGTATGTGGAGTTGTACTCCAAAAGTCAAGATTCTGGATATATTTTCCTCTTAATACCTACAGTTACTACTCTGGATGAAGGATAGGTGGAGGACTCTCATCTCAGCTACTCCATTTCCCTTTCTATCCAGCTGCTGAGTTTATTGAAGCAAGGACCGAGGAAAAGATTTCTCCTTCCTGCAGCTGGCTTGGCCAGCAGCTAATTAGTTCTTGCTAAAGTAGTGTTAGTATCTGGTGCTAAGAACAGTGTGGTACTTTAGGTAAGATGCAATTGGACTATGCTCGATTATGTCTACTGATGATACCATGATCTGCATGTCTCATTAATTTATCCTTTTGCCTATTGCATTTTAAATGGATGATACTGCATTATTCTTAGCACTGTTATGAATCAAAACTGAATTTTGCTCCTTTTACATGAAGAAATGCAATAGGTATGCTGGAGTTGCTGGGTTTTAAAGTCACAATTCAGGATAAGACTATTTAAAAATTATACCTCTCCCCACACATATAGTTTCATACTGACAGGATGATTTGGACTTTGGATCTGTCAGCTTTATGGCATCTGGAATTTAAACTTGTTTGTGAATCCTAGTTTTCAAACTGATCTGGAGTTGTCCAGAGTGCTGCTGTGAGTGATACAATTCAGTGGATGTTTCCATCTGGCATGATATATATATTTGAAACATAGGAACGTCATTTGTGATCTTTGTTCTGACATATTCTAGTTTTGCATAAATATGTTGTTGCACAAGTAGTTTCTGCAGTTTTCTTCTAATTCTTCAGAATGGTTATGCTTGATACCATCTGCTTGAACAAATCTCTGTGCTCTCAGGTGCATACATACTATGAAGTTCAAAACTATAATTAAACTTTTTCATTGACCTGTGAAAAATGAGACTATAAAATTATGTCCTTTAATTTTTCCAAAGACAATACACATTTGGTGGCTCCACCATGGGGAAGAACTTTCCTTCCTCTCTTAGACTTCCTTAGGTGCATGCAGTGTTTTGTTTATGGTTGAGGCCTTGAGCACTTTTATCTTTCCATGTGAGCATGTCTGTTGGTGTCATCCTTTTCAGGTATTGTTGAGGTAGCTGTATTGATGAGACTTTGTGAGTGAAGTTTCTCTAGCATTTTGAGGAGATGAAACCTCACAGCAAACTTTCTGTTCCTCTTGTTCCTACAGGGTGTCTGGTCTCTTTTCTACTATGATCCTTGCTATACAATTCCAAGAGGCCAGCATTAAAATCTTGTACATACAGATAACATTATATGGACTGAGCAGTTTGTATTTATATATCTATGATTAAAGAAAACAGAAGTCATTAATTTTCAGTAGAACAAGAGTGGCGCCCGGGGAAGATTAAAGGGAACATGGGGGAGAGAGAAATGATGTCTTTAAAATTTATCTTTTAAAAGTATTAAAAATGAAAAAGTGAATACAATTTATTTTTCCTTCAAACTTCTGCTGGGAGGGTAGCTTACAGAATGAGGTTTACTCAAAGTCCAAGGTTGTCATAGAAAGGATGCTATTTTCCTACTTCAGATGTTACAGAGAGTAATTTTTCCTGTACTACTTAATCTAAATGATAGATAGATCAGTAAACTTTATAAAATTTCTCAAGTTAGTTGATATATAGATAGATCCCCTGAGTAGTTCTTTATGCATGGGTCTCCACTGGGGCAGCTGCAGCTGAAGGGGCTTTAGGGTGACGATGATGCCACACAGGCTTGGATGGTGGAGGCACTAGGCAGACAGATGCCTCTGTCCCAGAGTGTCTGGTCTCTACTCAGAGTCTGGGAAATGATGGCTAACACAAAAGCTGTTGTAGATAATTGGCTAATGTGAATGTCAGTTTTGACTAGAGATTCTACAATTTTCTGGGCACCAAAATATCTTGGAATCTGGACATCTCAATCCTGACACATTTTCCATTCTGGCAAGATTTATGCTGATCAAAATGTGAATCAAGTAGAGTGAAGTGACCTTACACAAGAGTTTGTGGGTGCTTACTCTACATAGGTGACTAATCAGAAACGTCTCTTATAATCGTGTATGTGTATGTGTTTTGAGATTACAACAATCATGTAATTGTTGGTTATGCAATTAATTATCAAGGCTGAGTTTTTGTTGAGTCATTAGTGTAAGCTTGAGACTAAAGTCAGACTAGGCCAATGTCTCAGCCAAAACATGACTAAGTCTTTTCTCTTGTTAGGTCTTCATATGATTTGTCCAGGCTGTGTATTATGAGGGTGATTTTCTCTACTCAGTCTGAGTAGATGTCAGTATTATTTAAAAATACCTTCACAAATACCAGGAATAATGTTGGACCGACTATCTTAGTATCCCATGACCTTTGTTAAGCATATATTTTCCTGTCTAGTAGTTGGCAATCAACTATTCTCTGACCTTTCCTCCTACTTTGCCCTTTAAAACTAGACTGACCCTGAATTCTTCTGCTATGATAATCACTCTTCCCTGAGATGCTACTAAGTTACATAGGGCAGCTCTGGCAACAAGTTATTAGTCAGTCCAAAGTTCTCACACTGCTGAGATCGACGAACCTTGGTTTTAGTTTAAACATAAGGGGTTTGATAGTATAACTGTTGGGGAGGACCTTGTCCTGTCTGATGTTGCCAAAACATTAAAGTGACCTATTTCTATCTAGGTTGTTCATTCACTTTGAATGCTTCCCTTTACATATGAATAGCATTATTTAGTGTGGGAACCATAGACACAGACTGAATTACTTAGCCACTATTAGGCTTACAGAAGAGATGAGCTATAAATAGATTTTCTAAACAATGTTTTTAGTCCCATCTACAAGCGTGACTGTTTTAAACTACTAGTTTTCATTCTTGGAGTCTAGTAGGAACTTTAGTTCATAGGAACTATTCCTTTATTATGTCTTTAATAATCAGATTTATATAGATGAGAATGCTTCTGGTTGTATCATGAGGCCTATGTCCACTGGTGCTGTCATTATCCAGGTCTTGTGTAGGTAACTATACTGTTAGATTTCATGGGTAAAGCTTTTCTCTCTAGAAGACACCATCGTGCAGTAAGTATTTAGGTTATCTGACAAGTATTAAGTATAAGGGTTGTTTTGTAGATGTACCAATTTGGACTGGACATCCCATGCTTCTTAGATACATTTTTTGATGAGTTCAAACCTCTGTTCTAGCCTCTATCTGCTGTACAAATGAGCTTTTTCTGGTGAGATGTAAGGGATATATCTATCTGTGGGTATAAGAATAACTATTTAGAATATAGTTAGAAAGAATAAAATGGCACTAGTCAGTTCTTCTCTTGGATCTATGATCTCTCCAGCTAATGGTAGTTGTTTTGGTTCATAGTATCAGACATGAATTCTCTGTAATTGAACAGGCCTCAAGTTCAATTATACAGCTATTGTTTAACTCCAAGATGTAAGTATCACTACCAAGAAAAGACCCTTCAAATTTGATGCTTGAGAGCTGATAAATCTCTGGACCTAGGAAGGGATTATTTGTTTGGAGCTTGAAGACTAATGCAGAATTATTTACCAAAATATCACTTGTATCTTGTTTACTGTTTTACTACTGTGAAGAAACACCATAACCAAAACAATTTATGGAAGAAAGCAGTAAATTAGGGGCTTGCTTACAATTTTAAGGGGCTATTCTATAATCATTATGGCAGGGAGCATGGCAGGAGGAAGGTATGACAGTGGAGTAGTAGCTGAGAGTTTACATCCTTGTCTGAGGCAAAGAGAATGAGACTGGACTTGGTGTGAGTTTTTGAAACCTCCAAACCCACATCCAGTGACACACCTCTTCCCATAGGACCATACCTCCTACTATTTCCTAAACAGTCTGCCAACTGGGAACCCAGCACTCAATGTGTGAGCCTATATGTACCATTCTCATTCAAATTATATGAGCTTTGAAATTTTATTTTTATAAAGGTATCATTTTAAAAATTATCTTCTCTTTTTCCATAGTTGTGAGTTTCCCCTTTATTCTGCAGACTTAGAGAAATATTATATTTAATATGACCATACCAGCTCACCATTGTCTCTTCTAAATATTTTAATTATTCCTCGATCCACCACAAATTATTTGACCACAGAAGTATAGAGACAGAGTAGTTTGTGAGGGCCAGCATGCTCAGCTATGACTGTGTAAGGATAATTTAAATGATTAAAATCAATTGCTTTCCTATTTATCCTTGTATACTTGAACAGGAGAAAGGAGGCATTCAACATTATGACTCTGTAAGAGGGTGAGCATTACTGAATTAAAAGGTTGGCAACACAGTGTCCTGGTGCAGTTGAGGACCCACCTCTGAAATCAGCCCTGCAAGAATATTCTCATTTAAAAAGACTCCTTTGTGCAAAAGTTTCCTTTGGTGCTAATCAGAAATTTAATTTATTCAGAGATAAGAAAAGGGAAGATCTTAACTACTCTGATGTGAGGGATCTGAAGAAATTAGGAGTGAGCAAGATAAATATCAGAGTGTCAGCACTACACACATTTCCTAATGGATAAAATCTTTGCTTCTGTTATTTTAATTTTCTCTGCATGGAATCAGATAACCTACGTGACTTTAATAATGATGATGCAGAGTTGTCAACTCTCTAGGTCTCGGGAAAAAGGCCTAAATGAATTTGAATTTTACTCAGCTCCAAAAGAAATGGAGGTATTCGTTCATTCATTCATTCATCCACTCACTCACTTATTCATTTGTGAAAATCTCTTAGGTAAATACGTGCTATGATGGCTTATGGATATAAAAAGACAAGAAAAATTCCAGAATGCATGGCAGAGTTTAAAAAATGGCTGCAGAGTACCAGGGTCCAGTAGATGAGTGCTTTCCTATTGAGGTGTAGAGCCTCTTACAGAGAAGGTTCCTAGCTGGGATTTGGGGGAATGAAAAGGGTATTCTCAGGCCAATTAAATGGGAATGAACATTTAAGACAGAGAAAATGAATGTGTAAAGAAGACTTAGAAATGAGAAATAACAGCATGCTTGCTGAGGATTATATAGTATGGCTCCCATCACAGGTATTATCACTACAATAGAATAGAGAAACGCCAGGCAGTGGTGGCTCATGCCTTTAATCCCAGCACTTGGGAGGCAGAGGCAGGTAGATTTCTGAGTTGAAGACCAGTCTGGTCTACTTAGTGAGTTCCAAGACAGCCAGGGCTACAGAGAAAAACCCTGTCTGGAAAAACCAAAACCAAAACTAAAAAAAAAAAAAAAGAATAGACAAACAAGAAGGACCAGCAGGAGGTACATATGTGTGATGTTCAAGACCGTGGGCTTGATTTTGTAGATAGCATATTTTAATGTGTACCATATTGAATTTAGATTCATATATCACTTTAGCAAAAATGATATTTAATAATGTCTCGGTAAAGTAAATACAAGGAAATGTAATACAATGTGCTAGAAGGAAAGGCGAGAAAGAGAAAACAACAACAACAAAAATTCCCTTGTAAAAATAAAGGCAGGGCTGGAGAGATGGCTCACTGGTTTAGAGCACTGACTGCTCTTTCAGAGGTCCTGAGTTCAAATCCCTGCAACCACATGGTGGCTCACAACTGTCTGTAGTGTGATTAGATGCCCTCATCTGGTGTGTTTGAAGACAGCTACAGTGTACTCATATACATAAAATAAAATTAATTAAAAAATTAAATTTAAATAAAATAATAAAATAAAATGAAGACATATTTTGCAGGTGTTACTGTGGCTTCAAGCTGTTGTTTCAACTGAGCAACTTCTCCAAGTGGTGGTGGTATTAGAGCTTCTGGACACTCAAAGAAGTAAGGGGAGGTAAGTCGTTGAGTACTCAAGAAAAGAATGTTTTTACCCAAATACCTGAGAATATGATGGTTTGAATACGAGGCTAGAGATATTGTCATTAGCAAGATGGCAGAGTAAAAGCCATTTTAAAAATAATTTAGGTCAGAAAAGCAACGGGGCAGCTGGGGCGCAGGGTCGGCTGACACTCGCCAGCTACCCACAACACCCACCACAGGATCTTAAGACTTCTGGTGAGTGGAGCACAGCTTCTGCTCCAATCCAATTGTGCTGGACCTGAGACTGCACTAGTTAGGGAAGCAGAAACCGGCCTGAGTAGGGCCACAGGCCTCATCTGGCCGGATCAGCGCCGGAGTAGCGGGAGAGCAGGGTTGCCTGACACACGCCAGCTACCCACGACCACCGCCACAGGATTTTCGGACTGCTGGTGAGTGGAACACAGCTTCTGCTCCAGTCCAATCACGCGGGACCTGAGAGTGCTCTGGTTGGGGAGAGAGAAATACGGACTACATAGGGACACAACCCTCTTCCGGTCAGAAAAGCACCGGGGCAGCTGGGGCGCAGGGTCGGCTGACACTCGCCAGCTAACCACAACACCTGCCACAGGATCTTAAGACTTCTGGTGAGTGGAGCACAGCTTCTGCTCCAATCCAATTGTGCGGGACCTGAGACTGCATTACTTAGGGAAGCAGAAACCGGCCTGAGTAGGGCCACAGGCCTCATCCGGCCGGATCAGCGCTGGGGTAGCAGGAGAGCAGGGTTGCCTGACACCCGCCAGCTACCCACCACCCCCGCCGCAGGATTTTCGGACTGCTGGTGAGTGGAACACAGCTTCTGCTCCAATCTTTAAACAGTGACAACGATAACAACTAACCCCAGAGATTACCAGATGGCGAAAGGTAAACGTAATAATCTTACTAACAGAAACCAAGACCACTCACCATCATCAGAACCCAGCACCCCCACTTCGCCCAGTCCAGGGCACCCCAACACACCGGAAAAGCTAGACACGGATTTAAAAGCATATCTCCTGATGATGATAGAGGACTTCAAGAAGGACTTTAATAACACACTTAAAGAAATGCAGGAGAACACTGCTAAACAGGCAGAAGACAATAAAGAGGAAGCACAAAAATCCCTTAAAGAATTGCAGGAGAACACTGCTAAAGAGTTACAAATCCTTAAAGAAAAACAGGATAACATAATCAAACAGGTAGAAGTCCTTACAGAAAAACAGGAAAACACATCCAAACAGATGATGGAAATGAACAAAACCATACTAGACCTAAAAAGGGAAGTAGACACAATAAAGAAAACCCAAAATGAGGCAACACTGGAGATAGAAACATAGGAAAGAAATCTGGAACCATAGATACGAGCATCAGCAACAGAATACAAGAGATGGAAGAGAGAATCTCAGGTGCAGAAGATTCCATAGAGAACATCGGCACAACAATCAAGAAAAATGTAAAATGCAAAAAGATCCTAACTCAAAACATCCAAGAAATACAGGACACAATGAGAAGACCAAACCTACGGATAATAGGAGTGGATGAGAATGAAGATTTTCAACTCAAAGGACCAGCAAACATCTTCAACAAAATTATAGAAGAAAACTTCCCAAATCTAAAGAAAGAGATGCCCATGAACATACAAGAAGCCTACAGAACTCCAAATAGACTGGACCAGAAAAGAAATACCTCCCGACACATTATAATCAGAACAACAAATGCTCTAAATAAAGATAGAATACTAAAAGCAGTAAGAGAAAAAGGCCAAGTAACATATAAAGGCAAGCCTATCAGAATTACACCAGATTTTTCACCAGAGACTATGAAAGCCAGAAGATCCTGGACGGATGTTATACAGACACTAAAAGAACACAATTTCCAGCCCAGGCTACTATACCCAGCCAAACTCTCAATTAACATAGATGGAGAAACCAAAGTATTCCACGACAAAACCAAATTCACACATTATCTCTCCACGAATCCAGCCCTTCAAAGGATAATAACAGAAAAAAACCAATACAAGGACAGGAACCACGCCCTAGAAACAACAAGAAGGTAATCCCTCAACAAACCTAAAAGAAGACAGCCACAAGAACAAAATGCCAACTTTAACAACAAAAATAACAGGAAACAACAATTACTTTTCCTTAATATCTCTTAATATCAATGGACTCAACTCCCCGATAAAAAGACATAGACTAACAAACTGGCTACACAAACAAGACCCAACATTTTGCTGCTTACAGGAAACTCATCTCAGAGAAAAGGATAGACACTACCTCAGAATGAAAGGCTGGAAAACAATTTTCCAAGCAAATGGCATGAAGAAACAAGCTGGAGTAGCCATTCTAATATCTGATAAGATTGACTTCCAACCCAAAGTCATTAAAAAAGACAGGAAGGGACACTTCATACTCATCAAAGGTAAAATCCTCCAAGAGGAACTATCAATCCTGAATATCTATGCTCCAAATACAAAGGCAGCCACATTCATTAAAGAAACTTTAGTAAATCTCAAAGCACACATTGCACCTCATACAATAATAGTGGGAGACTTCAACACACCACTTTCACCAATGAACAGATCATGGAAACAGAAACTAAACAGGGACACAGTGAAACTAAGAGAAATTATGAATCAAATGGATCTGGCAGATATCTACAGAACATTCTATCCTAAAACAAAAGGATATACCTTCTTCTCAGCACCTCATGGTACCTTCTCCAAAATTGACCACATAATTGGTCACAAAGCAGGCCTCAACAGATACAAAAATATTGAAATTGTCCCATGCATCCTATCAGATCACCATGGACTAAGGCTGATCTTCAATAACAAAATAAATAATAGAAAGCCAACCTTCACGTGGAAACTGAACAACACTCTTCTCAATGATACCTTGGTCAAGGAAGGAATAAAGAAAGAAATTAAGGACTTTTTAGAGTTCAATGAAAATGAAGCCACAACATACCCAAACTTATGGGACGCAATGAAAGCATTTCTAAGAGGAAAACTCATAGCTCTGAGTGCCTCCAAAAGGAAACTAGAGAGAGCACACATTAGCAGCTTGACAACACACCTAAAAGCACTAGAACAAAAGGAAGCAAATTCACCCAAGAGGAGTAGACGGCAGGAAATAATCAAACTCAGGGGTGAAATCAACCAAGTGGAAACAAGAAGAACTATTCAAAGAATCAACCAATCAAGGAGCTGGTTCTTTGAGAAAATCAACAAGATAGATAAACCCTTAGCCAGACTCACTAGAGGGCACAGGGAAAGCATCCTAATTAACAAAATCAGAAATGAAAAAGGAGACATAACAACAGATCCTGAAGACATCCAAAACACCATCAGATCCTTCTACCAAAGGCTATACTCAACAAAACTGGAGAACCTGGATGAAATGGAGAAGTTCCTAGACAGATACCAGGTACTAAAGTTGAATCAAGATCAGGTTAATGATCTAAACAGCTCTATATCCCCCCAAAAAATAGAAGCAGTCATTAATAGTCTCCCAACTAAAAAAAGCCCAGGACCAGATGGGTTTAGTGCAGAGTTCTATCAGACCTTCAAAGAAGATCTAATCCCAGTTCTTCACAAACTATTCCACAAAATAGAAACAGAAGGTACTCTACCCAACTCATTCTATGAAGCCACAATTACTCTGATACCTAAACCACAAAAAGACCCAACAAAGATAGAAAACTTCAGACCAATATCCCTTATGAATATTGATGCAAAAATCCTCAATAAAGTTCTTGCTAACCGAATCCAAGAACACATCAAAACAATCATCCATCCTGACCAAGTAGGTTTCATCCCAGGGATGCAGGGATGGTTCAATATACGGAAATCCATCAACGTAATCCAGTATATAAACAAACTCAAAGACAAAAACCACATGGTCATCTCCTTAGATGCAGAAAAAGCATTCGACAAGATCCAACACCCATTCATGATAAAAGTCTTGGAAAGATCAGGAATTCAAGGCCCATACCTAAACATGATAAAAGCAATCTACAGCAAACCAGTAGCCAACATCAAAGTAAATGGTCAGAAGCTTGAAGCAATCCCTCTAAAATCAGGGACTAGACAAGGCTGTCCACTTTCTCCATACCTATTCAACATTGTACTTGAAGTCCTAGCCAGAGCAATTTGACAACAAAAGGAGATCAAAGGGATACAAATTGGAAAAGATGAAGTCAAAATATCACTTTTTGCAGATGATATGATAGTATATATAAGTGACCCTAAAAATTCCACCAGAGAACTCCTAAGCCTGATAAACAGCTTCGGTGAAGTAGCTGGATATAAAATTAACTCAAACAAATCAATGGCCTTTCTCTACACAAAGAATAAACAGGCTGAGAAAGAAATTAGGGAAACAACACCCTTCTCAATAGTCACAAATAATATAAAATATCTTGGCGTGACTCTAACTAAGGAAGTGAAAGATCTGTATAATAAAAACTTCAAGTCTCTGAAGAAAGAAATTATAGAAGATCTCAGAAGATGGAAAGATCTCCCATGCTCATGGATTGGCAGGATCAACATTGTAAAAATGGCTATCTTGCCAAAAGCAATCTACAGATTCAATGCAATCCCCATCAAAATTCCAACTCAATTCTTCAACGAATTAGAAAGTGCAATCTGCAAATTCATCTGGAATAACAAAAAACCTAGGATAGCAAAAACTCTTCTCAAGGATAAAAGAACCTCTGGTGGAATCACCATGCCAGACCTAAAGCTCTACTACAGAGCAATTGTGATAAAAACTGCATGGTACTGGTATAGTGACAGACAAATAGACCAATGGAATAGAATTGAAGACCCAGAAATGAACCCACACACCTATGGTCACTTGATCTTCGACAAGGGAGCTAAAAACATCCAGTGGAAGAAAGACAGCATTTTCAACAAATGGTGCTGGCACAACTTGTTGTTAACATGTAGAAGAATGCGAATCGATCCATTCCTATCTCCTTGTACTAAGGTCAAGTCTAAGTGGATCAAGGAACTTCACATAAAACCAGAGACACTGAAACTTATAGAGGAGAAAGTGGGGAAAAGCCTTGAAGATATGGGCCCAGGGGAAAAATTCCTGAATAGAACAGTAATGGCTTGTGCTGTAAGATCGAGAATTGACAAGTGGGACCTCATGAAACTACAAAGCTTCTGCAAGGCTAAAGACACCATCAATAAGACAAAAAAACCACCAACAGATTGGGAAAGGATCTTCACCTATCCTAAATCAGATAAGGGACTAATATCCAATATATATAAAGAACTCAAGAAGGTGGACTCCAGAAAGTCAAATAACCCCATTAAAAAATGGGGCTCAGAACTGAACAAAGAATTCTCACCTGAGGAATACCGAATGGCAGAGAAACACCTGAAAAAATGTTCAACATCCTTAATCATCAGGGAAATGCAAATCAAAACAACCCTGAGATTCCACCTCACACCAGTCAGAATGGCTAAGATCAAAAATTCAGGTGACAGCAGATGCTGGCGAGGATGTGGAGAAAGAGGAACACTCCTCCATTGTTGGTGGGATTGCAAGCTTGTACAACCACTCTGGAAATCAGTCTGGCGGTTCCTCAGAAAATTGGACATAGTACTACCGGAGGATCCAGCAATACCTCTCCTGGGCATATATCCAGAAGATGTCCCAACCGGTAAAAAAGACACATGCTCCACTATGTTCATAGCAGCCCTATTTATAATAGCCAGAAGCTGGAAAGAACCCAGATGTCCCTCAACAGAGGAATGGATACAGAAATTATGGTACATTTACACAATGGAGTACTACTCAGCTATTAAAAAGAATGAATTTATGAAATTCCTAGCCAAATGGATGGACCTGGAGGGCATCATCTTGAGTGAAGTAACACAATCACAAAAGAACTCACACAATATGTATTCATTGATAAGTGGATATTAGCCCAAAACTTAGGATACCCAAGATATAAGATACAATTTGATAAACGCATGAAACTAAAGAAGAATGAAGACCAAAGTGTGGACACTGTGCACATTCTTAGATTTGGGAACAAAACACCCAGGGAAGGAGTTACAGAGACAAAGTTCGTAGCTGTGATGAAAGGATGGACCATTTAGAGACTGACGTATCCAGGGATCCATCCCATAATCAGCTTCTAAACGCTGACACCATTGCATACACTAGCAAGATTTTGCTGAAAGGACCCAAATATAGCTGTCTCTTGTGAGACGATGCCGGGGCCTAGCAAACACAGGAGTGGATGTTCACAGTCAGCTATTGGATGTATCACAGGGCTCCCAATGGAGAAGCTAGAGAAAGTACCCAAGGAGCTAAAGGGATCTGCAACCCTATTGTTGGAACAACATGATGTACTAACCAGTACCCCGGAGCTCTTGTCTCTAGCTGCATATGTATCGAAAGATGGCCTAGTCGGCCATCAATGGAAAGAGAGGCCCATTGGACTTGCAAACTTTATATGCCCCAATATAGGGGAATGCCAGGGCCAAAAGAATGGGAATGGGTGGGTAGGGAAGTGGGGGGCGCTATGGGGGACTTTTGGGATAGCATTGGAAATGTAATTGAGGAAAATATGTAATAAAAATATTAAAAATCAAAAAAAAATTTATTCATATTTTTATTGTTTACCATCCTTTCCTATGACATCTTGATCTTGATAATGACCCATGGGAAAGTCTGCCTTTGTAGGAGTTTTGCAGTCCCAGGGAGAAGGTCCAGGATACTATTAGAACTAAAATTTAGGAAGTTGATGTGTGTATGCCTGCAGGTACTAATGTGTGTAATGTATGCCTGTATGTGCTGTATATGCTAGTGGATACACGTGTGTTCAGAGGTAAGTATCGGGCATCTTTCTCTATCCCTCTCCATCTCATGTTTTGAGACATGATCTCTTACTAAGACAAAGCCCACCATTTTAGCTAGATAGGCTGTCCAGTGAGCCTCTGGTATCTTCCTGCTCAGGCTGCTCAGTGAGTTATAGATGGGCGTGATGACATACCCAGCTTTTACATGAGTGCTGGGGCTGTGAACTCCGGTTTATGTGCTTGAACAACAGTGTTTTATTCATTGAGATGTTTTCTAGACCCTGGGGAATAGATGCTTTTTACCAATTTCACTTTAGCTGTCTCATGTCCACCTAAAGTGAAACAGCTTAGTATGAAGACAGAATCCCTCAGCTCATTATTCTTGACATAAAAGAGCAAGAAGATGGTGAGTAAGATCCCAGGTTCCTTGACTGTTCAGGACATTCCCCACAGGCCAACCTACTTCTTGCCTACTATAACACTGAAGAGACCAACAAAACTGAGTGGCTGGGAGATCTGGGGAGCAGAGGATACAAGGAAGAGTGATGTCACTAAAGTGAAAGTATTTCAGCTTATACCTCATCATCAAAGGAAGTCAGGACAAGTCAGGGCCAGGAACCTAGAGGCAGGAATTGTTGCAGTGGCTAAGAAGTAGTATTGCCTATTGTCTTGCTTCTCATGGCTTGCTTAGCTCCCTCCTTCCCTCCCTCCCTCCCTCCCTCCCTCCCTCCCTCCCTCCCTCCCTCCCTCCCTCCCTCCCTTCCAGTTTTAAATTGGAGATAGCTTCTTCTCTTGCAATATACTCCAACCACTGTTTCCCCTCCTTCTACTCTTCCCAGCCCTCACTTTTCCTGGTGTCCTCCATTCCCTCTGACTCCTATAGCTTTTCTGGCCCTCTTTTCTCAATATTCCCCAATCACTGAGAGGAGGGACTGGATGGGGACCTTCAGTTTAGACTATATCCACATAATGGCTGGCTGTGGGTCTCTGCATCCATTCCCATTTGATGCTGGGGGAAGTGTCTCTGATGAGTAGTGGACAAGGCACTAATCTATGAGTATACCAAAAATATCATTAGGGATATTTTATTTAGACCAGTTGTGTTTAATTCTATCCTAGGTTCTCTGAGCTATCCAATCTTCAGTTACCTGCCATTTATGCAATGTCAGGCATGAGGTCCTTCTTGTGGAGTGGGTATTAAGTTAAATCAGACACTGGCCACTTCCACAAGTTCTGCACCACCATTTCCAGAACACATCTTGCAGGCAGGACAGACTGTAGGTCAAAGGATGTGTGACTGGATTGGTGTTCAGGTTTGTCTTTCTGTAACCTGCAGAGTATCTTTTTATACCAAAGAGACTAGAACATACTCCTATGTTCCATGCAGGTACAAGTCTTTCCTCTATATGGTCAATACACTATGTTGATGTTGTCTTTGGGAATGGGGTACCACAATTGTATGGACCTCATAAAATTGCAAAGCTTCTGTAAGGCAAAGGACACCGTCAATAAGACAAAAAGGCCACCAACAGATTGGGAAAGGATCTTTACCTATCCTAAATCAGATAGAGAACTAATATCTAATATATATAAAGAACTGAAGAAGGTGGACTCCACAAAATCAGATAACCCCATTAAAATGGGGCTCAGAGCTAAACAAAGAATTCTCACTTGAGGAATACCGAATGGCTGAGAAACACCTGAAAAAACCTTCAGCATCCTTAATCATCAGGGAAATGCAAATCAAAACAGCCCTGAGATGTTCTCACACCAGTCAGAATGGCTAAGATCAAAAATTCAGGTGACAGCAGATGCTGGCGAGGATGTGGAGAAAGAGGAACACTCCTCCATTGTTGGTGGGATTGCAAGCTTGTACAACCACTCTGGAAATCAGTCTGGCGGTTCCTCAGAAAATTGGACATAGTACTACCGGAGGATCCCGCAGTAACTCTCCTGGGCATATATCCAGAAGATGTTCCAACTGGTAAGAAGGACACATGTTCCACTATGTTCATAGCAGCCTTATTTATAATAGCCAGAAGCTGGAAAGAACCCAGATGCCCCTCAACAGAGAAATGGATACAGAAAATGTGGTACATTTACACAATGGAGTACTACTCAGCTATTAAAAAGAATGAATTTATGAAATTCCTAGGCAAATGGATTGACCTGGAGGGCATTATCCTGAGTGAGGTAACCCAACCACAAAAGACCTCACATGATATGCCCTCACTGATAAGTGGATATTAGCCCAGAAACTTAGAATACCCAAGACACAAGATACAAAGCACATGAAACTGAAGAAGAATGAAGACCAAAGTGTGGACACTTTGCCCCTTCTTAGAATTGGGAACAAAACACCCATGGAAGGAGTTACAGAGACAAAGTTTGGAGCTGAGACAAAAGGATGGACCATCTAGAGACTACCATATCTGGGGATCCATCCCATAATCAGCCTCCAAATGCAGACACCATTGCATACACTAGCAAGATTTTGCTGAAAGGACCCTGATATAGCTGTCTCTTGTGAGACTATGCCAGGGCCTAGCAAACACAGAAGTGGATGCTCACAGTCAGCTATTGGATGGATCACAGGGCCCCCCAATGGAGGAGCTAGAGAAAGTATTGAAGGAGCTAAAGGGATCTGTGGAACAACAATATGAACTAACCAGTGCCCCCTGGAGCTTGTGTCTCTAGCTGCATATGTATCAGAAGATGGCCTAGCCGGCCATCAGTGGAAAGAGAGGCCCATTGGTCATGCAAACTTTATCTGCCTCAGTACAGGGGAACACCAGGGCCAAGAAGTGGGAGTGGGTGGGTAGGGGAGTGGGTGGGGTGGGGGGAGGGTATGGTGGACTTTTGGGATAGCATTGGAAATGTAAATGAGGAAAATACCTAATAAAAAATTTAAAAATTTTTTCAAAAAACAAAAACAAAAAAAGAAAAACAGAGATGTACTAGCATCAGCCATGGTTGTTTGGGGGATATCCATGGGACCCCCTTAGGCAGTAACTCAATAGAATGCAATCCAGTCCTGTCACCGAGAACTTTGATTGGCTATAGGAGATGATCAATTTAGACTCCATATTCACCATTACTAGGATTCCTTGATAGGATCACTCTCATGGATTCCAGGAAGTTTCTATACCTTTCCCCCAAATGCTCTCCTAACTGCAGCTGTCTCTCCCTGAACTCATTTCCTCTATCCCATTCCCCTACCAGATACATCCCATTCCGGATCTCACCCAACCAGAGTCCACCTTCAAAATCTATTTCCCGTTCTAAAGGAGATCCACACACTCCCCACCCCAGAGTCCTCCTCTTTACCCAACCAATCTGAGTGCCTGTATTGTAGATTCGTTACTATTTAGTGAATGATACATAGCCACTTACAAGTGTATAATACACCATATTTGTCTCTCTGGGTTTGGGTTACTTCACTTATGATCTTTTTTCTAGTTCTATCAATTTACCTGCAAATTTCATGATGCCATTTTTTTTTAAAAGCAGCTGAGTAGGAGGAAACCACTGTGCAAATGTGCCCCACATTTTGTTTATCCATTATTCAGTTGAGGGATTGGGCAACCTTGTCTTGTTTCCGATTTTAGTGGAAATGCTTTGAGTTTCTCTTCTTTAAATTTGGTATTGGCCTTAGGCCTGCTGTAAATTGAGTTTATTATGTTTAGATATGTACCTTTTACCTAATTTCTCCAGGACTTTTATCATGATGGGGTTGTATTTTTGTCAAGGTTTTTTTTTCCATCTAATAAGGTGATCATATAGTTTTTTCCAGTTTATTTGTATGGTAGATTGCATTTACTGATTTGCCTATATTGAATCCATCCCTGTCTCTCTGGGATGAAGCCTACTTGATCATGGTGTATGAACTTTTTATGTACTCTTGGATTCAGGTTGCAAGTATTTGGTTGAGAATTTTTGCATCTCTGTTCATAAGGGAAATTGGTATTCTTTCTTTGCTTAGTCTTTATGCATTTGGGTATCAAGGTCACTGTGGCCTCATAAAATGAATTGGCCAATATTGTTTCTGTTTCTGTTTTGTGGAATAATTTGAAAAGTATTGACATTAACTCTTCTTTAAAAGTCTAGTAGTTTCTTTAATGGTTTGTTTCTACTTCACTAGGGGTTATAGGTATATTTAAATTGTTTAGCTGATCTTGATTTAACTTTGATGAGTGATGCTATTGAGAAAATTATCCATTTCATTTGATTTTCCAATTTAGTCGAATAGAGGTTTCTAAAGTATGCCCTTAAGATTTTCTGGGTTTCCTCAGTGTCTCTTGTTCAATGTCCCCCTTTTTATTTTTGATTTTAGTAGTTTTGATATTCTCTCTCCTTATTTTAGTTGTGTGGATAAGAATTTGTCTATTTTGTTAATTTTCTCAAAGAACCAATTCTTTGTTTTTATTTTACTGATTCCAACTCTCAGTGTGTTTACCTCTTGTTCTAGAGTTTTCAGGTGTGCTGTTAATCTGTTTGTATGAGAGCTCTGCAATTTAAAAAAAAAAATGTCACCACTTAGTGTTATGAACTTTCCTCTTAGATTTGACCTTAGTAAAAGGAGATATGAATCAATTCACATTCGTCTACATGATAACCACCAGTTGTGACAGCACCATTTGTTGAAAATTCTGTCTTTTTTCCACTGGATGGTTTTAGCTCCCTTGTCAAAGATCAAGTCATCATAGGTGTGTGGGTCCATTTCTGGGTCTTCAGTTCTATTCCATTGGTTTACTTGTCTGTTGCTATACCAGTACCATGCAGTTTTTTTTTTTAATCACAATTGCTCTGTAGTACAGCTTTAGGTCAGGCATGGTGATTCCACCAGAGGTTTTTTTTTATCCTTGAGAAGAGTTTTTGCTATCCTAGGTTTTTTGTTATTCCAGATGAATTTGCAGATTGCTCTTTCTAATTCCTTGAAGAATTGAGTTCGAATTTTGATGGGGATTGCATTGAATCTGTAGATTGCTTTGGGCAAGATAGCCATTTTTACAATGTTGATCCTGCCAATCCACTAGCATGGGAGATCTTTCCATCTTCTGAGATCTTCTTTAATTTCTTTCTTCAGAGACTTGAAGTTCTTATCATACAGATCTTTCACTTCCTTAGTCAGAGTCATGCCAAGGTATTTTATATTATTTGTGACTCTTGAGAAGGGTGTTGTTTCCCTAATTTCTTTCTCAGCCTGTTTATTCTTTGTGTACAGAAAGGCCATTGACTTGTTTGACTTAATTTTATATCCAGCTACTTCATTGAATCTGCTTATTATCAGGTTTCGGAGTTCTCTGGTGGAATTTTTAGGGTCACTTATATATACTATCATATCATCTGCAAAAAATGATATTTTGACTTCTTCCTTTTCAATTCGTATCCCCTTGATGTCCTTTTGTTGTCGAATTGCTCTGGCTAGGACTTAAAATACAATGTTGAATAGGTAGGGAGAAAGTGGGCAGCCTTGACTAGTCCCTGATTTTAGTGGTATTATTTCCAGGTTCTCACCATTTACTTTGATGTTGGCTACTGGTTTGCTGTAGATTGCTTTTATCATGTTTAGGTATGGGCCTTGAATTCGTGATCTTTCCAAGACTTTTATCATGAATGGGTATTGTATTTTGTCAAATGCTTTCTCCGAATCTAAGAAGATGATCATGTGGTTTTTGTGTTTGAGTTTGTTTATATACTGGATTACATTGATGGATTTCCGTATATTGAACCATCCCTGCATCCCTGGAATGAAACCTACTTGGTCAAGATGGATGATTGTTTTGATGTGTTCTTGGATTCAGTTAGCGAGAATTTTATTGAATATTTTTGCATTGATATTCATAAGGGAAATTGGTCTGAAGTCCTCTATCTTTGTTGGGTCTTTCTGTGGTTTAGGTATCAGAGTAATTGTGGCTTCATAGAATGAATTGGGTAGAGTACCTTCTGCTTCTATTTTGTGGAATAGTTTGTGCAGAACTGGAATTAGATTTTCTTTGAAGGTCTGATAGAACTCTGCACTAAACCCATCTGGTCCTGGGCGTTTTTGGTTGGGAGACTATTAGTGACTGCTTCTATTTCTTTAGGGGACATAGGACTGTTTAGATCATTAACCTGATACTGATTTAACTTTGGTACCTGGTATCTGTCCAGAAACTTGTCCATTTCTTCCAGGTTCTCCAGTTTTGTTGAGTATAGCCTTTTGTAGAAGGATCTGATGGTGTTTTGGATTTCTTCAGGATCTGTTGTTAAGTTTCCCTTTTCATTTCTAATTTTGTTAATTAGGATGCTGTCCCTGTGCCCTCTAGTGAGTTTGGCTAAGGTTTTATCTATCTTGTTGATTTTCTCAAAAACCAGCTCCTTGATTGGTTGATTCTTTGACTAGGTCTTCTTGTTTCCACTTGGTTGATTTCGCCCCTGAGTTTAATTATTTCCTGCTATCTACTCCTCTTGGTTGAATTTGCTTCTTTTTGTTCTAGAGCTTTTAGGTGTGTTGTCAAGCTGCTAATGTGTGCTCTCTCTAGTTTCTTTTTGGAGGCACTCAGAGCTATGAGCTTTCCTCTTAGAAATGCTTTCATTGTGCCCCATAATTTTGGGTATGTTTTGGCTTCATTTTCATTAAACTCCAAAAAGTCCTTAATTTCTTTCTTTATTCCTTCCTTGACCAAGGTATCATTGAGAGGAGTGTTGTTCAGTTTCTATGTGAATGTTGGCTTTCTATTATTTATTTTGTTATTGAAGATCAGCCTTAGTCCATGGTGATCTGATAGGATGCATGGGACAATTTCAATATTTTTGTATCTGTTGAGGCTTGTTTTGTGACCAATTATGTGGTCAGTTTTGGAGAAGGTCCCGTGAGGTGCTGAGAAGGAGGTATATCCTTTTGTTTTAGGATAAAATGTTCTTTAGATATCTGTCAGATCCATTTGTTTCATTACTTCTGTTAGTTTCACTGTGTCCTTGTTTAGTTTCTGTTTCCACGATCTGTCCATTGGTGAAAGTGGTGTGTTGAAGTCTCCCATTATTATTGTGTGAGGTGCAATGTTTGCTTTGACCTTTACTAAAGTTTCTTTAATGAATATGGCTTCCCTTGTATTTGGAGCATAGATATTTAGAATTGAGAGTTCCTCCTGGAAGATTTTACCTTTGATGAATATGAAGTGCCCCTCCTTGTCTTTTTTGATGACTTTGGTTTGGAAGTCGATTTTATTAGATATTAGAATGGCTACCCCAGCTTGTTTCTTCAGACCATTTGCTTGGAAAATTGTTTTCCAGCCTTTCATTCTGAGGTAGTGATTGAAACCTTTGGTAGTTATAGTTGTCTGTTCTGGTACCTGAAGTTTCATAGAGTCTTAGCACTTCTGGCCAGGCCTTTCTGGTTTTAGAGTCTGCATTGAGAAGTCAGGTGTAATTCTAATAGGTCTGCCTTTATATGTTACTTACCCTTTGCCTTGAAGCCTTTACTATTATTTCTTTATTCCGTGTGTTTAGTGTTTTGAATATTATGTAGCCAGGGAACTTTCTTTTCTGGTCTAATCTATTTGATATTCTGTGAACATCTTGTATATTTTAGGCATCTCTTTTTTTAGATTAGAAAAATTTTCTTCTATGATTTTGTTAAAATATTTTTGAGCCTTTGAGCTGGATTTCTTTTCCTTCTTTTATTCCTATTATTTTTAGGTTTGACCTTTTCCTAATGTTGCAGATTTCCTGGATGTTTTGTGTCAGGAATTTTTAAAAAAATTTTTCACTCATGTATATACTTTTTTTCTATTATAGTTTCAATGCCTGGAATTCTCTCTTTCATCTCTTATATTTTGTTTGGGAAGCTTGCCTCTGTTGTTCCTGTTCAAATTCCTAAACTTTTCATTTCCACAATTCTCTCAGTCACCCTTGCCCCCCGTGTTTTATCTATTTTCATGTTTAGGGCTTGAAAAGTTTATTTTGTTTCTTTCAATGTTTGTTTCTTTATTCTTGGTATTCTTTAAGGGATTTATTAATTTTCTCTTCATATAGTTGGGTTTACAGTCTTTTTCTTATGTTTCAGTTATTTTGGAATATTCAGGTCCTTTTGTGATGGGATGACTGGGTTTTAGTGATAACATATTGTTCTGACCACTACTGATTGTGTTCTTATATTCTAGGCATCTGTATTTAGGTTGATTATTGGTTTAGGTGTCAAGTTCTAGGTTTATCTCTGTTGGGTGGGTGTTTTGTTCCTTTGTTTCTGTTTTCTTTCTGGATTTTCAGAGTGTGTGATAGCTGGAATGGCTGTGTGTTGCATATTTTACTGACCTTCTGAGCTGGTGTGCTCATAGAGAATGCCTGTTTGGAGGCTGGGGTGCAGTAATGAGTGTGAGAAGTGAGGTCTGGGGCAGTGGTGGGGAACAATCTTTGGGATCCACAGGAGATGTGAACAGTGGGGAAGGGAGACTGCATCTAGTGTTATATTGTAGTGATAAGGACAAGCCTGAGAGCTTGGGTCTTGGGAAACAGCAAGAGTGGAGAAGGTCTGAGGACTGTCTACTTTGATAATAATTTTCTATTAACCAACTGTAAAGATTTAGGAATGTATGAATAGCTGGACAAAGAGCTGAGGACAGTTGTTTTAAGGAAGCTCAGCATGGGATAAGAAGACATTGATAAACACCAAATGAAATCTTGAAACAATATATGAACAAAATAATTGAAAAATAGAGATAAAAATCATTTAATGAACTCAATGAGAGTAAATGCATGCAATGTAAAAGTAGTAAAAGGAGAATCGAAAGAGCAGAAACTTTATTTAAGGAAACAATGCCTGAAAATTTCACAAATCATGGGAGGAACATGAGAATTCAGGTACATGAGGTCTCAATTGGTTCCAAGCTTGTTCCACTCAAAGATATCACTGACACTGACAAACATTCAAATCAGATTACCAAAAGTAAAATCCTGGAACTTTTGAATGCATCAAGAAAAAGGAGGATTACTATATATAGGAAATCCCTTTTAGACTATCAATGGGATGTTATAGGCAGGAGAGATCAGGGCAATATTTTTAAATTGCTGGAAGAAGTGCTACCAATCATGAATAGTTGTCAAACTTGTGAAGAAATGAAGGAGAACCTTAGCAAGAAGGCTGACCAGAAATGCACTTCACACCACATAGCGTACAGAAATACTGAAAGAAAAAGCTATTGCATCTGAGCAATGGAAACAAAGTGTCAGAGTGTAATGGGGATACCTCTGAGATATGGCAGACAGGGAGATACACCATAGCTAAGCACACAGCATCTATTGTCCCATCCCTGAATATCACCCCTAATCCAATTAGGACTTTATTCAGTAGAGAAAGAATAACCATGGGGCTACTGGTATGCTGTACTCACACTCAAGTCACCTAAGATATTTACTGCAAAAGAACCCCAAGGCCTGTACAAGCCTGAATCCCCATTTTGGGACCTGTCATGTTTCCACACTTATAAATGCCCTGGAGAAAGAACCCATACTATGTTTTACCCTTCTTTATCCAGGCTTTCATTGCATGGAGCCATCTAGGTAAAACACCCATATGGGATCATGAGAGGAAACAGCTGGAATGATTTAGCACATTGGGTGACATTGTCCCATGAGCCAAATAGGAGACTGGCTAGCCCTTTCACTCCCACTGTCTTAAAAATATCCAGGTTGTTCAACAAACCCACTTCTTGGCCCAAAAAGTAGTTCTGCCTATTCTACTGATGTTCTAGAAGTAGATAAGTGGACCTGTTCATGTATCAAAAAATAGCCAGGTAAGTAGGCTTGAGTGATTTGGCACCCAGAGGCTTAGATAAACACAAGAAGCTTGATGGTCTACCTCCAAACCTGCAAGGGAATGAGCAAAGCAATTCTTTGAGCTGTACTCATTCTCCTATGACCATAGAAGCAGTTGTTTGTTCTCAGGAGATTGGCACATGGGAACACTTAGTCCTGCTCATTCTCAATCCTAGGAAACAGCTGGGTAGACATCTTTGATAGTGTTAATTGTGAACTTGGCAGAATCTAGAGTCACCTGAAACATAGCCCTTTGGGGATGCCTATGGGAGATTATCTTGCCTGTGTTAATTGAGTTAGGGATTCCCGCCCACTGTGGGTGGTCCATGCATTTATTGGGATTCTGGGCTTCATAGGCAGAGAAAGAGAGCAGAGTAGTTGGCATACAATCTTTGCTATCTTCTTGGCACACAACCAGGTACTTCCAGCCCTTTCTGCCTTTACTTCTTCACCATGATAGAAGTACCATGAACTGTGAGCTAAACGAAACCCTTCTTGTTCTTGTCAGGGTGTTTTATAACATCAACAGAAGAAGAAGCTAAGTGACCAAAAACTTTCTAGACCTGCTCATAAAGCCTTCACTCTGGGAGGTCTTCTACCCTGCTTCTGAGCAGACAGTGATCCACTAACCATGTGGACTCACCAAAATGTTTTACTCTTGAACATGCTATAGAAACAGATGGGTGTATCACACTTGCAATTGGACATACCATACCTAGGATTCCTGTGAACAAGCCTGGCCAAACAGAATTGCACCCCAGTTGGCACCACAATTACAGATCTTGTCAATCTTGGCCACTGAAAAAGCCACAGTCATTACTAACATTAATTGTAGCTGAAGAAGCTACATGGATACTAAATTAATGCACTTGTGTGGAACCAAAGTCAACACAGTACATATAGTCAACGCCCTAGGACACATTGCCTATATAAAGTCTTTTTACTATGAAAGCCACTCTATAAAATTGGTAGAGACATCTGACTTACAAGATTTAGTTCATCTTCAATTTCATTGATCAAACAGGAGTCACTTGCATATTTGTAGCTGATCTCTTCCTTTGTGTTCTCCTTAGTTTTGCTAAACAAGAGAGAGTGCTTTACTGACTGAAGCGCAGTAACAGAAGCAAGACAGCTCAAGTGAGACATGTTCATTTAATACACAGCTCAGTGGCTTCTTAGGTATTTCTTCCAAACCTTTCTTACCAAGTGCCTTCCAGAGGACTCCTTGACTCCCAAGTTCTCAGCCCGCTGTGTATCCTTAAATCCACTGTGCTGTTTATGTTGGGATCATAACATGACATGAATATCTTTCCAATTAACAAGCTTACCTTGGACTTCTTCCATCTTCTAAATCCTTTTATTAACAACTTTTACTAACAAGAGGCTGTAATGACAAGCAGCAGGCAGGGCTTATTTGTCCAGAAGAAGCTGTGTTGAAGTGAAATGATGTTAGCTGGATGGAGTTCTCTTCCATTCTTGCCTTCTCAGTAGAAAGAATTCAGCCAAGAGGTAGTTAAAACAAAGGTTTACAAAGTAAAGGAAAACTTCAGATGCCAGGAGTGGGCCAACTCAGTGTGGGTACTTCATTGTTGGATTATTCATTGTGATTTTTTTGTTTGTTTGTTTTGAGACAGTTTCATTATGTTGTCCTGATTGGTAGGAACTTGCCATTTAGACCATGCTGAACTTGAACAATGGTTCTTTGACTTTTGCTTCTGGCTTTTCATGCTTATAGAAATTGCCTCCATGCCAAGCTCTATAGTGTGCATTTAAGAAGTTTCATATGGCTCCTGCTAGCTTATGATGTCATTATTAGGTTCCTCAACTTGCAGTTATGCTTTGTACCCACTTTTGCTTATGTACCAGTCTGCCAATTTT
The DNA here is from genome assembly GCF_978045245.1 of Mus caroli. Taxonomy (NCBI): domain Eukaryota; kingdom Metazoa; phylum Chordata; class Mammalia; order Rodentia; family Muridae; genus Mus; species Mus caroli. Next base: position 61,353,321 of record NW_028227261.1, read on the forward strand.
ATTATTTCTTAACATGAGTACATAAGTGAAACTCCAGTGGAGGTGTGCAAAAACCACCCTGCTAATGAAAGGACAATAATACTTTAATGACTAGGACATGTTTCCTCCTTACTCTTCATGATGCAGGACAGGAAAGATCCTGACATTTTTCTCTCCTCTCCCCTCCTCTCCCCTCCTCTCCCCTCCTCTCCCCTCCTCTCCCCTCCTCTCCCCTCCCCTCCCCTCCCCTCCCCTCCCCTCCTCTCCCCTCCCCTCCCCTCCCCTCCCCTCCCCTCCCCTCCCCTCCCCTCCCCTCCCCTCCCCTCCTCCCCTCCCCTTCCCTCCCCTCCTCCCCTCCCCTCCCCTCCCCTCCCCTCCCCTCTTTCTTTCTTTTCTCTGCTTATCATAATGTTCATTAGTACACATGTGGTAACTGGGAAAATGCCCCATTGCCATTGCTTTGGTGTCTGATATAGTAGAGGAAGCCTAACTAGAGCTTCCAGGATATTTATCCACAGAGGGACTTTTTTGTTTCTTGTTTGTTTGTTTGTTTTGTTTTTGAGACAGGGTTTTTCTGTGTAGGCCTGACTGTCCTGGAACTCACTTTGTAGACCAGGCTGGCCTCGAACCAGAAATCTGCCTGCCTCTGCCTCCCAAGTGCTGGGATTAAAAGCATGCACCACCACTCCCAGCCTACAAAGGGACTTTTTTTTTTTTTTTTTCCCCCCCGAGACAGGGTTTCTCTGTGTAGCCCTGGCTGTCCTGGAACTCATTTTGTAGACCAGGCTGGCCTCGAACTCAGAAATCCACCTGCCTCTGCCTCCCAAGTGCTGGGTTAAAGGTTGGACTTTTTAACTATCTGTAAGCACAGCTACCAAAATATAACTCTGCTTTCCCCGGTTACTTCCTGCCTAGATCTTTGCTAAATCAGTTAGGTCTAACTACTGAAGAAGTAGAGCAAGTTAGAGTTTGGGTGAGGAGTGGGTATGTTCTCCTTACTTTTGGCTCCACACAAAAACTTCTTCCCTTCTGCTCATGTCTACCTGGCTGCCTACTATAGCAGACACAGGCTAGTTAGACTAAAGAGAAATTCAAAAGCAGTGCTTTATTCAGGGTAGCCATAGCTACAGTTCTGTTCTAATACAATGGAAAAGAATGGATCAATTCTAGAAAGCTGACAAATATCAAAACTGAGGAGATGCTGAGCTGACCTGCTCTGTTCTATAGCCACGGACCAGCAATTCTAATGCCAGTAGCAAAACCTTCCTTTTGCTTGTGTGTACCAGTACTTACAAATGCACAGTTCTGGTCTTGGTTTCACAATGATTTTTTTTTTCTTTTAATTCTTCCTGTTATATTATGTGACCTCGCCACTCGGATCTTGGGGTTTTCAGACATTCCATTCTGAACCATTTTTGTCTCCCTGGCTTCTTGTCTGAATGAGAAAACCTGGAGGGGATGCCTTTCAAACAGTATGGAGTCTTTCCTCTAACAGTGACTACAGTGATGACAGCAATGACAATGAGAAACTATTGGTTTGTGGTGGGGAATGTCACACAGCCGTGTTGCCATTCACACGATGTAGGATCAATGGCACTTTGCAGTCAATTCACATAAGAAACACATTCTCTCCATTGGCTGCTGCTAAGCTCTATGGCAATTGTTTGCTTTAGCTATAATTAAACTCAATCCATAGAAATAGAATAATCACTTTCTACATGCCTTTTGCCTTTAGAATGTTTCTTTGCAAAAAGGAACATCCCCATAGTCAATTTTTATGCACCAAGACACCAACCTGACTTGAAGTTTTAGTGATTTTGTATATGGAGAATATAGCTGAGCACTCAATTCTACATTTCAACTTCTAGACCTTGAAAGGTAAATATTGACTACATCAAGGACTTTTTGTCATGATCGTTTTATTCTTTAGAATAAGTATCATCTTGCAATACATACCACTAGCTTCAAGGAAAGTTTGCTGTGAACCTATGCCACTCTCATTTACAACCCCGTTTTCAGTTGATACTGTAACTATTCATTGTCCATCCACTACTCTATAGGGGTTAGAAAATTGAGATTAAAATGCAGCATTGTTACTTTAGGAAGATTCTCCACCAAGAGAGATTGGATGAGACACGCAGTTTTCTTTCCCTTGTTAGTGACAATAAAGAGGGTCAAGAAATGGACTTCTGCTTGCTTGAAGTCAAGGCCATGGACTTTCATCCATCCCATGAGTGTTCCTTATTCCTTAGATTACAAGGTAAAGACAGAAATTCTGGAGAGAGGAACATTTTTTTTTTTAAGATTTATTTATTTATTATATGTAAGTACACTGTAGCTGTCTTCAGACACTCCAGAAGAGGGCGCCAGATCTCGTTACAGATGGTTGTGAGCCACCATGTGGTTGCTGGGATTTGAACTTGGGACCTTCGGAAGAGCAGTCGGGTGCTCTTACCCACTGAGCCATCTCACCAGCCCGAGAGGAACATTTCTAATCTGGGCTACAGAGCATTTTGAATGATAGGATTGAGATATACTATACTTTCCTCCCAGCACCTTCCTCTGTCTATTGCTTTGCTTCCCCACATAATTTCTGTTTTAGGAAGTATAGGAAAAAATGATAGATGGCAGCTGGCACGGGCAGGCTGTGGCTGATGCTGTTTCTGTGAACGAGCACGCATGCATGTATTGGGGTGGTGGTGGTGGTGCAGAAAGGAATAAAGAAGCTATAATCATTCCATTTATTCTTGACTTGTGCTGCTTCTGCTAACCTTCCACTGTCCTCACACCCTAAGTTCTCAGAGCAGCCAGATCAAATCTCTTTCATTCTGGATACTCAGCTGCCACCCCAGAACTGAGGGTCTTGGGATCTTTTAACACCTGGCTATTCTTGGAGAGGCATCAATCTCCAAGGGCAACTTTGCTCAACCTCAATTTAGATCACATCCTTTCCATCACCAATGTTCCCTGTAGAAAGGGCTTTAAAAAAGACTCCACCAGTTATGAAAAGCAGACAAGAGAGTGGACTCCCTTTTATGGGACGTAAGGAGTGATGTTGAAATTGGAATCAGAGGCCTGAGGAGTCAAGAAGACAGACAGATGCAGAAGGGTAATGGATTCCTTCCTGTTCAACATCCCAAACCATTAGAGGAAGAACTCTCAGGTATAGCAGTCTTATAAAGACTTTTAGCAAGTGTTTTTTCTGAACTTCCTCTCTCCCAGACTATAAAATGAGTAGATGGGAATGTGGACAACTCCAAAGTTCTTTTCAGATCTCTATGGTTTGGAAATCTAAAGCTTGATATCAAATTTAAAGAGCTTAAAATCAGACTTGAACAGAGGGTGGAGGAAAGGAGACTGTTGTTATTAAGATTCTTTTTAAAACCGCTTTGAAATCATTTACCCTGAACTTGAAAGTGATTTACTTTCTCAAACACTAGCAAAGCTTTCAAACCAAAGGGCTTCTCTCCAGTATATAAGGCAGAGGGGACGGCATGTGACAGACTGAAGTGAATGCTTTATGTTTAGGTGGGTCTGAACACTTCTAAGGCAACTAAGACTTTGATAAAGAATGTCTTTTAGAGGGAGTTACAAAGATGAAAGCACGAATTTGTATAGCATAAGTTTATGGAGAATTTTGCTGACTTAGATATTGCTACAGAAGCAACACTACTGAAAGGAACCATGCTCACTTAAAACAAAACCTACAGGAGCTACACGATTGAGCCCTGAGGAAATTAAAACATTACCAGTGACCAGAAAGGCAAAACCAAAGGATCATTGATCTAGTTTGATGGGCTTTTATTTTGTAATGAAATTCTTTACTGTTCTTTGAGTCCCTGATCCTCAACATATCCTCTAATTTTTCTCTTCTCTGTGATTAAGCAACATACAGTTTTGATTAATCAAATATTCTAGTCAATGGGGACCTGCCATATATATTATACATAGAATGCCAATTAAAGAGAACCTTTTAAAATGAAAGTAAACATTGGCATTGTATTCATTCAGCAAAATTGAAGTGGTGCTAACAAAAGAGAAAACTGATGCTAGGTAAAGTGACAGCTCTTGCAGCCTCACCCCCACATACCCTGCAACAACACAGAACAAAATATATCTTCTATAAGGGGATTTGAATTGAATGCGATAGTTGAAGGTCTTTTTCAGAGAATTAGATTTGAGCAGATGAAGATGGTTTATACCAAGATAGGAGTTGTGAAGTTGAAGAAGCTTAGAGACCAAGCTGAAAGATACCAGGGTTGTCAATTTTATCAGCTTTAGGAGTGTGGTAGTGAGGACAGAGTGTGGGAAAGAGGAAGCGGACTCCCTGCTGTGAGCGAGAAAGCTGGCTTTGGGAAAGATAACAAGTCTACCTAGACATTTTGCAATCCAAACATTCATGGGAATCACGGAGGCCAAATGTCTACTGGCAGGTAAATAACTAAACAGGTGATTGCATCCATAGCCCATGAGCAGCAGTGGAGGTTTTATGAGCGGGTAGGATTTCTAAGTGACATTTCAGGAGGAGGACACAGTGCACAAGTTTCATGGACTTTCTGTTAAGGAAACAAAGCAGGTTTGATTGGAGTATTTGGAGGAAAATCTGGAAAATGGGTCTTTTAGATATAGAGAAAGTAAGGGATGCTTTTTTGAAGACCCTAGATGTCTCATTTAAGACCTGCAATCCTTACAGGAGATTCTTTTCCCTGTCTTCTAATTTCTGCGAAGGCACGTTCCCAGTACTTTAGACCCCTTTCTCTATTCCTTTTTCACTTCACTCTTCTTGGTCAGGGAATAGTATGGAATGAAGTTAGAGTTAGACTTCTCCGCCTGACTTTTACACTTAAGACAGTAAGACAGAAACTGGAGGATCTGCCCTACTGTGAACCCAAACTTATCCTTTAGACAGCTGATACTGAGTGGGTAGAAAGGTAAGCTCTGTTGTGGTCTGAGTGGAATGTTCCTCAGTGGATCATGTGTTTTGGACACATGGTTTCCTGATGGTTGTACTGTTTGGGAGGACTGTAGAACTGTTAGGAGGTAGAACGTTACCAGAGGATGTTTGTCATTGTGGCTGGGCCTTGAGATGTCCTGAAGTTGTTCTCTGCTTTCTATGTGTGTGTCATGGCTGGTAGGTACCTGTATTCACATGAATGAGCACATACACACTCAGATATACCACATCACATACTATAGACATGCACAAAACATTTGTATGTTGCAAATCTTCAACAAGAGATGTTGAAGATTAAGGGAAAAGATTGAATAAAAATAAATCAAGGTCTGTAGTGGAAAACCACATAGCCAAGAATATTTGGCCAGCAAAAATTGGTCTTGAAGAATAACCACGTCCCTCAAAACAGAAAAACAAACAAACAAAAAACAACATGAAGTTGGGTGGGTAAGTAAGACGGTGAGTTGGGGAAGAGCTGGGAGGATAAATATAATCAAAACACATTCTGTGCTCCCAGACAACTAATAAAATTTACAAAAAAAAAAAGAAAGAAAGAAAAAGAAGATTAAAATTATCTTGGGCTGGTGATACAGCTCGGCAGAACCTGGCACTTGCTGCTAAGCCTGATGACTTAAGTTCAATTCTTGGCATCACGTGGTGGAAGGAGAGAACAGTTTTCAAAAACCACACATATGTGCACACATCCTTTTATCCTAAAGATTGTTCCAAACAGAAATAAAGAAAATGAGGGGCTATCCCAGAAAGCTTGAGCACATTGCAGAAGGTCTAAGTAGATTATAAAAACACATGTAAAGGACAAAACTTGATGAATTATGGTAAATGTACCATATATTATGTTTTTTATTTTACATATAAAATATATAATTATAATTTTATTGTAAAATTTCATAGTTTTAGTATAATTAAAAATTATACAATAATTGTCTATCTATCTATCTATCTATCTATTTATCTATCTTTCTATTACCTATCTATCTATCATCTATCTATTGTGTGTGTGTGTGCTTGAGTGTATGACTGTGTAGTGTATGCATGCAAATGACCTCAGAGATCAGAGAAGTGCAGTAGACACTCTGGAACTGCAGTGACAGGGATTTTTGAGGCACCATGTGAGTGCTGGGAACTGAACTTGAGTCCTTTATAAAGGCAGCAAGTGCTCTTAATTGCTGAGCAGACACGCCAATATTTATTTTGTTTATAATTTTGTTTGTATGTATGTGTGTATGCATATATTTGTGGGTGTATTCTTGTGTGTGTGTGTGTGTGTGTGCTGTATGAACATGTAGAGTCCAGGAGATGACATTGTGTCACTGCTACAATAGCTATCCACTTCGTATTTTGACATTAAAATTTTCTGAGCCTGGAGCTCACTGACTTAGTAAAACTGTCTGGCCAGCAAGCCTCAGGGATGCTCTTGGTTCCCCAGCTTCCCTAGCGACTGGGTTTTAGGTGCTCACCATCAGTTCACAGCTGGCTTTCTACGTAGGCTCTGGTCATCCAGACTCATGTCCTCACGCTTCTGTGGCAGGCAATTAATGACTAAGCCATATCCACAGACCCTTATTAACATTTATGTAATTCTTCTTTAGAATATTAGATATTAGCCATAATATTTAGATATTAGCCATATCACATTGTGAGGCTTTGGAAATTTTACCTTCTCTAACATATTTTATAACTCAAGGCTAATTCTATCCCTCCTTGGTATATAATTTCATTAGAAGAAATTATTTATTAAGAGATCTCTAGAAGACAGAAACCTCAGTCCTCACCTGGATCCTACTGGATTATGTCGATTACTTCACTGAGTATCTTTAATTGGATTTTTCCATCACCATCCTATATGATACTATCGCTTTCCTCCTCTCATTATAATTTTAAATTATAGACTGTTGGGTAGCATCAGTGGTAGCCTATTGTTTTAGACAAGTCTCCTGCACAAGGTTCTTTAGACCAGGGAAATATAGAGTCTCTTGTGCTAAATGCATATACATACACACCCAAACACACAAAAAGGGCCCGTTTTGCTAGGAATCAGATATTTTAATATAACACAACAGGAAATTCTCTTTTCATTAATCTTATAAAGAAATTAACTTCAAGATATCCAATACAGGGGTTGGAAAGATGGCTCAGTGACAGTCCTTGCTTCAAAGAATAAGTTGGACAGTGATGGAATGGGATGCTCAATGTCTTCCTCTGATCTCTGCAAGTCTGTGCACATGTGCACACACCTCAGTGTGTTCGTATATCACATACATATGACACACATGCTCACACACACACACATCCCAAAATGAAATATACCAAACAAAAAGCAGGATAGACAATACATTATTGTTCTTTTTCTGATTTCTTCAGTCTATAAAGCAAGAATGCTCTGCTGAATTCATAACATAAAAGACTTTTTAGGTGTTTTTTCATTGTTATTTATTCTTTTCCCTCTGATGTGTTTATATTCCCATGTAAATATTTAATATGTATATGTGGGGGCGTTTGTACATGTATGTGCTTTTGCACATGAAGGCCAGAGACCAATTTTCAATTTTGTTCTTTAAGCAACAATTTCTAATTTTAATTTCTATACAAGTAGCCATTTCAGAAAATTTAATTACAAAGAGATTTCATGCATGAGTATTGTATTTACAGTGTTTCCACTTTTTCCTCTTTCCACTGCAATTCCTTCATGCACCCTGCTACTCCCTATCAAATCCATGACCTCCTTTTACACACACACACACACACACACACACACACACATACACACACACATAATATGACATATATGATACATACATTGATATATCTATAAATATTATTAATTCATCTATAAATAAGTGTAGGGCTGACCACTTGGGTATTGGATGACCTATAAGGGAATTTTTCCTGTAAATGGTGATTCTTCCTCTCTCAGAAGCCATTAATTGCTTGTAGCTCTTCATCTAGGAGTGACACCTTGTGAGACACTCCCCCTCAACAACCATGTTGGCATGCCAACTGGTGTTCTCATTGTTCAGGTTTGTTTAGATGACCATAATGTTCACATTTCATGGCTACAACCTTCCTTTCATTATCTAGAAGACACTACCTCACAGCATACATCTCCACGTTGTGGAGATTAAGTCTTTCTAGCCCTCTTCTGTGGTATTCGCAGGGCTTTCGGTATAGGAATTGCTGATGTAGCAGTTATTCTCTCCATTTTGACTGGCTGTGGACTTCTGGAATGCAATCCTTGTTTTCTGAGATAGCATTATAACTGGTCTGGAATTTGATGTCTGAGCTAAGCTGAATGGCCAGTGAGCACCAAGGATCCTTCTGTCTCTTTCTCTCTAGTGCTGGTTAAACAAACACATATCTGACTCAGGTTCTCATGCTTGTTTGTTAATCAGTTACTGACTGAACATCTTATTACCCCCAACAACTTCATCTTTGCTGTCTATTTTTACTATGCCTGGTATATTTCTATTTACACTGTACATCTCCGGAGGCATACTGATCATCTTTCCCCTGTACCATCTATTTGAAGTCCTTGATGAAACGGAGAATGTATTACACATATTCAAAAATGAACACATTCATGAATTTGTTAATGAAATATTTCATAATTACCTTCTGTGTGGTTGGTCCTGGAGATATGGAAGTGAGTGTGCAGACCACACCCTACTGTCCTCATGATGTTTATCTTTCCATAAAAACTTTTAGAAGCTGAGTGTTCAGACTGTGTCTGTACTTTCCTTCAGTCTTTTGGTTAAAGAAGGAATAAAAAGGTTATTATTTATAGGGCTAAGCCAACTTGATTAAAGAGGTTTTATTCTATCTTAGACTGTCTACTTGTGTTAGTGGCTATCTTTATGGCCTAGGTTGAAATATATTATTCTAATTTTCTTTACTATAAACAAATTCTGAAAATTCAAAACATAAACTGATTAAAGAGTTATACTGGATTTCTAGGTTTACTGTAATAATCTACCAAATATAGCAGAAATTTCATCTCTAGAAGTCTGATGGTAAAAATGAAGCCATTGTGAGGACATCCTTTTTGGATATTGTATAGGTAATCTGCCTGTGGTTTACAGCCTCTGGTGACTTCAGACTTTCTTTGACTGTGACTGGGGCCCCTCAATCTATTTATTTTTCTTTACTTGCTATTTACATGATATTCTAAAATAATTATTAGAATCATCACTATAATGTAGGCATTGTGCAAATAAATAAATGAGATCCATATTTGATTTTTATTTTATGGGTCAAAAAACAATTTAAGAAATAGTTCTTAGTTTCTGGATTTGTCTGATTCAAAATCTCTCAAAACCATTTACTCGATACTGCTGTTGAAATGTTTGTTATATCCTTTGCTTATTAAGACTTTTCCACTGACACACTTCGGTAGTAGCTATTTTTTTTTTTTTTAGACTCAGATACTAAGAAATAAAATGCACAGCTTTTGCCTGTTTTGAGTTCATCCTGCATTTTATTGGCTTCTTCCATAGGCTATTCATCTAAAAATTCCAATTTGGTTTCATATATATTCATCTACATTGAAATTTGCTTGCTTTCCCAAGTTTCTGCAAGCTTCTCCTTGAGCCATCCTTGAAATCTAAAGAAAATATACACCTGAGCGGCCCTTGTTAACATCTGTCAACTCAAAGGCATTGTGCGGGTGGGTGAGTCTGGATGCTACATTCCTGAGCACAATTTGGGATAGTTTGCTTTTTAACACAGTATATTTCACAAAGGAAGATTATAAAAATATCAGGTAATTGACCACTACCCAGTTTGATAATTTGGTTTTCTTCTGAACTCAGAGCAAAGTGAAGTAAGTTTCCAACCATAACTTTACACACTTCCTCTCTATGAAATTACTTTGTAATGATCTTCTGAGTAGAGTATATGAAGACTCAAAGCATTGCCATCAATATTTTGAATTATCCAAATGCTTAGAAGAGTGATCTATACATATCTTGAGGGGTAAATATAAACCCGAATAGATGACTTTTCTCATCTGCCAATCTGAGAATAAAAGCCTTTATTTTATTAGAAATACCTTACTTCTATGTTCCTGTTTTTTTTTTTTTTAATTCAAATGTTAAAACCAAAGGGAGCAGGAAAGTGGGTGGTGGGCATTTTTGGTTTACTTTGTCTATTTTGTGTTACTTATTTTACAAAATTTTGTCACTGCTTTATGCTAGTCAGTTTTCTGTAACTCTGATAAAATACCTGAGATGGTCAACTTAAAATGAGGAAGGGTTTACTTGACCTACTGTTTTGTACGTTTCAGTCCATAGCTGGATGATTCCATGGATTCTGGGTTTAAGACAAGGCAGCATATCATGGTAGGTCCATAATACACTTTACCATGACTGTGAAACGAAGGAGATCAGGGTTCTATGATCCCCTCCTTGGAACACACTAAACAGCTCTTTCACCTTTCATTTGGACCACTTCTTCAAGGTCTGACAGCTTGTCAATAGTGCCATACATGAGGATCAAGCCTTTACTCTGTGGGTCTTTGGGGGTGGATACATACAAACAATAACACCTTGAAGACATAGTGACAAATATCTTGGTTTAAAATTATTAATATTTTTGGTTGTGGGGCCAGCCTTTAATGACCGAGCCAGTGGAAAAAAAAAGGGGGGGATCCAGAATGGGAAGGGACAGGAGAGAAGTACAGAGGGTCAGGAAGTTAAATAGAAATACGTAGAAGTGGGGGTTGGAGAACTGGGGGTAGCCACTAGAAAGTCCCAAATGCCAGGGAAGTGGGAAGCTCCCAGGACCCACCAGGTATGACTTTAGCCAAAATATGCAACAAAGGGGAGATAGAACCTGCAGTGACCACCTCCAGTAGATAGGCACAGCTCTCAGTTGAGAGATGGGACCACCCAATCATCTCAAAAATTTTAATCCAGAATTGTTCCTGTCCAAAGGAAAAACAGGGACAAAATAATGGAACTGGGACTGAAAGAAAGGTCATCCGGAGACTGCCCCACCTGAGGATCCATCAACGCGCCGCCCGCCCCCCCCCTCCCAATTGCTGATGCCAAGAAGAACTTGCTGACAGGAGCCTGAAATAGCTGTTCCCTGAGAGGTTCTGCCAGCACCTGACTAATACAGATGCATATACAGCCAACTATCATTACTGAGCCTGGGGACCCTAATGGAAGTGTTAGGGGAAGGACTGAAGGGTCTGAAGGGGATTACCACCCTATAGGAAGACAATATTAACTAATTAGACCACTCAGAGCTCCCAGGGACTAAATGACCAACCACAGAGAATACATGGAGAGATCCATGGCTCCAGACACATATGCAGAAGAGGATGGTCTTATCTGACATCAATGGAAGGGGAAGCCCTTGGTTTTGTAGAGGCTTAATGCCCCAGTATAGGGGGATGATAGAGTAGTGAGGTGGGAGTGGGTATGTGGGTGGGGGAGCACCCTCACAGAGGCAAAGGGGAGAGAGGAGAGGGGCATTGGGATGGGGGGGTTGTGGAGGGGCAAACTGGGAAGGTGGATATCATTAGAAGGTAAACAAATGAAATGATTAGTAAAACATGATTAATATGTATAATTCAGTAACAATAATGGAAATATCTAAATTTAAGGATTAAAAAAGTGAAGGACTGGGGAAATGGTTCTGCTGGTAAATTCTTTCAAGAACAAGGATATGTCTTTGTTGGCCAGAATCCATGTACAAAAAGCTGACATGTTGGTATAGACTTGGTATTTTGTTTGGAGCAGGGAGGCACAGTGCCTTAGTGTTTTATTGCTGTGAAGAGACACCATGACCATGGCAACTCCTATGAAGAAAGCATTTTGTTGGGGCTTGCTTAGAGATTCAGAGGTTGAGTCCATTATCATCAGCATGGCAGGAAGTATGGTGGCATGCAGGCAGACATGGTGCTGGAGAAGCTGAGAGTTCTCCATCTAGATATGTAGACAGAAGGAAGAGAGACATTGGGAGTGGCCTAAGCATTTGAAACCTCTAACCCCCATAGTGACACATGTACTATACCAAGACCATGCCTACTCCAACAAGGCCACACCCCTGAATCTCTATCAAGTAGCATCACTCCCTGATGACAAAGCATTCAAATATTGAGTCCAAGGTGGGGACATTCCTACTCAAATCACCACATTCCACTCCCTGGCCCCCATATACCTGTAGCCATACCATAATACAAAAAGCATTCAGTCCAACTTCTGAAGTTCCCATAGTTGATCACTGTCTCAGGGCTGTTTAAAAATCCAAAGTTCAAAGTCTCTTCAGAAATTTATGGCAGGTTCTTAACCATAAATCTTCGTAAATTCAAACCCAAAAGACTGAACACACACTTCCAACATATAACGACATAGAATATAATATACTTTATCATTTCAAAGGGGAGGATAATGAGGGAAATACTGCAAGATTGGAAACCAGCTGGGCAAACTCCAAACTCTGCATCTTCATGTCTGATGTCAAAGCGGTCTTCAGATCTCCAATTGCTTTCATCTCGGTTGACTGTAACACACTCAGGCTGGTTCCACTCCTTGTTAGCAGCTCTCCTTGGCAGGTACCTCACAACTCTGGCATCTGCAACATCTGGACACCTCCAAGGCAATTCAGGCTTCACCTACATAACTTCACAAAAGGTTTCTCTTGGCCTCCATGCAGGGACATCCCTGACACACACCTGGCCTCAGAAGCTTTTCTTAGTAGTGGAGGTGGATTCCATAACTCATTTCTTGTACTTTTGATCCTAAAACTAGACCCACATGCCTGAAGCTGTCAAATTCTATTGCTTGCTGGGGCTGGAACATGTGTCTCTTGTTCAAATACATGCTCACCAGCTTTCTGTTTTCAAGAGTTTTCTTTAGTGCCTAAGCTTGGCTGTCCTGGAACTTGCTCTGTGGACCAGACTGGCCTTGAACTCAGAGGTCTGCCTGCCTCAGCCTCCAGAGTGATGGGATTAAAAAAATACTACCTGCCTACAAGCCTGGCCCTAAGGTTTTCTTTAATTCCTTTCACGAGTTGGAAGCTTAGCTGAGTAGGATCTTTCCCGAAGGTTACCATTCCTTCTATTCCATTTAGGAACAGACTTTCTGTTCCACTTTTTATCTTCCTGTGCACTTGACCTGGCTCTATTATACTTCCTAATGCTCCCTTTCTCCTCAAACTCTGCATTTTGTATTTTTCCCTGCTTAGCTTGTTCCTTTTTGGTATAGATCTGCATAACACTGGACACTAATAGCCACAGGATGTAGTCAATACTAGATTGTTTTGAAATCTCTTTTGCCAATATCAATTCAAAAGTTCCTCAGGCAGACTTTTGGGACAAGGGCAGAAAGCAGGCCCATTCTTTGCCAAATATCATGAGAATGGTCTCTGGGTCACTTATTAATATTCTTTTCCTTTGAAACCTCTTGAGCCAGTCAATTATAATCTACATTGCTCTTAGGACCACCGGCTTCCCTGCTCATACGGTTATGACCCATTAAGCCTGGCTTAAAGCTTTCAATTATTTTCCTAATCCAAAACCCCAAAGTCTACATTCCATCAATAAGCAACATTGTCAAATCTGTCACAGTAGTACACCAGTCCCTGGTACCAACTTCTATCTTAGTGTTATATTGCTGTGGAAAGACACTATGACCACATCAGTTGTTATAAATGAACTGGGGCTGGCAGCCCCATTGAATTGGGGCTGGCTTATAGGTTCAGAGATTTCATCCATTATCAGCATGGTGGGAAGCATGGTGGCATGCAAGGAGGAACAGAGAGTTCTACATCTGGATCTTCAGGCAGCAGGAAGAGAGAAAGAGAAACTAGGCCTGACTTGAGCATTTGAAACCCCAAAGCCCATTCCTAGTGACACTGTACTTCAACAAGGGCACACATTCTAATCCCTATCAAAGAGCATTACCCACTGATGACCAAGATACAAATCAATGAGCCCACAGACCCATTCTTTTGTTTTATTTTGTTTTGTTTTGTTTTTTTGAGACAGGATTTTTCTGTATAGCCCCGTCTTTCCTGGAACTCACTTTTGTAGACCAGGCTGGCCTTGAACTCAGAAATCCACCTGCCTCTGCCTCCCAAGTGCTGGGATTAAAAGTGTGTGCCACCACTGCCCGACCCACAGACCCATTCTTATTTAAACCACCACAGAGAATATGAAAAAATGAAACGTTTGCATGCTGCCTGCGGGAGTGTAAGATGGTTTGGCAGCTTTGAGAAACGGCTTGGTGTTTCCTCAAATACTAGTCTCATGAGCACTCATACTAGAATCATTCACAATATCCCAACCTTACAAAACTGCTCAGCAGCCAAGGAATAGATGCACAAAATATGGCAGTTGAGCCTTGCTCAGCCATTGAAGTACTGCTGGCTATACTGATGTACCTTGGAGACATGGGATAAATGGAAACAGCCAGGTACAAGCAACTACTTTAGTGTCCCAAGGAGATGATTCCATCCATGAAACACACTGGTCATTCTACAGAATAGGAAGGGGGAGGATGGGGGGTGGCTGTTTAATGAATACCAAGTTCCCTTCTGGGGTGATATAATGATTTAGAATGCTACATATTGCATGTGCTACATGCCATGGAATTATCCACCTTAAATTTACTGTATTGTGAACATTGCAGGTAAAGAGTACAATGTTACAGTGTACACAGCACAGTAATGACCACAGGGAAGAAAGTTAACTTACTTGTCGTCTGACAATTCTTCACATTGCTTTTATTTGTGGCAAAAAAAATTATTCATTTAGCAGGAATCCAGAGTACGGTAAGGCATTAGCAACTATAGTTTCATATTTATACGCGGCTCTAGTTGTGTCTACTACATTCCTGCTACTCTGTATCATTTGATCCCTTACCCTCCATACCATTTTATTCTGTCTCTTTGTGAAGAGACATTTAAGAGAAGTAAGACAGGAACACAAGGACTGGATGGATGGGAAAGCTGGTGACTCAATAACAGACCTATTAATGAATTATAGAATAGGCAGCAAAAACAGATTCTTTTTCTATTCTAGCATCACGGGTGTTTAAATAAGAAAATATACTAAAATTGTGAGAGTCTACTCTAAAATTGGGAGAAGGATATGATATTTAGTGAAAAACATCAAACCTACAAGGTTATTTGAGGCAGTCTGCTTTTTCTGAAAATCATTAAACAGGCTATTATCCTGAGCATTGTGATTGGTGTCAACAATAAGTCTCCCTTTCTTGTTCAGTGTTTTCCCCCCTGGATAATTTTATAATCTTATTTACACACACTCACAGGGAAGAATTAAAGTGACACTGATTTAATTGTTTAGCTGGAAGATGGGCCACATCCCAATCTAATTTACCTGTCCAGAGGACTGTAAGGAGCAATCAGAGGAAAGGATTAAAGCACTGGCAAACATTTGATTCTCTGTGGTTCCTCTCATTGTATTGCTTTATATTTCTGTTTCATTCAGAGTGAATATTAGAATAGAAACAGTTAAATACAAATAGCTGTTTCCCACTCCCACTTCTTGACCCTGGCATTCCCCTGTATTGGGGCATATAAAGTTTGCAATACCAAGGGGCCTCTCTTTCCAGTGATGGCCGACTAGGCCATCTTCTGCTACATATGCAGCTAGAGATACGAGCTCTGGGGGGTACTGGTTAGTTCATATTGTTGTTCCACCTATAGGGTTGCAGACCCCTTCAGCTCCTTGGGTACTTTCTCTAGCTTTTCCACTGGGGGCCCTGTGTTCTATCCAATAGATGACTGTGAGCATCCACTTCTGTATTTGCCAGACACTGGCATAGCCCCATACGAGACAGCTATAACAGGGTCCCTTCAGCAAAATCTTTCTGGCATTGTGCAATAGTGTCTGGGTTTGGTGGCTGATTATGGGATTGATCCCCAGGTGGGGTAGTCTCTGGATGATATTTATAAAAATAAATAAATAAAAAACAACAACAAAAAAACCTAATAGCTGTTTCCCATCTGATGTTTCCAGTGTGATTATTAAAGGGATCTCTTAGTACTTGGGCCCTTTTGGAGAAGAATTCAATATGATGCAAAGAAGGGTGCAGCATGTAAAGTTAGAGACATTCTCATATGCATTAGGAACTGGTCCATGGGAGGGTGGGTCCGTATCGCATCTGTCTCCTTTGGCTACGTCATCCTCTCTCTCTCTACCTTCGGATGTATGAGTTTATGTCTCCTCATGTTTGCTAAGAACAAGTTTGAATTAGAAATTGCTTACTACTGAAGAAATACTTAAATTTATTTATATTTTTCATTGTCTTATTTTTGTGTGGGCATACATGTGCCACCACATACGTGCAAAGGTCAGCAGGCAACTTAATGGACTTGGCCCTCCCCTTCCATTCTGTAAGTCATGGCAGTGAATTCAGGTCATTAGGTTTGGTGGCAAGTCCCTCTACTTTCTGAGTCATCTCACTGAACCAAAATAATCCATTTTACTAAAATTTGATGATGATGATGATGATGATGACAATGTCTGTGCTGGTGCCGCAGTCCAGCGGTCAAAGGTCAGAGGTCAGAGGTCAGAGGATAATTTTATGAAATTGGTTCTCTTTCACCTTCACATATGTTCTGGGGACTCAACACAGGTTACCACACTTTTGGGGCAATTGCCTTTATTCACTGAGCTATCCTACTGTCCCCATTTACTATGTTTTTTGTTTGTTTGTTTGTTTGTTTTGTTTTTGAAATTCTTCAAGGTTTGTGGTTATTCTCATGGATGGATGCTTGCATCATGTCTGACTTTCACTTATCATAGCTACTGTCAATGGTCTGCAAAGCAGTAGGATTTGTTTTTACTAAATGCTCCTTCTAACACTCTCTATTTGCACCAAGTAGCAAACCAGGTGCTAGATGGCCCTCCAAAAATGCATGATGTTAGATAGCAAGGGTGGGGACAGGGTCAACACAGAGCTGGCCTTTTAGTGCCTAGAGGTGAGCCTGGATCTGACATGCAATTGGAATGCCCAGACCAACATAGCCATGTGAAAACACTGGTTCATAATACCTGAAGGTCTCTGGTCTCTATTATTTTGCCACCTGCCTCCAAAATTGAAACTAAAAGGCTAGCCTATGTATGGATTTAGGGAGCCCCCATTCCCCAAGGTGGCCCCAGGCTAGTGTTTCCTCTGATGACTTCTACTGTACTGACCCTGTGTCTTCCCTTTCCACCCCCCCAGGCTGTTGTGTTGTGCATCATCTCCAAACTGCTCTGCAGCAGTGACTAGGGAAGGTGACAGCTTCTGCCTTCCCTACCTCAGTTCCCAGATAAGGAAGCTCCTGATGCATTTATTCCTGATGCTCTCTCCTGGGCACAGGGCACCCGGGGCCTCAAGATTTGATGTTTCATCTGATTAGAGAGCTTAGTAAATCCTGTACCATTTAACAATCTTTACAATCAAAACAACTCTTGAAATTTGATTGTTTCACGCTGAACCAGGCGGGCTTTCCATTTTTCCCTTATAATAAAGTTGAAGACGGAGACGAATTTGAGGTGCTTCATTTTAAAATCTTTCCCTGTCACAGGGCAAAGATTCAAGAACAATGTCTCTTATTGGCTTTACAAAAAATATCCAGTCACTTCTCCTTGATTCATGAGTTCACATTCAAAGTAACCCTCAGATATTAATTAAAATTTCAGACTTAACAGATGACTGTAATGGTTTTTTTCTTTGTAATTATTTTATTTTCTAAGAAATGATTAATTAGATACCATCAGCTAAAGTCCCGAGAAGAGAAAATGATAATTAAGCAAACAATATTTGGAATCCATCTTCACTTTTTTTGTCATGACCATTGGATTAGTGCACTACTAGTCAAAGATAAATAGGGCTTGACAGGCTTCTATCTTACTGTGGCGTGGAGCTCTCTTTCCCACGCCCATACCCACAACCAGAGGCAGTGGGCAGTTGTGGGCACAACTTAAAGTGTTTAAAGTGGGAGGAGATTCTTGTGCATGTTAGATAATAGAAGGTTTGGCTCCAGGATCTACACAACTTCCTGACCTCTAGATTTAGGGGAGCAAGACTGTGAAGGCATCAGCTTCCTGAACTCCACTTGATCTTAGCCAAAAGGCCAAGATGTGATAGTTTCCTGAACTCAAGCAAGCTTTGTTTACATTTTTTAATAGAATAAATAGGACACAAATAAACTAAAACCATCACCTTTTCCTTTTCTGGTATCCTTTCATAATTGAGAAGTAAACAACTTCATTGATTATGTTATGCTATTAAACTTTTAAGATAATGCTATGGTGTGATTTTTATTCTTCTCTCTACATTCTAAAGATTGCTTTGTTTTTGATGAAGTCTTACTATGTAGTTTGACTAGTCTAGAATATACTATGTAGCCAAGCTGGCTTCAGAGTTTCCGGGATCCTCTTGACCCCAGTTCCCATGTGCTGGGATTGAAGGCATCTGATTTAGTGAAGATTTTAACTGGTTGTCAAGGTATGGAAAAAGTACCTAATATACATTATTGATATATTTATTACATTGATTTCAAATTGGAAATAATATTTTCTGGCTAACAGGCAAAACTTTCTAGTCTCTTTTTATAAGTGAATCTGATCATACAAGCAGTTTGGATTAATTAGTGTAATCGAAACCATTGTGGGGAACATATCAAAAAAATTATATCCCCTTCTGATCTTTTACTTTTATTGTAATGAAAATGTGGTAACTTGAGCTCCAGTAACTACTGTATTGGACCTTGAGGATCAAGGCTAGATACAGGAAGAGCAAAGCAAGTGTTGGAATCCACTCCAGTTGCTTTGTCCTTTAACTTCTGACATTTGAATAGGACTAGGAAACCAAATTCTGCCTTGCTTAAGCCAGCCTTAGTTTATTAGTTACATGGAACCAAACAAATTTCACCTTTACCTTTGAGATGGGTCTTTTGATGGCTTTTTGTTTCTCTACAGCATTGCATCTTTTTAAGTCTATTTTTAATAGTCACAGAGTACACACCAGTGGTACTCTGTGCTCAGCCAAACAGTCTCTACCATCTGAAACTTATTGTGTAATGAAAGTGCAAGAAATAATCTTTGTTTTTTTATTTTTACTGCCCTTTTTCTTTCTTCTGACCTCACTGAATTCTGACCTCTATATATTCTTTAATTCATGCAGTCAAGTCAGAGTAAGAGGCTATATAACTTTATTATTTTCTGGGATGACTTTCAAAAGTCTTTGACACATGTGACTTTCAAAATAAGGAGTCTGTAATTCTGACTTTCTTTCCACCATAAGATTTTAGACAATTCTAGATGGAATATTAGTCTTAGCAGACAACTAATTTAATTTGGGAGGTGTCTGAGGCACTGGGAGGGGTATTTTTGAATGTATATTGTGTGTATGTTGATGTATGTATATGTATGTGTGTGTGTTTGTGCCCGTGACTGCATGTATGCAGAAATAGGCATGAATACTGGATGTGTGCTCCTAATGTGATTTACCATGGGTTAGGATTGCTTTTGTCTCTACTGAACCCCTGCTAAAAATCCATATTTGTTCCTTAATTGCCTCTTTATGGCTGTTAGCCATTTTATGGCATTCTTAATTAGGTATTCCCTAACTCACCAATTGTAAGAGTGATAGACCAAGACCACTCTCTTACTCAGGTACATGTCAGGTCTGTAGGGGATTCTATAGAAACTGTCCTTGTAATTGACTTTATTGGCCCTGCGGTTTTCTGAGGCACAAAAGATAGCTCTACCCAATCCATTGATTGGCTCCCTCCTTCTCTTTCAGAGGCTGTAACTTTCCTATGACTCTTCAAGCCTTTGTTGTTCCTGTTTCTTTCATAGTCAGCCTTTTAATCCAAGCCCCCTTCCCTCTCTCCCTTCTTTTCTACACTGCAGCCCTTTGTTCTGCAGGTGTTGCTCAGATTGCAATGACTTTTTCAGTGGCTACCATAGCTGTCAATGCAAGCATCGGTTTCCTAATGTCTTCTTTCTAGAATGAATGGTGCCTTCACAGGGACCAGACCTTTGCATTTCATCTTTCACTGACCTGGAGTAATTTTTGTTGTTGTTGCTGTTATTCACTTGATTTTTGGATCAATGTCTTTGTTAATTTATTTCTCTAACTAAGAACCCTTCTAGAGATTTCACTGTGGCTCAGAGTAAAGCCCGAGAATGTATCTTTTCCAAATAACAAATTATTGGATATAAGATACAATATTTTGGCCATGGAAGGAGGGAGAGAGAGAGAGAGAGAGAGAGAGAGAGAGAGAGAGAGAGAGAGAGAGAGAGAGAGAACAGTTAAAGTTTACTTTAAAGACAAAGTAATTTCTTTATTTCTGAAAGCTTAGCCCATGCTGAAACAATTTAAAAGAACCACTGGCACTGGCTGTTAAATTCAAGAAATGATAAATCTTGGTTATTGGCACAGACATTAAGTGTCTTGATATGCAGAGCCACTGTCTGATAATATTGCTAAATTTGGGTTCATCATGACAAGATATTGAGAAATCCATGAAATTTATGACATATGAGGGCAATGTGATATGTCACATAATTGATGAAAAATCCATCTGGTTTGAATGATGTTAGGAAAACTGCTAGCAAAGAAAAAAAGAGTTCAGGGTTCAGGGCAGAAGGGTGGAAGCTTCAGGAACAGTGAGTAGCTGCTACAGTACTTTCAAAATGTCATTGTCCTTCCCCAGAGCTGGGGGAGGTGTGAGCTCCTGCACTCTGGGTGTGGGAAGCAGCTGCTTTGGTACAGATAACCTGGCCATCCACAAGGAAACCCAAGGGCTATGTGACGTAAGCAGTTCCCTGCTCATCCAGGTTCTTTCAGTTTCCCCAGGAGAGGATGAGCTGCAGAGAGAGTTGTGCAAACAGCTGTTGGTGTGTGTTCTTTTTAGTGAACAGTGGAAGTGTGAAGCTCTGAATGCTTGCTCTTTCTTATGTTCCACATTTGCTGTCTGGTGTTAGCATTGGGTATATTTGGCTTGTATTTCATGTTCTTGTCCTTTTTAGGAACCGATTCTCCCATGCCACTTTCTTCTCACTGTCCTTCTTTCCACATTGAATCAGTTTAGATGGGATGCTAGATACTATGAATCGACTTGGTTGGTTGGTGGATATGCTTGGATGACTTTATTGTGCTTTGCTATAGTGTACACATAGTCATGTAGAAACAATTTGCTTCTTTTGAGTATGGACAGTTGGTAGCAACCTCTAAAGCATCCTTTGGAGTTCTGCCATTTTCATTATGCTGCCCAAAGCATGTGAGTGATGAGGCTCTTCCAGTTTTATCAATGGAGACAAAAACGAATTCCAGTTCTGGGTGAGTGCATGGATTCTTTCATCTGATTCCCCCCACCCCAGGATTCTGGCATTTTCTTTGCCTGCATGGACTCAGTGGAAGAGTCACTGAGACCCTATGTGGTTCTCTAGGGTTCGGTGTCTCTGCAGCTTCCCCCTTTAGTACTCTGTTCTGTGAACATTAGGTACCATGGGTTTCCCTGACAACAAGCCCAGACTCCTCCTCAGCTTTGGGATAACCTTGGTACTACCTGGTGCCTGGATTCCATAGTCATGTAGAAACAATTTGCTTCTTTTGAGTATGGACAGTTGGTAGCAACCTTTAGAGCATCCTTTGGAGTTTTGCCATTTTCATTATGCTGCCCAAAGAAGGACTATATGCCCCACAGTGAGAAGAAAGTGGTGTGGGAGAATCCGTTTCTAAAAAGGCCAAGAACATAAAATACAAGCCAAATACCCAATGCTAACACTAGACAGCAAGTGCGGAACGTAAGAGAGAGCAAGCATTCAGAGCTTCACACTTCCACTGTTCACTAAAAGAACACATACCAGCAGCTGTTTGCACAGTGGAAAATAGCCAGTGATTTATAGGATTAAACTTTTGATTCATGCTATTAAGAAGAATCCAAAGAAGGCCTATATGTAAGATTACAGGGTGGAATCTACCTCACTAAATAATTAAAAAGATGGATGCGACATGCAAGTTAGGACTTGCTAAGAAAAATTATGGGTAGGTACACAGTTTCATAAAGAGGTATCTGTACTGAAATTCTTTTCCATATTCAACACAAACTCCATAAACTCCAATCATAAAAATTCCCTGTTTAGAGAATTTATTATTAAGATTTCAGTTGCAAAGAGGGAGATGCAAAAAACATATGTATAATTTGGGACTTTTTTTTAATGTTTGGATTCTGAAGGTTTTCTGACATGAAACTGCATACTACTTTCGTTATTGGACAAACAATGAATGCAAAATGGGAAAAGTAAGAGGTAAAAAATGAAGACATCTTTTTTTTGTTGTTGTTTTGTTTTGTTTTGTTTTTGTTTTTTCGAGACAGGGTTTCTCTGTATAGCCCTGGCTGTCCTGGAACTCACTTTGTAGACCAGGCTGACCTCGAACTCAGAAATCCGCCTGCCTCTGCCTCCGGAGTGCTGGGATTAAAGGCGTGAGCCACCTGAGTCTTTGGCTAGGTGAAACATTCAAGTATCAGTGACCCTATGTGATGTTCTATGGCAAGACACAGGCATTCTCGAAGTCCAACTCTCAGGCATGCAATGAGTCATGCTACTAAACAGATATATGGTAAATTCAGAGGAGGATCTTGATTTTAACTTCTGTATGGAGTGAAGCCTGCCATTGAGGCAGGACTTCAGGGCACAGGCAGAGGTAGAGGTTAAACTGGTCCTAAGCCTGCTTGTGAATGCTCACCTCTTCATTCAGCTTTAATTGCTTTGACTTGGACAGGATGGCAGCTCCAGTCCTGGAAGAACTGTGTGGCAATGTCAAAGGGAAAGCAAATGGGAAACAGCTTTGGGATTATTTTAATGCTTTACAAGTTTTTTACTCTGGGTATTTACCTAATGGTATTTTCAGGCATGTATTTAACATAGTTGAAGTACACTTCTCCATAGCTCATGTGCTGGTTAGTTTTTGTCAGCATGACACAAGCTAGGGGAAGAGGGAACTTTAACTGAGAAGATATCTCCATCAAATTGGCCTCTAGGCAAGTCTATGGGAGCATTTTCTTGAATAACAATTAATGTGGGAGGATCTAGCCCACTGTGGGAGGTGCCAGCCCTAGGTAGGTGGTCCAGAATTACATAAAAATGCAAGCAACCTATGAGAAGCAAACCAGGAAGCAGTGTTTCTTCCTTATGACCTCTGTTTTAATGTCTGCCTCTAGGTTCCTTCCCTTTGCAGTAGACTATATAACCTGTAAAATGAAATAACCCCTTTAAAATCCCCAAGTTGCTTTAGGTCACGGTGATTATTGTGGTGTAGTGAATAGAGAGCAAACTAGAACACCTCATTATCCGTTGTTATTTTTTTCTCCCCATTCCCATTTATTCCCATTAGTCCCATCACACACACACACACACACACACACACACACACACACACACACACACATACAATCACACATAATTAAAAAGTATATGACCCTAAATTAAGAGAAACCTTGATATTTGTTTTTCAGAGCCTCATCTAATTCATTTAGCATGATTCTTTCTACTTGTATCCATTTTTCTGTTAATGCAATAGCTTCATTCTCATTTATGGTTGCAAATTTTCCATTGTATGTATCAATCTCATCGCCTTTGTCTAACTCTCTGCTGTTGAGCATCCACTACCTAACTGTTGTGAAAGGTGCTGCAATAAGCAGTGCTGTGCAAGGATCTCTGTGACACATGAGTGAGTGAGTGTGCTTCAGGTAAATGCTAACAGGAGGTTTATTTGGGCATATGTAGTTCTATTTTTTCAGTTTTTTTACATCAAAATATAAATTACATATAATTACATCACTTCTCCCTTTCCTTTCCTTTGTTCCTATCTCTCCCATGTACTCCCCTTGCTCCATTTAGAAATGGATTATTTTTCTTCAGTTGTCCTTTTAGTTTGGTTGTGTGTGTATGGGTTGTCTAAATATGTAAATACAACCGGCTCAGTTCATTATTCTTACTCATGTGTGTCATTTTAGGGCTAACCAGTTGGTATTGAATAACCAGATACAGTGCTCATTCTTGCGGATGGCTATCACTCCTGCTCTAAGTATTTTTTAGTTGCTTATAGTTCTCTACCTGTGAACTTTTCTTTGCAATAGAAGGGGACCATTATGGAAAGCCACAATGAAAATACAGAGAACAAGTGATAACGGGTACATCTACTTCTTTATTCGGGGCTGAGAGTACATAGAGGAAGTAGGGGCAGAAAGGCTGTGAGATCCAGAGGACCAGGAAGGCTTCTGTAAAGTTGAGTCCTTTAGAAATGACAGGAAAGTTTTAGCCAAGATCCTTTAATAGTATGGTTGCATAAAGAAGATATGGAGAGGAACAACACCAATAGACATTGTGATATAGAATGGAGAAATCTCATGAAGGCTCCACCCATAGCCAAATAACTATTTCTAACTTTTTTTGAGAACCCCCATACTGATTTCCATAGTGATTAGGTAGTTTATTTTCACAAGCAGTATATAGAAAGGATTCTCTTTTGTCTCCCAGCATTTATTATTTATTTACTTATAAACTTAAATAAATTACTTGTGCATGTGTGTGTGTGTGTGTGTGTGTGTGTGTGTGTGTGTGAATTTCTGCACACATGCCTTGATGCATGAATTGAGGGCAGAGGACAACTTGTCAGAGATTCTTCTATCATATAGGCTATAGGAATTGAACTCAGGTTGTAAGATTGGTAGTAAGCACATTTATTGAGCTGTATTGGTTCATTTCTTGATGACTACCAGTATGACCATGGTATTATGGAATCTCAATGTGGTTTTGTTTCGCATGTCTCTGATGAACAATAGTCTCTAACACTCTTTGTTGGTTCTTTGTACTTCATCCTTTGAGAACTGTCTGCTCATTTTATTAGTCTAGTTTTGATGTTTAGTTTATTGAATTCTTTGTTTTTCATGTTACTCCCCTGTCAGATGTACAGCTAACAAAGATTTCTCCCTTTCTGAAGACTGTACACTCAAGTCTCTGTGTCAATTGTTGCACCGAAACCTTTTAATTCCATTAAATCTCGATTGTTTGTGCTTGCTCCTGAGCAACTTGAGCCTGTTCTGAAAGTGAGTGTGTGTGTCTTGGACTTGAAGTTCTTTTCCTACACCTTTCTCTATCAGCTGCAGTGTTACAGGTCTTACATGAAGGTGATTTATTAATTTGTAGCTGATCTTTATACTGTGAGTGGTAGGGATATGGTTTCATGTGTCTATATGGAGTACAGTTTCCCCAGCACCACTTATTAAAGATTCTCTTTTCTCCTGTGTATAGTTTTGGCATCTTTGTCAAAAAACTCAGGTGGCTGTAGCTGAGTGCATTTCTTTCTGGGTCTTCTGTTCTATTGATCTAAGTATCTGTTTTTGTGCCAGTAACATGCTGTTTTTATTACTGTGGCTCTGTACTACAACTTGAAATCAGGTATAGTAATAACTCTGTTATTGGACTTTTTGCTCAGGATTGCTTTGGCTATCTGGGGTCTTTTGAACTTCAACATGTATTTTAAGATTTTTCCCCCTGTTTTTGTGAAGAATAGCACTGGGATTCCACTGAATCTGTAGATTATTTTTGTAGCATGACCATTATTCTGATCTTAATTCTTCCATCCCATGTATAGGCCACTTTTTAAATAAAATTCTTTTCCATTAGGAAGATGACATTTCAAAGTTTAGAGTTCTTAACCTGCACACACTTCTTTAGAGTTCTGCATACAGATCTCTTTGTGGGTCCAAACATAGGAATATGAAAATAGTTTGACTTTTGACATCTTTGTTCATTGTTTGTGAAGGAAGTGATACGTGGCTTGGGTGGTTTTAACATAGATGTTTTTGTAAGGCTTATTAAAGTATAAGTGGTTATACAGAAACATACACATTCAATGCATGTAACTTAATGAATGCTGGCACTCCTATATATTCATGAAATATTACTGCAATCAAGACAGTAAACTTATCTATCCCTTCCAAAAGTTTCTTTATTGATTCTTGTATGTTTGTGGTGGGGACACATAACATGAGATACCACTCCTAATAATCACAAATGCAGAGTATATGGCTAAACATAGCTTCATTGTTCTATATCAAATCTTCAGAATTGACTTATTTCATGAATGGAGCTTCAGATTCCCTGAACCCTTGTGTTCCCCACCCTTGGAAATTCCCTTCTGCGCACTGCACCTATGAGTCTGAGCCTTTTAGATACTTCATAGGAGTGGAATTGTGCAGTCTTTGACCTTGTGTAATTTGCTTATTATTCATGTTTGTAACATTCATAGAAACAGTATTTGAGATTCATGGTTGAGAGTTGCCTGAAAGTTGGGGAGGGTTTTGTGAACTCACATTCATATGTATGGATATGCAGTGGCTGCCATTTGAAGGATGCTCCAATACTGGTAGGTTTTGGTAACATAAATAGAATTAAGAGCCACATATTACAGCTCATTGGGTTGCTGAAGTGGGTAAAGGATTACCCATCTTTACCTCAAATATTTATCATCAGTTTTCAAAAAGTTATAAAAACCATTATATAAATGATTGATATAAAGAGACTATTTAGTAAATATTATTTATTTAAAAAATAGAATTTGAAAATTGAACTGGTGCACTATAAAATTCACAATTTTGAATAAAGAACTCTATGTTAATTAGTACATTTACAATGTATTCCTACCACCCATTTATTTTTAAACATTTTTATCATCCTCAATGGAAACCACATAACCATTAAAGCAATCACCTTATTGTGTCCCCAAACAATTACTGGCTACCAATATCCTTTCTGTCTTTATAGATTTAGCCATTATGTATTGTATATAAAAATAATATTATATAGCATGTGGTTTTTTTCTTTTTGGCTATTTTCACTTAGCAAAAGTTCAAGATGCTAAACTATAAAGGTGCTAGGGAAGCTATGTCATAGGGTTGGGGATAAATATTTGGATGTTAACCCAAAGGCATGGAGTGGGGCACAATGTACAAATGGGATTGCATCAAATTTGAAACTTCCCATAGCAAAGAAAGAGTGAATAAACCGACAGAATAGTTGAAAATATTATATCCCAAATATATGACAAAGTGTTAATATCCAGAATTCATGGGAAACTAAAACACCTTAATAGCAAGAAAACAAATGATCCCATTAAAATGGGCAAATGACGTGCCTGCATAGTCATTTCTCAATAGAAGACATAAATGGCAAAAAAGGGCATATGAAAAAATGTTCATGACCACTAATCATTAGGAAAACACAAATTAAAGACACAATGAGATATTGGCTCCTACCTGTTAGGAGGATGACAGATGGTCACTCTTGAGAAGGTAGTCGGGGGCAGGGAAGCTCTGTGTACTGTTGTTGGATATGCAATTAATACACCCATTATTGAAACCAGTATGGAAATTTCTGAAAACTTAAACAGAACTATATAAATATCTCCCTCTCCTTAGTAAATACCCAGTAATCTCACTCCTGTAAGTGAAGTCTGTATGTCAAAGAACTATCTATACTCCATGTCTATTGCCAAATTAATCACTGAGAGTCATGGCATGAAATCAACCCCAGTGGCCATCAAGTTTGTATGTGTGTGTATATATATATACACACAGAGACACATATACATACTTATATATGTATGTATATACACGCACACACACATATACGCATATATGTATATACACACACACATACACACACGCACAAAGGAATACTATTTAGCAACAAAGAAAAGCAATCCTGTCATTTGGCACAAATGTTGGTAAGTTTGAAGGTGACTACATTAATTGAAGTAAGGAAGGCCTGAAAAGGCAGATGTTAGATAGTCTCACTCATTTGTAGAACCTAAACAAATGAAGAAGACCAACTACAGGATCTTGTAATGTAGTCACTTCCCTCATATTATGACAACAGAACATTGGCCAAGCATAGGTCTCCTCTAAGTATGGGGCCTTGTGCAGTTCCACAGATTGCAGAGGCAAAGAGTTCTTTCCTACTTCTCCACATCCACTGGCAGCAATGAATGAGGAAGTCTTCAAGAGGCTGCATGTACATATGGCTCATATGGCTGACTGTAGCTGTATGAGGGACCCTGCAAGAAAATACACTGTCATGGAACTGTCTTTTGAGCTGACAGTCCAGTACTGAAGAGTCTACACTTTTATGTGTATTGCCAAACTACTCTTCTGTTATTTAACAAAATTCTTTTATTGCATTTTTTCTTTATTTTGTATATGTGCTTATGTGTGTGTGCATGTGTAGGGCTGTATCACCATAGTGTGTATGTATGTATGTATGTATGTATGTATGTGGGTTCATGTGCTATAATGTGTGTGTGTGTGCGCGCGCGCGAGTGCACGTGCACACATATGTATCAGAAGACAGCTTGAAAGGGTTGGCTCTCTCTTTCTTTTATGTGAGTTCCAATATCAAGCTTAGGTTGTCAGACTTGGGGGCAAGTACTTTTGCCTATTGTTCCATTTTGGTTGCCTTATTCTTTTTTGTTGAAAAAATAGATTATAACTGAAATAAATGCCACAGAAGAGGTATGTGCTGCTTTGACAGTTTGTAACAAGGAGACCTACAATATTTCAGCGGTTGAACATGTCAATAAAAGTTAGCCTTACAAAACTGAATTCAGTTTGATTCAAAATATGTGAAAGACCATGCTGCATCTTAGCATTCTTCCTGTATCTATCCATGTATGTTAGGATTTGAAGACATGAGACAGCACCTTTGTTTTCTAAATATACATCTAAATAAATAAATAAATAGTAAAAGTTATGTTTTTTTATTTATGAATACCCTAAAATGATTTTTTATGCATTCCTTTGTCTAGCTATCTCACCTTGAACATACTGGTCAGGGTATTAGTGGTTTTTCAGTTGCTTTGAATTTATGACATAGAGCACGGTGACTCAGCAGTGGAGGGAGTGAGAGACAAGGAATGCTGGTAAAGGAAAAAGACATGGACAACTATGTAGAGAAGAGGAACAGAAGGAAAAATAGATGAATTTCAGGAAAGATGGACTCAGATAAGGTGATGCTCTTAGTAAAGAACAATATAGACTCTTATTTTCCATTTCAATCCATTTATTTCTTCTCCACAGTGGTCTGTATACACACGACACATCATAGCACAAATAGTGTTCCTTGGTACACTGCCACATGGGATTTCTTAAATAAACATCCTTGTCTGAAGGGTGAAGAGAGAGAATTTTGATGTTTCAAACAAACTATTTCTTTGTTTAGATAGATATTTGAATTCCTCTCTGTTGATCCTGATTGCTAACTTGATTGGATTGAAAGTACTTAAAACATTAGCAAAGCACACATCTGAGTCTAGTTAATCAAAGGGGAAAGACTGACTCTGAATGTGGGCTGCACCGCATTCCTGGGAGGCCCAGATGAAGTAGGAAGGGAAAAGGAGAAAGCCTAGCACATATACACTCTACTTCCCACCTTGATGATACAAGCTGTTCTGGAACTCCTCATTCTCCCCTTCCTGGTGGACTTAAATCTCTGATATTGTAACCTCCAATAAGTCCCCAGCAAATTGTTACAGCAGTGAATGTCTGACCGACTCAGGGATATGCTATTCCTACATTATGTTGTCTATGTTTGTAAAGGTATCTTTGAATGTACTGGAGTATTGTCTTTCATTTTTAAACCTTAGTATTTATCCTGAAAATATAAACAGCTATTTTTGTTGAGCCAGCAATTGTATCTGGAGATGTGACTCGCTGCTATCATCTCTGTAAAGGTAGCAAAAGGAATTTAAAGCATTATTTTTTCTAAATATAAACTATATATTTAGAATGCTTGTGCCTATGAACAATCATTGTTTGTGTCCTCATATGTAAAATTCCATTTCCTCATTAACATTCACCAGCAAAAAAGATGTCTCTATCTATATCCAGTTTTATATATCTATATCATCTATATCTGTATACTCAAAGGTCGATTTTCTTCCCACTGAAGAAGAGAGACAAATGGGGACACAAACTTTCTTTATTTCCATATGACTCTAATCTGAAAGCTGGATTAGTTTGCTAGGGCTCCTATAAAAATAACAGCAGCAGTAGGCATAAACATCAGTGGTTGATTTTTTATTGTCTGGAAGCTGACACTCGAGGATCATGCTGGTGGCAATTCTCTGTGAGGACTTCAAGAAAGAGGTCTGTCTTCTCTCTTTTTCTGTCCTCAGACCCCTGTCCTCTATATTTGTCTGTCTGCAAAATTCTCCTTTTCTGCATACACTGGCCATATTGAAGTGAGGCCTTCCTTAATTACCTTATTTGATTATTTGCTTTAAATATACTAAATATCTTCATCTCCAAAACCACTCACATTCTAAGATATTTGATGTTAGGATTTCTACATGAACATTTTTGGGAGCGTACAGTTCAACTTGTAATAATGTACTACACATGACAACCTAACATTTTTAAAGTGTTTTGGAAATTTGAATAAATTTGAAATTATTCTGTTTAGTGCCATATGGTAAAACAAAGGTCAAGGTTTTCATACAGTTCTAGAAGATACTGATAAAAGTGAAAGAAGAGAATCAAAAAGCCAGGCCCAGGATCAGATGGAGGGAAAGTCTTCATGGCTATAGAAACATGCAGAACCTACAGTGGTGGCATGAGACCAAAGCTGCACTCCCGAAGCAGGAAGTCATGCAAGGTGACACTTTAGGAGATGTTATAAATAAAGAGCCCGGGAACCATGGACTCAGACTGTCACAGGTAGTGTCAAGAATGAATTAATGTAATAACTTTTCCTTCTTGTATATCTAAAATTATATATTAAGGTGAATATCAGAGGCATTCTGAGAATCAAGAGAATGTATTTTACTTGACCCCCCCCCCACCATCCTCAACGAGCGAGGGGAAATAATACAATCACACAACTCCTGCATCAGGCACAAATGGAAAGTGGCATGGACACACAAGAAGAAGGTACAGGCAGATGTGGGGCTGTGAATATAGGTGTAAATGATTACCTTCTAGTAAACATATATTCAAAAGTCATCTCTTTAATGTGTGCAGAAAGTTAGTAGGAGTTGAAAGATAGGGGGATAGCAGCAAATTCTGAATGAGTGTGAGAATTAGAATTAAGAGCTGAGTGTATGGCTCCATGCAGTTCTTAGATTGATTCCAAGGCACTTCCACTGTGGTAAGATCTATTTCAGTAGAAACACATGTTAAATAAATGTGAAAAGGGATTAGTATGTTCTAGAGGAGGAATAAGGACCCCGAGTTTCACCAATACCAACCACAAAAGTTATGGTTTGTATATCTACACTTCTTTGCAGGAAAAGATCCCTACCTGTAAGCAGCAAGGGGATAGAGGTGTGTGTGTCCACCTTGGTCACCAGTGCATCTTTCAAATCATTATTAATAAGGAATGGAGACTCCCTGTTACACTTCGGTATATTCTTGGGTTGTGTACTTGGAATGACAGTTATTACATCCAGGATCAGTGGTTGCCTTTTGTATATCTTTAAGTGTTTGTGAGTCTAAATTTAAGCCACCTGCTTGCTTGTTTCCACATCTAGTTTCTTTTTCTTTTTCTTTTTCTTTTGGTTTTTTCAATACAGGGGTTCTCTGTGTAGCCCTGGCTGTCCTGGAACTCACTCTGTAGACCAGGCTGGCCTCAAACTAAAAAATCTGCCTGCTTCTGCCTCCCAAGTGCTTGGATTAAAGGTGTGTGCCACCATTGCCTGGCCCACATCTAGTTTCTTGATTTGCCCTTTCCTAGACTTTAAGACGCTCTATCTGTCTTTCTGCTATTCATTTGTTCTTCCTCCTTTTTATGGGTGATTGGAAACTTTACTTACCTTCCTAGCAAATGAATGAGACTTTTACTGGTCATCCCCAAGACCAGCTAGACTTCTGGGTTCTTGGTTACTTAATGAAAGAACTGGAGAAGCATGCACAGTTGACAATGAAAAGCTTAATCCACAATAAAAGGAAAAAAAGAAAGATATATTGCTCCAGCAAGATGGCTCACATGCCAGCAGTTCTTCTGCTATAAGTGTGTGGAATGAAGATCTTTAGGGCAGGGATTGGCTAGATCCTTATTCTAATTAACATATGGACTGTTGAATAACCTTGCATGATCTGTACATATCTGAGCCACATTTCCCTTCATTTTAAGTGTATGTGTCCTTTTATGCATACACATGAAATGATAAGTATGGCTTTTTCCCTAATATGTCATGTCCAAGACAGATTGGCCCACACTGCCCTTGTGCCTATCACTAGTTTTAAGCTGGACCTGATTATCTTTTCATACAAGGGTGTGCCTGACCAGGAAGAGAAGGTGGTTGGTATTGCTATATTAGGAAGGAGTGGCTAAGTGGAGGTGACTGCCCCAGTCACCGGGCTGTCTGCATGCTTCCATGTCCATGGACTTTGTTTAAACTATCCTCTACATTTTCTGAAATCAGTCCATGGACAGAAAACAAAGGGGAAAAGAGTCTGGAGTATGGGATCCAGAATGAGACTCTAGGGGACACACTGAGGAAAAAGCATGGATGGGCAAGGTATACATTGATAAAGGATTTCTAGGGTCTGAGATGAAAGATAGTTGGATGAGCTCACATCACGTGTCCCTAGCAACAGCTTCCTTCCCTCCACACAGTTAAGCTCTTCAGCCAGACAAGTGAAGCAGTTCATTTGAGCACTCTTTCTCTCCTTATATCTTAAACAATATGGTAAGTGGCAGTGATCAGGGACTAACAGCAGACAAGGAAAGGATCACTCCAAATAAAATATTAACTAACAGAACTGTGCTGTGGAAGTGGTTTGATGCATGGCAAATTGCATTTGCAGCTGGCCAAATGGAAAGTGATATATGCTGGGCCCAAGAATAATAAATACAAAGAGAGATCAATTGAACTGAACTAAAGTGGTAGGGCTTTGAAAGACGACTTAGAGTTATATCTTCCAAACATGGTTTAAAAAAAGGGACTCAATTAAAAAGTAAATTGGAAAACTATAAAGTAGCTGACACAAATACAAGGTTAAGTTTATGGAAGTTATAAATGCTAAGCAGGTTCCCTCTCCAATTCCAATATCTGCCCACTCTCTGCTTCTCTGCGAGCTTTCCATTTCTTTTTATGAGTATTATTACTCAACGGGAGAACAATCAGTTATATCAAAGCCATTCATTGCAAAGCTTGTGTCAATAATTTTTATTGAAATAGGATGGAAACAGAAGAGTTTGTGTCCAAAAGCATGAATAAATAGGAACGAAAAGCAAATTATTATGCTATCAGATTCCAGGAGAAGCAGCCTTTGATCTAAAGGGATGGGGTTGGGTGGGGGGAGAGAAGAAGGGATGTGCTTCATTTCAATATCTATTACAGTTATGAACAGGCCAGAGATTCCATGGCTTTGAACAGCCTTTGTGAACAGAGCTTTGTGTCAGGCCCTGAGGCTGGTGGTTCAATAAGGGCTTTGGGGGTAAAGAATATAGGGAGGAGCTCTAACTAGGGTGATCATAAGCAACCCTTTAGGGGGATTATTTTAAGTATAAACTTTATGCCTTTGGGGAATATGAACCTCCTAGGGCCTGGTAGGGAGGCAGATGACAGACAAATTATCATTCTGACTTCAGGGCTTAGACATTACAGACATGTTACAGCTTAGTGCCATAGTGTTTCTAATTGGAAAGATGTTGAAATTGAGGGAAAGAATGTTCTGGGGGAAGAGAAGCTCTCTCTCTCCCTTTCCCTCAACCTCTCTCTTCTCAGATAGATGCCATGCCATCAGACAGTGAATTCTTCTAGACAGGGAAGTGTTTTCCATTGCTGTTTGGATCCACAGATTTCTAGTGTACACTTGGTGAGAGGATCCTTTTCTTAATTGAGTGCTTCCAGATCCACACCTGATAGACTGATGGTAATCACAAGCGAGTTAAGCTGGTTAGAATCTATTTTAAATAGCTATCAAAAGGGTTGTGATTAAAATAGTAATACTGAAGAGCTTGTAGCTTTCCTGCCCTAGGACCAACACTGCCCACACCTACTTGAACATGACATGAGGAAAAAACAAGTTAGAAGGCTTGGACTTGTTGCTGATTTGAAACCTCAGCTGTTGCATGGATGCTCATGTATGACTCCCTGATCACTGAATGGGAAGCTTTGTCTCAATGCTTTACTGACCACTGTCCTCTCCAGAAAGGTGACACAACAGTTTAGTTAGTGGCATTTAAAGGAGTAAGTTGATCTCTTTTATCAAACATTTAGTACTGCGATGTTATACACAAATTAACTAGCTGAAGCATTTATTTCATTTTTTTTTAAAATCTCAGTAGAGTTAACTACATAGACATATATACTAATACCATTGCCCATCTGACTTAGAATAGAATACTTGCGCAAGTTAATAAAAAAAATCTGTCCTGTATGTTAAAACCCCATATTCAAGTTATTTTTAATCTGTTCTATATGTTGCTTGTTCCTTTCTAGATTTTCTGTCATCATCCCTGTCTTACTAGTGACCTTGATATACCTCCTTAGAGATTTACTTTTTACTTTAATTATTGGACATGCATATGGACATATAAGTGCTCATGGGGGCAAGAGTCTTCAGGTCTCCTATAGGTCAAGTTTCAGGTGGTTGTGCGCCACCTAACATGGGTACTGGGAATTGAACTTGGGTCCTCTTCAAGAACAGTACGCCATTATTCTACCCTCAGAGCCATCTAATCAGCAGCTTAATATATCTTTTAAATCAAGCAACAAAAGTCAAACTCATGGCAACAGTTTTCATTTATTTGTTTGTTCATTTTTTTAATGGAAATTCCATGTGAGGCAGCCATAGATGTATACGCTTGCAATGACTGAGATACAGCAAAGCCATGCCAACTGGTTTGTTTCCAGATGTGTAGGGGTTGGGTGAGTCCCATTTATGAGCCAGCACTTACGACTTGTTGGTTCTGCAAGGTAGTATGCATATGAGAACATATTGTACTTATTTAGCGAATGCATTACTAAATTTTAAAAAGTAAACAATATGAAACCTGTATGTCTAGTTTTTTTATGGAAAACACTCAGACTCACAATATTAATAAGACAGAATAGGGAGGAGAGAGAAATTGAGATAATGATAATAGAGTTAGCTTCACTGACAAAGTGAATGAGTTCTGAACATCTAATACCCAACATGGCGAGTAGCATTAATAGTGTATATTTGAGATTTGTGAATGGGACAGACTTTATAAGTTCTCAGCATGCACGCTGTGACCCTCACGTGAGGTGAGGGATCTGCCAATGAGCTTGAGTGCAGCAATTGATTTTAAAATGTACAAGCACAAAAATTCACCATATGTATCTTATGTGCATTTTCAATCCCATATCTGACAATTCTGTGCTGGTGGATTCAGTTAACTATAGACAGAACATACTGGAAAAAAAATCCTTGCATCTAGGCTGAATATGTACAGGGTTTGTGCCTTTTCTCCCTAAACATTTCAGCACAGTGACTCTTCACATAGCATTTGAATTATTTTAGGCATCATAAGTAGTATGGAGATGATTTTGTATATTGGGTCATATAAACACATCCCATTTTTGTGTGAGAGTTGATCATTCAGTCTACCAGAGGGGATTCCTATAAGCAATCCCCTGTAGGAATCAAGAGGAGATTGTATCTGCCATTTTTGTCAATCATATGGATTTCAACTGAAACAGAAGTGAAAGAATATGAGAAGACTCATAAAACGGCGATGCAGCAGCTTCATTTACAAATACTTGGTATGTGCTGCCACATTCTCCAAGCTGGCCTATTTCTTTCATTTACATTTCCTGCCTGGCTCCTGTAGGCTTTTTAAAATTGCTACCCCTAATTCAAAAATAGCACTCGTGGTCCCTTGGCTGACTTTGAAGATCTTTCTCTGTGAGTTTCTTCTAAGCCCCCAGCCCTTTGGTAATGAGCCGCTTGATGGCAGTGGACACTTGAAGGCAGCACGAATTCAGAGTCAGTAGCCATTAGCAAATGCATTCAATGCACCAGGCACTGCATTTTCTCTAAGAGTGGCTAAATCTTACCTGGTGTGCTTATGGCCTGATACTAACTTTGAACTCTCATGACTACTGACAGCACATGTCAGCAACTCACACCCCCCCCCACCAAGTCCTCCCAACACTAATTCTTATGAAACCACTTGTGGCCATATTGGCTGAGCTAAAGAATCCCCATCTCTTCACCTTAACCTACAAGGACACAGCAAGATGCCCTTCCCTTGGTATGCTACAAGTCTTGCCTTAAGACACCCTGTTACCAGGATTAGCAGGTAGAGGCCTCTGATAGCCAAAGTCACTGTTGATAAAAAGTAAGATGCTATTAAGGGAAGAGAAAAATCAGTTTCAGGCAGTCTGTAGATGCTTTGAGGATTAGGCAGCACTACCTGTATAGACAGACAGTGGTCATGCCAAGCCTGTGCTTTAGGAACAGAGGTGATACTCAACCTGGGGTGATAGGAGATGCTGCACAATGCATCTATCCCCTGTATTTTCTCAAGTTTGCCTTTCTTCCTTAATATAAAATTCTACATTTTACAAATAACATCCTTCTCCCCCACAGAATCCTATATGGGTAGCATTCTACTCATTGGAATAAGGCCTCATTTCGAAAGGATAATATGATGGAGAAGATGTTGGATGGGGATGGTCAAAGGACATGGGATGAAAGGAAAGTAATAATTAAGAACTCTACATGCACATGCATAGATGGGAAAAGGAAGCATTGAAGCCAGAAAGGTAGTCAAAAAGTGTAAGACAAAATTAGTCATGTCAAGCCGATCCAACAATAAATATATTATGTCCTATTAATGCAAGCCATATATACAAGTTTGGATTTCTTGAGTATCTGTATTCACAAAAAACGATGACAAGAAATATTTAATTTTGCATAGTAAACATTTTTTCAATTCCAAAATAATCAATATAAGGTTACTAATGTAATATTTTCTATTTTTTTCATATGAAAATTCTATAAAATTGCCACGGGGCCAATTTAGATTTAGAGCCTAATCTCAATCTGGACTCAATACCAGAGTTAAGGGACCTAGCAGGAGCTGTAGAAATAACTCAGGGTCAAGAGTACTTGCCACTCTTCCCGAGGACTCTGCTTAAGTTCCCAGCACCTGCGTGGTATCTTACCACTATCTGTTACTTCAGTCTAAAGGACCAATATTTTCTTCTGACCTGTGCAGCCACCAGGCACATGCATGGTACACAGAGAAAACTGTAGGTGAAACACTTATACAGATAAAATAAGTGAATCTTAAGACAAGTAGAGGATGTGACAAACATCTGCTGGTGAGTGGCTGCCATGTTGGATGAACCCTTTAGAGGCAATGATTGTGGCATGGGGTCAGGCCTTGTAGACCCTGAGTAATCACTAGATGTAGATGTTGTATAGGAAGATGAGGTGTGCCTTTGGGTGAGCTTCAGTTGGGGACAATAGTGTGCTGTGTGTGAGTGTGTGGCTAAGTCATTCAACCAAGAAAGAGATGTGTCTAATGCAATACCCACTCATCCACCCATCCATCTCATTCCTCTGGTTGCTCAGTTTTTACAGACTCAGTCTTAAGATTCCAGTATCCATGCCCTGCCTTGGGTCTTTCACACTTTCCTCCGTGTTTCTTCTTATTCATTAGTATTTCCTGAAATATGACTGGCAATCACAGGGGAATTAAATTTGATTATAGGTGGTATATAGGCAAACAATTTTCTTTCAACAACAACCTATTTGTTGCAGGCTAGGTCTTAATATAGTTACCACATAAAACATGTTTCGTAGATGCTATGACTTGGAAGAGATTAAAGTGGGTATTTAGTGGACATTTTAATTATTTTCTGGAAAAATATTAAAATTAAAGAGTTGTTTATTTCTTTACTATAGATGGGCCCAGTGCTATAACTTGGTTTGGTACTATTCTCTTGTGTGATGTCATTTTCCCCCTGACTTAAAGCGCTGGCACATTTGACACATTGACAACTCCATTTATATCTTTAATTTAAACCTCTCTTGGAGTTTAGGCTCTTAGAGCTGACTGACTACTTGACAGTTCTTAGATGTCTCACAACCTCCTTAAATTTACTCTGTTCAAAACTGAACCCTTAAGCTCTCTTACTATAAACTCCTCTTGTCTAAGTCACTTTGGTAAAACCTTCACTGCACAGTTCAGAACCATGGAGACCTTCCTTCCATTGTATGTATAAGTTCCTTAAGAAACCCATGCCCTCCACTTTTCTTTTCCAGTGCTGTAGGACCTAAGAGCTCCTTTTGAGCCTGTATTTACCAATGTATTGCTAGAGTCTGTCTCTGCACTGTATCCACTATTGGCACATAAGGTTCAGCCATGAGCCTGCCTTTCCTGGCCCTGAACGGGAGTTCTCTTCAATGCACTCTCAGCTTCCTCTCCACAGTTCAGCCTGCCATTTGCCTAGCATCAGCTTTGGTTTGGGTAAAGGTTTTACGTGCTAAGAATAAAATACCCAACTGTGGCCCTGCTGAAATGTTCTGGGGTCTTTGAAAGATAGACTTTGCTGGGAGGTTCTTGGGTCATTAATTAGCTACATTGGTTGTTCGTTCCCAACAGTGAGTTGTTATAAAAAGTATGTCCCCTCAGTTGCTTTCCAGTTTCTTGTTAATTTCATCTCTCTCCTGCATTTACTCTTCCTGCTCACCTTGGAGGCCAGATGGGCACAGCTGCAGGGTCCTTAAGGTTGTCCTTTTAGGACTGCAAACTAAATAAACTTTTTTGATGTGTGGTTAGTCTGTTATAGATATTTTGTTATATTAACAAAAATATACTGATGTAACAACCAAGTAATTTTTAAAAGCATAGACAATAATATAATTATCTTGAGTTTTTTGCTCATTAGTCAATTATCACTGAATTTGAATTAAATCCAATTTGTTTAGCAAGGACTAGAAGGTCACCTTCATATCTCCCCTTTTATGTTATACCATTTGTTTTCTTTGCTCACTGATCTCGAAAGAAATTGGGCTTCTTTATGGGGAATGCATCTATTGACTCTTGAACTCAGGGATCCTGAACTTGTGGCTCCTTTAAATATCCTACCTGGAGGCTGTGTTTTGAGCTATCAGCAGGTCTATGAAGGCTTGGTAGCATGGCAGTACATCTTTGGCTGATGTAGCATTTTTGTAAGACCTTCTGGTTGAGCCCAGGATGGCTTAACTTGTTGCCCCTCAAACAGAGATGCTTTCAGGACACAGTTCACATCTACGCACAGGCAGCTGATGCCCTTCTGTGCACCTCTCCCCAGTGTATGGGCTTGGCTTTTCCTAGTGCTCAGGGCAGCCTAGCCTGACAGGATGATGGCAGTAGTTGGGGACTAGTTATACTCTGCTCACTCTTCTCATCATCCTTCATTCACCAGAATGGCAGGCTGTTTTTATTAGAATAGAGACCTCTTTCCATTACTAATGAGAACCTTTCCTGCATATATCTTAGACACTGCTACTTTTATTCTAAACACACTATTGGTTTTCTTTTCTCTTGTTTCTCCTTTTTTGGAGTGAGTGGGTAGGATTGGCTGTGTTCCTAAAGTCTTACAAGTTTAGCAGATGTTAACTTGATATAAATGGTATTTTTACATAAATATACAAATTATATTATCTGTAAGTAAAAAAGATATCATGTATTTTTTCACATTTCTAGTGATCATATGTCTTGCTTCTTTCTATTGATACATTTTAATCCATAGAATTTATATATAATGGTGACAATAATAAGTACTTTTAAAAATGATTTCTAATCTTGGTGGAAATGTATCTAGTGTTGTATTATTAACTAGAACATTGATTGACATACCCAGTCTTTACTGTTTCTGGGATGAGTTCCTCTTTTCACACTGTACAGAATATTTTTTAGTAGGTTATAATCCCATGAAAGCTGTCTTATTTTATATTTAAACATTTACTTTTATTGAAAATAATCAACCCAAAAAGGTATATACATTTGTTGTGTGGAGCATAATGTTTCAATGCAAATGTACATTGTTGAATAATTCAATTATGCTGAATCACATCTAATGCAGTTACCACTTTTGTGATGAGATCACTTAAGCTCTACTCAGCATTGCTTAATAATACAATATATTATCATTGACCTCAGCCATGATGTTCTTCGATAGATATCTTAACTATTCCTCTTATCTGTCATTTTCTACATGTTGATCTCCATCTTCTTTCCTAGGTTTCTGATAGCATAGCCCTTGTTAGCTAACATTCTTCTCCTCTAAGATGAATATTTCATATTATATATATTATTGATTTTATGCAATATTTAATATTCTGTACCTGGATTATTTCACTTAACACAGCGTCTTCTGGGCCTATCCATTGTTGCAAATGACAGAATATTTTTCCTTTTTAAAAATTAAGATGGTCTAGTCGGCCATCACTGGAAAGAGAGGCCCATTGGACACACAAACTTTATATGCCCCAGTACAGGGGAATGCCAGGGCCAAAAAATGGGAATGGGTAGGTAGAGAAGTGGGGAGGGGAGGGTATGGGGGACTTTTGGGATAGCATTGGAGATGTAATTGAGGAAAATACGTGATAAAAAAAAAACAAACACATCACACACACACACACACACACACACTTAAATACACTTTAGCCATTTATCCGCTGGTGAAACTTCAGGCTGTATGACTTGTTAATTATGCTCATAAGAGTGTTGTTGCTTATTTGTTATATGTAGTAGTTGGTTTGTTGGATTATATGGTAGTTCCATTTCGAAATCTTGGAGGAGTCTCGAAACTATCTATAACATCTATACTCATTTATACCACTACCAAATACATGCAAAAGATCTCTTTTCTCCACATTTTTGCCAATATTTGTCATGTATCATATTTATGCTATAGTCATTTTAACATGCGTGGTTTGAATATGCAGTTCTCTGGTGACTAATCAATGCCTAGCCTGTTTTCAAAGATCCTTCAACCATTTGTAGTCTTCACGTTAGGTAGGAATGCCAATTTATGTCCATTTGGCAGGTTTTAAAAATGAAATTAGGTGTTTTTTTTGTTTGTTTTTTGGTTTCTTTTTTTGGCTGTCCTGGAACTCACTCTGTAGACCAGGCTAGCCTCAAACTTAGAAATCAGCCTGCTTCTGCCTCCCAAGTGCTGGGACTAAAGGTGTGTGCCACTACCACCCGACTTGTTTTTTTTTTTTTTTTAAGAAGATTATTTTGTTTTATGGGTACGTGATTTTTGCCTACCTGCAAGTGTGTATTTCACAAGCACACCTAGTACCTGCAGAGCCAGAAGAGAGTACGGAATATCCTGGAATTGGAATTAAAGACACTTGTGAGCTGCCATGTGGATGCTGGGAATGGAATCTGGGTCCTCTGCAGGAACATCAGATGCTCTTAGCCATATAGAATCTCTCTGACACATGAATGATATTAATCATTTGAGCTCTCTGCATATTTTTGATGTTAAGCTGTATTAAATGTATGTATGATCTACAACTATTTTCTCTTGTTTTATAGGTTTTCTTTTATTCTGTTGACTGTTTACTTTGCTGTGTAGAAACTTTTGTGTTGATGCAGCCCATTTATTTATTTTTGCCTTTATTGTCTGTGTTGTTGAACTAAAACTGAAGAGATTTTTTTCTATCTTGTTTTCTTCTAGTAGTTTTGCATTTTGGGTTCTTTTGAGTGTTTATTCAAAAATTTAGTATGAAGTAATGTTCTAAATCATTCTTTTACATACAGATAATTTAGCTTTCTTGATGCTACCTACCTAAGACCCAGTTCCTTCCTGCTGTGCATTCTTGTTAGTGTTATAAAAGACTAGTTGGCTGTAAAACCAGGAATCTATTTCTAGGCTCTCTCTCTATTATACTGGTCTTATGTATCTTATGCTGATTCCATGGTCTTTGATCTAATTCTCAAATTGATATTCTTGACAAAGCATAAACACTAACATGTGAGGTATGTTTTAAAGGACTCATTATAAGTGACTTCTAATGTTCATAGCCTCAAAATCCATGAAGCAAAATGAAGAAATGGCTCCAAAACTTGACATAGATAAAATATGACCTAGCTGTGGGCATTAGTAGAAGTACCATTGAACAAACCTAGAAAGTTCTTACCTGTAAACTGTATGAATTACTCGTTTTTGACAATCATAGCACTGTAATTTCAGAGAGGTTTTATTGCCATACCAACAAATTTCTCTCTGGAGTGAATAAATAGGCGACTCTCAGCATTTCAATGGTTTCTTTTGGAACAAATGAAAGTATTAAGAAAAGATTATAAACTTCTCATCTTTATCTTTGCTACCTTTTAAAAAATAAACTTGAAAGATGTTTCCAGCCATCTCATGGGTATTTATCATTGACTGCCACCATGGCTACCTTCTTTTCAACATTGGGTTTTCCTGAGATGTGTTTGTTTCCCATTTCATGGCAATGGAAGGAGTGGCCAGCATTACACCAACTCTTGTGTGCTTATCAAATGGGGCTGGAATCTTTAACAGCTGAGGGGGCAAGTGGCCTTTCTAACAATATCTGTTTTCAGTGACTCCTTTCTTCGTTTTTAATAAGATACAAACATAAGTGTATGAGACAGTTTCTGGGGACCATCTCTAATTGAAGGCACTTGTTTCTTCACCCACTTTTTCTTTCCTAGTGGTTGGAATGAGGAGACAGTGCAGCTACTTGTCCGAGGTGACCATTGGAAGAGAATCCTTTGATGGAAGACAAACAACATCAAAGATATGTTACCCAGCACTGCAGGACATTGACTTCAGGTAACCCTACCCCCGAAAGGCTTCTTAAATATATTTCACTATTTCAACCCACATTATTTTAGCTTTTCTAATATTTGCTTCTGTTACTGTACTTCCTGTTGCTTCCTGGATCTAAATAAACCCATGGTAAGATGCCTTACCATTGTGGTCCACTGTTCTTGTTGTTTCTGTTTTGAGTGTGATTCATGTTCTTCTGTTTAGGTGGGTCTTGAACTCTTGGCTCATGGGAGCTTCTTGACTCTTCTTCCAGAGTAGTTGGGATTAAAGCTGTGTTTTAGTTACTCATGTAGCTTATCATCCTTACACGCCCTAGAGCAGACATTCATATTCTTTCTGTTACTGGTTGATCATTGAAGCCTTTGGTTCTCATTTATAGATGTTTCTTTAATCTGGCCTCACAACTCATCTTTCCTCACTGACAGAAACCACCATTTCTCATGAAAATAGTAACACATAGACTAGCTCTCTCTAATTCTGTAACCCTCCCACCTTATTTGTTTTAATACTTCCAAATAGATAAAAATAATCATTTACTCCTTTATAAACACATCCCCATTAACCTGATGAGAGAAAGGAAACCACCCTCAATGTCATGCTAGACTTTTTCCAGATTCTACAAACTATTGCTTCAGGGTCTTTTTTCTTGAAAGAACAACAATTGAAGATACCTTTTCAGAATTCTTTAGTTTTAGCATCCTCTCTTTTTTATGTGTCTTTGACTATGCTCAGATGCCTTCTACCTTTTATATTTTGTCTTTTCTGTCTCTGAAATCAACCCCATAGTTGTTTAAAAGCCAGCTAATGTGGCTAGAGAGGCAGCTGCTTTGAGAATGTGCCTTCCATGCAAGCTTGAAGAACTGAGGCTAACCTTCAGTATACTTACAAAAAAAAAAACTGGCATGCTGTTATAAAATTGAAATCTCAGTGGGGTTAGGCAGAATTCTGAGGCTTGCTGACCAGCTAGCATATCCGAATTGGGGAACTCTAAATCCCAGAGAGAGACATTATATCAAACAATATGAGAGATCTTGAGGAATCACATACAAAGTTGATCTCTAGTATCCATATGCATGTGTATATGTGCACTCACTGGAACACACTTGTATATACATATATACATGTGTGTTTATACACACAAATACAGCTCATACCTTGTAATATGAATAGGCCCCATTTTGAGCTGACTTCTGGGGCCAGGCTTTGTGCTCTAAGTCTGATAATTGAGCCAGCTGGATAGAGGTGAGGCTGGCCACTCTACAGATCTAATCAGCACTGTGGTACTGTGGTTGTCAGAGTGAAAAAACATACTTGGAGCACTATAAAGTTAGCATGCTCATTCCTTTATTGTTAGTCTATCTGAAACCATTTACTACTAGAGGGTCCCACATCTTCCATGAATCACTAAGCTTGTTTTGTTTGGCAAAAAGAATTGGTAGTGATGTAATCATAGA
This sequence comes from Mus caroli, assembly GCF_978045245.1. NCBI lineage: Eukaryota > Metazoa > Chordata > Mammalia > Rodentia > Muridae > Mus > Mus caroli. Next base: position 61,397,531 of record NW_028227261.1, read on the forward strand.
CTTTACTAGGTAGATTATGCAAGGTAGATCTGTTGAGCATGCATTTAAAATCTCATCATCAGCTGAAGGCTATTAAGTTAGTGCACAAAGACTTGATGTGATAGCAGGCTAACATAATGTACATGGTAGATGAGGTGCAGTCTACATCACAGGCCAATCTCAGGAGTCTGTTTACTGTCTGGAGGTGATACAATTAGCAAAAGGACAGCCCACCACTAGAGAACATGTCTCTTTAGCTTCAGAGTCTATATTATTGCTGCCAAATTGGTCACAATCTTGCTTAATACCGAACTTATCGCTATTTTTTTTCAGGTTGGAAAAGAATACCACATTTAAAAGCAGAGAACTAAAGTTCACTATAACAGCATGCATTTTTGAAAGATTATATAAGCCCCAGAAAGGTTACATAAGAGGCGAACTTCCCAAATATCACCTTATGTGAAATGCTAGTTGAGTTAAGCATCCTGTTATATAGCACTGTCAAATAAATATGTGGGTGAACATCCTTAAACCTTTAAAAGTGGAAGAATAACATGATGATCATAGATAAAATAATTTCTGAAAACTTTGCACAATGATATAGATAATTTTCTATTTGCAGTAGTATAGGGTGTGGAATTACTGCTAAAGATACACTTAATAGATGGTAAACAATTATACTCTGCCTCTGTGCTGGTCACTTAGTGCCAGAGAGAAACAGGATAGCAGAGATGACATATAGTTGTTAAAGGATATTTTGAGATGCTGCAAGCCTCTCTTTTGCTAAAATTGTTACATTATTTAATTTTTTTCTATCAAATTTATAGTCATCATATAATATACACAGTCATAAGTAAATGGCAACAGTGCAGGGCTTACTGTGTCCATTCAGGCAGTGGCTGTCTTTGCTCACTCATTGAATGGTGGGTTTCCAGGCTTAAGCAGCACCAGATTCCACAATGTGGTTGAACAAAGTGACACAGATGACATTCATGCTGTTCATAGTTACCCCAACATTCAAATAAGCGTATGTACTTTAGAAATCCATGTTCCCTAATATAGCTTTGAGGCTTCTTGATGGTGCAGATCCTGAATGAGGATACATAATAACAAGCTCCATCTAGTGATGCCCCAGTCTGTAAGAGGAAAGGAACCCAGAGGAAATTCACAGCAGATTGATTCTGAGCCATCTTCTAATTTACCTGTTGTAGAAGTCTAGAATTGTGTGCTAGTAAATTTCAATGCAAGAGGAACACAATTTCTTTCTCATACTTCTCACAGAAAAGAATATTAACCTGAAGCAAAGGGATGCAAAGACATTTGGCTATTCCTCCCATGTTATATAAATTAATTTGTGAACACAGTCCCACTGATAGTTTTGTTTCTTTCAGTTTAGTTGTTTTTGTTTTAAGACAGGTTCTCACACTATAACCCATGTTGGTCTAGAATGCTCCACCTGAACCTAGCCTGGCCTTGAGCTCATAGCAATCCTTATGCCTCAACCTCCCAACCTCTGGGATTATAAGCATGAGCTACTATACTCAGCTAACTCAACTAAGTTTACTCAACTTTTTCTTGAGTCTTTTGTCCTCCTTACTTTTATCAACTTGGACATGAAAGAGGAATTGGACAGGGAGTGTCAGACTTTGGCATGGGCACTGCATTTTCTGGAGATTAAGGGGCTGGGGCATGAGCTGGAAGAGGACAACATGTTGAAGTTGGGTTACCAGGTTTCTTCAGAAGAAGCTGACCTTCTTTCTGAGAGGATTCTGGAACAAAAAGGTCTATCCTGTGTCCCTACAGCAGCATTCTGGGCTCACAGTAACATCACCCCTTTTCCCCATATGTAAATATAGTTTATCATTTCCGAGTGTGTTGAAAGTGTGCTCAGCACACACATGCTAGATGGATCGCACCATGTGTTACTGTGTATTCTCAATGATCAGCATGAGTCTAAGGCAAAGATGGCATACATTCTCTGCTTACTAAAGGAGATGTTGAATTAAGCAGAAGAGTATAGTTTAGAGAGAACAATATTTAGAGGAAACTAAACCGACACTATGGGTGCTGAGAGAATCTGTGGACCCTGGTGTGAATAAGGGAGTATGGAGACTCTGAGGTTCCCACTGCATTCCACATAGTTAAGGGGGATTCTCTAGGGAAGAGACATTCAAGCAAAGCAAAAGATGAGCCAGGCACCAGGAAGTGAATGGCTCAATTTTACTGTAAACATTTGGGAACTATCTTGCCAAGGAAGGAGGTTGGTGTCTCCCTCATAGATACAGCAAAAGTAATCAGAAAAAGGTTGTTTATGATGGAGATATAGAGAAAAGAGCACACAGTCCAAACTTGGAGTCTCTTAAAATAGAGTACCGAATGATGTTGACTCATTTCCTTCACATCTCAGCCTCAAATCCAGGCAGCTGAGACAGAGAGTAGACTAATAGTGATTTCTGTGTTGTCAAGTTCTAGACTAAGAACATCCGTTTCATGATTCTATAGGGATGAGTCAGTCTGGGAAGCCCTGTGGCATTTGCACCTCCTGTCCCTGTGATTCAGGCTGATGGTTGAGCAGCTGCTTCTTTGTTGTCAAGGTGCTTTTCTTGGGTACTTTATTAAAGGGACACATAGTGATGAATGACTGGGAGAAGATGCTCAAACTGGAGTTTCCCATGTGAGCTTTTCTGTATCCCACCATCTCTGTCAGTTTGCTGATGTTTTCAGCCTGGGAAAATAATATTAATAATATTGAGGCTGTGTTTGCAATTGCTTTTAAGAAATCTTTCCTCAAAATGAGCATCTTCTTTATGTTAAAGTTCTCTTTCTGGGGGGGGGGGGGGTCTATGCTCTGATTCTTGTGAGTTTTCCAGTGCTCAAAATCATTTGTACAATGTTCTTTTCTTTTTCTTTCTTTCATTTTTTTACTATTTATCAATGATTCTTTTTTTAATTAGACATCTTCTTCATTTACATTTCAAATGCTATTCCCCTTTCCTAGTTTCCTCTCCAAAAGTCCCCTATACCCTCCCCCCGCACTGCTTCCCAACCCACCCACTCCCCCTTCCTGGCCCTGGCATTCCCCTGTACTATGGCATATGATCTTCGCAAGACCAAGGGCTTCTCCTCCCATTGATGGTCAACTAGGCCATCCTCTGCTACATATGCAACTAGAAACACAAGCTCTGGGGCATACTGGTTAGTTCATATTGTTGTTTCTCCTATAGGATTGCCGAACCCTTTAGCTCCTTGGGTACTTTCTCCAGCTCCTTCATTGGGGGCCCTGTGTTCCATCCATTAGATGACTGTGAGGATCCACTTTGTACAACGTTCTTTATATTAGACTTTGGAGTGTCTGGCAATTATATTCATAGTTGGGGCTAAAGACTAATTTGGTAAACTTACATTGATATCTTCCAATTACTTGTTTCCTATCCCTTAACATCTGGCACCAGCAATGTAATTTAATTTGTCTGTCCAATCTCTTTCCAGTAAATCTTAGGCATTGAAAAGCTCAACTCAAGACCACCCAACAGAAAATTTTGTCCAGTGGTCACTACGGTTCTGTTATGGAAAGGGCTGCATCAACAACAAAGCCCATACAAATACCAACATTTGTGCTACAGAGCTGGGCTACATAATCAGAAATGAGGATTGGAGAGAGGAGATAAGAATGGTAGAAAAATCAATTCAGAAAATTACCTGAGGATAATTTGAGGGAAACTTATCAGTTTAAGACTTGAATCCTGTCTGGCTTGTTCTGCCCATGGAAGAATTTGATCCAAGCTAAATGGAGCAAATCCCCAGAATACTAGCAGACACTTCACATCTTATTCTTAATCCTTAAATCAATGATTGATAAGGACATCCTGATCAAATGAGATACTCTTGCTCCACCCCTTCAGAAAAAGTCAATTACCTCTTAAGTTACCCAGCAAGCTAAGGCAATAGGAACAAGTTTATAAAGCAGGATTGGAAAAGAATGCTGTTTGTTTTTCTCATTTGCAATAGGTGCCTTGGAGTTAAAAGTTGCTTCTTGGCAGAGAGAAAGGGCTATAAAGAAAGCCTAGGGTTTGTTTCTAGAAATCCTATAAGAAACAAAAGGAAGCTGCGTTCAGAAACCAGAGTGGGTTTGCCAGCAATTACATTGTGCAAAAATGTAAATAAATAAAATAAAATAAATAATGCATTCTGTTTTTAAAGGCCCTGACAAACCACGATAGAACCAAAAAAAAAAAATCAACTTTATTTTTTCCTTTGGTTTTAGGGTGGCGAGTTTCATGACAGAAATAAAGTGAGTCTGTGTTCTCTAAGTAATTTATTAGTGCATCTTGGCACAGCAGCACTAATGGGCTTGCTGCCAGGTGTTCCGAGCTGCAGTTTGTCATGTCTGACTCCTTAGTTCTTCCGAGCAATTGAAGAAATGGCCTTCTGCAGGCTGTCAGTGACAGATTCTAGCACACTCACATAGATAAAGCTCAATTAGCTCCTGGAAAAAAATCTTTTAAAAATGCAATGAGCTGCACCATGAAAGATAGGTAGACAATGTCACCTGCAAGAAAATAAAATGTTACCATTGAGGGAAGGATGTGTCCACAATGAACAAGTGTGTTTGTCGCCTTATCGGAAAATTCTCCCCACTCAAAAGAAAAAGGTGATTATTATTAATTACTTCAAGTGTTAGGAAGACCTTTGCTTTAGAAGCTTGGAATGGTCAGAAATTCTGAAGAGTTAGTGTATCATTCTGGCCTCCATCTTCCCATCCATCCATCTCTCTGCCTACCCACTGATGCTCCTCAAAGTGCAAACAGTTCTAGCTTCGAACAGAGCTATCAAAGTAATTCTTGGGCTGGAGATGGAGTTTAGTTGGCAGAGTGTTTATCTGGCATACACAGACCCTGGCTTTACTCCAGAACACTATCTAAAGCTGGGCATGATGGTGAACACCTGTAATCCTAGCTCTCAGGAGGTGGAGGCAAACGGATCAGAAGTCCAGGGTCATCCAAAACTACAGTGAGTTCAAGGGCAGCCTGGCAACATGAAACCCTGCCACAAACAAAAACAAAGCAAAACAAACAAACAAATAAACAAACAACAACACTCCAAACATGTGTAGTTTAAATGTTGAGGTTGCACATTTTAAAAATCAAGGCATTTCACATATAAGAAAATCCAGGCTCTTAATATATGAAAACACTTGAAAATTGAATATCTATTTTTTTAGTGTCAGACTTGTCCAACAATGTTAATTAAATGCCAGCTGCTCTCTGAAAGGTGCTCATCATGGAAGTCCACGGTGCTGTCCTCATTTGTTTGCTTGTCTCACCCTCGTCTGAACAGGAGGACCCCAAATTGAATGCAAAGAACTGTTCTCCAACAGTCATTCTGAGGCCTTCCTGCAATAAAATCACTTAAGATTTTTACTAAAGTTCAAGAATCTTCCAGATTGCTGGCTGTGGTAGTACATGACTTAGTCCCAGTATTCAGGAGGCAGAGGCAGGCAGATCTCTGTGAGTTTTAGGCTACATACTGAGGTACAGGAGAGCTAGAACTACATAGTGAGACTCTATGTCAAACAAACAAACAAACAACAGCAGCAGCATGCATGTCCTATGTCCTCATCTTAAACAAAAATAAAATTAATGGCTGTAAAACATGATTAATTTTGTACAAATTAAACTGGGAGCCACTGGTCTCTAAGATCAAATAGAATTATTGTCTTTAAGAATAGGTGTGTGGTGGCACACACCTTTAATCCCAGCACTCGGGAGGCAGAGGCAGGCGGATTTCTGAGTTCGAGGCCAGCCTGGTCTACAAAGTGAGTTCCAGGACAGCCAAGGCTATACAGAGAAAACCTGTCTTGAAAAACAAAACAAAACAAAACAAAACAAAACAAAACAAAACAAAACAAACAAACAAAAGAATAGGTGTCCTTCTTAAGATCATAAATAAGACTCTTGTTAGGATGTGATATAGAAATATATTGTGTTTCCTAATCATTATACCTTACTCTTAATGGCTATTTTCCCCCTTGAAAAATATCAGCTAACCGAAATTACTCTACTGAGAAAAACTTAAATGACTTACTGTCTGTCGCTGGCTTAGGCCAAAATTTCAATTTGGAGATAAAATCCGCTACATTTTATGAACTAATTTGCTCTCTGTGCGAGTGTTGAACTTGATAGCTATATTTGTTCCTGGCACTGCTGAATCATAATTACAGGAAATGGTCTACAGCTAGAATTCAATTGGCACAAAGCCTAAATGAATTAATAACAATTCTGTCTTCCTTCCCTCCCTTCCCCCAGGCTCTCTTCTTTGACTCCTGACAGGCCTTAGACAGAGAGAGCCTGTAATCTATTATGATAACAACAGTATAATCCCTTACCTTTGTGTGGGTGTCTTAAGAGTTTTCAAAGTGTGCTCTCAGCTATGTTATGGCCTTTCATTCAGCCCCCGGGATGAGATGGGGACAGATAAAGAAGCGAAGCAGAATTTATCATGCACGTGGTTGCAAAGTGAAGAGCTGGTCTGGTCCCTAGACTTGAGAAATTAAAGTTTGCTTTTGTACTTTTACATTAAGCCCAAACTAATTAATTAATTAAAAGCCCGAATTTGTAATGCAAACTTTGTCACCTATTAAAATATCCTCATGGGTTTATTCCAAGTAGGTGCCACATGTTGTATAAATAGAGCATCATTGGGCTAATTTCTTGAAGTCTCTGCCTGGCTGGGACAGGAGCTCCCATTCACAGACGGAATTCAGAATCATACGAACATCCTCACTGCATTTCTGAAAGTTGCACAATTTGCACTGTTGACTTGAGTCCATAAGCCCTTTCTGGATAAGGTGGGCTTTTAAGTGGTTTTGTGTTTTGTTTTGTTTTGTTTCTCATCTCTTGGCAAGTATCAGAAAGAAGCAATGACAAGTTAGAAATGAGGACAAGTCCTAGCAGATGTTATCATTCATCTTGCAATTCTTATCATCCCAGAGGTACATCTCCCTTGAAACCCTGTGCCTTGAGTGTTTGGAATCCTCTGCAACCTTGGTGGCTCTTCTCTTGTATTTAGGGATGTCACCATTTGCAAAACTATGTATTTGATTGCTTAGTGTTTGAGGTAATTGTAACTAGGAAGGAATAGCAAAAAAAGAGCTGAAAGACAGTTATCACAAAACCTTTACCTGAAAACTACCCAAACAATTGACTGTATAGACTGTAAGCATAGGTCATATTATCTTTGCCATCTCTGTCTCCTGGAAAAACATAACTGTTGCACCTCTGTTTAAGTTTTGATGGATACTTCAACAGTTAAGAATAAAAGGCTCAGACATCCTTGGATGTACAAGCTTGCAATCTCAGCAGAGTCAGGAGGATTGAATATTAAAGTCCTATGTAGACTACAGAAGCAAGTTTAAGGCCAGCCTGGGAAATGGAGTAAGTCAAAATTCAAATAAATAAAAGAGACTGGGAAACATTTGCCTAGGGGTGTGGCACTGTAGGTTCAGTTCCCTGGCAAAGAGTGATGGAGGAGATGGATGGAGTGATGGAGGGAGGGGGGGAAGGAAGAGAGGGAAGGGGGGAGGGAGGGAAGGGGGGAGGGAGGGAGGGAGGGAGGGAGGGAGGGAGGAAGGGAGGGTAGTCTGATTAGTTTTGGAGTCAGTTTGCACAAAGCCTTAATTGCCAGTCACCACCTTTGTGACTTTCAGGAAAATTAAGCAAATTTTGATTTCCTATTTGTGAAATGCTTTGTGATCACATGTGATATATTTCAAAAGTTAGGGCATTGTTGGCTAACATATTTACTGTTCTAAGTGTATTAATGTTAGGTTATAAATATCTGTTAACATATTAGCTAAGACAAATTAATTTCCCAAAAGGAACAGGGAGAATAGAACACTGATGAGGAAAGCTAATTGGGCTGTCAGAGAGTAGGCCGAGGCTCTGATGCCTCTCAGAGGACAGAGTTTCAAGTTAGCTATCACACTGATTGTAGGAAGGATTTCAGGATGGGTGGAGACATCAGGCAGAATGGGAGCCGGTGGAAGGATGGCATACTGCTTAGCTTATACAAGGTGCAAATGTGTCAGAAATAGCAAGGAAGGTGTAGTGAGACTAATCTGAACCCACCCCTGTCTTCAAACAGCCACTGACATGGCTTCCTGGGGACTCCATTTCCTCAGTTGTGGAATTCACATTTAGAAGGACTAAGACTGTTGGGAGAATCAGAAACAGCACCAGCTACACTAGTGGGTACCCCATGAGTGGTAAAAGCTTTTTCCTAACCTAATGCTTCAGTGGGCCTAATTCATCAGAGAATAAAAGAGACTTTAGCATCACTAGAACCCTCATTTCTGTCTCTAGTTCTAAAGATGATCACTGTGGTTCCTCTTCTCTATGTAGACTCTAGCACAGCAGAATGAAGGGACAGGAAAAGAATGTTGTAAGGCTTTGATAAGTATGAAGATACTGCAGTGCTTATGTTGACAGCTAACATTTAAGCTCTGTGCCCTAAATCATCTAATGAGGTTATATGCATTATTTTATCCTGACAACCATCCTTGACCAATTTATAGGGGAGGAAACTGAGGCACAGAGAAGTTTCCTATATTGGTTTCAAAGTCAGGTGGTGGATGTGTGTTACAAACAGGTAGCTTACCTCTGGAGCCCGTTCTCTCATCTGTCTTTGTATGAAAGGCATTTTAACTGAAGGAAACTCATGCTTTGCTCTGTTAGTGCGCTGGCTGAATTGCTGGAGTCAGCAAACTTTTTGCCAGAGAAAGCTGTTCTGCGGATGTCAAGAGGAAAGTGAGGTTATAGATCTCTTCCTGTCTGGGGTGTATATTTATTGTACAGTAAGATGTATTCTAAATTATTCACTTTTTATATTTTATGGAAATTTTAGCTTCTGTAAATCTGACTTAGCTTTCAGTTAGAGTTATGTGTAATAAAATCCTTATAAAATCCATTTAAGAGATTAATGCTAGATGTATTGTAGAAAATTAATTCCAGGTTTTTTATTTTCTCAAGTTTCTGAGACCTTCTAGTTTTATTGCAGAGATTATCTTGGTAGCAGAATCTTCCTTTCATGTCTCCTGGGTACCACAAGAACAGGTGAATGGCTTACTTTCTGGTTCTGTGGACACAGAAGTTGCTCTTGGAGGAGGTCAGTCAGTTCTTAGGATTAGTTTCTTCTATGATTTCTATCAGAACATTTTCCTCTTACCCTTCAAGTGGATCATGCCTCTACTACTGCTTGGCTGAGGGAAATCACAAAGCAGTAAGTCTCAGTTTTTCAGCTGAATTTTCAGAATGATACATTTTATCTCACGGCTGGTTAGTCCAATGAAATAAATAACCAATTGGATGTTGTTAATATGAAAACAGGTTCACGTGCAGAAGCATATCAAACCAATGAGTCAGAAGTGTTGTGTTCTTACGTGCAGATCGATAGACTTAACACCAGGAGACCCTGCCAGAATGGATAGCTTTTGGTACTTAGCTTCATCAGCTCATTCATCAAAAGGGTAACATTCAGAGGCAAGGGACATGGCTGCCATGTGAGGAACACTAGTCAATTTTCTAGCATCCAAGTATATGCTAGGCAGATGGATGTTGTGACCTGCCTGTAATTCCAGTGCTTAGGATGAGGAGATATAGCTAGACTAAACAAATCAGCCAGCTCTGGGTTCAAGCCAGAAACCATGCCTTAGTATCCATGATGGAGAGGATCAAGAAAGACACATGACATAAGTGTGCTTTCACTTGCACTTCACTTGTATGTTTTTCACTTGTATGATTTCACTTGTATGTGTATTTATCTCATTTACCATTAGCTGGACTCTCCTTTGCATGAAGCATTATTATTAGGTACCGAGATTCACAGATGACCAAGGCACAGCTCCTCCATTCCTCTGAAGGTTTTTGAACTGTGCAGTTGTCCAGTGTGAACTGGTCTTTAGTTTGGTCCTTTACTGAAGAGCTGGTTGTCTCTGTGATTCATGGGAACCTGTTGAGGTTTAAGAAGAGTATGTATTCCCTCAGGACACATGACTTGTAGTAACACAGGCCTTTCAGAAAAGGGCCATTACCCTTAATAATATATTTTGATTGCTGCTCATACATTAATGCACTGGGAGAATCAGAGAAAGCCTGCTAGGGCAAGCAGAGTTGAAAGTGGTGGGTGAATGCTGGGTATAATGGTTCATGCCTATAATCCCAGTACTGGGGAGACTGAAGTAGAAGAACTATTGGTTTGAGGCAATCCTGGTCTACAAGATTCTGTCTCAAAAACAAAAATTACCTCCCCCACCCCAAAAAAGTCTGATGTTGAAATTAGAGCTAAAGTTTTCTATTCAGAACTGTACTAAAATCCAAGTTTTGACTTTTGATAAGATTTTACAACGAAAAATCATGATGCAGTGTTTGATCTGTGCAATGATGATGATATTGGCTACCTTGCACATTGTGAGTACGAAATGAAATTATGTATTTAGAAGAATTCTTCCCTCTTATAAAGTATAGGCTCTAATTGCATGTGATACACAGACAGCATCAGCAGTAAGGAGAATTCCTCATGTCCATCTTCTTCCTCAGCACCCGTGTTATTTGAAAAGCTTATTAGTAAAATATTAGGGACAATGTCCTGTCTTCTTGTTTTCCCTAACTGCTTAGGTAGAAAGTAGTCCCTCAGGCTCCAAAGAATGTTTTCTGTCTATAGTCCTCTTTGCATTCCCACCTTACCATATATGTCATTTGGTAGGCAGTCAATGGCTATGCAGTGTCTGTGGAATAACTATGCATAGAGGAAATACAGACTATTCAACCTTAAACCCATCTCTGTGACTTCTTTCCTTGTGAAAACCAAGGATCTTCTTTAATGAAGTTTATCTTTTCCTTGGACTTAGGTTTGGTCACACTTGCCCATCTCTGCCAATTAATCTCTGTCTGATCCCCTATTCTATCTAATCTCTCCATGTCCATTACAGTGCAAAGGACAGTTGCACACTAGAAGAGATACAATAGAAGATGCTCAACCCACATTTGCCCAATTGGTGAAAATCACCCTTTGGTTTAGGGAAAGGATTCCCAAAGGATCTCTTGAAATCATCTGTTCCCTTGGTTCAGGGGACTTCAAAATTTCCAGCTCTAAGTACTTTGTGCAGTCTTCGTGGAGACTGTAAAACATAAACTGTCAACTTCTCTAGTTGTAAGAATAGAGGAGTGAGGGCCTGCCACTCTCTGCATTTACTACTGGCTTTTCTGAAATCAAATGTACAAATCAGTACATTTGACTTTAGGAACATCAAAAATAATACCTTATACAGTTCATGAAACCTGTGAAAATTACTAGCCACAAGTTTTAAGGTTCACACCACTTTTAATTAAGATTGCTTGATTTTCTGAGTCTTCATTTTGTTGTTAGAGTTGCACGTATTTCCAATTTTTACTGCTCTCAGAGTTGGATAGACATTCTATTTTGGTCGGCCTCCACAGGAAGTTTAACAATCAGGCACAATCAAACACAAACCCTTCTTTTACTTAAGAAAGGTTGGCAGGGCAACGGGATTGAGCCAATCTCATGGGGCCACAGAAAATAAGCAAATGGTGATAAACACATTCATACATGAGAAAGATGAGCCTTCCCCATCAGTCTCATGCTCCTGTTGATGAAGAAACACAAAGTGCTCTGCATACATTGTTTCCTCAATGCTCAAAGATACAAAGCCTCATTAAACTCTCCCCATTAAGTCACCAGTGGCTGCATGGCATGAATTTGGATGGATATTACTTTCTGGTTGCTAGGCCCATCCCTATATGGTTTCATTTGTTTCTTTGAGTTTTGTTTCTGGTCCTTTGTTGGGATTCTTGATGAGTATCTGTAATTTGGGGTCACACAGCTAAGACCCTGGGTTATTGCTATAGTGTTATAACAATAGAAGCTAATACTCATTGCAATCCCATTCCCAGAATGCTAAGGGCAGCTTGTCTGCTGGGTGCACAGGAGTCTTTCTTCAACTCATACCCTTGAAAGTGAATTGGCTATAGCTCATCAAAAGATGCCTTGTTAAGAGAAAACCAACTTCTTCCCATGCCCACAGCAGTGCGTCCACAAACCTCCTATCTCACAGTTCTGTGTTGCAGCAGGAAACCTTGTACTTGCTTCAAAAAGGACAGGAAAAAAAGGCAAGCAAGAATAGTTTCTGAAACTCACAGCCCTGTCATTTCCAGACTTGTCTGCAAGCCCATTTAACTTATTTGTTCAGGTTTTTCTTAGGAGGGAAGAGTTCCTCCTCCACAAGCTGGATTTTTTTCTGCTTGTTTTTTTTTTTTTTGGATCTGGTTTTCTGCTTGCCAATATATTTAAAGTGTTTACAGATTAAAAAAAAATAATGTGTGTATGTTTCTATTGGTCTGTAGGTACATGCAGGTGGGTGGCCAAGAGACAGAAAAGATTGTTAGACTTTCTGGAACTGGAGTGATAGGTGATTTGATATGTTTTTATGGGTTCTGAGAACTGACCTCAGATCTTCTGCAAGAGAAGTACAAGGTTATAATTAGAGATCTCTACAGCCCCTCAATATAATTTTGGATAGTTCAGTTGAACCTCTCTTCTCTGGTTCTCTCTCCCCATACCCCCAGGTATACACTCAGTACACTTACTGCCTATGCAATGCAACATAATAGTCCATTTCATGCATGATTTATTTTGGAGAAGTTCTTAAAAGAAACACTTTCTTTTATCAACTCCACCTTTTCTAGACTTAGCTGTCCCTGACCTACATCATGTAAAAAGTCCTCCCTACAATATTAGACAAAGCTCTCTAGAGAAAAGCCAATCAAAAAGCATAATTATAAAAGATTTGTAGGAATGACTTATATTTTAGTTGCTAAAATAGTGACTGCCTATTTACTGGAAAGATAGGCAGAGAGGCAAGTTGTAGCTTCATTCTAGGAGCCAGATGCCCTAGAGTGGAAAAGGGGAATGGGAGGGCAATCATGCAGTCTTTACCCCTTGCTGAAGGTCTAGAAGTTGAAGATGCCAGGGTCTGGTATTCATGCAAGGTAGGAGAGCGATAGATGCCCTCCTTCAGGAAGAGTGAACCTTGCCTATCCTGTTGGACTTTGCTTGCACTGGTAGACCTTGCTTTTTGCAACTTGATTCCATCTGGGCCTCCAGCCTATTGAATGGTACTTTCCACATTAAGAGTCCCTCATTTATTATCCAATGTGTAAATCCTGTCTAGAGTTGCTCTCTCAGTCATGAACTGCAAAGTGCTAATTTAATCCCCCAGTTAACCTGATAGTTAAGATTAACCATTATATCTACTTATCAAGGTCATGAGTTGCCTGCTTATCATGTTCTTCACTCTTTACCCCCAGACTAGCACAATTTCTGCAATATCTGGCACTTTTATCCTCCTTCCACAAAACATCTTTCTCCACTAAATGTTGCACTCCCTACTAGCCAAGGGCTGAGAAAGAAGCATGCAAGAAGCTAAGGACAGGGAGATGAGGAGGATTTTGCCATTTTGCATCCAGAATCACAGGCCAACTGCTTCCATTCTTCAGTCCTAGCAACTGAGATGGGTCTTGCAAGCCAGCAAACATTTAGACAAATTAATTTTCTGCTCCTCAGGAATGCTTCATTTCTTTATCTGTCTAATTGCACTTCTACCGTAATTCAAAGACTTCCTGTCAACTTACTCCTACCTGTCCTTATCTTTAATTTAATCGGATTGATTTTTTTTTCTTGTTTCCTCCCAAAAGGACTTTACTGGGTAGGTAGATGTCAAGAGATGCTGCTTTGGGCTCTGTAGGAGAAGACGATGAAAACGTGAGCATGGGATGCATGCATGTGTGAAGGAAACTGTCCTCTGAAGGATGTAAAATATTGTGATGGTGCTGAAGCAGAAAGGCTGTCCACAGTGCAACCACAATTTGCAACAAAAGCAGAAAAGAGAGAAGAAAAAGTGGGAGGTGCGAGGGGAGCCACACAATGTCTAGCAGACAGATACATTTTAAATCCTTTAACAGGTGTTTTAAAAACAAAGGAGCAAGGCTGCATATTTAGATGGATGTACCCACCCCCCTGGTGCCATTTAGTGTTGTGTGCTGTTGGGAGCACTTGCTTCCATTTGTAAATGGTAGTTGAGAGTCTGACCACTTCTTAAAAATATCAGATGTAGTTGAGGTGGCTTTTTTTCTTTTTTTAAAAAAAAGTCTCATAAAAATTTTACTTTTGAGACCTAAGCCAGGGTGAAATTTAATCACAGAGTTATAAACCCTCCAAGCAAGGGTTTATCTGGAATTGCCAACATAACCCCCGAGTTCAGCAATGCAAATGACACTGCTATAATAGAAGGAATAAGAAAGCTTTCAGTATGTTGTCTACGAACGTGAGCACATTGAAGGTGATTTATGAGCGGGCCGACTAAGCATTTAAACGCCTTCTCTGCAGCGTTCCATTTTTCAGTCCAACAAGCGCTCTCATATAAGATTCTACATTCTATGACAGCGCCGCTCCTGACAACATAAGCCCTTTCTGATAGGACAACATTTCCAATCCAAGATTAAAATCTTGGAAACTTGTCAACAGAAAAGGATGATAATATGAGGGAAACTGCTGCTATCAAAGAAAAAACGCTCGGCAAGTCATTTCCGTAATGGCCGACTTCTAGTAATTTTCTCTTTCCCCTTCACTCTTAAGTAAAGGGGTTGGCCTGAAGGTCATTTTAATATTTTGGGTAAGTACAGCTACAAACCAGAAATTCATGAAGGCAAGAAAAGGAGAGTCATTTCATAGCACACAACCCAACTCTCACACTGCCTTTCCTATTTCCATTTCTAATGCAGACTGTGGGCAATGTTTGCTCTTTGATGAATCGTGGCTTTAGCAGTGAGTTGACAATAAATCCTTGAACTTCAGGAGGCTCTAAAAATTAGAAGATCAGAAAGTCTTAAGTTTTCTTAGCTGCATTTCCATATTTTCTTTCCCGTGTTACTTTATTTAATCTTTGACTACTCCAGAGACAGGGTAATGGCCTCTTAGGTCTTTTTCATGTTTTTCTTCTTTTAATTCTCTCTTTCTGTTTAGGGTGTTGGGTGATTTCTCTGATTTCTGGTATGCCCTTGGCTCTATTGGAGCAGAATTGGGGTGATTCTTGGTTTCGCCAGCAACACAGGATAAAGTATTAAAAGGCCTCTGCAGGCCAAAGAGTACAGCTAACAAAGTTGAAATCATTTACACATTTTTATTACTGGGATTGTTTTGAAATACTTCATTTCCATTTTTTAAATGTGAATTTCTTAGCTTTTATTTGGTGAGTCATGTCTTTGTGTCTCTGTGTGGTATACGGCATTTTTGTTTGTTTGTTTGTTTGTTTGTTTGTTTTTCAAGACAGGGTTTCTCTGTATAGCCCTGGCTGTCCTGGAACTCACTTTGTAGACCAGGCTGGCCTCGAACTCAGAAATCCACCTGCCTCTGCCTCCCAAGTGCTGGGATTAAAGGTGTGCGCCACCACGCCCAGCTCACTATACAGCATTTTTATATAAGTGTCTGCACATATATGTGGAGGTCAGAGGTCAATGTCACTGTTCCATCCTCAATTACTCTTTGGCTTTTTGTTGTTTGTTTGCTTTACATAGATACTGTCACCAAACCTGGTGCACATTGACTGGGCTAGTTTGGCTGACCATCTACCTGTTCCTTCCCTGTCATCATTGAGGTTACAGACCCCACACCCATCTTCCATGCCAGTATTCAGGAAGCCAACTCAGATCCTTATGCATATGGAGCTGAGCCACACTTCCAGCTCCTTCTTGTTGTCAGTGCTCCTTTCTCTCTGAGTACACAGAATTTCTTTTATCACAGATCTGAACACTTCACACTACAAATACCGTATGGGTATCATGCTTCTATGTCTAATCAGTCAGATGTCATTCAACATATAGTTGTTAGCCATGTACTGGTCTCTGCTAGCCAGGTGTGTGCCCTGTCCTGGAGCACAACATTGTAAATCAGACATGTAGTTGTTCTTGTAAAGGAATGAGATGTGCCAGTCAGCCATCACACTTCACAGCGATAATCCTAGGAGAGTGATAAACAGGGAGTAGGGGTTGGGGGTGGCTCATGAAGGGACCATTGAACTCAGTCTCTGTGGTAGGAAAGTCTTCCTAGGGCAGCACATTTGAAGGCATGGTCCTTGCATGGATGCATCCTCACCACATGGGAACTTATTAAGAATTCCCATCCTCAGGACCCATCCCAAGACCTACTAAATCAAAAACTCTGGGGATGGATCCTCCATCTGTTTTGTAACAAGCCCTCTGGGTGATTCCAAAACACGCTCAAGTTTGAAAACCATTGTCCCAGAAAAAGTAACAACTTTGTAAGAAAAAGATGCTCTATTTGGCATGAGACTCATTTGCATAATTGATACCTCCTGATAATTAAGTCATCTGTTAACATCTCCCATTGTTTTATTCGCCTCCAAACTGTAAAAAAAAAAGAAAAAGGAAGAAACAAAAACAAAGGAAGAAAGAGAAGAGCTTCACGATTAACAAATGTTGCTTACTTTGACTTTGTTCATAGAGAACAAACGTAAATAGCTTATCAGTAAAACTCTGGTAAGAAAAGGATACTGTAGAGTTACGCGACACAGCAATATCACTCTAAACAAGGGCAGGAGCAACAGTAGCTTCCTTTGGAACTGAATGGACTGAGTTGACCAGAGTACTCAGTCCTGCAGAGCATTCTTACAGATCATTGGGCTGTGAACCTGCGATCTATTCTGCATCCTGTGTTATAGAACAATCAGGAACATTCTTCTGAGCTGTTCTGGGAGATGAGCCCATGTATGTTGAAACCAGGCATCTACGCCATGTATGTTCTTCAGTCACTCTCCACCTTATTTTCTGAGTCAGTGTCTCTAACTGAACCTGGAAATTGCGAATTCAACTAGACTGGCTGGCCAGTGATATCCATACCTTAATCTAGCTCCACTTGCAAGCCTGAGATTACAAGTCCATGCTTGCAGTATCTGGCTTTTTATGTGAATGTTAGGGAGGGATCTGAACTTAGGTCCTTGCCTACTTGGCAAGGGCTTTACCAGCTGAGCCATCAATCTCCTTGGTTCAAGAGTCTATAATTTTTGATATAAATATGTAAGAATAAACTATTTATTTTATATAGAATTCTTTGAACATTAAATTTTGTATTGCCTAGATGTACATAAGACTTTTTATACTTTCTGTAAACCTGATGACATATTATATCTTATTTAATAATATTCTTAAATATACTATTTAACATGCCAGAAGCTATACCTGAAATGAAACCCTAAAATATTTTCACATAGATAGTGGGTAGCTAAATTCTGTACTAGAGTTTTTAATTTTTCTTTTATCATTATTAAAGACAGACTTTCAGGCTTGGGGAGAAGGAGCAGTGGGCAAAGAGCTTGCTGTGAAACAATGAAGACTGGAGTTAACTCCCTGGTATTCACATAAAATGCTGAATGTGGCAGCTCAGACATACAACATACATACAACTCAAGTTGTGGGTGGTGAAGACAGGAGGCTCTTCAGAGCCCTCTGTATTCTGAAGTCTGTGTAGATGGGTGAGTCCCAGGTTCAGTGGGATAACAAGACTATCAATAAACAAACAAACAAACAAACAAACAAACTGTGGAAGGCTGAGTGTGGTAGCACATGCCTTTAACTCCAGCACTTAGAAGACAGAGGCAGCCAGATCTCTGTGATTTTAAGGGCAGTCTAGTCTACATAGTGAGTTCCAGGCCAGCCAAGGATACACAGTGAGACGATCTCACCACCCAAATAGTAAGGTAGAGAATGATGGAAGAGGACCTCAACTTCTGACTTTCATATGAACATACATGGGCATGTGCACCTGCATACGTTCTTGCATACAAAACATACACATACATACACACACACACACAGAGAGAGAGAAAGAGAGAGAGAGAGAGAGAGAGAGAGAGAGAGAGAGAGAGAGAGAGAGAGAGAGAGAGAGAGGCTGAGAGAGAAAGAGAGAGAGGGCACTTTTATCCATACAGAACTGGTAAAGACATTCTTAATGTGTCCTCATTCTGATTTATTTTAAACTTGCATCAGTAAATTCTTGCCAACTTGACTCTTAGTTTTCGTTTTATCTGCCTGCCTCAATCTAACCAGATTGTTGCCAGATTTACTTCTGTGCCACACATATATAAATTATACTATTCTCACAATTAAGCTGCTTAAATGGTCGTCTCTGGTAATGAAAGCCTTTTATGATCAATTCTCCATTACATTATCTTTCAATTGTTTCACATTGCAGTTTAACTCTTCTTTAAGTTGTATGAATTTTTTGCATTCAAGGGTGTTGTCTACCTTGTGGCTTGGTTTTGTGACTTTGAGTCTGTTGTTTTCTTCCTGTGAAATGCCTTTTTCTCCATGATCCATCACTGCTCAACACTCTCTCTTGTATGACAGCTTTGGAAAATGTCCCTAGTAAGTGAGATCATCTGAATTTGCCTCATTCTAATAGTGTGACTTTTTTCTATGGATCCACATGGCATATAAATGAAACATGTAGACAACTTATAGATGCACAGACCATCTTCATCATAATGCCATCACTGTGCAAGGAAGAAGGAAATGGTTTTAATTATAATGATTTATTTCTTCAAAAGTAATCAGAAGCCCACGTGGCAGTATGTTTGGATTGGGAAGGTGATGGGGACGCAAGTGTGGGCTCTTGTTTTTCTGTTACTTTGAAAATGTGTTTAAAATGTTTATTTATCTAAAACAAACTGAAACAATAAAATAACTTATATTTAGATGATGGAATATATAAGCAAAGCAGGGGCTGGCAAAGTGATTCAGTGGGGATGAGCACTTGTCACAAAGTGAAGGACCTTCATCTGATTGTCAGAACCTACATGGTAAAAAGAGACAATGTTTGAATTTTTCCACTCACTCATATTTGTGTTTCTGGCCCCCCACACTTGAGCCTCTGAGTTCCTGAGGAAGCCTGCTGCCTTTAAGGAAGGTTATCTGTATTTCAGACTCCACCTCACCTCTAGCACATGGAGGGTATCAGATGACTTCCAGGTTCTCTCTCCATCATTCTATCCTGTGTTTGGACTGGGATTGGGTCTTAGTATATAGAGCCCAGAAACAGACTCGCTCTGTATAGAGAGGAGTAGAAATCACAGCACAGTAACCTCTGACATGTCACATATCCTAAAGGTTTTTTCTATTGAAAATGTTTTTTGTATACATTGTATTTTGATTACAGTTTCCCTTTCCTCTACATCTTCCCATTCCCCCCTTTTTCCCCTCCCATCCAGATCTACTCCCATTCTGTTTCTCCTTAGAAAACAGACATCTAAGGGATAATAATAAAATTAAATAAAAATACAAAACAAATCCAAACAAATCAGAATAGGAACAAACAAACAAACAAATGGATAAGGCACAAGAAACATACAGATGCAAAGAAATACTCATTCGCATCATCAATATCCTCAGGTTTGAACAGACACCTTGAAAAACAAATCATAGAAATGAATCTATTGAAATTTGGTGCTAGGCTGGGTAGTGGTGGTACATGCCTTTAATTCTAGGACTTGGGAGGGAGAAGCAGGTGGATTTCTGTAAGTTCGATGCCAGCCTGGCCTACAGAGCAAGTTTCAAGATAGCCAAGGCTACACAAAGAAACCTTGTCTGGAAAAAACAAACCCAACAAAAGTTGATGCTGTAGATGTTTGCTCCATTTGGTTTCTGTATTATAGGAGTCCCTAGCTCTGCCCCTGGCTAGTTTATGAGATTTGGAAAAAGTGTTGAGTTAAAGCATTTAATTTACTATGACTCCTTACTTAGTCATGTATGGGTGCTTATTTCCCACTAGCTGTGGGTCTATGCAGCTGTAGCTTGATGAAGGCTCTCTTCCACTTTCTTGCCTTCAAGTGTGTCAGGAGAGCACTTATCAAATCTTTTCTGAAATCTGGATTCCCCATTTCTCTCCTATTCCTCTGCTCTCCCAGGGTGGTCACTCTGTCAGTACAAAATGAGGTTCGTCTGACAGGGCCCTTCTTAGTGAACTCATGCTGGCTGGCTGAGTTTACCACTTTCTTTTCTGAGCACTCACAAGCCTTTGCTTAGAAAAATTGGTGTAGAATCATTACCTGGATTGATGTCAAACTCAGCCAGTCCTCTGTAGTTAATGAGCGTGCATTCTTTCTTTGTATAAATCCAAATGACACTGGCCTATCACCAAATTTCCAGCAACTCTTTTCCATAGAGAGATTTTTTAAGTTCAGTGATAGCAATTCAGCCACACATCTCCAAGCCTTCAGAGTCCATTGAACAGCCCTCCTCGGACTAGTTGCTAAGCAGTGCCTTTGAATCCCCTCACTTCTTTTACAATGCATCTCCTCTCTATTTGACCAGGACCTGAAAAGCTAATACTCTTAAATTGCAATTGTCCTGTTTGAATTGATGGTCAGTATCACAGTGAATGATGTCAAAAGAACCCAGTGTTATTAGAAGATAGAAAGGATGTGGCAGGCTGTGCTTAGACAATTCCATAAAAACATAGCCAACAACCAAGCTGAGGGGACAATGTTTTCAATGTCTTAACCCATATATTTTAACTAGGGAGTAAAGCTGATCCTCAAAGAATACAATCTAAAAATCCCAAGCTCTCTACTTATATTCCTTGAATATTCCTGAATGCACCCAGACTCTAGAAATATTTCTTAAAGCTATGGTCTTTACTGACTATCTCAATGGCAACTTCTGAAGCCAGGTAAAGGCTAATAAATGTGGGGAGCAGATGTGGCAGCAGTCCCAAGAAGGTGCCAGGGACTGCAACTAAGTCTTATGACTTGCACCTGACTTCCTCATACAACTGAATATAAGCCACAAACATTGTGAGAGCTGCGCAGGTGTACCAGGTTACTGGCAAAGCCATTTTGGTGGAGATATGCCCCTGCTGCCCTGATTAGCTGAAGCTGCGTACCTGGTGAGGTGATGTGGCCTGATGTGAGTAGATGGAAACTGATAGTATATAAGAGTGAGAGGCCCAGGGCTCGGGGTCTTTCGCCTACACAGTCAATGCGCAGCCCAATAAACGTGTGCAGAAGGATCCTATTGTGGTGTCTTTCTTGCTGGCGAGTCGGGCGTCCCACAAATGTTGCCGAAACCTGGGAAGTAACATCTTCAGGCACGAGCGAAGACCCCCCTGTTACAGGGAGGATTCAGAACTGCATCACGGGGAAGGAGCGGTTAATGAAGTGTTCCCACAACACAGACTGTTGAGAAGGATTCAACTGCGTGGATTCAGAACTCTTCAGCTGGGGAACGGTGGTACCGGTAAGTAAAAAGAAATTAATGTGAGTCTCTGAGAGGTATGCTTTCTTACGCAGTAGGTCCGGTAATTGTCGCTTGCCTTGATAAGGGTAGCAACTTTTGCAGGAGCACCAGGGAAGCATATCATAAACAGAGAGAAATGAAAAAGAAGGCATGCGCAGAAATATAAGTAAAATAAGAAATATAAGAAGAGAATAAATGAAAATAAGCTATTTCAGAGCTCTCCTAGGGACAGAAGGAAAACAGGAGACGTCCTGTTTCCTCTCTGGCTCCTATGGAGATATTCTTAGCTCTGGTTAGGATACCTGGGTCCCTTTGAGACACCAAGTTCTATTCCCTGCCTATTATCTGTTTTTGGTGCACCAAATTGTCCATATGTCTGTCAATTCGTGTTTGTTTTTGTTTTGTTGTTTAGAGGCAAATATAAAGTTGCCAGGAAGCAGGCACAAAGTAATGATAAGGTTCCTGATTTTGGGACAAGTTAAGGTTCACGATTTTGGAACAAGTTAAGGTTCACGGTTTTGGGAAAAGTTGCACCAAGCACTATGGGGAATTGAGGTTTGCAGAGGAACAGAGGGTTTTACCAAAAGGGGTTTTGCTAGTCTGGAAGTTAGTGAGAAATTGCATAGAAGATAAAGATGTGGCACAGAACTCCAGAGAGTCAATGAGGCGCTGAATCAGGTGAGAGAGGAGCGCTCTCAATTGGTTTGGGAGAGAGGGTCTGTTTGTGTTTCCTCAGGATCATCGACAACAGCTGCAGGTCCCTGAGTGGCTGACCAGAGCAATTCAGGGCAGGTGGAGCTGTGAGGAAATGGATGTTCCTGTGGCTGGGAATGCTCCCGCTAGTGAGAACTGAAGAGCTACATTGGGGCTGTGTTCCTGAAACCCATGTCATTGACGCATTCAAGTGTTTGCTCAATTCTTTACATCTAATGCTTCGCTACAATTGCCTTTTTTCTATGTTGCTTCAGCTAAAGGGATTGTTGTGTTTTCAGATGATTCAAAATATTTCACAGATGAGTGATTGTGTTCAGCTGTATCTACTAAAGTTAATGCTACCTGGATTCGAGGGGTGTGGCCTGCCAGTATATCCAAGGTCAATGGCACTATACCCTCCCAACCTAGATGGGCCCCTCTTTCCTTTTTGTAGGAGTGTTCCTGAATCCCTTCCACCTTGGGCAGTGCCCCTTATATGTATGGTTGTTATGTGGGGTGAATTGTAGTTGCACTGATCTTTCCCCCCTAAGCCAGGAGGGGCCTGGGGTAATGCAAATTTTATTGGAATGGTTCTAATGTGTTTGAAACTTCTGTATTTCAATTTGCTGGAGGAAGGAATGTTTCTTTTCTGGCTACACCTGTTTGTATGTGATCTCCTTTTGTGTTTATTATTTAGAAGAATGTTAATTGTAGTAGTGATATTCGTTATATCATTTGGCTGTTGTGACTAGGATGCCTTGCTTTGTACCTTTGCCTTTTCAAGTTACTTTGTTTACAAACTGTCTATCCCTTGCATCAGGGCTGATGAGCGGGGATGGGAGCCCTGGGATGTATGCTTGTAATAGTGTGTGTGTTGTGTGTTTGGCACATATGTTAGGTGCAGTGTGTGCAGGCCCGCACTTTCGCCATGGTAGCATAGGCTTTTGCTGCAGTGGAGGCAGGACAATCTCCTCAGATTCAGTTTGCCACTCTAAAAGAAATTATGCTGCATTATGCCGTGGGGTGCAAGGCTAAGCACTGCACAGAGGATAGCTTGCTGTTGGCATCCTGTGGAAGGCATGTCTGATTGCATGAAGGTTCAGTGTCCTAGTTCCCTTCCCCCAGGAAAAACGACATGGGAGCTGGACAAGACCTCTCTGGGTGATGAGCCCAAGGGATGGTTTTGTGTAAGGCCCCTACGCTTGCACACTGGGGATCAGACCTCTACCCTCACCCATGAGGCTTGCTTGCAGCAATTAAGATCTGGCCATAGATTAATCAACATCCTGGCCTTTTGATGCACCTGCTGCAAGCAAAACACAATCTCCCCAGGTGTGGCTTGGCATGATAGAGAGGTTGTCAGTGATAAGACTCCCTGGGTATGTCACCAACCTAAGACATGGATCAAACCAATGCTGTTTGTCTCCCAAGGACGGGTAAGGGACATTGCTGCAGGGGGCAATCTAAGACAGACATTCTCTCTGCCAAAAAAGAAAAAAGGGGGAGATGTGGGGAGCAGATGTGGCAGCAGTCCCAAGAAGGCGCCAGGGACTGCAGCTAAGTCTTATGACTTGCACCTGACTTCCTCATACATCTGAATATAAGCCACAAACATCGTGAGAGCTGCGCAGGTGTACCAGGTTACCGGCGAAGCCATTTTGGTGGAGATATGCCCCTGCTGCCCTGATTAGCTGAAGCTCCATACCTGGTGAGGTGATGTGGCCTGCTGTGAGTAGATGGAAACTGATAGTATATAAGAGTGAGAGGCCCAGGGCTCGGGGTCTTTCGCCTACACAGTCAATGTGCAGCCCAATAAACGTGTGCAGAAGGATCCTATTGTGGTGTCTTTCTTGCTGGCGAGTCGGGCGTCCCACAAATCAAACCTCTTATCTATTGTAGAATTGGTTTTGGAGTTGAATATTCACATGCTGGTAGGGGTGAAGCTCTGCTGTAAGCCAGCTTTTGAGGTTAGGTGCAGTGTTGGGAGAGCAAGGGTAGGACAGGAAAGTAGCAGGAAGAGGAGATAGATAAGAAGAACAGTGCTTTGGTCCATGACATCTTTCATATCTACCATTCCCTGTACTAAGAAGGCCTGAGGCAGTTTGGCTATATATTCCCATTGCTTCCCCACAAACCTGTGCAAGAAAGTAGGTAGGAAACATACTAGTCCTTCCACAGGTGAGTAACCTGAATTCCAAGAGATGAAGTCATTTACTCAAGGTGGTATTCTTCTGCTGAATGCCATAACAAGGATTTAAAGTCCAATGACTCTGTCCCTTTGTATCATAGGACACTGTCTGGATGAAAATAAATCAGGACTCAAAAGGATATCGCCTTTTGTCCTTCTAAATTGTCCTTTAATTGGAAAGACAAGACAGAAGTCACTGCCATTATTCAAATAGATTGCGGTGTTCTGCTGTTTTTAGTAACTGTATTTCCCCTTTATATTTTTTTAGGAAAAGTCTAGTGTAATTGTATCCATACAGTGATGTCAATGCATTACTGTGCATGGATGGAATACATTTTTCACATGACATTTCATAATATCCAGGACTCAAAATCTGCAAGGACTCCTTTTTGTGATCTGGTTACTTGCTGCATTAAATCAAGGCCTGGCAATTGCCAGGTCCCCAGTTGAATTAAGTTTCCTAATTTTTAGTTCAGCAGATGCAACAGAATGAGGTCTGGGAATGAACACTCAGTCTTGATACAGAGGATAGAAAAGGAAGCAATAGATAGC
Organism: Mus caroli; assembly: GCF_978045245.1. Lineage (NCBI taxonomy): Eukaryota > Metazoa > Chordata > Mammalia > Rodentia > Muridae > Mus > Mus caroli. The sequence goes on from NW_028227261.1 coordinate 61,422,320, forward strand.
TCTGGAGAGGGTATGTATGTATTAAATGCAGTATTTCCTGCAAATGACAAATGTGTATTTGCTGATCAAAGGCTCTTCCAAAATTGCCCTGATGTTAACTGAATGAGAAGCCTAGAATCTAAAGCAGGAAAGCAACAGAAGTCAGACATAACACCAATAACCTGAAGTATATGGATCCTGAAAGAGGACACACTAGGAGAGAGAGAATCTCTTTCTCTGTCTCTGTCTCTGCCTCTCCTTCTTGTCTCTGTCTCTCTGTGTGTTTTGAAGTGTCATATTGGAGTAACCCCAGTTAAAACTACAAATGTAGTAGACAGTGACAGCTGACCCTAGCAGACTCCAGTGGACAGCCTCAGTCCAGTGGTCATAGACATGGCCCTAGTTAAACCAAGGAATAACAAAACAAAACCAAGTCATGTAGTTTGATAGGAGCAAGAGAAAGGAAACACAAGGTAGAGGAGAGGAAATGGAGTGTCTTATACACATGTATGGAATTGCCAAAGAACTGCCTGAATTAGTAAGAACTAAGAGAGGCAGGGTACAGCATATATGTAGGGATCACATTTGTGCTGAATAGCTGAGTAGAGAGCACTAACTGTGGGTCTTGGGATAGCTGTTGTGTATATATTTATGATGTTTTCTTTGAGTTTGATTTATTCAGAGTCTAAACATCCAAATATTATGCCCACAGAGACATGCTGACTGGTGTTTTGATATACCCAAAAGCCAAAGGGGAAACTATTAACGACTGCTTCATACTTACCTACAGTGTATCCTCTCTGAGTGCTACTAACGGATCTGTTCCTTTAGCTGATGCAATAACTCACTGTTCTGTTTGATGTACCATCTTTCTACTGCAGCAAGTTAAATGCAGACTGTCACTGGTGATCCTAATCAGCTGGGCTTTAGCAAGGAGTCTCAGTGTTTGTTAGTGAGTGACAGATCATGATGATCAGGAAGTGTAGATTTTGGATCTAGCTCTGTGTTAAGCAACCTTGAGTGTGGAGGAGATGTTCTAGTGTAGTTAGTCTCCATGTCAAAAAAATTTCCTCATAGTATGATTGATATGCAAGAAGTTCTTTTAGTTTAGTCTTCTCCAAGGTAAAATGTGAACATTGATGATGTCAATTTCATAAGGAAGTTTATTACATTATATAAGAGATAAGAATTACGTTAGCAATCTATGTCAATTTGGTCCGATATCCAGTGGTATAGTTCAACACAAAATTAGATCTTGAATAGGGATGTAGCTCAGTAATAACGTGTTAGCTTAGCATGTACAAGGCTTGGTACTTAATCCCCAGAAGGAACTTTTGCCCAAAGAAGGAAAAGGTATGTTTCTTTTAAAAGTTCCTCTTATTCATGTCAATACTGAGTAAAACACAATGCCTTCCACACTGTAGATGGGTGGACTTACAGAATCAGATAAAGATCTTAGGAAGTTCTAGAATTACCAAAGAAAACACTATTCTATCTAAAAATTGTAACCTACAAACCCTGCTTGAGTTTTCAGCCTCATAATTTCAGACACAAAATTATACCATCATTTTTCACCTCAATTTTCAGTTGGACAGCTAAGGCTGTAGATTTTATGTACAGACCCATGAACTCAAATCTATCTGCTCTTTGAATCTCCTTAATTTCTTATCCCTCCTTTTGCCTGTTTCTCTTCCTTCCCCTCTCCCTCCCCTTCCCTAACTCCCTTTTCCTTCCTTTCAATGTAGACAAACACATACCATTTGTCTTGTTTTTTTGTTTTTTGTTGTTTTCATTTTTCTATCTCTGGAGAACTATGACTAGCCATGGGAGTAAGTACTGTCTGGCTCACTTCTTCATGGCCTATAGACTTTGAGTATATGCACAGCTATTCTGCTTAGGCTTTTCTTGTCCAGGGTTCATCACTCACACGTGGTAAAGTTTGAGTCAGTAATCTGTGGGCTACTACCCAAATCTCCAACTCTCACACATAATATGATGTATGTATTGTCATACATATTATATGATATGTTACATGATATAGAGTCCTTTAAGATAGAAACTGTCCTGATGGTTAATGAAAACAAACACCCTTAATCCACTTTCTGTTAATTGCCTCGGAGTGGATTACAATTCCGTGTGTATATTTGTACTGGTTTTAAATTTCATGTTGTTATTTACAACATATCTGTATGCTCTTCATAAGTTGAATCAAATACAAAGACATTTTAGAACGTCCCCAAAGAGTTTTCAACATTCTAAGAGATGTGAGCTCTTATGCTTGTCATATCACAGGCTGGAAATTGTTGGCCCAGTGGGAAAACTCAGACAAGAAGAGGTTGGGAAGGAAGACACATTCTCCTGGAGTCTCTGTGCTGCATGTGCCTTGTGGATGTCACAGGGGAAATGTGTGATGGGAGATGGGAATTACCAAGCTGAAAACAGAGTCTCAATTTGGGACATTTTCTTTGTTTGTTTTTTAAGGAAAATGAAGTAGTATTCTTACTTTTGGAAACAGAGGTCTTTACCTGCAGGAGAGCATTCCTCCCCTGGGAACTCTTCTCTTGAATTCCCCCTTCTCTTCTTTGTTGCCAGTAATTGAACTTGTCATTTTTGCTACATATTTATTTTTTTAATCTTGTGCTTTGGTTGTTTTTCTCCCTGGAATATCAAGTCCCTTAGAGTAGACACATTGTCTGCCCTCTGTGGTATTAATATCCTGAAAGTCTATGACTGTTCACAAGGTTCAGTGATAGTCAATAAATATTTGTTGAAGATAAAAAGACCGGGAATAAATTTCCTGTGTTCCACCTCACTGACAGTTGCTATTGTTATGTCCCAAGAACAGTACCATGGCCAAACTGCTTTGCTTTCATATGGCTGAAGTTTTGGTGGAGAACATGGCAGGACTTGGCCTTTCTTCCCTTGGAAGACACTTAAGGACATACAGATTGTACCACCAGAGGTTGATGAACAGTGTTATTGCCTGGACCATAAAGTTACTATGGTGATATTGTTTCAGTTTTATCTTCTTAGAGTAAGATGTGATGGGTTAAGGAATCACAGCTGAAGGTACTGGATACTAACAATTTAAATTACAGGACTAGTGTTGTGGTCACATTCTAGACAAACCTTCCTTCCATTGCTTTGTAATCAGCCACTACAAAACTTAACAGATTAGTTACCATGAAAGAGAAGGGGCCAGGGATTTCTTAACTGCATGGCTTGGTAGTCAAGCCTGTAGACCACAGATGTGAGCAGCTGAAGGAAATGGAGGCCAACTACCAGGGTCAGTAATGAAGCTGTTGGCAAGAGGCTTTAGTTGTCTACTTTGTAGCAGTTGGGTTTCAATCAGGGATCTACAAGACAGAGAAATATAGGGTAAATGCAAGTAAAAAGGGAAGAGGCAGAAGAGAAAATGAAAGGAGAAAATGTACATGTAGAGAGGAAACTACAGCAGGGGCCATGGCATGCTCAACGTGAAGTTGAAGATTCAGGACCAGAGAGGTGGTTCAGCATAGAAAGGAATTTGCCACTATGACAAACCATAAGATTTTATTCCCCAAAATACGTACAGAAACAGAAACACACACACACACACACAGAGAGAGAATACATAAATGTATAAATAAAAAGACAAATGAAAGAAATTCTTGTGTTGTATTATATTGCCTACAGAAATCAACTATAATACCATTGAGCAGTAGACCATGCAACATTGTGAAGGACATGCCAGAAGGACAATATTAGGGCTAGGGCTTCCTATAATTGGGATGTTTAATGTCTTCCAAAGGTTCATATACTTAGAATCTTAGACCAACTACAAGATAACAGGGATGAATCCTGGTGATTATCCAAAATCGATGATGTCACAGAAGCCAGACACCTTGAACCAGACCCATAAGTCACTATAGTTAACATTTGCCAGTGAAGATGTGTGGACAGAGGGGTGTACTATGGGACACACATGACATACTATAGCTTCCACAAATGAGATGCTTTCTATATTTGGATTTGTTTTCTTTATTTTTGTTTTGTTTTGTGTTTTTAATCTTCTTTTGGGGGGAAGTTACAAGGGCAGAAATGAGGGGAAAGGGAGTTGTGTGGAAATGGGGTGCTTAATGTGAAACTCAAAGAATCAATGACAAGGCCCAAAACCTTAGACCCCAAGGTTTTGCTATCATAGAAACCACATAACCTTGATGAGCTAAGGATTTATGGGGAATTCTGAGGTCAATGGGAGAGGTACTCAAGAGGGGTACTGACATTTAGTCTTTTTATTCTCTTTTGCTTTCTTCCCAAGTTGGGAGAGAATTCGGTCACCAAGGACTCTTGGTTGTTAGTAACTCTACCACCCTACCAGAAGCCTAAGTTGATATCAATCCCCTATAATCATGGACTAGAACCAATAAAACTAAATGTGGATAGAAATAATTTTTTCTCTTTTTAAGTTAATAAGCCCAGGCATTGTGTTAGAATGTCAGGAAGAATACAGGAACCATCTTGGAGGCTGGCTATCACATTGGATAACTTAAGCATGCTTGTGCTGTGTACACACACGTGTGTGTGTGTGTGTGTGTGTGTGTGTGTGTGTGAGAGAGAGAGAGAGAGAGAGAGAGAAAGAGAGAGAGAGAGGAGGGTATATTCTATTCTCATATTTTCACCAAGTATGCTTGTTTTTCTTTTCTGCTCCGCATATTTTAATCTATTCTTTTATGTTGAAAATATACTAAACATACTTAAATCTCAGTATCTAAAGCTTTTGCTCATATGAATTTGCTGCTTGTTGTTTCATCCGGCTGTCATTCAACGTGTCTTGATCCCATGGTTTTGCTTTCTTCATGGTGATCTTATTTGTTTTTAGGATTTCACCTACAAAAGCTCTCTGAGAACAGATCTGCTTTTCTGCAGTGCATTGCTTTTGCTCCTGTCAGGCTCCAGGGGACACTTTAGCTCAGAACCACTTTGAACAAAATCCCTGCCTTGTAAATTTTTATATCACCTAAGTAATGTGAATTGAAGCTAAACCCACATAGAGATTACCTTATGTTTATACATCATGAGGGGAATTTCTTACTTCAATCATTGTCGATTTCATGACCAACAATTACCCTCACACTGTCACAACCTGGGGTTATTTATCATTCACCCTGATATCAAGCTGAGTGCATTTGGGATTGTAACTCTACACAGAAGGGTCTCGTATTCCCTTGCTCATCTTTCCTGCACCAGGGCACTCATCTTTCTTCTCCACCCTTCACTGCTGGGCCACTGAAGCACAAGTTCCCCTGCAGCAAAGGTGCTCATTGTTCAAAATCTCTGTCTGAGTTCCTATTATTGCCTAACTCCAGCCCCTGAGAATAAGTTGCTATTTCATCAGCACATTATAAACATCTTCTTAAAGGCACATTTTATCTAGAATCCCTAATTTTGTTTGGAAGGCCAGATCAAGGGATCTCATCTCTCATATGGCTAGAACTGGGGTTTCTTCTCCTAATAGCTTTCCAAGTTGTATTGAGATTTTTTAACACAAGGAGGGGATGGGAGGAAAGAAGGATATGGAGAAGAAGGCATAGAGAGGGACAATAGAAGGAGGAAGGGAGAGAGGGGAAGAGGGTGGGAAGAAGAGAGGGCAGAGGAGAGAGGGGAAAGGGAGGACGAGAGAGAGAGAGACATACCCAGAATTGGATTATAGTAACAGTCTGCATGTTATCTTCATTATATCTGAAAGGTTATGTTCCAGAATAATATTCAAGGAGTATCGTTTTGCTTTCTGGCTTTCGCAATGGAGATAAAAAAAGAGCACCCAACTTTTATGGGGTTTAATGAGAGGTTTTACAATGGAATATGCTGTCTTTGTTGAAATTTAATGTCATTATTTTTAAGCATATCTTCTGATGTCTGAAAAATTTCAGAAAACACAATGATCTGAATGAGAGCTAAGCCATTGTTCTATCCACACATAGAAGCATGGGCTCATGATCAGACTTTAAAACCAATAATTTCTTTTTCATTTTTGATATCATACATCATCTTTCTTGATTCCATCTGTTACGTTAAATATCCAATTTTAAATTCCTTTGTCTAATTGATTTAATGATTATCAAAGTGTTCCTGATACCCAGCTTCAATTTTCCTTCCTAATTTATTCCCATTACTTCTGGATAAATCTTGAATAACTAGGATTGATGAGCCCCTGAGAAGTAATGAATTGATTGCTAAAGCACTGCAGTACTATCCACCTCTGCAGTGAATTCTTCTTAGTTTTAAACTACATTGTAGTATTGAACTACATTGTAAAACTTTTTGTTGTTATTCTTATGATTTTTTTTGGAACAAGTTTAAGTTTAGTATTTTCCCTGTCACTAATATAAGGTTCACTTTTTACGTAGACATTTTTACCTGTTCTTCTGCAGAGGGGTTTATCATATTTACAGAAAAGGTCCTCAGACTTGAGGGTCCTCTGGGAACTTTTTTTCTGCATGGTGTTTTATGAGTGTACTTGGATCATAAAATGGCTTTGACTGAGCAATTCGCTCACTCCAGCCTCCAAAGCATTCTCATCTTTTCCTTCTCTGAGCCCTTCTTCCACTACATTGCTAAGTTAACCCCTAGATGGTGTCCTTTGGTAATTTTTGTAGTCTGGATATGATTAAAACTTGAAGGAGAACTTTGATGCATCCTCCAGTTTCTAAGGCCTGTGCTGAAAAATCTGACAATCTGTGGTTGAGAATAGCATGTCCTTTATGTTCTAGCATAGTGGTGGTGAGTTCAGTTCTGAAACTGTGGGAAGTTCCTCAGAGCACGGAGAGTTTAATGGGAACATAGTTGGTTGAGAAAGACTCAGCCAAGTACAGATATGAAGCCTACTTATTTATTGTGTATATGATTGTGTGTGTGTGTAGACCAGAGGTCAAATATGACTGTCTCCCTTAGTAGCTCTCAAAGTTATTTTTTGAGAAAGGGTCTCTCAGAGAGCCTGAAGCTAATTAATTTGGCTGGCCTGGATGACCATCAAGCTCCTAGTACCCATTTTCTTTTCTCAGCACTGACAGAGAAACAAGCCTTCTCTATGTCAAAATCAGGTTTGTTTTGTTCTTGTAAGTTCTGAGCATCTGAGTTTATGTCCTCAAACTTCATGAAAGCACTATACTAATGAACCACTTCTTCAATCACTTGAAGACAAGTATTTTCAGGTTGAGAGCATCAACTAGAAGTTCACCAAGGCAGGGCCTGTTCCTTGAAGTAATGAGGGTGGGATACAGTGTATGAGCGAAGGACACAGGGACCTGTCACAGGCTACCTGATGTGCTATAGTTAGAGAAGTCTTGAACAAGATGAACAGTTCATATTTGGCACATTTATAAGTATTTGCTATTGACGATGATTATCGTTTAATTTCAAACCCAGAATAAATGGTGCTGGTGACCACTTAACATATCAAAGCAGAATTGGCTGCCAGGTTCTTTCAACATTCCTCAGTGTCTACCTGTTACAGGGTATGGCTGGCATACCCCGCCCTCTACCCCAAACTTCTCCAGGCCAGGAGCTGGGCCGCTCTTCTCCCAGATGCCCTTTATTATGTAATACAATTTTTTTTTTTGGTTACCCTGTTCTATTTTGGATTTCTGGCTGCTGCACATGATTTCCCTCCTTTTCTTCTCCTCCCCCACCCCTGGTTATGCTCTCCCATTTATCTACAACAAACTTACTTCACCACCACACCTAGGAGCAGTCATACCTTTTCCTTTTGATTTCTTTTTTAAAATTCATTTGTGATTCAATATAATGAGATTTTAAGCTTTTGTTTAAAGAATAGTTCAACTGGAAACAAAATAGTTGTTTCTTTTATTTACCAAAGATTTTGTTTTGCAAGTCACTTCAAGACTCAACATAAAAACATATTGCTTTGCTTCCCCCATTGAGACAGGTTTTAAGGCCCAATTTATGAGAGATGATCTCATGGGAGCCCTTATTTTCTCCTGGTAAAAATATGCAGCATGACTTTGGAAAAACAAAATCGTATGGATCTGACAGTTCTGGCTCATTCAATTCTTAGATCCTTAGCTGACCCAGAGGGGCTGTTAGGCGTTGGTTTTCAGATCTGTATGACAGATATGTGGGCATATCGCCAAGCATAGGCTGAAGGACAGGGTGGAGGCAGCAGACTTGTTTTTGAAATCTGAGTATTGATTTTTAGCCTAAGAATGGAAAGTAGGGTACACTTCTTTTAATTTTACTAGTTTCCTTTTTGTCTTCTGCATTAACCTCTAGAAGAATACATATTTGAATGTTGTAAAATATTGATGTCTTTTTAGTAACCTCCTAGAATTTTTTGCCTTCACCTTCATTCTGAATAGATCTGGGAAACATTGCCTTGCAAAGAGTCTTTTCTTGGCATTGTATTAAAACATGTGACATTTAAAAAATGACTTAGGACCATCACCCAAAGGATTCACACACACACACACACACACACACACACACACACACACACACGAGAAGAAAGCAGAGTCAAGATTTTGCAGTCATATTTTATGCATGGATTCTGTTGGCCAATGTGGTATTTCATTTGTTATACTCTGAATATTTTGGTCTGTAATTATATTAATGTAAGAAAATACTTCTCTTTGGGGAGTTCTGTTGAAATTACCATGAGTTCTTTTGGTGTGGTTAATTTATTTTTAGATTAGAGGATCAGAAATGTTCCACACCTTTTCCTTTTGTCTCTTCTAGTCTGGCTGCTAGCTATGGCATGCTGGAAGCAAAGGAGAAAAACAAGAAAACCCCACCTTTTCAAGAATGGGAAAGTGGGGGATAAGAAACAAGATGGATAAAGCAGAGGAGAGCAGAGATAGAATGAAGAGAAGGGAGGGAGGCTAACGGGAAATAAATAAGAGAGCCCAGGGAGAGGAGGGGACACATAGGAGATGCTCTTCCCAATCCTTCCACATTTCAATTTATTAGACATAGTCAGAGAGCTGGGCTTTGAGAGAGCAGAGGAGTGGAAGTTGACTTACTGGTTACTAAGTGAGAAAATTCAAACTAACTCATGCCTCTGAAGCCGCCAAAGACAGGAGCTATAAAGAAAAGTAATAGGACTAAAACACACTGGGCACGTGGCCATAACTTGCATTTGTATGAAGGTAAAACATATTAGTGATTTATGCCCTTTTTGATTAACATCTTGAAATATATATATGTGTACACACATAGGCATATTTTATTTACAGCTTTGTTTGGCAGTCACCTGGCATCTAAACTGCCATTTGAAATACTGCAGAAGGTCAAGGAAACAATTCTAAAGTTGGTAATAATAGAAATTAAAAGGTAAAGGAAATGGAAGAAGGCAGTTTGCCACAGAGATCAAATTTTATTTTATTTCTGCCTGAAGTTTAACACAAAAGATAAATCTTTGCAGACAGCATAGGCTAAGGAATATATCATATCAACTTGTATGTTATTAACTGAGGGATTTTTTTAAAAGACAGATACTATCTCAGTAACTGCTCCAAGTGCATTTACTTTATTTTAAAGGTTCTTCTTTCCATTATTAATGCCATACCAAGTCACAGAGCCATTTGTGATGGAATGAGCCACTCTAAATCCTGTAAATTCATCTGCAGTACTCGCTGATACTCTCCGACTCATTCTAAAACACACTGTAAGTTTTTGGAAGATGTTTTTATCTTACTGTAGATGCCCTGTGAATGTTTAGAATCCAATTTATTAGTTCTCTATAAGTTGAAAGCTTATACTCCTATTATGTGATACCAGTCGGGTAAATGTTGACTCAAATGTGTGTTATGTGTGTTACAAAGTAACATTGCAGTTCAAGATTCTGAATGTCTAGGATAAATAATGTCTAGACATGGTTAATGTGATTCAGAAGGGATTTCTTTTCTTGTTTAAATTAAAAAATAATCTCTCAAACAGTATTTGCAGTATTCTTATTGAGGGCAGGATATTTTACTTAATTGAAGTGGCAGCAGGGGCAAGGGGTTTAATCAACATTATGTATGGGTCCAAAGTTCACCTGTGTGTAAGTATGATCTACATGTAGGGACTATGATATAGAATCCCTTAGCTAAATAGTCCATCGTTTCGTCTTAGCTCCAAACTTTGTCTCTGTAACTCCTTCCATGGGTATTTTGTTTTCTATTCTAAGGAGAAATGAAGTATCCACCCATTGGTCTTCCCTCTTCTTGATTTTCTTGTGTTTTGCAAATTGTATCTTGGCTGTTCTATCTTTCTGGGCAAATATCCACTTATCAGTGAGTGCATATCTAATGACTTCTTTTGTGATTGGGTTACCTCACTAAGGATGATATCCTCCAGATACATCCATTTGTCCAAGAATTTCATAAATCCATTGTTTTTAATAGCTGAGTAGTACTCCATTGTGTAAATGTACCACATTTTCTGTATACATTTTTCTGTTGAGGGACACCTGGGTTCTTTCCAGCTTCTGGCTATTATAAATAAGGCTTCTATGAACATAGTGGAGCATGTGTTCTTATTACCAGTTGGAACTTCTTCTGGGATCCATCCCATAATCAGCCACCAAACCCAGACACTATTGCATATGCCAGAAAGGACCCTGTTATAGCTGTCTCGTATGAAGCTATGCCAGTGCCTGGCAAATACAGAAGTGGATGCTCACAGTCATCTATAAGATGGAACACAGGGCCCCCAATGGAGAAACTAGAGAAAGTACGCAAGGAGCTGAAGGGGTCTGCAACCCTATAGGTGGAACAACAATATGAACTAACCAGTACCCCCAGAGCTCTTATCTCCAGCTCTCATATGTAGCAGAAGATGGCCTAGTCGGCCATCACTGGGAAGAGAGGCCCCTTGGTATTGCAAACTTTATATGCCCCAGTACAGGGGAATGCCAGGGCCAAGAAGTTGGAGTGGGTGGGTAGGGGAGCAGGGTGGAGGGAGTGTATAGGGAACTTTCGGGATAGCATTTGAAATGTATATAAAGAAAATATCTAATAATAATAAAAAAGAATCCCTTATCTAGGAGTCTAGAGACTTTCCTTCGTTTAGGCCAGCCAATCAACCTGTGAGGGACTATTACCTCATGGGTAAGATCAAGAAGCATCTTTGGGTTACCTGCTTCAGGACTTATAAGTCACTTAGTCATCTTTTACACCAGATGAGGTATCTGAAGGCTCTCAGAGAGTAGGGAAGTGGTAGCTTGTGTTATGCCCATGTGCCTGTATGATGTTAAGGTTATTTAAATAAAAAGGTAAGTAGATTCAGATTATTTAGATTACAGATGTTCATTCTGAGGCTGAAAAATACAAGAGTCCAATTTTAGGACTCTTTTTGATTAGATTTGAAATCACACTTCTTCATACACAGGGCAGCTGAGTTCTAGAAGATTCAGGGGCTTGGAAAAAACTTAATGCACAAACCAAATCCTGATAAGACTGTCCAATCCTCTCAGCCCTTTACTGAATATCACTGGGGTGATATGGTATCCCTTTCTTGTGCCCATATGAAGCCTTGTTCCCCAGAAGGGCTCACAGAATTTCAGTTTAGATGAAAATTAAGTGACTATTGAGTCTTTTGATATTTTCCCATAGGGAATTTGGACTCTGGCAGCAGTGAATAAAGACTGTTCTAATGTTCACAGGGTGCATGAGAAGCTTGTACTGCATCTCTCCCCAGTGAGTCCACAGTTTTCCACTGCTTTCATCATTGTTCCCCCCTCTATGTGTGGAACAGCAATAGCAAATGACAAAACCCACCCTGTTGTCTACCCAAGCATCATCTCGAGCAGTGTATGCTGTGGTCTTCCCTGCTGTCAGGAGGAGAACTTAGTGTCTTACTTGCTTACCATGGTTTTATTAGGGTTTAAGGTTGTGAGGCTAAAGCATTGAGTGAATTCAGTTTCTAATCTGATAAATTTGTGTTACAGAATTAGTGTTTTCGATCCTTCTGTGAATTGGCCAGGAAATACTTGGATTCATGGGTAGGACTTTATCCTTCATACCCTTTCAAGAAGTTTCTTTTACAGTTTATAGTATTGCTTGTAGAGTGCCAATGTTGATAGAACCTTTTCTGCATTCATTTCTCTTTTTATAAAATGGGTACCTTCATTTTTTTATGTAGTGTTTTGCCTGCATACATGTGTTTGCCATGTGTAGGGTATGTCCTCTTGGAGGTCAGAAGAGGGCATCAGATCCCCTGGCAGAAACCACAGGCAGCTATGAGCTACTGTGTGAGTTCTAGGAATCAGACTCCAGTTTTTGGCAAGAGAAGTCAGTGCTGTTAACTGCTGAGCAATTTCTCCACCCCCAATTTCATTTTTTCTTAATGGCACATGCCAGGAAATAGAAATTTTGCTAAAAGAATTAAGTGGTTTAACATCAGTCCATTGTCCTTGTTCATCTTTTAAAATTGTTAGTAGGATCCAAATAATTCTATTATGTGGTATCAGTCATGTGAAATTGGACCCTTATTCTAAAGCACTCCAAAAAGATACTATATATAAGGGGGAGTAAATCAGACTGTATTTTGGATGTTTTCAAACCCTGCTACACACAGTCTTTGTTAATGTAATAATTTGGTTCTGCTTCAAATGATTTCTTCTACTTTGTATAATCACAGCACTGGACAAAGGCTCAATATCAATCAGTCTGTTTTTCTACTCCAGGGTGGCTGTGTTTCATAATCAATAGGTATATGTGCTCTCAGAATGAAAGGTGTAGGACAAATGTAATATTACCATTTTTTTCAAAACTCCAAGGCCTACATTTAGAAATTACAAAACCAAAGCTAAACATGGCTAGGAGATCCACATCCATCCTTCTTATAGCCCAAGGTGCTTAGTCATTTAGGGCAAATCTCTTGAAGGCCTCACATCCTCTGGTGGACCTTTGGAGCCTCTAAAACTACATAGGCATGAAACAGGAGCCCCCCCCTCCCAACCCAATCATCAATGGAGAGTCTAAATGAAGAGGTACAAATGGCTCTTTCAAGAATTTGTCAAAGCAAAATCCACATTAGAAAAGATTTACTGGTTTCCTCCTATCAATAGAAGAATCTCTCTTGATATTTCTAAGCCTTTATCTTCCCTTCAAAGAGCTCACTGTCCTCGGCTTAGCTTTGCAAGGTGCATCGTTGAGGGGAAGATTATCTTCATAGGAAATGGAGATTTAGCAAGATATACTTCTGGGACAGCATGCCTTAGCAAAATAGATATTTTCCCAACTCAAAGTAAAAATTCAGCATTAAAAATAAACAATGTGCATACAAGTGATTCCCGAGAGAATGTTGGGTGCAAAGTATTCTTCTCAGAGAGATTTGTTCTGTCCTGTTTGGATTCAGGACTTTACTAGGAGAATAAGTCTTTCTCCCTAATGTTGTTACCTTTAAATATTCAGTATTGATTTCTGACTATTCTTTCTCACAAGTTCAAGGTTATGTACTCTCTTACTACTTTATATGGTGTCTGTACTTGCAAAGAAATGTGTGATCTGTTTTCCAGGGACTGCTGTAATCATCCTTCAAATAATGTCTGTATAATGAGTCTGGGAATTGTAACCCAAGGCCAAATCTCTCACCATCAGTGGCTGGTGTCTGGGTAAACCATATCAACAGAGAGATGGCAACAGTCTATGCTTAAAACATGTGCATTATTTATAAGCATATTAAACTAAATTTGGCTTGTACATATTTAAAGATCCTGTCTATAACTTTTCTCATGAGGAAGCAATGCAGGAATGGAGACACCTTAAGATGAGGGTAACATAACTTGTAGATAACTTTTTTTCCTATTTTATCTTAGCATTTTGTTGTTTTCTTCTTTATTAGGTAGCATAAAGGTGAACTGGATTTGAATTCTTCCCCTAGCCTTAAATTTAGATGTTTCTCCTTTTTTCCCTTTTAGGACAGTTGCCCTCTACTCTGCATGCTGAAGGATATGTTAAAAGAATTCCAGAGAAAGGCACATCTACATATTTTGTTGTATCTGGCACTTCAAAGTTAGTACTTATTATTTGTCTATTTTGTTTGAAAGCTTAGTGGCAATTTTATTGAGCAAAGCAGCTACTGGGGAGGATACCACATTTACTTCCTGGTACAAGATCACAAAATTATGTCTAAATAGAACCATTCTGTATGACACTGTGGTTGGATCCATGCAGACCTTTATAATACGAAGAGTGAAATCTTAAAGTATACAAACATAAAAATGAATTATGTATAGTTTTAGAGTATTACTGGATGGAATACAGAATATTATAAAAGAGTCTAACTTCATTACAGTGTATGAAGCTATATCTCGGAAGGTGACAGGGATCTATTGATTTAAGTAACCATGGAAATGCCTGAAATCTGTAAAAATACAAGCAAATTGAAGTATGTGAAGCAAAAAGTAAATGTTTTCATTGATAAATATTTTTCTACAAAGGAATAGTTATGAATGCTAAAGTCATTATGAGTGTGCACTAGGATTAAGCAACTAAGTGGTGGAAACATGTCTCAATATAGAAGTGAGAAGCTACAGGTGAACAAGTTAGGAGACTAGAGTAATATATGTGTAGACAGAAGAGGTTGTAAATATCAGTATGGACTCACATAGCTTTGGATGACCATATAGAGAAGTATTTATAGTTATATGTATATGAATGAGCTAGTATAATCACATACACATTACTTGCATGGCTTTGAGATTCTCTGATGTGACATTACTTGAGAGGTAATTATACCATAAAGGTGGGGGACTATGATGGGATTAGTGCCCCTGTAAGAACACATGGAAAGCTTGATTCCTCTCTCTTTACCTCCCACACAGTTGTCCACAAGCCATGGAGTGGGCACTCACAAGAACACACCCTCATCTCAGACTTGCAGCCACTATGGTTATGAGAAATAAATGTTTGTTATTTAACCCACTCAAAGGATGATATTTTTTTATAGCAGTCTGAGGCCAATAGGACATTGTGCCAGTTGAAAGAGTCTACTGTGTGATAACTCAGTAGCCATGATCTTAGAGCTTAGGACTTGGTTTCTAAAGGTATTTCCCAATAAACAAGCCAGAGGTCCTGAGGTAAATAGCTGCTTCTAGGACTGGAAGAGGGATTGTATAGGATGGACCTGGATCAATTTGTAGCACCAGAAAGCAAGTACACAACCCCAGTAGATTAAAAGAATATAAGAACTAATTAGTAACGTTCCCAGTAGCCAAGGCTGTTACACTTTGAACAAAGAAATGAATTAGTATTGGATTATAAGCTAAAATATAAAAGGATTTAAATGGACACAGCCATACAAGAGAATGACTGAATGAAGAAACAAATGGAGGGGGGATAGGAAAAAGGTTGTCATGTGAAATAACTCCTAGAGATTTATAGATATGTTCCCTCCAAGAGGCTGAGCAACTGCTTCTTCTGTTTCTTGAGTGTGAGCTCCATGATTTAATATGTTTCCAAAGCAAAGGTTTAGAGAGTGTGCATTCAACAGTGCAGAAACCTGACAAACACTATCTCAGGCAGGTGGTCAAGGTGAACATCACAGTGAGAATGTATTGATAATCTATAATCCTTTATATGTGTGATGAGAATTGCATTTCAGCATTCCATTATTCTTGTAAGCACATAAACACTAGTTAAAGACATTCTGCAAAAATTCCATCTTAAAGAGTCAAGAGTACCAAACCCATGAAAGACTTCAGAAAGCTTCATTGTCTCTAGTGATAAAATGCAGTGTGGTATCATAGATGAGACCCCCAAACAGAACAAAGGAATTAGGGAGAAACTAAGTAAATTTGACTTTAGGATGATGATAGCTTATAAAGTGTCTATAGTGATTTGTTAAATTTGACAAATAGGGCATGATGATATAAACTCATAGTTACAACCAGAAACTGAATGTACTACACACAGGATCTGTCTGTACTATCTTTACCATTTCCCCACCAATATAATAATACTTCAAAGTTAATAGTGTGATTTTTAAAAGGAAATAGTATCTTCATGGCTTGCAGACTTAACGAATAACCAGAGAAACAAGTCTAAATCACAATGAAATACCCTCCACCCCAGTTAGAATGACTATTATTAAAAGGACTGAAACTAACAAAAGAAGCCTAGGGGGTAGACAGCAGGGAGCTCTTATACACTGATGGGATTATAGGTCTTTTGACATGATTATTTCCCAGCACTTGTTGAGGATGGAGTGATAAGAGTATGAAAATATTTTGAATAGAGTGTGGTATTAGTACAATGTTTTACTATTATTTGCTGTAATGGCATTTCCTCCAAAAGTATATGGCAATATTTTTACTTGTTCAACACAAGCATAACATCTTTCTACCTCCTGATGTGCTCTCTGCTAGGCATTCTTCTTATCTTGAGATAAATGGACTCATGCTCCCAGAAATAAGACTCAGGTATTTTTACAAATACCTTGGCCATATAGCTAGGCTCTTCTCTGACTAAAATTATAACCTAAGATAACCTATTTATTTTAACTCACATTCTGCCACATTTCTGGTTACCTATACTCAGGTACTATGCATCTGTCTTGCTATATCTTCACGACAAATTACCATGCCTAGCTCTATCCCAGAATTATCTCTCCTCCTGGATATTCTACCTATTTCCTGCCTAAGCCATTGGCCAGATGCTTTTTTTAATCAACAGGTATGCATCCATACAGTACTCAAGATATTCTCTCTGCATTAAATTATGGTGGACTGTGAATGAACGAGGTTGTTAAAGCCAGTTGTCCAGTGACTCTGAGGTTAGAATTACAGGGAAAAAAAAAAGAGCAGGGCATCTGTCTTAGCTAGAGTTTGTATTCCTGCAGAAAGCATCATGACCAAGAAGCAAGCTGGGGAGGAAAGGTTTATTCAGTTTACACTCTCACATTGCTGTTTATCACCAAAGGAAGTCAGGACAGGAACTCACACAGGGCAGGAACTTAGAGGCAGAACCTGATGCAGAGGCCATGGAGGGGTGCTGCTTACTGGCTTGCTTCCCCTATCTTGCTCAGCTTGCTCTTTTATAGAATCCAGGACTACCAGTCCAGGGATGGCACTCCCTCAATGGGCCCTTCCACCCTTGATCACTAATTGAGAAAATGCCTTACAGCTGGATCTCATGTAGGCATTTCTTTAAGGGAGGCTACTTGCTCTGTGATAACTCAAGCTTGTGTCAAGTTGACACAGAAAGCCACTCAGTACAGCATCACTAAATATTGTGAAAAGGAAATGAAGGCAGAAGACTCATCATTGGAGTCATGTTAGTTAGACATGCTGTTTCTGTGCCAACTCAGATCTTTTTAGTGAAGATTTCCTCTGGCTAAACATTTGGTCACAGGAGCTAATAAACTTGTCACTTATTTCACTACTTGCTGTTTACTACTGCATTACCTTGTTAAGATACTTAACAGTTTGAAACTCCATTTAACAATCTCTTTGAAATAATACTCATATTTACATAGTGAGCTTTAAACAATAATAAAGTGTGCTAATGCATGTGAAAATATTCAAGGAGCTCTCTGGTATTAAACAAGTTAGTTCTCTATGCCACTCAGGAAAAGTCCTGAATGGGTTGTATATAGTTGAATGGGTGTTTCTCACTCAGGAAAGTTTTGAATGAGTTGTATGTAGTTGACTGCGTGTTTCTTTTTTCATAGAAGGCAAGACTATCTTTTTCTGGATATAGGTCCTTGACTTGTGCTTATTTTGTTTCCTATGTGGTTTCTTGTGACTTCAGGCACTTCCTTAACTGTCAATGTAAGAGCTGCTTTTCACTTAAAGGTGACATAGAACTAATTAGCTAGTGGAATTAGGAAGCCAGGTTTTACATTAATGTAAATAATACAGTACATAGATGAAGTACTTTACTGAGAGGATCCCATGCACCACAGGTACACAGTGTTTTTTTTTTTTTTTAATTAGATATTTCTTTATTTACATTTCAAATGTTATTCCCTTTTCTGGTTTCCCCTTCTAAAACCCCCATCACCTCCCCCTTCCCCTTGCTCACCAACCCACCCACTTCTGCTTCCTGGTCCTGGCATTCCCCTACACTAGGGCATTGAGCCTTCACTGGACCAAGGGCCTCTCCTCTCATTGATGACTGACTAGGCCATCTTCTGCTACATATGTGGCTGGAGCCATGGGTCCCTCCATCTGTACTCTTCGGTTGGTGATTTAGTCTCTGATAGTTCTGGGGATACTGGTTACTTCATATTGTTGTACTTCCTATGGGTCTGCAAACCCCTTCAGCACCTTGGGTCTTTTCTCTAACTCCTCTACTAGGGACCCTGTGCTCAGTCCAGTGGTTGGCTGAGAGCATCCACCTCGATACACAGTGTTTTATGAGCAAAGGCATACATAAAAAAGTAAGATGGTATTTTATCTATTTGTCTTTATAAACATGAAATGACCTTGATTTTCAGAGACTGATTCAAGAAATGTTGGGTGGTCCACTTATTACAAGTTTTATGAATGCTATTATAAGAACCTAGTATTAATCATAAACAATGCATCATATATGCATCCATATGACATTTGGATGAATTTTACAGAAAAATTTGTACCCATTATTTATCTCTTTATGTGTGTTTTAATGAGAAATCCCTGTGAGTTATAGTCCCTAAAGCTGAATAGACTTGTAATTTCCCCTTTGCAACTCTAAGTTAAAAGTATTACAATAGCAAATACCTTTCCTTTTATCTTCTACTGCCCCTTCTACCAAGGCAAATTCTTGGGATCCCAATGGTATGAGATTGCAAAATGAATGTTTGTTTCCCATTTTACTCTAAGAATTGTATAGAGATTATTAGTACGTGAGTTCTGGCTCTTAAGAATAATACATAAGAAATTGGGATATTCTGTCACACAGTAATTTGGAGTGGTTAGAAAATGAAATCTTGATTATTTACTATGAAAACTGATAAAAGGGGATTCACAAATGTCCTGCTTTTTTCATACCCTGTGAAAGGTATTCTAACCCTTAGAGCCACCCACACAGACTCATCTGTTCTTAGTGCTATGTAAGTTTTTATTAATTAATTAAACAGCAGAAATGCAGGGCTGTACTTAAATTTCATGAAAAAATTAATTTCACTGTTGACTTATGTGGAGCTACTAAACGCAGGACCTTACATATCCATCAAAGGGAAAATTAAAGAAGTTACATTGTCACAAATGGTTACTAAGTTTCAGTCACTTTGGACTCATCATCTCATTTGTCCTCAGTGACCACCTTTGCCTCATGAAACTAGCATCTCTATTCATTGGTGGGACAACTGAGGCTTAGCTCTGACAACAAAACGTGAATAATTACAGTTACACCACAAAGTCCAGATTTTTTTCCCCACAATGCAGTCAATTCTGTAACTTACTAAAGAGTCTTCATAATGTGCAATTTTCTATAACTATTCTAAATGCCTCAGTGCCCAAGTAGAGCATATGAAGAAGGAAAGAAATAGCAAAGCCAAATTCCCTTCAGAGGAGACATTCAAATCCACGTGGCATGTGCTATCCTTTGTGAGCATGGCTTCACAGTGCACCCCAGCCCTGTGCAACTCCATTCAGCTCAAGATGTATGGAATGAATTTTATGTTTTAAACAATTAGACTTGACAGAGCTATTGTTTCTTTCTTGTTTAATATCCCTCAGCTCTGGAGCCAAGCCAGAGTCTGTACTCTCTAAATTTAATTCTTATTCCTTCTACATATCACTTATTTGTCAGAAGAGCAACTTAATAGCATTTGTTGCTCCAGCTCAAGAGTTTCTGGGTTATGTCATTTCCCAGATGACCTGCTTAGCTCAGAGGGAATATAATTTTTGTCTAACTGTCGGGGGTGGGGGGGGGCGCTTCTATCATTGGAGATCGTCTTTCCAGTTCCTGGGGTGTTCTGTAAATGTCATGGGATGACATAATTTATAGATGTTGTTTCTTACAAAGGGGTAAGGCTGTTATAAATAGGAAATGAGTCCAGAATAAGGATAGTATAGAGTATTTAATACTGGCTATTGGTTTGTAACTTGTAAGTCTGGAAAGTCTAAAGCTCCAAGGGAGATGGAAAGGAATATGGAGGAGAAAATATGTCTCTATATTGTATCATTTCAATTTACTCTAATCCAAAACAAACTGGTCCTCGTTTCTGTGATCAAGTAAAATTGGACTAGTAAGGTACATAACCTTGAGAAAGTCACATCACTTTCCAAGGCCTCAGTTTCCTCATGTGCTAATAGCTGCTCTTTCCTCATTATTCTTGTTTGCCGATGTTCATTATGAGAAGGCAATATATTTCATTTGAAAGATACTTGCTTCAAAATCTCAGAGCACATTACAGTCTTGGCTCTGTGACTATTTAGCTCTTGGGATGAATAACTGATTCAGCTATTCTGGGTCCCATCTGAGTCATTGAAACGAATTTTGAGGGTTCTCTTGTTAATTTATATTCCATGAAACTGAATACAATCTCCTTTGTCATATTCATATCTTGCACAGAGAAGCAATCAAGACACACATTTTGTTGAGTTTAATTGTCTTTTTTTACTCAAGTGGTATACTGCTATGGTTTGTAAACTGTTACTACATACATATGCAATGGATTTCTATGGCAGAAGAAAGATATGAGACCAGAAGGAGAGTGATTATAAAATTCTTTTTTTCTGCAACATGAATATCTTTTTGAGTGTCTTAGAGAAGTTTCTGGCAAGATTTCAACTGGTGTGTGATTTATGTTTGTCAACTTGCAGCAAAGAAAAATTTCATTAAGCTAACATTTGTTGAGATCTGTTGTAAGCATATATTACTGTTTGCTAAATATTTTGGTTTCCTTTTCCATGGTGCCTTCTCTATATGAGAAATCCTCACTTGATTAGCATTAAGCTTTACCATGTGACTTACCCTAGCTGGTAAAGTATGAAGAGAAATAAGATGGATCATTTCCAAATGGAAAAAAAATTACAAGAGACAGTTGTTTGTTACTTTGTTTTCTTTCTCTCTAGTATAAATCCAGTAATGTTTCCAGGGGTTGATGGGGGTAGGGTGAGTGTCATATTGGCATGAAACATATCAAGCTATTTTGGGGAAAGCATGTGTGTAGTATGAATGAGGGCTTACCTTTTGTCATTACAATATGACTATTTCATTTTTTTTACTGCATTGTCGTCTCGTCTACTCTATACTATGCTTACAACTGAAAAGATTCAAAAGATCTTGAATTGGAAACCAAGTCAAACAAACCCTGGGTCCTTTGGATTGTCTTAACTATAATAATGTTCAGCCTATATTGTAGTATGTGATATACACCACACATGCATATATTGAGGGGGGGCAACCAATTTGTGATTAGCACAAGCCCTTTTAAAAATATGCATTTAAGTTGATAGTTCATAAATTCACAGAAGTTAAGGTGGTTAAGAGGCAGGAGGAAGGAGCTCATATTGTATACAGCCAACTCTAGTCCAGAAGGAGGTAGGACAGGTCAAGGGAACATTGGATAATATGTTACTAAGTATGGCTGTAAGAGGGGACTGGCAAGGAGTGTGGCCAGGGTAATGTCAACAGTACCATCAGCATATACTAGCTCGGTGCCAAGTGCTTTATATGTATTTTCATCATGATTATTATTATCATTATTTTAATTGAGCCATAGAGGGGTTTAATAACTTGCCTGTTGCCACACAGCAGGAATGCAATTTTATCTGAAGGCCACTGAACAGTGTGACACATGGAGGGAAGCCTTGTGACCAGACTTCCACTTCAGAAAGATCACCCTGACTCTGATCCCCACTTCACGATCGAGCCCTGGTTTGTGGATGTATAGTCAGCTCAGTTACCTGACTCCACTAAGCAAGGCAACAGAAGGCAGGACGAGAGCTGGAGCGCAATAGGGGAGTGATACGTTTTGAAGGACTTGGAATGGAGGATACGAGGAAATTAAGATTGTGGGCCTCAAGATTATTATGTTTGGTAGTAGTTTTAATAATAATGTAAGCATAATAAAATGATCCCCAAATGAACTCTTATGTCTAATTCAAACAAACAATATGCTATTGCATCATTATTTTGAGGATTTCAATTTGCTTTTGACTCTAATATAGATAATATACTGGGTAAATTAGAGACAAAGCCAAAGATCTTTGAAGCAGATCCAGCTGCTGGTCTCTGCATCCTTTTCTTTTTTGTTTACCGAGGCTAAATAACAGCGATTGTGATTTGTGTTTTTCTTCATCATAAAGAGGATCACCTATTGACCAAGAGGGGAAAGAGCACTTCATAAATGACAATGACATTTCTGACAATTGTTTGTCTTCTGTCCATCAGAGGTCTCTGGAGACTGAGACCTGACTGGAAAGGTCCCCAAGTCAACATGGCAGAGACTCTGATTAATATGGATGCTATTCAGGCTTCAGTGGGACCTCTTCTTTCAACAGAATTCAGAGGGAAGCTGAAGGTATTGTTGATATTTATAGTTTCCTTCCCACAGTCTCCTTTCGATGCTATCCCCAGAGTGCCTGATACCTGAGCTTTTGCTCCTGCCCTTCCAACTTCTCCTCTGTCATCTTTCTTCATTTCCTTCTTTGCTTATACCCTTGGTTAGCTCCCCTTCTTCTTTTTAAACAGCCCGTGGCTGCAGAAAATTACATGTTAGAAACCAGCTGACTGCCAATATGCATAAGAAGATTTATTGCAACAGGGAAAGGAAGTTATGAGACAGAGTGTATATTAATCTTTCTTTTTGTTTTGGTCTATAAAGACCCAGGTTTGGGTTCTTGGGGACTTTTATTTATATGCTTTAAAGAAAAGCAGTTAGGTTAGAAAAGGAGATATGGGGGATGATAGATCAAGATTTATGGCTCACACATCCATGAGTACAGGTTTGCTTGGCCATTAAAACTTTGCCCTAAGACACAGACAAGGTTCCATTCTTTGAGGTGCTACTGCATCTTTTGAGTATCACTAAATTCTTAAAGGTAACATTGCACCCTTTGAGGTACCACAGCATGTTTTCAAGTACCAGTGCATCCTTTGAAGTACTACTTACAGGGCAGCTTGGCAGAGATTTTCAATGCTGTTCTTCTCAAACAAGCTGCCCAAACACAGAAATTATCAGTAAAGACTAGAGCAGGTTTAGGGATAGTACCCTGAATTTTCCTGAAATAACCAGTAATGAGTTGCTGGCTTAGATAGCTCTTTTTATAGATCTTGCAGCAGCTGGATCAAAATCTAATGAAGATGTTTGCGTCTGACAATGGCAGGCCTGCACACTTCTATCCTGCTTCTTGAGTGCACAAATGCATTTCATTTGGGAACATGAAAGGCATATTTAGCGACAACTGATGGTTCTTTGTTTTTTAATTCCCAATAATGTCTTCAGTAAGTGCTTTTGTTAACATTTTTGCATTATACAATAGGTGACACAGGAAGATAATTGGTGTGCTGAAAGCAATTAAAGAGTTTATATCCAACTTGTTCTGCCTATTAAATGGATCCATTCGGCATGGAAGCACATTAGCATCTTTACAGTGGAACGGATTGTGGAAATAGGTTATTCACGGGGCTTGTGCATCTTGCTCCTGCTGCAATAAGACATATCTTCAAGATTGTAGAAAAAAGGAATGAGCCATTTTTCTCCCCTTGGAACTGTAAACAGAAGTAAAACTATTAATAGATGCTGTAGCTAATCCCAAGAAGCTGCGACTGAGAGATTAAATAATGTCGCAAAGAGAGGAAGCTGGAATGAAAGGAGGGGAGGGAGAGTGGAGGGAGAAGGGAGGGAGGCAGTTCCCTGATCACAGAGCTGAGTTAGACAAGGACAAGCTGAAGGACTCGGGCTGATCATAGGATCTAATTGCTATAAGGGGAGATTCCTGCTCTTTGCAGAGTCTATATCACTTTGTTTCCCAAGTACCGGTTTTAATAGGAAATTTTGTGTTTTATTTTCACAGTAGTAATCAAGATTACTTTAAACAGAGGTTGAATGCCATGGAGATGCAGCTAGGCCTGGGGGACAAATCTGTGAACTGAAAACTCTATTTACTGATAAAAGAAATAGCGAAGGAGGAATCCTTTGTGTATGTGTACAATATAAGAGCAGAGCCCGAGTTTTTACTGCCAAATATAAGGAATTATAACTAAAAGGGTTGGTATATAATTAAATCTTGTAACTTGCATACTGGAAGTGATTAGATGGCCCTATGTTTTATTACTATTAATGCCCTCTGTCTTAGTTTAATCCTCTGCTCTATGCTGGCTTTGAAGCATTGTGATTCCACAGGTTTGGTCAGGGTCATCCCATCTCTTCAGATCTTAGTAGGAGATGTAAGGTTTGTGTTATTGGTACTATTCAATGCTGTTCAAAGTGTGGTACATGGTTACTACCATAATTCTCTAGATACCTGGAAACACAAATTTTCTGGCTTTATCCCAAGCCACATGAAGCTGAATCTCTAAGGCTGGGGCTTAGTAAAACATTTTAATGCATAGTTGGACTACAGGCAAATTTTATGCTCACTAAAGTTGTAGAAATAATGTTTTTAGAGTTGAGAAATTTGGGCTCAGGGTGTTTGAGTCCTGTGTGGAAATCACACCCACATAGAAACAGAACAGAGTCAGCTTTACAATATTTTAAACCATGTTCCAAACTTGTGTTTTCTTAGGATCATTGATATATCATATTCTTTGTAGGGACTAGAGCTTATGAAGCGTCTGAAAATGGTCTCTTGTTAGTGCATGTGATTGAAACTGCTTAGAATTCATGAGGGTGGAGGTTAAGCTGTTTTTCTTTTGCTCTGATTGGGTGCTTACTAGCATGGTTGAGTTGTACTGGGCCTCTTTTTGGTGTGTAAAGAGACAAGTAAAACACACATTGAGCAACATGTGTTCCAGAAGAAGAAGGCGGGGAGGGGGGGTATGGCATCTATTTCATGTGTAGAAGAAGTGGAGAGGACTGAATGTCAATTCTCTTTTAACATCCTTATCTTCGACTGAGTTCTCAGGGAAGGAAGGGATCATGGTGTGTTACAAAAGTAAATCTCATTTATTTATGTTGGCAGTGAAATCAGTAGTGAATTAACCTAACTCAAGGTATTCACTGTGTGCATGAAAATGTAAATCAGCACCTGAGGAAATAGGCTTATTGCTCTCTAGCCCTATTGACTGTCATTCTGTATCCTTGAATAAGCATTAGCTCAGACCTTTGGTATTCAGTCGGCATTGAGCACTTAGAGTGGGATGCTCATTAGTATATAATTGCTTTTACTGGCATTATTTAGCTTTCATTTCACTTTTCTCACCTTCTCCTTTTGACAGTGTAAGGAAGTTGTGACCTAGAGCTTGACATATGGTACTCACTCAGTCAAGGCTGATATTCATACCAAAATTAATACTAGCATGGTATACTTGAAATGTTGACTGAAGGATTTCAAGGAAGAAGTATGTGTGAGGGAGAACCTTTGGTACCTTACAAGTAGAGGTTTTCAACTTTGAGTCTGTTATTTGCTACTTTGTATGCAGTTGGACTCATGCTTAGCTTTTCTAAATTTAAGTTTACTTTTGGAAAATAGGGAGAGTGCTTTATAGCTCATAGAGTTGTTGTATGGATTAACATGAAATTGCCATACATTAAGTTTATGCATGATCACCTGGATTTATACCTATTGTCTTGATATGATTATTTGTACAATTCTCTTTTACTCTGAGTTAGTCCTAATTATAATGATAAATTATAATTACAAATAAGTCATAAATTATATAATCTCAGTAGATTTTTCTCCATAGAAGATGAAAGCCTAAATGTTCAGGGCTATGCTTTATTTGCTACAGTTTCTGAAAAGCCTGTACCCTCTGTGTTGTTGGCATTAGCAACCTTATTAATTAGTAATGGCAAGATCCCAGGGCAAAACTTTTAGTTACATTTGAAGAATCAAGTGTTACGTCATTTGAGGGTGGTAAGGCTGGACCACTGGTATATGTTTTAGGGAGTTCCAAAGAAAATACTCAACACAGCAAGGTTGCAGTACATTTGCTGAATGCCCACTTGGTGCCAGGTGCTCTATGTTGCAAGGACCAAAGGGACATTCTTAGCCACAACTTACAATGGGGTGCCTTGGACTCAAATCAAGAAGAATTTTTAAGAGCATACATATGACCAGATGATATTCCAAAAGTCAAAGTTGTATTTTTTTCCTTTCTCTTTGTTGTAGGTGAATGCTTCCCTACAGCAGTGCTTATGTGACTTTTGTGATGAAGAGTTTTAAAAGCACATGACATGAATAAATCAATCCGTTCAATATCATTCTCAGCTTCCTATCTTGGACAGGTCTCAGAGTAGAAGTATTTTGTTTTAAGGAAGGAGGATATTTATAAAACCAACTGGACACTTCTTAGATTTTAATGTTTTTCACTTGCCTGTCCATCACAGATGTATCTTTTTATAGTTCACTGAACAACCCTTATATTAATTGTTGTTATACTGAAGTTTCTGTCAAATATCACAAAACGAGGATTATTAAGTAACAGAAGGATTTATTTTGGGCCTGGTATAGATGGGAGAAATGGAAAGAAAAAAGGATTTTCAGATGAGACTCCTTTCAGCTCAGAGAGAGGGGGATATTTGTAAGGGAACTTGTTTTTCCCTTTCTTCAACAACTTTTAGTTAATTCTGACCTGCATTAGGTAGATAAAGATAAATGTGAATTTTGAATTATATTTAATCTTCATTAAAACAATTATCTCTCTTAATGAAGAATTTGCTGGGTTGTGGTTGTGCAATGGAGTATAAAATCCTAAGTGAATAAAATCAATTTCATTTTAGGCTAGCTTTTCTGTCCATTAATAAAACAAGGCACAGAAAATACATTTGCTGTGCGTCATACAGACTGCTCACGGCTCACAGAAAGCCAATAACACTTACAACAGCAGGACAGTTGGCTCTCCATTGCTCACCCTTCATTTTTCAAACTAAAGGGAAACTTTCACCCTAAGGAAATTATAGAAGTTTTCATACTGGGATTGTCTTATGAGGCCCCACAGTGAGACAACTGTGGGTAATGTCTCATTCCCAATCAACTGTCTGATAGAATAGTGTTTGTGTTGTGAAATGTATTTCATCCAACTTCTCTGCTTTATTAATCACACAAGTCTGAATTAGATTCTGGCATGCTCATGTTTTCTAAAGAATGAAATTTCCTTATTTATTTCCATGCTGTTACAATGGAAGGAAA
Source organism: Mus caroli (assembly GCF_978045245.1). NCBI lineage: Eukaryota > Metazoa > Chordata > Mammalia > Rodentia > Muridae > Mus > Mus caroli. The sequence goes on from NW_028227261.1 coordinate 61,449,507, forward strand.
TAGACTGGGTCTAAATAGCAGTGTACTGTAGTGTGAAGTGATTAAGTGATTGTGCGTGCCCTTCAGGAGGAGGATAATGGGAAATTGGTGCCAGCCAGTCCTCATTGCTACTGGTGGAAAAGAATAGAGCATGTCAAAAAGGATAAAAACTCAGTTATATTTTAGTGCAGACTCAGGAATTTTTTTATTTCAAATAAACCTTAAGATTTATTTCATGAACTTGGTGTTAACTATAAATGACCCCAACTCAACAATAAAGAGATGCCCACTATTTCAATGGATTAAATAACAACATTCATGTATCTGTTTTCTCCAAGAAACACACCTCATTTACAAAGACACCAGAGGATGAAAGAATGGAAGTCAGCCTCTCCAGAGAACAGAAGCTGAAACTATGATGGCATAGTTATACCTGAGAGAGTAGACTTCAGACTAGAGAAGATCAGAAAGAAGGCCCCTAGGTCTTAATAAAGGGAGTAATTCATTAATGTAATAACTATAAGTGTATATGCATCAAGTATTGAGGCTACCAATTTCATAAAATAAGTATTAATAGGAATAAAAAAATCTTAAAAATTCTTTTACATAATGGGGGGGGTGACTTCAGTAACATACACATATTTACATAAATTATTCAAACTAAAAACTTGAGAATTAAATTATATAACAGAATAAATAGATTTATAAGATTCATGCAGAATATTCTGTCCAGCAAATGAAACATATACAACATCAGCCCCTGGAATATCTCTGAAATAGATCACATTTTAGACCACAAAATAAATCTTAACAAATACCCAGAAATTGAAACAAAATTTTTGATCATATCAGGTCACAGAATTAAACCAGGAATCAATAGCAAGATAAGCAAAGAGCTTGGAGAATGAATGATGCTCTCTTCAATGAGCAGTGGTCTTTGAAGGAATGGGGGACGTGTTAAAATTCCTGTAATTAAATGCAAATGATAAGTAGCCCAATGGGCTGAAAGACAACCTTTGTATGGAAAAGTAAAGGATCAATGATAAGCTTGTTTCTCTTCCTCATCAGAACTTTAATATAGCAAAACCAAACCACCCCTAAACCAGAATGGCCTTGTACCTCATCCCTAATAAGGGTAGCTATAATGCCTCATAGTAGGTAGTGCCAAAATTCAGTCTATGCATACACACTGTGTGTATTGAGACAAGAAGTCATATGCTACTTGTTATTAAATTGCATTGTACATTTTATGAGCTAGGCTTTGTGCCAAGTGCTTGCATTATTAAATAATAACTGTTTTTAGACATTCTTACTCTTTTCATCTTGTTTGTGAGGAAACTAAGGCACAGGGCAACTGAACAACCTATATAAGCTATCTACCTGGAAGAACTATGCCATCTTATTCTTGAGACCACACAGTTGACTGCTACACATACTTTGTTCCCTTATTTGAGTGTGACCAGGTTAATATCAATAGACCCATCAATACTTTAGTATTTTCTCCATAAAACGAGGTAAGGTAATGCTTAGTAAGTTCCTACTCATGTGCAGGTTAGCCATGATGTCATTTGTTGGGCACTGGGTATAAGGGAAAGAAGGAATGGGAGAAAACCCTTGTCTAGCTAGAGTTCTAGTGCTCTGGGCAGGTGGATGCGGGAGGACTGCTGCATGCTTTCCACATGGCCCTGGGTGGGTGTCTGGCTGTGGGAAAGTCATTAGACCCCCAGCTCGGTGGGGGATGGAGGTACAAGGTTCTCAGTCTCAGGGATCCCAGACACTCCTGGACACTGTGGAAGAGCTGAGAACAAATGGGGGCCCCCGGGGCAGCTCAGTCAGCCCTGGGCGGAAGGGGGGGGGGGCGCTTGTTGGGTGGTTCCTATGCTGGTGAGAGTCCTTGGTCTGATCCGTGGCTGGAGCTCAGGAATGCCTTCCAGTGAGAGGTTAGATGCAGCTTATTAGGGGAAAACCTATCCCATTATTCAAGCATGGCAGGCCTTGATGAACAGAGACAGAATAAGGTTTTAGAGCTTTATTGTAGAAAGGTAGGGAGAAAGAGAAGGGAGAAAGAGGGAGATGGGCCATGGCCAAGTGGAGAGGAGGGGAAGGGAGAGAGAGAGAAGAGGGCTAGAGATGAGAGTAAAAAAGGTGAGAGCTTAAAGAGAGTGAGGAGGGGCCAAGCAGCTCCTTTTATAGTGGGCTGTGCTATCTTGCTGTTGTCAAGTAACTGTGGGGAGGAGCATACCTGGCTATAGTCACTGTGGGGTGGAGTCTAGCCAGAATGCCAGATGCTTGGGACATTGTCTGCATGATTTACAGTCACAGAATTATGGAGTTGAGGGCTCTTTGGTGTTAGGCACCTGTATCTGGGAATGTGGCTCACTGTTCTATCCTTTGTAGAGTTTTCTACTGGGTTGCCAGAACAAGCCTCATTCAGCCAAAATAGGCTGCCTTTCATGGCCCCTCAGTTATTTGCAATGAAGACCATTCCTCTATTCTATGTATGAAGAAACTGGCTCAAGTACACTTTATAGCTGTAAGATCACAAAGAATGTAAGAGATGGACACTGTTTCAGACTTAGTTCTTCCTGTGCAGAAGCAGATGCTGCTCTTATTGCATTGTCATAAGGTTTTGAGGGACACTATTAAGAGGCAAAGGATGTAAAGTATTCCATGTTTCATGGCATGTGATACATTCAGTATGAGTAAAATCTGCTAAGGCTTGTCAAAATGCTTAGAAAAGATTTTTTTTTTTTGGTACCTTGGTCTGATGCTATCAGAGGCAAGAGATCTTATCAAGAGGACATGCATGCAGAATGCTGATCTATTAGTAGCCAATGGTGATGCTACTGCATGCCATGAAATAGGAAAGACATACAAATTGCTTAATTACAGAGCCATGGGTCACTTTGTTCCAGAATTCTTGGCATCCGTGGCTATAAATGGGCTCAGCTGGCAAGCTAGTTTTTGAAATCTGCTTTTACTGTGAGAAAGCAGCATAAAGACATAAAAGATATAGTAACATTATATACTCTCTTACTATGCCAAGTACTGTATAGAAGATATTTGCTGCAAAGTAATTTTTAAAGAAATAAATCACTGCAGACAAATTAGCCTTATTCACTTTATAAGTCATCCTATTGTTCCATCTTTGTCTCTATTCAATATTACTCCCCCCAAAGTTTGAACATTGAATTCAAATCCATAATTTAACATATATACACATACATGGTAATGTTCATTTTTAAATAGTTACACAAATGTATCTCAGTTTCTTCTTTTTGTAGCCAATCTCATGTTAGTGAATTTTTTTAGCTACTAACATTTCAGTAGCTTATTTCTATATTGCACTTCATCCTGGAAATATACATAAATTTATTGACAATTCTATTTGGGTGCACTTAAATAGTTATAATTTATAGTGGGACTTTCTGATTGTTAAATAATGACACATAGACTTATTAATTTTTATTATAGCTTAGGCTTAGCTAGAAAGAATTTCAGTTAGTTCAGTCTAAATTAACCCAACTATTCTGGCCCATGATCAGACACTTGGGTAATTCACTACCACATTCTTTGTGTATCTAGTCATGGATGGAGACTTAGCTTGTCTGTTTCCTGGCTATTGTGAGTAGTACCGTCACAAGCATCATTGTGCATTCATCTTTCTGGAATAATTTCATTTCCTTTGTACATATAGTCATTAATGGGAATTGCTAGATTATATATTAATTCTATGTTTTTTTTTTGATAAAGTTCCACATTGTTTTCCTAAGGGCTATTTTAATCCTTATCCCAACAAAATAATTTCTCTTTTTCCCATATTCTCATCAGTCTTTTTTATTTTGGACAATATCTATTCTGGCAGGTAGAAGATTGTTCTATGTTAACTTGCATTCCCTGATTAGCGATAATCTTCATTTTATATTTATTTTATTTTACACTTTACTTCCTCTTCTAAGAAATATCTATTAAAATCCTTTGCCCATTCAAAAAACTTTGAATTGGGCTTTCTACTTTGAGTGATCTTTTTTACACACTATAATTCCAGTGGTCTTCTTCCTTGTATCATATAAGTCTGTTTTTTAAAATTTTTTATTAGATATCTTCTTCATTTACATTTCAAATGCTATCCCAAAAGTCCCCTATACCCTCCCCCTACTTTGCTCCCCTACCCACTCACTCCCACTTCTTGGCCCTCGAGTTCCCCTGTACTGGTGCATATAAAGTTTGCTAGACCAAGGGGCCTCTCTTCCCAATGATGGCCAACTAGACCACCTTCTGCTACATGTGCAGCTAGAGACACAAGCTGTGGGGGTACTGATTAGTTCATATTGTTGTTCCACCTATAGGGCTGCAGACCCCTTCAGCTCCTTGGGTACTTTCTCTAGCTCCTCCATTGGGGGCCCTGTGTTCCATCCAATAGCTGACTGTGAGCATCCACTTCTGTGTTTGCCAGGCACTGGCAAAGCCTCACAGAAGACAGCTATATCAGGGTCCCTTCAGCAAAATCTTGCTGGCATATGTAATAGTGTCTGTGTTTCTTGGCTGATTATGGGATGGACCCCCGGGTGGGGCAGTCTCTGGAAGGTCCATCCTTTCATCTTAGCTCCAAACTTTGTGTCTGCAACTCCTTCCATGGATATTTTATTCCCTATTTTAGGGAGGAATGAAATATCCATGTGTGGTCTTCCTTCTTGATTTTGTTGTGTTTTGGAAGTTGTATCTTGGGTATTCTAGATTTCTGGGCAAATATCCACTTATCAGTGAGTGCATATCAAGTGACTTCTTTTGTGATTGGGTTAATATCCAATATATACAAAGAGCTCAAGAAGCTGAACTACAGAAATTCAAATAACCCCATTAAAAATGGAGTACAGAGCTAAACAAAGAATTCTTAACTGAGGAATACTGAAGGACTGAGAACTTGAAAAAATGTTCAACATCCTTAATCATCAGGGAAATGCAAATCAAAACAACCCTGAGATTCCACCTCACACCAGTCAGAATGGCTAGGATCAAAAATTCAGGTGACTGCAGATGCTCTCGAGGATGTGGAGAAAGAGGAACACTCCTCCATTGTTGGTGGGATTTCAAGCTTGTACAACCACTCTGGAAGTCAGTCTGGAGGTTCCTCAGAAAACTGGACGTAGTACTACCGGTAGATCCAGCAATACCTCTCTTGGGCATGTACGCAGAAGATGTTCCAACTGGTAATAAGGACACATGCTCCACTATGTTCATAGCAGCTTCATTTATAATAGCCAGAATCTGGAAAGAACCCAGATGTCCCTCAACAGAGGAATGGATACAGAAAATGTGGTACATTTACACAATGGAGTACTACTCAGCTATTATAAACAATGGATTTATGAAATTCTTGTGCAAATGGATGTATCTGGAGGATATCATCCTGAGTGAGGTAACCCAATCACAAAAGTCATATAAGTCTGTCTTACATGTCTATTAAATCTAATAATCTCTGTCTGAGTGGAGTCTTTAGCCCATTTACATTTGATATGAATATTAATATGATTGAATTTAAACTTACCACTTGAATCTTGTTGTGACTCATATTTCATTTCCCTTTTAGTCTTTCTCTGCTTTTTGGATTATTTAGTTAGCAATTTCATGCAATCATTTTTTCTGGCATAACATTTTTCTGGGTAAAGTATACCATTTTGTCCTTTTACAAAGTTTAAGAATTTTATTACATGCTTTAAAATTTTCACAGCTTACTTTGAAGTGATACATTACTTCATGTGCCATATAGTTATATAAAATGTATTTTCATGCTTAGGTTATTAAAATGGCTGTATTAATTAGTGGGATTCCAAATGATTTAGTTTTTTCATTGTTCTTACTCTTGCTTCCTCAGTTCATCATCAGGAAAGCTGCCTTTCACTTCATCTCTTTTATATGCTTTATGCATTAGTTTTATCCCTTTATTTATCTAAAGATTCTAAATGCAATTATGCTAAACTTATTCTAAGACTTTTCCATTATTCCCACTTTATTTAGGCTGAATTTATCTTCCTTTTTGTTTAGTTCAATGCTGCTCTATATATTCTGAATGGCCTTTCCAGTTTTGTTTTTTTTTTTCCTATTTGTAACTCCAAATCCTTTACCTCCCATGTGGGTAAGTTTTTATACCCAGGCCCTCAGTCCTGGATTTCCAGTTTCAGTTTCACAATGATTGCCTGTATTTTTTTTTTCCATCTGGATTTTAAGGAAGATGCAGTTCTGGACCAGAAGTTAAGGTTAGTGTTTTATGTGTGTTTATTTGTTTTGTTGTTTATAGTTTGGGAAGTTTCAAACATCTTATATTGTAAAAGCACTTTATTTAGCTCTTTTTTAGAGGAAGCCTGCTGTAGCCCTGAATATAGCCAGTGATTCCTATGGCTTTTCCTGTATGAAAAGTGTGCTCCTGTTTCCAGTTACTCTACACTAGTTAAGTGTTTAGTAGCTTTTTCTACGTGCACACTTGGGGCCCAGTAGGTCCCTGGCTCAGCCCATTACTGAATTCCTTTTCTACTTTTGTGCGTTGTACTATACTTTATATAGAGGGCTAGGTATGACTTTAATTTTAATTTAATTTTGAATATTTTATTTTCAAATTTTTTGGAAGCTTAAAATATAAATGTAGAATGGTATTTGCTTATAGTCTACTTTCCTTTTTCCCTCTAAGACATTAATGATAAATGGTTTTATTCTTTTTACACAATAAAAAAATCAGAAAACAAGAGGCACAAAATTGTGGGTGGAATGTACTTTTCTTTACTCCCCAAGACTCTTATTTATGTTACATATATGCTTCATTTTCCCCCAACTCCATATAAATTTTCCTTTTCATATGGGAGTTTGAGAAGGAAAAAAAAATAAAACCAATTGTTGATTTGGGATGATCTACTCTGTAGGATGGCTGACAGTACTTTTTAAAGTTGTATTTTACATTTAAATCGAAATTGGACACTCAAGCCAGGGAAGCAGGTAGGAGAGCTGCAGATATTCCACTCTTCCTCCTCTTCCAAATCCATTTCATGCTCTGTAGCAGCGCATGTGCTGCAGTCTCATTTCCCCCAATACCCTCACCTCAAGTGGGCTACAGCCTCCCTGTCCATTATCCTCACCTCCAATGGAACACACTGATCTTCCCCTCTAAACCTCCTCTTCTACCACTTTACCCAGCCCCAACTCCAGCAGGCATCCCAAGGGAACCAGTCAGGCAAGCCTGCCAGGGAAGCATGTGGGCAACAGAGCAAATAGGCAAGCTTCAGAGCTTCACATGTCCTTCTTTCCAACCAACCACATCTTCCAAGGTCATCCACAGATCTGTAGCAGACTCTCTGCTATGGCCTCTCCACACTCTCTGCCCCCATTCCCAGTGCACTCAGTCGATCCTGGTGGGGTACTCTGCTTTCTTCACATGTGACCTACCCTAAGCCCTCTTCCTTCTATCTCCATTCCTAAATGTCAGCCCCCAAATACCTAGAAAGAAACGTTACCTGGAACACTCAATGGCCATACCTAGCAAGATCCCAGGCAACATATCTCCTAAAAACAACTGAAGAAGAGAGGAACAGAAACCAGGGAGCAAAACACCCAACAAAGAGAAGACCAGATACCAGTATCTAGAATTAAAATCTTCCCAAACACAGGTGCCTAGATACCAGCATAAAAACACAATCAGTAAGAGCCAGGACAATGTATCTCTACTAGAGCCCAGCAACCCTACCATAGCAGGCCTGGAAGATTGCAACATAGCTGAAACATAAGATAAAATAGCCTTTATGGATATGACAGAGGTCTTTATAGAGAAAATAAATAAATCCCTTTGCACAAGCAAATGGTGGAAGGAAATGAATAAAACAGTTCAAGATTTGAAAGTGGAAAATGAATCAAGAAAACCCAACTGAGGAAATTTGGAAATGAAAATATAAATAAAGATGAATAGGAACCTCAGAGGGAAACCTCACCAATGGAATACAAAAGATAGAAGAATGAATCTCAGACATCGAAGACATGGAAGAAGAAATGGACACTTCTGTCAAAGAAAATGTTAACTATAAAACAAACAAACAAAACAAAAACCTGGAATGAAACATCTAGGGAATTGAGGAAACTATAAAAAGACCAAATCTAAGAGTAATAGGAATAAAGGAAGGGGCAGAAACCTAGATCAAAGGCATGGAAACTATTTTCAACAACATCATAAAGAGAAGTTCCCTATCATAAAGAAGGAAATGCCTATCAAGGCACAAGAAGCATACAGATCATCAAATAGACTGGTCCGGAAAGGAAACAACCCTCAGCATATATCAATCAAAACACCAATGTGCACTACCCAAAATACTAAAAGCTGCAAGGGAAAAAGATGAAGTTACATGTAAAGGCAGACCTATCAGAATAACATCTGACCTGTCAATGGAGACTCTAAAATTCAGAAGGGCCTGGATAGATGTTCTACCGATTCTAAAAGAGCAAGATGTCAATACAGACAACTATACAGAGAAAAAATTTCAATAAAAATGGAGAAAATAGACATTCCATGAAACAAATGAACAAACAATCAAACACAAGTCTAAGCAACATCTATTTACAAATCCAGGCCTACAGAAAAGTCTAGAAGGAAAGCTCCAATATAAAGAGGTTGACCACACCCAAGAAAATACAAAGAATACATAACCACAGACAAGAATATCAAAAGCAGACCCCCACACACACATATACACCTACAGATAAAGTCACGTACTGAGCTTCACACACATAATAGTGAAAGACTTCAATACCCACTCTTGCCAACAGACACATCATCTAATCCCAAACTAAGCAGAAATACACTGGAGCTAACTGACAGTATATACCAAATGGAACTAACATGCCACTAAAACAAAAAAGTATGTATCTTTTTCTCAGCTCTTCCTGGAATTTTCTCCAAAACTGAACACATACAAACCACATCTCAGCAGATAAAAGAAAATTGAAACAACATCCTGCACCCTATCCGACCATCATGCATTAAAGCTGAATAGCAACAACAATAGAAATAACAGAAATCTTACAAACTCATCAAGAAATAAATCACAGACTTTCTAGAATTGATTGAAAATGAGTCCGCAATGTTCCTAAACACAGAACACAGTGAAGGCAGTTATAAGAGGCAAGTTCATAGCACTAAATGCCTATGAGACAGATAGATAGGTAGATAGATAGATAGGTAGATAGATAGATAGGTAGATAGATAGATAGATAGATAGATAGATAGATAGATAGATAGACAGATCCCATTCTAGTAACTTAATAGCACATCTGAAAAGTCTATACATAAAGAAGAAATCACATTCAAAAGGCATACATGACGAGGAACAATCAAAATTAGGGCTGAATTCAGTAAAATAGAAACAACAACAACAACATTAAGAATGATTGAAACCAATAGTTGGTTCTTTAAGAAAATTAATGAAACTGATAAACTCTTAACCAACTTAACTAAGAGACAGAGGGAAGAACCAAAATAACAAAATTAGAGATGAAAAGGGGGATATAACAGCCTAAACTGAGGAAATTCAGAGACTTATAAGGGCCTATTTTAAAAGGCTTTTCTTCATCAAATTGGAAAATGTTGAGGTTTGTCCTTTGTTGCTTATCCTAATGTTAAGAGCTGGCCTCTAAGATCTGGAGTTCTCAGGTAGCCTCTGGGACCCTGACCCCCAACTGAATTTCGATTGGTGAATAAAGACCAGCAGCCAATAACTGGGGAGAAAAGAGACAGGTGGGCTTGAGACCTTAACAAGGAGATGGAGGAGAGAGTGAAGGATGCCACGGGATAGAAGAGTGTTCAGGAGAGGAGAAAGGAGAGGGAGCATTCATGGGATAGGCGCCAAGAGAACATGGCCCAGAGGGCTGCCTGGTTGGAGCTCGAGAAGCTCAGATGAAACGTAGTAAAAAATAGCTTGGATTATGGATAGGAGGTAGATTCTAACAGCATGGAGGGTAGGCAGCTACCGAGCTATTGTGCTGCCTAAGGCATATTTAAAAATATAAAGGCTGTGTGTGTCTTTTATCCAGGAACATAAATGGTTTAAGGCAGGCAGAAACCCAGCACTTGGATTTCTTAAGTTTTTTTTTAACTACAAATTCTAAAAGAAATGGATAATTTTCTTGATAACTACTGCTTATCAAAGTTGTCAAAACCAGATAAATAATTTAAACAGACCTATAGTCTCTAGTGAAACAGAAGGAGAAATTAAAAAGCTTCCAACCAAAAAAAGCCCAGTGCCAGACTTTTACCAGACATTAATAGAAGAGTTAAACACAGTGCTCCTCAAATTATTTCACAAAATAAAAAGAGGAGGCCTATTACCCTGTTTGTTTTGAGGCCATAGCTACCCTGATGCCCAAACCACATAAAGACTCAATAAAGAGAATTGCAGAACAATTTTTCTTATGAGCATAGATGGAAAAACATATGAATAGAATATTTGCAAACCAAACCTAAGAGGATATCAAAAAGATCATTCACCATGATCAGGTAGGTTTTATCCCAGAGATGCAGGGATTGTCAACATACATAAATATAAAAATGTGATCCACCATATAAACAAACTGAAAGGCAAAAATCACATGACCATCTCATGAGATGCCAAAAGGGCCCTTGAAAAAAAAATCCAACACTGCTTCATGATAAAAGTACTGGAGAAATTAGGGGTTCAAAAGATATAATAAAGGCTATTTGTACCAAGACCATAGCCATCATCCAATTTAATGGACAGAAATTCAAAGGAATTCCACTAAAATCAGGAATAAGACAAGCTTGTCTACTCTTTCCATACCTATTTGATATCATACTTGAAGTCTAAGTTACAGCAATGAGACAGCTGAATTAAATCAAGGGGATATAAATTGGAAAGGAAGAAGTAGCTGGATACAAAATTCACTTATAAAAACCAGTAGCTTTCCTGTATACAAATGAAAAATGGACTGAGAAAGAAATCAAGGAAACTATACTTCTCACAACAGTCTCAAATGATAAAAATAAAATATACTGAGGTAACTCTAACCCAACAAGTAAAGGTTATGTATGATAAAAAAAATCTTTAAGATGTTGAAGAAGAACCAGAAGATATAAAGATCTCCCATGCTCATGGATCAGTAAGATTAATATAGTAAAAATGACCACCCTAACAAAAGCAATCTAAAGATTCAGTGCAATACCATCAAAACTGCAACACAATTCTTCAAAGATCTTGAAAGGCCAATTTTCAGCTTCATATGGAAACAAAAATCCAGGATAGCAAAAACAATCTTGAAAAATAAAAGAACTGCTGGAGGGATCGTCACCATCAATTTCTTTCCCTAAGGGTTCAAGGAGCCTCATGGAAGGGGCTGTGCAAAGAGTGTAAAAGCCAGATGTGAGAGAGGACACAAATGACATGAACAGTTTCAATGCACGTGTGAACTCACAGAGACTGAGACAGTATGCACAGGGCTTGCATGGGTCTACACCAGTTGGAGTCTCAGAGCTGAAAGGCATGACACATGCCCCATATTTAACTCAGAAGCTATCCAAAATTCATAACCACTTAAAAGTGAAAATTTAGTTTTCCCCAAGAAAGTCTCAATGGGGAAACAAACTCCTCTTAAGGGTAGGTTGCATGCCCAGCATAAGATGGCCAACAGAAAAGGAGCTTAATGGCAACACTGGCAGTTACTTGTGTCATAAGGTCTATCTATCTATCTATCTATCTATCTATCTATCTATCTATCTATCTATCTATCGATCTTCTCTTCTCCTCTATTCCTCTCTTACCTTACAGGTCCTTTGCCTATATATTATGACTTCCAGTTTAGTGTTTTCATGAGATTATTGAGTGATTGAGTGAATCTCTATGTATCCTGTACTTTTTCTTGGGCTCTTTTCCTTCTGTTTGTTTGTTTTCTTCAATTTTTGTGTTTTATTATTATCCATTAGAAGCTTGTTTTCCTTTTTCTTTTTTTCTAATTAGAGACAGAAGGGTAGGTGTTGGATCTGAATACAAGGGGAGATGGGGAGGGACCGGAAGAACTAAGTGGAACACATGGAGGGAAAACTACAATAAGAATAGAATATGAGAGGAGAAAAAACCCTATTTTTAATACAAGAAAAAAAACTGAATTGGAAAAATAATTCCATTACACAGTCCTGACATTCTCTCTTTGCAAGATAAGACTGTTCAGTAGCATGAGAAAATATATCCAGGACTTCATGGGGCGATCTGTTCTCTTGTAGTAGTGGCACCTTACATCTCAAGACTTCTGAACTCACTATTTTCTTTTATGGAAGGTCCAGGGTTGGCAGGGGGAATCATGGAAAAATATTCTTTTCAACTTAGAAGAGAGAGTTCATTTTCTTCTGTGAAGTTTCCCAGGATAATTCTGAGATGTAGGTAAGAAAACGCCTCATTTTAATTATTTTTTCCCCAGCAAATTCTGACACTCTTATGAAAGCTCTTGAAATATGACACATGCACCAGGCTACCTGCTCCTGCTTTTGTGAATCAGTGGGTTCCTTTCAGAAGTGACATTGCCACTGCCTTTGCAGCAGTGTCTGAAGCCGCAAGGCATCCTGGGCCAGCTTTCTTTTCAAACAGATTTTGCATTCAAGGAATTTAGGCCATGAATTCTAGCAGTTTATGGAAAACAGCTTAAATAAAATGGGTGGGCAATACAATTTTCATTAAAGATGTAATTCAATGATGAATAAAAATTGTGTGAGATCACCTGATTAACAAGCCTTAAATAACTACCAAGTGCCAGAATTCTGGATCCAGCTTACTTGAGCTGGAATGGTTATATGACCTTGTACTATTTACTTCAACTCTGTGCTTTAATTTTCTTTCTTATAAAATGAAGTTTAAGATCGTAGGTACTTCATATGGGTGAGGTTTTTGTTGATTAATCAATATATGCAAAATAGTATTTATAGCATTGTTAGCAGCAAATGATTTTAAAGCCTTTTAAACCATTTACTGTGTACAATAGTTTATACTAGGCACTAAGGACATGCTGGTGGGTCATGGTAGAAAAACTTGTTGCCAACAGAAATAACATGACTGTGGAAAAACATTGTAAGCCAATGAGGTGAATAAGAGAATTTAAATAGTAATAAATAGCATGAAGAAAATAAGATAATGCTCATATCTCCTAATACTGAAGTTGAAATTCTTAACTGAATTTTCATTTCATAATTGGGCAAAGTAAAATGTAAAAAAATGTACAATCTTTTCTTTGCATCAAAATTTCTCGCTCTTCCGGCCTGACCAGCAACGGGGTAGCTAGAGTACAGGGTCGGCTGACACCCGCCAGCTACCCACGACCCCCGCCACAGGATTTTGAGACTGCTGGTGAGTGGAACACAGCTTCTGCTCCAGTCCAATCACTCAGGACCTGAGACTGCTTTGGTTGGGGAGGCAGAAATCCGGCCTGAGTAGGGCCACAAGCCTCTCCGGTCAGAAAAGCGCCGGGATAGCTAGGGCACAGGGTCGGCTGACACTCGCCAGCTACCCACAACACCCCCCACAGGATCTTAAGACTTCTGCTGAGTGGAACACAGCTTCTGCTCCAATCCAATTGCGCGCGGGACCTGAGACTGCATTAGTTAGGGAAGCAGAAAACCGGCCTGAGTAGGACCACAGGCCTCTTCCAGCCGGATCAGCACGGGGGTAGCTAGAGCGCAGGGTCGGCTGACACCCGCCAGCTACCCACGACCCCCGCCACAGGATTTTGAGACTGCTGGTGAGTGGAACACAGCTTCTGCTCCAATCTTTAAACAGTGACAACGACAACAACTAACCCCAGAGATTACCAGATGGCGAAAGGTAAACGTAATAATCTTACTAACAGAAACCAAGACCACTCACCATCATCAGAACCCAGCACTCCCACTTCGCCCAGTCCAAGGCACCCCAACACACCGGAAAAGCTAGACACGGATCTAAAAGCATATCTCATGATGATGGTAGAGGACTTCAAGAAGGACTTTAATAACACACTTAAAAAAATACAAAGGAACACTGGTAAACATGTAGAAGACAGTAAAGAGGAAGCACAAATATCCCTTAAAGAATTGCAGGAGAACACTGCTAAAGAGTTACAAATCCTTAAAGAAAAACAGGATAACATAATCAAACGGGTAGAAGTCCTTACAGAAAAACAGGAAAACACATCCAAACAGATGATGGAAATGAACAAAACCATACTAGACCTAAAAAGGGAAGTAGACACAATAAAGAAAACCCAAAATGAGGCAACACTGGAGATAGAAACCCTAGGAAAGAAATCTGGATCCATAGATACGAGCATCAGCAACAGAATACAAGAGATGGAAGAGAGAATCTCAGGTGCAGAAGATTCCATAGAGAACATCCACACAACAATCAAGGAAAATGTAAAATGCAAAAAGATCCTAACTCAAAACATCCAAGAAATACACGACACAATGAGAAGACCAAACCTACGGATAATAGGAATGGATGAGAATGAAGATTTTCAACTCAAAGGACCAGCAAACATCTTCAACAAAATTATAGAAGAAAACTTCCCAAATCTAAAGAAAGAGATGCCCATGAACATACAAGAAGCCTACAGAACTCCAAATAGACTGGACCAGAAAACAAATACCTCCCGACACATAATAATCAGAACAACAAATTCTCTAAATAAAGACAGAATACTAAAAGCAGTAAGAGAAAAAGGCCAAGTAACATATAAAGGCAAGCCTATCAGAATTACACCAGATTTCTCACCAGAGACTATGAAAGCCAGAAGATCCTGGACGGATGTTATACAGACACTAAAAGAACACAAACTCCAGCCCAGGCTACTATACCCAGCCAAACTCTCAATTAACATAGATGGAGAAACCAAAGTATTCCACGACAAAACCAAATTCACACATTATCTCTCCACGAATCCAGCCCTTCAAAGGATAATAACAGAAAAAAACCAATACAAGGACAGGAACCACGCCCTAGAAACAACAAGAAGGTAATCCCTCAACAAACCTAAAAGAAGACAGCCACAAGAACAGAATGCCAACTTTAACAACAAAAATAACAGGAAACAACAATTACTTTTCCTTAATATCTCTTAATATCAATGGACTCAACTCCCCGATAAAAAGACATAGACTAACAAACTGGCTACACAAACAAGACCCAACATTTTGCTGCTTACAGGAAACTCATCTCAGAGAAAAAGATAGACACTACCTCAGAATGAAAGGCTGGAAAACAATTTTCCAAGCAAATGGTATGAAGAAACAAGCTGGAGTAGCCATTCTAATATCTGATAAGATTGACTTCCAACCCAAAGTCATTAAAAAAGACAGGGAGGGGCTGGGCTTGGTGGCACAGCACTCGGGAGGCAGAGGCAGGCGGATTTCTGAGTTCGAGGCCAGCCTGGTCTACAAAGTGAGTGCCAGGACAGCCAGGGCTACACAGAGAAACCCTGTCTGGAAAAACCAAAAAAAAAAAAAAAAAAAAAAAGACAGGGAGGGACACTTCATACTCATCAAAGGTAAAATCCTCCAAGAGGAACTATCAATCCTGAATATCTATGCTCCAAATACAAAGGCAGCCACATTCATTAAAGAAACTTTAGTAAATCTCAAAGCACACATTGCACCTCATACAATAATAGTGGGAGACTTCAACACACCACTTTCACCAATGGACAGATCATGGAAACAGAAAATAAACAGGGACACAGTGAAACTAACAGAACTTATGAATCAAATGGATCTGGCAGATATCTACAGAACATTCTATCCTAAAAAAAAGGATATACCTTCTTCTCAGCACCTCATGGTACCTTCTCCAAAATTGACCACATAATTGGTCACAAAACAGGCCTCAACAGATACAAAAATATTGAAATTGTCCCATGCATCCTATCAGATCACCATGGACTAAGGCTGATCTTCAATAACAAAATAAATAATAGAAAGCCAACCTTCACGTGGAAACTGAACAACACTCTTCTCAATGATACCTTGGTCACGGAAGGAATAAAGAAAGAAATTAAGGACTTTTTAGAGTTCAATGAAAATGAAGCCACAACATACCCAAACTTATGGGACGCAATGAAAGCATTTCTAAGAGGAAAACTCATAGCTCTGAGTGCCTCCAAAAGGAAACTAGAGAGAGCACACATTAGCAGCTTGACAACATAACTAAAAGCACTAGAACAAAAGGAAGCAAATTCACCCAAGAGGAGTAGAGGGCAGGAAATAATCAAACTCGGGTGAAATCAACCAAGTGGAAACAAGAAGAACTATTCAAAGAATCAACCAATCAAGGAGCTGGTTCTTTGAGAAAATCAACAAGATAGATAAACCCTTAGCCAGACTCACTAGAGGGCACAGGGAAAGCATCCTAATTTACAAAATCAGAAATGAAAAAGGAGACATAACAACCGATCCTGAAGACATCCAAAACACCATCAGATCCTTCTACCAAAGGCTATACTCAACAAAACTGGAGAACCTGGATGAAATGGAGAAGTTCCTAGACAGATACCAGGTACCAAAGTTGAATCAAGATCAGGTTAATGATCTAAACAGCCCTATATCCCCCAAAGAAATAGAAGCAGTCATTAATAGTCTCCCAACTAAAAAAAGCCCAGGACCAGATGGGTTTAGTGCAGAGTTCTATCAGACCTTCAATGAAGATCTAATCCCAGTTCTTCACAAACTATTCCACAAAATAGAAACAGAAGGTACTCTACCCAACTCATTCTATGAAGCCACAATTACTCTGATACCTAAACCACAAAAAGACCCAACAAAGATAGAAAACTTCAGACCAATATCCCTTATGAATATTGATGCAAAAATCCTCAATAAAGTTCTTGCTAACTGAATCCAGGAACACATCAAAACAATCATCCATCCTGACCAAGTAGGTTTCATCCCAGGGATGCAGGGATGGTTCAATATATGGAAATCCATCAACGTAATCCAGTATATAAACAAACTCAAAGACAAAAACCACATGGTCATCTCCTTAGATGCGGAAAAAGCATTTGACAAGATCCAACACCCATTCATGATAAAAGTCTTGGAAAGATCAGGAATTCAAGGCCCATACCTAAACATGATAAAAGCAATCTACAGCAAACCAGTAGCCAACATCAAAGTAAATGGTGAGAAGCTTGAAGCAATCCCTCTAAAATCAGGGACTAGACAAGGCTGTCCACTTTCTCCATACCTATTCAACATAGTACTTGAAGTCCTAGCCAGAGCAATTTGACAACAAAAGGAGATCAAAGGGATACAAATTGGAAAAGTTGAAGTCAAAATATCACTTTTTGCAGATGATATGATAGTATATATAAGTGACCCTAAAAATTCCACCAGAGAACTCCTAAGCCTGATAAACAGCTTCGGTGAAGTAGCTGGATATAAAATTAACTCAAACAAATCAATGGCCTTTCTCTACACAAAGAATAAACAGGCTGAGAAAGAAATTAGGGAAACGACACCCTTCTCAATAGTCACAAATAATATAAAATATCTTGGCGTGACTCTAACTAAGGAAGTGAAAGATCTGTATAATAAAAACTTCAAGTCTCTGAAGAAAGAAATTATAGAAGATCTCAGAAGATGGAAAGATCTCCCATGCTCATGGATTGGCAGGATCAACATTGTAAAAATGGCTATCTTGCCAAAAGCAATCTACAGATTCAGTGCAATCCCCATCAAAATTCCTAATCAATTCTTCAACGAATTAGAAAGTGCAATCTGCAAATTCATCTGGAATAACAAAAAACCTAGGATAGCAAAAACTCTTCTCAAGGATAAAAGAACCTCTGGTGGAATCACCATGCCGGACCTAAAGCTTTACTACATAGCAATTGTGATAAAAACTGCATGGTACTGGTATAGTGACAGAAAAATAGACCAATGGAATAGAATTGAAGAACCAGAAATGAACCCACACATTTAAGGTCACTTGATCTTCGACAAGGGAGCTAAAAACATCCAGTGGAAGAAAGACAGTGTTTTCAACAAATGGTGCTGGCACAACTGGTTGTTAACATGTAGAAGAATGGAATCGATCCATTCCTATCTCCTTGTACTAAGGTCAAGTCTAAGTGGATCAAGGAACTTCACATAAAACCAGAGACACTGAAACTTATAGAGGAGAAAGTGGGGAAAAGCCTTGAAGATATGGGCACAGGGGAAAAATTCTTGAATAGAACAGTAATGGCTTGTGCTGTAAAATCGAGAATTGACAAGTGGGACCTCATGAAACTGCAAAGCTTCTGCAAGGCTAAAGACACCATCACTAAGACAAAAAAAACACCAACAGATTTGGAAAGGATCTTCACCTATCCTAAATCAGATAAGGTACTAATATCCAATATATATAAAGAACTCAAGAAGGTGGACTCCAGAAAGTCAAATAACCCCATTAAAAAATGGGGTTCAGAACTGAACAAAGAATTCTCACCTGAGAAATACTGAATGGCAGAGAAGCACCTGAAAGAATGTTCAACATCCTTAATCATCAGGGAAATGCAAATCAAAACAACCCTGAGATTCCACCTCACACCAGTCAGAATGGCTAAGATCAAAAATTCAGGTGACAGCAGATGCTGGCGAGGATGTGGAGAAAGAGGAACACTCCTCCATTGTTGGTGGGATTGCAAGCTTGTACAACCACTCTGGAAATCAGTCTCAGAGAAATTTTCCTCAGAAAATTGGACATAGTACTACCGGAGGATCCAGCAATACCTCTCCTGGGCATATATCCAGAAGATGTTCCAACCGGTAAAAAGGACACATGCTCCACTATGTTCATAGCAGCCCTATTTATAATAGCCAGAAGCTGGAAAGAACCCAGATGTCCCTCAACAGAGGAATGGATACAGAAATTATGGTACATTTACACAATGGAGTACTACTCAGCTATTAAAAAGAATGAATTTATGAAATTCCTAGCCAAATGGATGGACCTGGAGGGCATCATCTTGAGTGAAGTAACACAATCACAAAAGAACTCACACAATATGTATTCACCGATAAGTGGATATTAGCCCAAAACTTAGGATACCCAAGATATAAGATACAATTTACTAAACGCATGAAACTCAAGAAGAATGAAGACCAAAGTGTGGACACTGTGCCCCTTCTTAGAATTGGGAACAAAACACCCAGGGAAGGAGTTACAGAGACAAAGTTCGTAGCTGTGATGAAAGGATGGACCATTTAGAGACTGCCGTATCCAGGGATCCATCCCATAATCAGCTTCTAAACGCTGACACCATTGCATACACTAGCAAGATTTTGCTGAAAAGACCCAAATATAGCTGTCTCTTGTGAGACGATGCCGGGGCCTAGCAAACACAGGAGTGGATGTTCACAGTCAGCTATTGGATGTATCACAGGGCTCCCAATGGAGAAGCTAGAGAAAGTACCCAAGGAGCTAAAGGGATCTGCAACCCTATTGTTGGAACAACATGATGTATTAACCAGAACCCCGGAGCTCTTGTCTCTAGCTGCATATGTATCGAAAGATGGCCTAGTCGGCCATCACTGGAAAGAGACGCCCATTGGACTTGCAAACTTTATATGCCCCAATATAGGGGAATGCCAGGGCCAAAAGAATGGGAATCTAAGGATTTGTAAAAAATATAGTTAAAACAACATGTAGTTATTTAATTTTGCCTCATTTTCTTTAAGGCTGGACTGCTTGGTTTCATTTGATATACTCATTAGATCCAAAGTGACAATACTTCCAATTTCACAATTTATTGCCAAAAAAGCCACTTAGTAACAAGAAGGTATACCCCCATTACAATAGGCAATAAGGCTATTTATTTCAGCACTAGAGTGAACAGGGGCCCGAGAAACCAGTAGTAGGCTCCCATTGTCAAGGTTTCCTGGACATCTTGGGTGTTCTCGTTTTTTTTTTCCCTAATTGGGAACATGCACTTAGAAAAACATAGACATAGAAACACAATGAAGTCTTATGTGAGTCACCAATGCCCTCTGAGCATGTAGATACTTACCTGGTCTAGTTCTTTTCTCCTCATTGTAAAGGATGCCTCATGAACAGCAACTTAAGGGAGACTTTATTTTAAGAGGATTCAGTCCACCAGGGCCAGGAAGATATGGTGATGGTCATATCTCATGGCTGTGAGATACTTCCTCACATCGCAGTGGGTTAGGAAACATGGAGACTAATATTAGAAGCAGTGTTGTGAGATAACCTAGAGGCTTTTATCCGAATGACTCAAGTTCCCCAGCTAGGCCTGATCTAAACAGTATACCAATCGGGTACCAAATGCCTGTGTGGGGCACTCACATTCAGACCATAACTACACCTTACCATAGGACACATAGGAGTCAGTGTTATTTTTCTCTGACGACTTAAAGCATCAACATTACTGATAGACCAGTATAAGTACTCCATACTGAAAATCACATTTCATGTCTTGACCAGATGCTAGTATTATGCAGATAAGTCCCTGATTTCAGCAATCAAACAAACAACCAAAACACCAAACAAAATTCATCGTAAGAAAACTCCAGGAGGGCTGGAGTTTACTGCTTCAGTATACCAGTATTATAATGAGCTAACTTTAATCCATTCAAGTTTTCCCTGTTGGCTTCTGTCTTTAATATAAAAACAATTATTTTTGAGTAAGTGTGCCATATAGAATCTTAATGCACTTCTTCTCTGAGGAAGTTGGGCAGTAGGAATGTGGAGTGTTGGATTTTTAACTGAGTTCTAATAAGAGTTTCAAAGAGAAAATTAAAGACATTCTGGGAGACTTAAAAGTAAAGTGCTAACTTGGGATATGCCCGAGGATTCACTTGAACATGCCACATCACATGAGTTGATTTTATTTTCTGGTGTCTAAATACAAATTTTCTCTATGTTTAAAACTTTTCTTAAATTACATTTATTTGTTTGTTTAGTATGCTTGTGTGATTTTATGTGACAGGGTGCATGCTTGAATGTATGTTTGTGTGTGTGTGTCTATGTAGATCAGAGAACAACCTGAAGTTTGGTTCTGATCTTTTATCATGAGGACTCCAGGGATCAAACTCAGAATGCTTAGCATGTCGGGCTCGGTGGCTAGTGCCTTTATTTACTGAGCCATCTTGCCAATCCTTTTTCCTATGTTCTTAATGACAAAGTTCTTGGCAAGCAATTTCATGGCTTTTATTTTATTTTTGTGGACGAGATTTGGGGTGAACTTACATCTTAGTTGCAGACAAAGTGTTTTTGTTCATTAATTGGTAGCAGCACCTTGGGTGCTATATAAACATAATGCTTATATTCATTAAGGTTCAAATCTGGAAGACACAGTATATATAAGTCAATGATGTAAAGTTGTAGTGATATGCTATAAATTCTGGCCAAAGTGATTTGAAGGAGCTTATAATTGGTATCCATCTTTCATTTAACAATAGGTAATACTCATCAAATTCTAGGTCTGAGACACTCTGTTAGACTTTTTCTGCTGTCATCTCATTAAGGCCTCACAACCCCAAGAGTGAGCACGTTTCCAAGGGCTCACAAAACCCAGGAGAGCTCCAATACGCTGACCCCACTTTACACAGTTTGTAGGTGGTGAAGACATGTTTAGAATTCAGGTAATTTTATTAGGCATTGCACATAATCATCATTAGGTTCAAGGGAAGAATTAGAGAAAGTTGACTGATGATTTTAGCAAACCACTTTGCATATACAATGTGATCAGTATGAGTAGGACAGACACTTCCATAGCTGTCAGAAGACAGGATGCATTAGTCTCCTTCTGGCTCTCTTTCCCATCCTTTAAACTCCTCTTTTCATTTAGTTGTTTTGTGTGCGTGTATGTATATTTGCATCTGTGTGCATACGTGCATCATTGCTCCATGTGTCTCGCTGCATGTATGGAGGTCAGAGGACAATTTAATGGGAGTTGGTTCTTTTGCCATCATGTGGGTCCTAGGGACTGAATGCAGGTAATCAGGCTTGGCAGCAGGCATCTCGACTCACTGAGGGATCTCACATTTATTTCATTTTTATATCAAAATTTTTATCTACTGTGGTGGTACATTCCAGGAATCTCAGCACTTGGGAGGCTGAGGCAAGAGGTCAAAGATTGATGCAGTGTCTGCAACAGAGTAAGACCAATTTTATCTTAAAATACTTCTTTCCCACAAGAAAGGAAAGTCAGCCAATGCACTTTTGTGATAATTTTTAGATCATATACTTTATCTATTTTATATTACATGATGTCACAACTAGTGCTTTTGAAATTCTCTAATACTTAGAAATGTTTGCTTTCATTTATCATTGATTTTTCTAAAGCATTCCAAATAATAGACCAGTAATGTTAACATCATTATAGTGTACTTGTTTTAAAATTATTTATTGAAAATAAATTTAAAATTAAATGATGTTTTGTTATTGAATTGATTTTGTTTTGCTTTAACAAATAAAAATAATTTTTCCTATTTATCATCATCATCATCATCATTATTATTATTAATAATTTTGTGTGTGTGTTTGCTCATTCATGTGCTGGTACATGTCACAGATCACAGGTCAATGTTGGGTATCTTCCTCCATTGTTTTCCATCTTACTTTCTGAAAGATGTCTCTCACTGATCATACAGTTTATCTCTTTGGCTAGACAGGCTGTTCAGCAAGTACAAGAATCATGCTGTCTCTGCCTCTTCAGTGCTGAGATCACAGGGATGCATGACCATGTCTGGCTTTTTATACGTGGGCTGGAGTTGTGTTTATGTGCAAGCACTTTACTGACTCGCATACATGCCTAGCCCTTTCTAGTGATTTATAAAAATGGTAAAAGTTGTGAAAGTTTTTGTATCTTTTTAAGTAGCTAATTAATATTGTGTATTAGAGCTAGAACCTAATGTGCTATCTGTTTTATAAGGTTGCTGTTTTAGTTTCTGCTTTCACAGATTCAACTGTAGTTCAAAAATTTTGGAAAAATTATTCTAGAGAGTAAATTTGAATCTTCTATGCCCTAGACACAACTGTAGGAATGAGGTGATATGTAGGGACACCTTTTTGTAGCCTGCCATTCACAGATATTCAGTCTCTTTCTAGATCTCATTGCTTGAATATTTTTGGACTTCTGTCTCATTTGTCTAGGTAGGCCTATATGTTTGCATATATAATGAACAGACCCACACAATACAGTATACCAATTATTTATGTAGCATTTGCAGTGTATTAGATTAAGTAATCCTGAGATGATTTCAAATATACAGCAGTGTATCCACAACACTACATACATGGTGTTGAGTATCTACATGTTTCAGAAATGTTGGGTGTCTTAAGTCAATCCTCTTATTATATCAGAAAATGAATGTACTCCAAATTAAATTGATAATCTAATATTACTTGACCAATATTTTAGAAGTGCATTTCATGTGGCATTTTTACCAAATGAGGGTAAATTCACCAAGTAGTAACTAAGATTGTGAATGGCAAAGAGTGGACATCAGTGGAGAACTAGGAAAGTTACCTAGAGATGAGAAAACCAAAATTAAACCCATTACAAGACAGTAGTAGGCATTTAATGTCTTAGTGTTCTTTATCAGAAGAACTTATTTCTAGTGTTTTTTAAAGAACTACCTAAAATAGAAAGCTAGAGAAATATTTTAAATTTGTTTTCTATTTACTATGGACCTTTTAATTGAAATACACTCATTCGTAAGCAACAAGTCTGTCATCAGTATGGATACTGACGGTGGATACTGATGGTTGGGTAGATGATCTGGATCAATGTTGAGGTTCTTATTAATTTTGAAGCTACAAATACAATATTCTGTGATTAATGAATACATTATGCCATACTATCTCTTGTCTGTAATAATGCTTTTGAAAGTAATGAGGTAATCAGAATTCCTACATGCTCCTCCAAATTCTTGTGCTTAGGGTACTTGTTTGTAGGTAGGATGGAAAAAGTGAGCTATTCTAGGTTGCTCATTACTAAGCTAGTTTAGATTCTCATAAAAGGAAAAAAGGAAGGAAAGAAACTCAGAAATTTTTATTTCTGTCCACTGAAAATAATTGAATTGATACAAATCATTAAATGTCTTGAAGAATGTTCTTAAAAAGTTATATTCTAGGTGGTTATTAAAACTACTGATAGCTAGCTGGGCATGATGGCGAATGCCTTAAACTCAGCACTTTGGAGGTAGAGGCAGGTGGATCTCTTTGATTCGAGGCCAACCTGCTCTACAAAGTGAGATTCAGGATATCCAAGGGCTATACAGGTAAACCCTGTCTTGAAAAACCATTTCTCCAAGCCCAAACAACAAAATAATACAAAACGAACAACCCTCCAAACAAAAAAGAAGCTGATATTAATTTTTTAACTAAAAGTGAAAGTTGAGTTCAAGAATGTGTGTTGAGGGCCCATCGGCTGGCTCAGCAGGGAGAAGCATCAGTCGTACAAGCCTGGCCATCTGAGTTTGCTCCTTGGAAGCCATAAAGGTGGAAGAGAGAACAGAAGATCTAAAGTTGTCTCCTGACCTCCACAAGGCACTGTGGAGTACACGGCTGTACTCACTCACACACACACATTTTGCATACACATGCACAGTGATTATCAAGAACCTTAACAATTTTTAAATAATTTAGATTGAATATGGAAGATGAGACCAGAATTATAACATAGCTTATTAGATAAGTTATTCTGTAGAGGTCAGTGGAGACCACAATAGTGTACAATGATATTATAACATCTAAGTCAATGGAGATCAGAATTGAATTTTAGGAAATTATTTTATTTTGGAATTTTATTTAGGAATTATTTTATTTTACTTTTATTATCTTATTTGTAGTGGTTTATAGCAAGCAAGCAAATTTCAGTAATATACATAGTGACATGGATATTTTTGTATGTATTGTTGTGTATAATTAAAATCTCTATGCATTTTTCATTTGAAGAATGCTTGTAGAAGTGCTGAGTAATGCAATCTGCCATTCTTTAGTTGCCCATGCCAATTAAATGGACTTGGATTTATATCACCTAAGGAACCACACCCTAAGAATGCTTGGTTTCTTGAAAGTGGGGAATTTTTTTCTGTGATGACCTATGGAAATTTCAAGGACTAATCAGTTAGAACCACCACAGAGCTGATTATAGTTACCATTAGCCAAATTATATGGGAAGTTGTATTCATTCATTCATTCATTCATCTGTCCCTCCTGTCCTGCTCTGGGTGAGTAGAATATATTCCCCTGACACATTGATTTAGGGATTGCCTATATAAAGTGAGCCAAAGTTATGGTATATAAGATCCAAATAAAGTTTCCTCCACCAGCTCTGCACTTTTACTTTTGTTGTTGTTGTTATTATTGTTGTTGTTGTTGTTTTTTGAGACAGGGTTTCTGTTTCTCCTGGCTGTCCTGGAATTCACTTTGTAGACCAAGCTGGCCTCAAACTCAGAAATCTGCCTGCCTCTGCCTCCCGAGTGCTGGGATTAAAGGCGTGTGCCACCACACCCTGCTAGTTCTGCACTTTTATTATTCCCAATGAGAACATGTTTAAAGAAGGGGCAGATAAAGGTCACCTGGAGGAGGACTGAGCTTAAGAGGGATACTGGGGCTATGAGCAGCTCTCCTAGCCAGGTGAGTTCAACCTGTGCAGCAAAGCCACAAGTACCCTGAAGATTCCTGAGACACAAGTGCTGGAAACCACTGCAACTTTGAAGTGGCTCTCTGCCTTATTTACTAAAGTGAATCTTGACCCAGGTGAACGCCTATTTCCTAAATGCTTTAGCTCCCATTTGTTCTTGCTAGGTGCTTCATTTTTGTTATTTCTATCTTATGAGAAGTATTACAGTAAGTTAGCATTGTAACAATGCTATAAGTACTGAGGAAAATTGGTATTGATATCTCAATGTTATAAACAGAGACAAACTTTAGATTTACTGGACTGTTAAAAAGGATTAAAGATAAATATTTTTAAAAAGGCTTTCTTCTAACATGAAGGTTACTGGTGGTCTAATGGACACTGGGATCTGAATTGTGTGTCTGAATTCAACTGCACATACTTCTATAAACTAAGGAAGGGGCTCTTAGTTACCTTTCCCCAGTGCTCACTGAAAGCTATGACGAAATACTCTTTGTGTTATGGAGGCCAGAGTGTATTCTGAAGCAGATACAGTAGCTTTGCAAAATGAGCTACCCTTTTGAAGGATGCCTGATGATTTGGAGGTACGTGTGCTAGGGCATACATTTTGGCTCTTGATGAATTCTAAAATAAAAATGTACACTGAAGTAACTTTGCAAATGCAATCCATGTTATTGAATAATATGTGGCAACCATACGCAATAAGAAGAGATGAGCTGAGAACATCATTCTGTTACACTTACATTAACTCTAATCACATTTTGTAGCTGGTGCTCTCGTGAGGGCTGCCAAATAGCATTTTAGGTAAATGAAGAGCTGGGATATATAGCCTTCCAAAGCCAGCACCTCTGCTGTCAAATAGGTCATTACTGAGGCTATGACTCCATTAGGAAAATGGTGGCCAATCAATGTAACCTTAAGAGCTCAAATCCTTTGTAATTGATCGAGAGATTCAGTGACTTTAGTGCAATTGAGTTTCAAATGTAAGAAGCCAATATTTGGCCAGATGGCTGCCATGAACTCCAGAGGGAGTTTGTAAATTTAATGAGAGCAATGACTACAAAATTTAAGTCACGTGTGCTAATACTGAATGAAATATGCATATCAATTTTGATGCTGCAGCCTGGGATGGTCAAGCTTTCATTTGTTTTCTTAATACTAGTTTTTTTTTCCTCTGAAGGTAAATCACACATTCTTGAGAAACTTGTTAATGCTAATCACAATTAATATTTGGAACTGTAGTCCTGTTTCTGCTGAGATGACCCATTACATGAGGTAGGATAATTTAGAGTTTCTATTTTGAAAGCATTTAGCTTGTGCAAATAGGAGCCATTTATGTTTACTCTGTCTCATAATGGTTTCTGCAAAGCTAATGTGACTAAGATACAGGAAATGAGCATAATTCATGGATAGATCAGACATAGTAAGGAGGTGTCACAGAAGAGCTTCAAAGTCCAATAAAACATAAACGAAATATTTTAAATAATTATAATATAAGTTGGAAGGGATAAATACCATGAGAAGCATAAATACAGCAATAATTCTACTTAGTTCTGGATTAATTTATTCTGAATAATTAAATAAACACTAATAAGAGTAGAGTAATAGGTAATCTAACCAACATTAAAAGCAAAGATAACAGAAATAGCTGAGCAATATTAAATTAAGCGTGTACAGGCATATATGGCTTAATGCTATAATAAGGTTTGTATGATTATCATAAAGTGTATGTACACAAGCCTAGAAACTATAAACTACTGAACATCTAGGCTATATGGTATATCTCATTGTACAGATGTTCCATTGCTGATGGAAGCATTGCTATTTGGTATATATATGAATTCAAATATATAGAAGAGCCAAAAGTATACTGAGGAATTATGCAGCCAAGATGCAGTGAGGCAGATATATAAAGAAGTGCACTCCACATTCAGGTATTTTCTGATTATTGATTAAAATGCTTAACATTGCTCTAATGCTTTAAAAACATTTTATTTAATTTTATATTTATATGTATATATGTATGCTTGCATGAGATTATGCACTCTACATTCATGCAGGGACCCTTACTGACAGAGGGCATCAGATGACCTGGAGCTAGAGTTACAGGTGGTTGTGAAATACCTGGTATGGGTGCCTGGAACTGAACCTGATTCCACTCCTAGTAAGTTAAAAGTAAGCACTTTTAACTGCTGAACAGTCTCTTCATCTCTGTGTACTAATTTGACACCCTTGTAGGACAATGATAACAAGATTGCATGGTCTGTCAAGAGTAGGACCCAGGTACTATGCTTTGGAAAGGCCATACCTGATGAGTAAGGATGACCTGGAAGTCGGTCAGCAAGGCTTAGGACATGTGGGAAGCCCTTGTAAGCTCATTCCCCTGTTCACAGGGGAAGAGATGATTTCTTGTGGCTCAGGATACTTAGGTCAAGCAACAGAAGTATTTTCCACACATGGAGAACATCAGCAGAAGCTTAATCTTATTTATAAAAAATACCATGCCCATCACATCCTAAAAAAAGACCTGATACATACATTGAAAGAAATTGATAAAAATTAAACCATGTAGAATTATCAAAAGTTTAAAGTAACTAAACCTAATAAACTCAAGAAAGTCAAAGGCAGAACACTAAGTGACTAAAAAAAAGAATAACAATGATAAAATTCAATGATTAAATCTGAATGATGATATTTACTTTAGAATTATTTAACTATATTTTATGTACTTTTCTATGTAGTGTGCCAATTTTCACAATAAAAAGAACAAGAAACATAAGATATAACTTTTTTTTTTCAAACTCCAAAAATTAGGGTAAAATTTGGCTTTGCTTGTTATAGTTACAATATCTTAGTAAGCTTAATGAGTTAAAAAGTAATTCACCCTACAGAGGATAATCAGACAGCTAAGAAGGCTTTAAGGGCTAGGACACTAGAGCTGGCTTATATACGTACATGGAGACGGTCTCACCTCATGCATTTAGCGCTCTGCTACGAATGTGTAAGAAGTCGTAGCAAAAAGGAATAGTTTCTGAGGTTCCCGGTCATGTTGATATGGTTGTCCCCGAATCTCTACTTTAGCCCCCTAAAGTTCGAGTCTCTTGAAGATAATATTCCTCATCAGAATCACCCAAGGCAAAATTGTGTAATAAACTAAATGACAATTCTAAAATCTACCTTCTTTAGCACATTTCCTAGGGTATGTGTATTGGGATGCTAGGTCTCAATGAATGGAATGTTCCATTTCTTTTCTACTTCTATGTATCCAAGGGCAAACCAGCCCTCTAGTGGCATTTCATTGCACTTGATGGATATTTATTTCAGAAGCTGCGTCACTACTTTCATAATGTCTGCTCAATTCTTGTTCTCTATGTTTTTTTTTTGGACCATTGGTTCTTTCCTTTCCAGAAAGCTCTTTATGAAAATGTCTTGCTTTTCATTCCCTTCCCCAATTCAGAGATTGGAACCCTGATGGATGCTGGAAGAAAGAACTTGGGTCTTGTTATAGAAAAGATATTCTTTTAAAATTTTTATTTTATTTTTAATTTATTTTTTATACTCCATATTCCATTCTTTGCCATCCCATCTGCCTTCTTACTACTCCACATCCTATACCTCCTCCCCACCCCACCCTGTATCCATGTGGATGCCCCCACTCCCCACTCCACCTGACCTCTAAATTCCCTAGGGCCTCCAGTCTCTTGAGGGTTAGGTGCATCATCTCTGAATGAACACAGACATGGCAGCCCTCTACTATATGTGTGTTGGGAGTCTCATATTAACTGGTGTATGCTGTCTGTTAGGTGGTCTATTGTTTGAGAGATCTCAGGGGTCCAGATTAATTGAGACTGCTAGTACTCCTACAGGATCACCCTTCTCCTGAGCTTCTTTCAGCTTTCTCTAGGGGTCAGCTGCTTCTGTCCATTGGTTGGGTGCAACTAACTGCATATTCTTTAATAGTCTTCTCCAGGATGGCAAGCAGCCATGCTATTTGGTACTGTGCTGTATAATAATTCTTCCTGAAATACATACCATTCAGAGGTTGTTTGCTTGGTTTCATTTATAGATATAGAAGTGGCTGATATTTTTAGTTCTCACCTTTTCTGGTTTTAAAAAAAATATTCTCCTCATTAGGCACATTGCCACACATCATAAACGACGAGACTCTTTTCTAACCCAAATACGTTCCATGGACAGCTGTTTGTGGCTTCCAGTGACTTAGTATCTAGCAAAACGAAGTAAAGTCACACTGTCCAGGCCATGGGTAATCAGCTACCTACTGTGCGAGGCTCACATGCCTGATCTTCTCCAGCTGGGTACATCACATTACACAAATGACATTAAAATGAAATGGAGCATATTCAGGGGGTCTGGGGCTATAATACACATTAGCAGAGATAATTCAAGGAAGTGGGCAGGTTTACTGCGAGGACAAAGGAGCAGCATGGCTCCCTGGGCCACGGTGAAAAGGCCTGCCAGGTAGTAGGTACAGGCAGATTGTGACTCAGTGTGAGCAGGCCTTGGCCAATGTACAAAAGAGTGATGCAGCAACAGAAATGGGCTGCCGCAGAAGTCGTGATTTCTGTTAGTAGAACTGTTTAAAGCCTGAATGGTGGTGCCATTCAGGGAGGTTGGAGATGCAGTATGGACACAGTGAATTGTAAGGCTGACCTTTTGTGTACTTGTTTCAGAAACAGCTGTTTTCAAATGTGTTCAGAAATGTATCCTAAGCTGGGATCACTTC
Organism: Mus caroli; assembly: GCF_978045245.1. Lineage (NCBI taxonomy): Eukaryota > Metazoa > Chordata > Mammalia > Rodentia > Muridae > Mus > Mus caroli. The sequence goes on from NW_028227261.1 coordinate 61,479,880, forward strand.
ACGAACAATGTGTAGGCTACAGTCCACTCCTATGTTGGAATGAGTTATGGAAACTCTGTCTTTCCCATTGCTGGGAAAATGGGATGAATACATGTTTTTAAAGATTGAGTTTTTTTTTTTATTTTTAATTTTTTATTACATATTTTCCTCAAATACATTTCCAATGCTATCCCAAAAGTCCCCCATACCCCCCCCCCCCACTTCATTTTGTGTATGGGTGTGGCTCTGTGCAGGTGCCTAGGGATGTCAGAAGAGGGTGTAATATCCCCTGAAGCTAGAGTTATCAGCCATTTTGATTGTCTAACATGGGTTCTGGGAACCAAACTGAGGTCTTCTGGAAGAACAGTATGATCCCTTAGGTGCTGAGCCACCACCCCAAGAATAAACATGTCTCATCAGTAGCCTGGACGAGAACCTTAAGAGTGAACGGGTATTTTGAGTAAACAGGCTCTGTGAAACAGCATAGAGCTTTTTTTTTTTTTTTTCTTTTCAAATTTTATTTTTGCTTTATTGTCCTTGTTAGATCAGTGTCTTTATTTGTCATTAATTCTCTTTGCAATTGCCAGGAGCACTTTGCTGTTGAGTCAGTGAGTAACCTACCACTGTTTAATCCAGAATTTGATGAAGAATTTGTGCTTTGAGCATTGTGTTGGGGGAAAAAGAGAAAGTTGCTTGGAGCCCATGTTCTCTGAGCAGTAGTATTGAGTAAACAAGGCTTTCACTTACCAGAGTAAGTCTTTTAATAACATAAAAGCACAAAGTGCTCCAAGCCCTCTGGTTTCTGTTTTCTGATCCACTTGGTGTTAGAAGTTAGAAACGCTTGGCGTTTCTAATCAGTTTTATCTCAATAATCTCGGACTTCAGAGACAGCAGTAACAGAACTAACTGGGCAGAAAAAAATTCCCCTGAGAGACATTTCTATTTGTAAACCTTTGGTAAGCAGTTTAGCATGAGGCTCTTCAACCCTGGAGGAATCATACCAGGGTTTAATAAACCCAAGCCAGAAAAGAGACTCTTAGGTCTGCAAGGTTTTATTTGAAAACAAAAATATAGACAGTGAGACTGGCTATGGGGTAGGGTAGAGGGTCAGACCTTTGGCTTCATCTGTAGAACAAAAGCCACAATTATTTTAAAATGTAATCTCAGTTGAAAAGAGTTATCATTCATTTTGGGATTTTTAAAACATTTCCTTGTCCCAGAAGATTCAAACCCCTCTCCATCTTAATCACCCACAATGGAAAAGTAGTTCGCTCTTTCAGGATAAGAAAGAAAAAGGTCAGGCATGGGAATGTGAGTGTGTTTAGCTATATTGTCCCAAACCTGTGCCTCCTGGGACTGAAAGAAAGACTCACACTTCAGATGAGCAAAAGAAAAAGATTTCAAAGGGAAGTTTTTGTTGTGTTTGCACATTTCTGCAGTTTGATCATTGGGGCTTTCTCTTCTCTCTGAAATTTCTGACATTTTTCAGTCCAGCTTCAAATGCTACAGGCTCTGGATTTACTGCTTTTGTGCTTAGATTTTGTTTACATTCATTTTTTGAAACAAACAAATGTATGTACATAAGTACATACATGCACGGACACATGTAGACATTTAGTACAAGCAGCTCAGAAGCTTAGCACACAGTCTCTCTTAAAATGATTTTCCAAAAATAAGCTACAAAAGAGAGAAGGGAAGAGGATGGAAGAGAATTAGGTGAGAGATAAATCTAAGAAAGAGGAGTTTGAAACTGTAAACCACTACTTGGTTTTATGCTAGAGATCAATGAATCCTTACAAGTCATGGACATTTTATCCAATGCTACAAGTAAATTAGGACTGTTCATTTTCAGCAAATCAAAAGGGTTTGGATATTTTCTTAAAAGATTTACTATATAGATGCAGCAAGTCAAACTGACTGGGATAAAAAAAAAGATAAGTCAGCCTATGTAATCACTTACATGCTTTCAAATGTCTTCTTCTTTATCTTGTCATTGGTTCTGGTGCATGTGTAAGAGCTCTGAGACCACTGGTGAGCTCTCATGATACATCAGCTCAGAAGCTAAGCTCTTCCCAAGTTAGCAGGGTAGCCATCACATAGTGGACCCTTTTGTTCTTTTAACTTTATAGAAGATATAACTGCAGTTTGGGGAGATGAAGGTGCTTGTCATAGAGATTAGATGGCACTCAGTAGACTGAAGAGCTAGGACTAAATGCCAGGTAGGTGGACCTCAGAGGCTGTGTATACAATCAATGTGATACTGTCTCCTGATAAGTAATTTTATAGACTCACTGATGAAGACAGGGAAGTCTCAGTTACCTTTCATACATCTTTATAAATGTGCGATCTATTAACACATGGTTAATAGATCATCAATCAAAACTTATGTCTTACAAAACATGCTCTATTCCTTAGTGAGCAACCATGTACACTTCAATGGAACTAGGCAAGTGTTTTCTAGAGCTCCCTTCTGACAACTGCATTTTATGAGCTTAGTTTAGGTCTAGGAAGAAGAGTCATTTTGTCTTTGCTATATACCCTTCATATTTCTCAGTGGCCTGTTCTACCTCTGGCAGAGCCTGGAAAGAAGGCCACAATAGAAGCAAACAGACACAAAAACAACTTTAATTTTGCAATCACTGTTTAATATGAATTAGGGTTAGATTGTATTCTGGCACATGGTGTTTTGCCCATGTACATATTAGTATCTGGGTATATCTAATTTTTCATAGCTAATTTTTGAATATTTTCTTGGCTCTATGCACGCACACACACACACACACACACACACACACACACACACACACTATTCCTTTGCCCAATACATTCATGGAGCTATATTTATTTTCCAGGGATTCTGTTGCAAGATATCAACTCAAAGAATCATTTCCCTTTTCAGCCTTTATAGAGTTTTTGTGTTTTTTTTTTCTTCTTTCTGTTTCAATATGACCCCTGCTTTGCTGGCTCTTCTGAAATGTTGATTGATTTTGGCTTCATTTGTATTTATTTAACTGCTATCTTATTCTTTCCCCCATGTAAAATGCTCCTTTTGGAGTCTTCTCTCCCTTCTTTTCTCTGTATGAGTTTTAAAGTTTGTATATGCAATGTCCTCCCAGGGCTTTAGAGTTTGAACACTTGATTTCCCAGATGGTGGCCCTATTGTGGAATGTTTATGGGTGCATTTAGGACTTAGAACCTTGCTGTGGAGAGTAGATTGTTGTGTCTCATCTGGTCTATGCTCTGTTCCTCCTGGTCTGCTACATGTCTCCATAGCCATGAACTCTACTATGGTTTCTGTGCCAGGAGAGGCTGTGCTCTCTGAAATCCTGAGCCACAAGAAGCCTCCTTCACTTAAATTGTTCTAGCCAGGCACTTTGTCACAGAAATGACGAGAGTACTATTGTGGGAAACTCTTAATTTATTTTTTATACACACCCAGTCTGGGTAATCTCCTTACTGGGTGTGCTCATAATCGGGTTACTTCAACAGAGCAGGTTGCTGGATGCCCCCATCTGACTCTCAAGTTCCTGGGCATTTCTCTGTGGTGGCTTTTATGCTAGCCAAATTCTATATTCTTCCTCTTGATGCTGAGCTTGATGGGTATACTACTTTGTGCTTCTAACCTGTATGACAGTTGTTAAAGACTCAACTTGCCTGCCTTCTCCATCTTTCCTCTTTAGAGTTCATTTCTTTCCTGCTCTCCTACAGAAGGTACAAACAAATCATACCAGTTAGGTGGGAATTAATCAGATGTTTTTCAGAGTGTGTCTCTCACATTACTGCTATTTAAATCTTTTCATGCTATTTAATGCTTAGTGCATGCTTTCATCTAGAATTTGAACTTCTTAGAGTTGATAAGAGAGAGAATGCATAAGTCTGGATGTCCTCGGAGTACCTCAAATGATGCTTTGGTAAACTCAAGTGCTTCCTTAATAATGTTGGTTCGTGAGTCCTTGAGACTCTTTAAACAGCAGTGAGTGAGAACTCCCCCAGAGCACAGATTTCACTGCCATTGCCTTCCACTCTCCATTTCCTCGCACATTAGGAACATTGTGTACTAGGAAGACTTCAGAGAAACTTTTATTTCTCAGAGGAGTCTTAAGAAACTCCCAGGGAGTGAGGATTTACAGACTGTATTTTTTTTTTATAGAAAGATAAAATAGAATGATTGTAAAACTGTGAAGTTTGGGACCTCAGTTTTCTGGCACAGAGTCATTCATGTGTTAGTCAGCTTTCCATTGCTATGACAAAATACCTAAGCCAAGCAACTTAGAGGGTGAAAAGGTTTTTATTTTTTTATTTTTAAATTTTATTTTATTTTACAAACATACAATTTCAGTACATAGTCATTTGGTTCTGATGCTTTGGCCCTGTAGCAACACAGAATTTAATGGCAAAAACTCCTAGTATAGCAAGGCTGCTCATCTCTGATGTCCAGGAAGAAGAAAGAGAGGGAGGGAATAGTGTAAGAAAATGAGGGAGAGAAAGAGAAAAAAAGGAAAAAGAAGAGGAGGAGGAGGAGGGGCAGGAGCAGGATGATAATGATGAGGAGGAGGAAGAGGAGAAGAAGGAGGACAGGGAGGAGGAGGAGGAAGAGGAAGAGGAGAAGAAGCTGTGTTTTCCAAGTTCTAATGATTTAACTCCCTTACTTCTGCATAACCCCATCTCTTAAGTGTCTCACCACTTCTTTGGATGATCTAGGATAATGGCCAAGCTCTCAACACATTCTAGATCCACAGAAAAACTGGCTAACCTCCTTATGCTTATCAATAAAGAAACAGAGGCTCCAAAAATGAAGGTTTTCAGAAGTGAGTGAATAGAAAATTATTCTGATAAGTTTTTGGTAAATGTGCAGCAAGACTATAACAGAGGTTGATACAAGCTGAGTCATTAGCAAAGGTTAACTGGGGATATTGTGAACATTCAACAAGGTACAGTCACTTGAGGGAGCTTCGAAAATCAAAAGGTAGTTGGAGCTTATTCAATTGCTTTAATCTATTTTCTTTAATAATCTCTCTAATGAAAACGCATATATACATGTGCATTGTAGATACTTTATAATATCAACTCATTGGAAACATTAGACTTTCTAGTTGTGTTTGAAGTCACCATCATTAAGGCACATAGATTGTCAGGGCCACAGATAATAAATCGTTGGAGTTATAATCTATGATCCTTTGTTATAGAGCCCATGTTTTTAAGGGTAATGAGTTAAGATAAGGTATCTTTTAGAAGAAACTATTGCACATAAAATATAAACAACTTTCTAAATATAGAGAGATGGGTAAGCACAGTCTCTGTCTCAATGGCTTTCAAAGTGTAGTATGGATGATAGACAGGTTAGTAAAAGTCTGACTTATATAGTAGAGAATGTAATCAGGAAGATATTCTGTCCCAGTTTGCTTGAGATAGTACTACATGATGCCTGTCAGCCAGCAGGGTTATTATTAGTGTTGTCTTTTATGTTCAACAGTGTGTTGATTTGGATGATAAATTATAGGGTCTCAGCAGTATTTATGGAAGACATGAGGCATTTTGGGAGCTTAAAATAGGAAGCCCCAACTTTCTCAGGTAGTGCTTCACTTGGCTGTCTTGGAGATGAGATGCAGTTAGGTAGAAGAGAGATATTTTAAGCAGACGAAAGTGTAGGAGGTAATGGGTGGCCAGAAGAAGGGGACTAGGCAAGAGCCAGCTCACAGAGGAATGTGCCTTCAAATAAAGGTACTTCTCTGGTGTCCCTCAGTCAAGAGGTGCACCAGAGGCAGTACTTAGTGAAGCCCTTTCACTCCTACCACCTTCCTGTTAGAGCAGAAACAAGAGTTAATGAAAGATTGTGGGTCAAGGAGCTTATTCTTTCTGTTCAGAACTCTCTATAAGCAGATATTCTGCTCTTAATTTCTCTTATAAGATGACTCTCTCATCCCAGAAAAATGCTTCATTGGTACCATGTTTGTCAAGGGTCATATCTTGACATGAGGAAGGTTCTATATTATTTAATAAAGATGGGCCTGGAAATACTTGAGACAATGTTTTGTATTAAATAATTCTCTGCAGCAACACAACACACACACACACACATACACACACACACACACACACACACACACACACAATCTTCAGATGTGTAGGAAAGGACCTAAATTTTAACTAGCATTTTTCTGTCCTTTATTTTTCAGTACTGCTAAATTTTAGAAGATGTAACATAATAGTAGCCATGTCAAAAGACATGTTCAAAGAGTTAAAAAAAATCCACACTTGGTACCAAGAAGTTATCTTCTGCAATTCTAGAAGATACTTTGTGTTTGTTCTTAAGATCCTAGAATTCTAGTCTGGAGTCCTGGACCTGTTTCCAGTGCTGATACAGGCCTCTTCCTTAGGGGTTTCCTTTGGAAAGAAATCATCTATTAGACATGTCAATGAGTTTGATAGGTGGGTGGTCTTGGGGTAGGTGTTTAGGGGAATGGTTGGGTACAGCATTGTGATGTACATGATCCACACATGTGGTCATTAATTTAACTAAAACACACATGAATATTCATGTCCCTTTATAGTGTAAGAGAAAGCTTGGTAGCTAAACCAAGAGCTGGTTCTTTCCATGATGCTGTGCCCTCACTCTCAATCCAAGCTGTTTCAGAATTGAACATTCGAAGCTAGTCTTTCAGATCATTATGAAGATAAATTTGTCATGATTAGGAGGTACAAGTTATTTTCTTAAAAAATATTTAGTCACCTTATAGTTGAAAATATTATTCAAAGGGCTATCCCTTTGGGCTGTTGTTCCAAACATTTTAAATTTAAGGGTAAACTTTGAACCAGTTGTCATGAATAGGACAGAGAAACATAAGTCATTGGAGAGAAGATTGACAGACTCCATATTTGTTGACTGCTAATTAGCAGGCCATCATTTGTTTGCTATAGCACCTTGTACTAAATTATATAACTCATTTGATTGCTTTCCCTTTGGATGTAAGGGCTAATGAAACACCGTTGAAATTTGTGACCAGTTCAATTGCTGCCATGTAGATTTTGGAGGAAGAGTGCATGTTTACATCTCGGCACTTTCTGGTGAATCCACTAAGGAATGGAATCAGTAATAATTAGATACCTTCCTCTTTGGTTTCCTCATTTAAATCCATGTGGAACAGCTTCTATCATTCCAATGTTAAAGAGGTAAAAAAAAGTTTGGGAAATTGAACTCATTGTACAGTGTGTTCTAAAACAGTGTTGATTTTTTTGACCTCTAATTAATACCGAATTTCTAAAGGCCCATTTTCTCCCCTCTCTCATTTTCATTTTCTCCCCTTAACCTGATTCTCTCTCAAAAGACTATAACTATAAACAAAAACATCATACCAGAAGTTAAGTTTGGCTTTTGTGAGGTGACTTTTACTGTTTTTCTCATTTTAATCGCCACCCATCTGTCTCTCTTCTTCCTCCCCTGCCTATTGAGTAAATCACTCTAATTATTAACTTTGTAAATGAACCTCTAAATAAGCTATTTAAGTTTATTCCTATTAGATGGGACAACAGATTCGAAATCTAGTACCACCTGGGGTGAGGAACGTGTTAGATTTCCATGCTAATGCCTCATGCATGTTTTATGCCTTAGATTAGTGGCTAATGTGGTCATTGATCATCTCATGTCATAGAAGCTGAAAACCTGCTGCTCTGAGTGAATTCTCTAAAAACTTGTTTCCAAATCAGTATTCAAAGTCCTAACCCAGGTTTCTTGTCTGAAAAAGAGGTCATACATGCTTTGTGGTGGGGTGCTAAAATGTTTTTCTATTTGTCTTCTTTGTAGACAATAAACAGACTTAAATATATCATTGGAGTAAGTTAGATTTGAGAAATTGCCAAAGGCAAAAATATTTATGAAAATGTTGGTTTAGAGGCATTTTTCTACTCTACATATTTTCTTTTTGTGCTACCTATAGGAAAAAAAAAGTTATTATTGGAAAGCCTACCCAATTTGCATCTGAAGTACCTAACATCCCATTAAATGGGAAATTGGGGGCATTTTTCCTGAAGCTGTATAGTTTGGCTACGAAGGAAGTCTAGTTAAAAGTTTAGTCCATCCTCTTAGAAACCGTGACCATAAAGACCTCTGTGTTTTGGACTGAGAAAACCTGTGGTTTCCAGTATAAGACCTGTGCAGGATCAAGCTAGTCAACACTCCTAATGTGGTGGTTTGAATATGCTTGGCTTAGGAAGTGGCATTATTTGGAGGTGTGGCCTTGTTGGAATAGGTGTGCCACTGTCGGCGTGGGCATTAAGACCATCATCCTAGCTGCCTGGTGGTCAGTCTTTTTTTAGTGGCCTTCAGATGAAGTGGCCTCAGTTCCTTCTTCACCATGCATGCCAGCTTGGATGGTGCCTTGATGACAATGGACTGAACCTCTGAACTTGTAAGCCAGCCCCAATTAAATGTTGTCCTGATAAGAGATACCTTGGGATCCCCAGGCTTAGTCTGATGGTTGACTGTGAGTAACTGCATCTGTATTAGTCAGGTGCTGATAGAACCACTCAGGAGACACGTATACCAGGCTCCTGTCAGCAAGCACTTCTTGGCATCTGCAATAGTATCTGGGTTTGGTGTCTGCAGATGGGATGGATGCCTAGGGGGAGCAGTCTCTGAATGACCTTTCCTTCAGTCTCTGCTCTATTTTTGTACCTTTAGACAGGAACAATTCTGGGTTAAAATTTTTGAGATGGGTGGGTGGCCCCATCCCTCAACAGGGGTCAGGTGGGGCGGGGCATGCTTATCTACTGGATATGATCACTATAGGTTCTTTCTTCCCTTTATTGGGTATTTTGGCTAATGTCATTCCTGTTGGTCCTGGGAACCTCTTGCTTCCTGGGACTTTCTAGTAGCTAACCCCAGGTCCCCACCCATGACTACTACATATTTCTATTCAATTTCCTGACCCTCTGTACTTCTCTCCATCTCTAGAGGAAGGACTGAAGGAGCTGAAGGGAATTGCAACTCCATAGGAAGAACAACAATATTAACTAACTGGATCACCCAGACCTCCCAGGGACTAACCAACCAACCAAAGAGTATACATGGAAAGATCTATGGCTCCAGCTGCATATGTAGCAGAGGACCTATCTGGCATCAATGGGAGGGGAGGTACTTGGTCCTGTGAAGGCTTGATGCCCCAACATAGGGGGATGCTAGAGCAGTGAGGCTCAAGTGGGTGGATTGGTAAGTAGCACCCTTATAAGGGCAAAGGGGAGGAGGATGAAACGAGGGATTTGCAGAGAGGAAACTGGGAAGGGGGACAATATTTGAAATGTAAATAAATACCAAATGAGTTGCCATGGTTCTGGTGTCTTTTCACAGCAGTAAAACCTTACCTAAAAGCCTACCTTGGAGGGCAGGCAGAGGTCTTGGGAGCTCTCCCTTCCTAGCTGAAGAACAATTGTTGGCTGGGGGCTTTTGCAGAAGGGAGAGTGAACATTTTAAAGAGCATGATGTCTGGTACATCATCCACATCCTAGCAGATGGCCCGATCTTCTTGTATATTGGCAGCAAAACTTGGACTCAGTGAGGTCTGGGAGAAGTTTGAGGGGTGAATGTTATCAAACCACATTGTATACATATATGGGATTTTCAGAGACTTGAGGAAAACTATATTTAAGAGGAACTTTGTTTTTTTTTTTTAAACCATCCTTAAGTTTGTTGTTACAAGAAACAAGAGGTTCATGTTACAAAGTACCTTATGACTTGGCTAAAAGAATCAACAAGAGGCAGTGAATACTAAGCATTTAGGAATGCATCAAGTGCTTATTAGATATTCTTATAAGTAGCTGTAATAGTCTGGTTATTCTTGCACATAGGCATCAGATTGGTGAAAATATAATGAATAAAATGTCCACCAATGAAACAAGATGTCACTGTTTGCCTTTCCTTTCCCTTGTTAGGAATATAAATCATCTAAAACAGTTTCAGGTGAGACCAACTCTAATCTGAGAAGGGACATCATCCTTGCTATCTAGAATAAAGGGATGTTAAAGTTGTGATTTCACTCTGTGGCACATGTAGAGATATGGTACATTCCTCTGCTGTGGTTTTTGAGGCAGAATGCAGAACATTGATTAATGCCAACTCTCACCCCTTCCTTCTTCCTTCTGTGTATATTCCTTGGGAATGTCTCCAGGAACAATAGGACACCAGGGCTGCTCTGTTGCCTACAGAGTGCAAAACATGCTGGGTCTGGGCTTGCTTTCAGTTCTTTCCTTCCTTCAGCTACATCAAAAGAGCCTCGAGAATGATAGGCAGTCATGTGAGGCTCAGAATGATTCTCAGGCTGCCAATATCCTCGTGAGTTTCAGGCTGAAGAACAGAAGTTCTGGTGATCAGGGAATATTTGTTTCAACAAGAAAGTCCCCAAAGTATAGTGGAACCAGCCATGACTAGTGAGACTTGGATGGCGTGGGCTACACAATTATGTTTTAAAGCATTTGCTGGGAAAAGTTTCCTAAATACATGTGTTTTAGGTATATTCGCTAGACTGTTAAAGGAACTGGATCTAAGCTGTTCACCAAATCTACAAACCTATTATAGAATTAAATTAATTATTTTTGTTCTTTCCTCTTGTGAACATTTCAGTGTACTTTAGATTGTTTTAAAGAACAGCATCCTTACAGAATACCTATGATCCATCTTGCTTCTACCTATCAAATGACTCCAGCCTAATAATACATTTATGCTTGTGAATTGGCTCTTTTAATAATAAAAATCAGATAGTTACATTATTAAGAACAACTTAGTTTATATGGTTCACACAGTGTTGAACATATAGTTAGTATCTTTGTTATAAAATCAAAATACATTTACATTGAGAAATATTATACAGGTCTTAGCCCAATGTTGTGAATGTTGTACATGCTCAATATCTTGACAAAAAATTAAGACCCAAGCCCAGTAAAGAAATAACAGGTTATTAAGTTTAATAAAGACATATTCTGAAATTTAAGGTGTGAGCAGTGTACAAGTCAATAGAGACATAGGAAATGTGATAGTTAATTCGATTATAGAAGGAAATGAAAGACCTCAAGTGAAAGCAGCCAGATGAAAAGAAAAGAGAAGAATATTAAAATCTCACTCATATGTAGAATCCCACATAGTGGTTCTCATAGAAATTAAGAGTAGAATTGTGGTTTCGTTAGGGTAGGAAGAGTAGAAGGGGAAGAGAGTGGGCAGGAGGGAGAGAGGGAGCAAGGGAAAGGTAGACGTTGCCAGTGGATACTACTTTCTGGGTTGGTAGAAGAAAGATGGTCAGTAAGATATCACTTGGTAGAGTGATCATCAGTAGCAGCAATAAAGTGTAGGTCTCAGAAAACTGGAGGGATTCTGAGTGTTCTCACCATTACATAATGATAATCAGGGAATGTAGATATAGTTATTTTAATTTAAATATTATACATCTATACATAGATCGAGAGGTCAATAGACAATTAACAGAACACCAATTTCATAGTTTTGATAGAGCATTTAAAATTTATATTAAAATCTACCCTATGAATGAAGTAGTTAATAACTGGGAACTAGAATTTGTCTCTTGTATTAAAAGGTAGAACAGTAGCCTAGAGTATTGGAAAATGTTACAGAGTACAGGCTGTAGACACAGATGGCTGCATAGGAATTCAGAGATTGTCCTTTTCTATCTACACGATCTTTGACAAGTAGCCTGAGGTCCCATTTTGTAAACCAGGCATACTAATCTGTGCCTGTGAAGGCTGTATGCAACATAGAAAGAAGAAATCCACATGAAGGGCTTGGCCTACAGTAAATAAATAATGATGTACTTTTTTTTATTGGCATAGGTCAGTACATAGTCATCTTTAAACATTATGGTGCCGCTAAACCACAGATTACTCCCAATAGTGTTGTGTTTTTATGTAGCTGGAGATCTTAGTCAGGACCATGTTTCTAATGTCTGATCATGGAAATGAGAACCTCCAAACCAAAAACTAAACTAAAATCCTATCTCAGCTTAGAAGTACAGCTGAGTTCAATGAAGGTAACCCATTCTTTCAGTAGTTCATCTCTGGAAGTGAGATAAGTCAGATGGAATCCATTTACTATTTACTATGAAGAAGGTAACATTGAACGAATTTTTGTTTTTTTATAATTCTGGGGAATTATATTTTTTATAATTCTGGGTTGGGAATTTAGTTCAGTGTTCAGCAAAAGAACACTTGCCTATCAAACAAGGCCCTGGATTCAACCTTCAGCTCAAAAACAAAAAAGCAAAGAGCAACAAAATAAACAATCAATCAAACAAAAGACACCCCAAGAACAACAACCCAACCCAACATGATCTCCTTGAGTGACCACAAACATCAGGATTGCAAGTTGCCTGTATTCCTAAAAGAATAAAGTCAGTAAATTATATGTCTCCAAACTGAAGATATGCATGCAGAACCACTGAAAAGATTAGTGAAGGGGTATGAAAACACACACACACACACACACACACACACAGAGAGAGAGAGAGAGAGAGAGAGAGAGAGAGAGAGAGAGAGAGAGAGAGAGAGAGAGAGAGAGAGAGAACTGCTCAACAGAGATGTAAACAATGAGAACAGGACAATTCTTTGAAAATTTCCAGATTAAGATATGGAAAAGGAGTGACTCGATCAATCCTGTCCTAGGTAGATGAACCAAGTGACTAGTGCCTTATTTGAAAATGTGTTCTCTAACACACTTCGGTCATCAAATAGCCTTTGGTAAATAAAAAAAAAACAAGCCTAAGAGCACCCTAGACACCAATCATGTGCAGGCCCTTGAACACTGGAGTTCTGAAGAACATGGGAGATGCTCCTATTATTCTACCATACAGTGGTTCCATGTTATACTCACAGATTCTTCAGTCTGCTGATACCAGTACTGCCTGAGGCACAGAAATGTAGAATTCTCTGTGGAAAACTGATGAAGAATGAATTTACCATTACACATGTTCTCCTGCCCAGACAAAATGTGGGGCTTATTTATTACAAGACAAAATGAAAAGTATATCTTTCCTACAGCATGAGCTTCAGCTCTCCTCTCTAGCCTGGTTTATATTCACTCCACAGCAGTCCTTCCATGTTTGAACCTCTATTCTCACTGCTCATACCAGATGATGATGCCCAGTGTCAGTAGCTTGTCATCTCTCCCAGCTTCCAGAAAATGGGACTTTTCAAATAGAATGACCATGCAGTATGTAATTTCTTTTTTGCCTGAGTTAGGCACAGACACACCTCTGCTATGTTGTTTCAGGTACATAACTGGTGACTGTTATGGACAGAGTTGTGACTATTGAAGACTTTCAGTGAGAGCCTCGTGTCCCTCAAGTATAAACCCCAATAAGTTTGCTGTAGCCTCTGAATTTTAGCTTCCCAGAAAGTGCTGAAAACATCCAAGACAAGCAGAAACCCTAGGCAAGATACTGATTGACTGACTGATTGATCAGGTTTGAAAACTAATCACAAAATGGTTATGTTCAGACAAATCCAAATCTAAGAAAATGAATGCTTACACTAAACAATTATGGCAAAAATTAGACTGAGAGAAAACTTCTCTATCTTTCTGTAACATTTCTCCATTTCACCTCTTTTCCAATCTAACTACCAAATTGAAACTTCACTTTGAACTAAATGAAAGCATTTAAATAGAAATATAAAAAACTGTCATTTCTTTAGAAAGAAACATTTTGGGGACTAGAGAAAATGCTTGGTAATTGAGAGTATTGGTTGCTCTTTCAGAGGAAAAGGGTTTGATTCTCAGCATTTCACAACATCTGTAACTCTGGTTCCAGGGAATCCAATAGCATCTTCTGGTTTCCACAGGTACCAGACACATAAGTAGTACACAGACATACATTCAGGCAAAGTATTCATACACATCAAATAAACCTTTTAAAAAGAGAAAATTTTGGGTTTTCCATTCATTTGTGGCACTGTTAATGAAGCTAATTTCAAAGGTGAGAAGCTGATAGGGATATCTGAAACTTCTAAAAATGATATTGTTAGAAAGAATGTCATTTTATAAGGATTTTAGGATTTTTCTACTATAGAACAGTTAACTTACAGCAACAACAACAACAACAACAAAATTCACACCCTTATTCTTTTCCTTATATTGTATTCATTTTATAGGTTGCTGGTGACTACACCAGAAATTAACAGAACTTCAAAAATGCTAAGTATCTCTGGTTTACCAGACAAGGATGGGAAAAGATTCATTCCAACATAATGTCTAATGGCCAGTTCACTCCTAGATATTGCTCTTTGGTATTTGTGACAAGGTTTAAAATGGTGTGTCATGAGAGGGCAACTTGAAAGAACTGAGAAGTGTTAAGTTGAGAAAAAGAGGTTTCTGGGGAAGAGGTTGATCTTTTTACATACGTGAGGATATGTCACGGTAGAGGCATTTGATTTATATTGTGCTACTCCAAGGGATTCTTTTCAAGACTGGGGAGATATAAATATCAGCACTCAATGGAAAATGTCCAAAAATCCCATGAGTGGCCTAGAGAGAAAATGAGTGTCCTTTCTTCTGAACTGCTTTAGCACAGACTACCTAACCTCAGATGCTACATCAAAAGAAATGCCTGAGCATAGGAAATCTGCTACAGGAATGCATGGATGCCCTTCTGGCCTGTCTCTGCCTCTCACATGCTAGGACATCAAGCAGAAGTTGCAGCCCTGGGTCTCGGCACCTGTCTCATAAATCTATGGTCATGGGCATAAAACAGCAAGGTGAGATTTCATGCAGGTATTAGCATTTCTTGTAATTCTTATAAAATGCTATAGAGAGGATTTCTGCAGAGTAAAAGGTTGATCAGTTTCTTCCCAGGCTAAGACCGTTGTAATAGAAGACTCAATAATATTGTTAATTTTATGAGGGACCACTAGACCCATAAATCACTACATAGTTCCAAAAGGGCCAACATAATTTATCTTACCCAGTCACTGAAAAAACAAGTACAAATGGATACATACAAATTCAAGAAAAGAGAGGCTAGAGAGATAGCTCAGTAATTACGATCAATTAGGATTGGTCCTGCACAGAATCTGAGTTTTGTTACTAGAACCCACACTGTGGCTTACACCTATCTATAACTCTAGTTCCTGAGGATCTAACAATCCCCTTTGGGTTCCTTGCATACCAGGAACACACATGGTGCACATACATACATGCAGGCAAAACTATATATACTACCTAACCTCAGATACTACATCAAAAGTAGCATATTGAATATAAGAGGTGATGGGTGTACATTTTGTAATGCTGATACAAGGATGGCTCTTCTGAAGACTGCCTGGAATGTTAATTTAGACAATTAGTCTACTCCCCATTCTCTCTACGTGTTATAGCACACATAAATGGCATAAGGGATTTTATATGAATTCTTGAGAGTGGTTTTTTAAGTTTCATGTGAGCAAACCAGGCATATTGTTAACAATATAATTTAAGCTAAATTGAGCTCCTTGTAAATTGCTGATGGTTTATTATTATTCACTGGAATACATTTACCCTGCTAATGCAATAATCTAGTTTTTTATTATATGTTAATAGTTTAATAGTACAAGTTAAATGCTATTAATAAAGTGCTAAAACTAATGGGGTTCATTTATAGTGTTCTTGCTTTTCTTTAGCATTTTATTAGTAAAGCTGAAGGTTGCGAAGTGACAAATAAGAGTACTAAACAAAAATCACTGCAAAGAATTCAATATCAGTGATGGAAAGCTTGACCTGCATGCTGCTAGCCAAATCAAAGCATGGGGTGGCACTGTGGTTGGCACATGGCTATAGCAGCCTAAGGCACAAAATTAGAGCAAGGAAGTATGTAATAAACAGACTCCTTCCATTAAATTTGATCTCTAGATCAAGTATAACTATACAGGCAAAACTAAACAGAGACTTAATATTTAGTAAATTATGAAACAAAAGAGAGAGGATGTTAATGTATTTCCTCTTCTACTTTCTCCTATAGTAAGTACTTCCAATCATTAGCAGCCACTAATTTTTTTAGTTTGTTCATTTCTGTAGAAGTGCTGGTATGATTTTGATATCTATAATCAATAGAAATGTGAATGGCTTCACATTTTTCCAAACATGAGTCAGATGCTTTCCAGCAAGTACATCCGTATTTAATAGTAACTGAGATGAGTCTAGAATCCTGTCTTTAGGGACAGAAAGCAAAGTAATATAATCACAGGGTGGAGAAAGTATAACGTCATAAGATTCAGTACAACATGTGAGGGGATATCTCTACAGAACACTTAATGTCAGTCCATGGTGTGATTAATCCTCTAAGAACACTCAAGTTTCTTACTCCCCCTGGGATTCAGAGGGAGGTCCAGGGATTCTGATATACTCAGTACTGCTCAAGAATGACTTCGGAATATTTGATCATATTAGGAAAAATGAACTTTGTGGTGAAGCTTGATCAGAACAGCCATAGCCAACATTCTAGATTCATTTCTATTGTTGTGATTAAAAAAAAACCTTCAAATAATAAAACAGACAAACAAAAAACCCTGACGAAAACCAACTTAAGGGCCAAAAAGGGTTGTTTCATCTTAAATTTCTATATAGAGGGATTTTAATCCAGCAATGTAGCTACTCTGGATGGAATACAGACACACCCCTATCACACATCTTTAATCCCAAACAGTGAAGATGAAGTTAGTTTGTAGAAGGAAGAATCTGTGTTGGAGAGTGATGTCTAATTGAAAGCCAGACAAAGTGACAGATCAGAGAAAGATTTGACAGATAGGTTATGTCCAACTCTCATGAGAACAAAGATGGAAGAGAGATGACTTAAGAGAGAGCAGCACATACAGAGAGGAGGAGAGAGTTTTCCAGACAGGTTGAAGACAGAACAAGCTACACACAGATGAAGACAGAACAAGCCAGAGAATGAGGAAGAGCCAGAAGATTAGAACAGATTGTTAGAGTTTGTTTGAGGCCAAGTAGAGTAATTCAGTCAGAAGCTGAGAGAGAAGCCAGTTTGACTCAGCCAGCTTGGAGTGGAGTTTGAACCCAAATTGCTAAGTTATACCAGCTAACAGAGTACAGAAAGAACTAGAAAGGGTAAGTGTATACAGCAGTAAGTCTCAGAGGGTGAAAACATTCTAGCTTTAGATTAGATTATTCAGAGGCTAGAATCTTCTAGGAACAAGGCTTAGGTTAGCAGACAAAGACAGGAAGCCTCGGAGAGAACAATTACCACAGGAGAATAAAGGTTACATTTACATTTCCAGATTATAGTATATCATTTTAGAGAAGTCAAGGAAGGAACTTTAAATAACTAGTCAAAACAGATTCATAGTTAAAATCAGAGAGAAATTAATACATGCATACTCACTTGCTTATTCTCTTTTGAATTCTTATACAGGTCATGAAATTCTGCTTGGTAATGATATCACCCACAGTGGGCTGTACTTTTGCATAGCAGTTATCCTAATTAAGAACCCCGTGCCCCTCAGACATGCTCACTGGCCAACTCAGCAATCCCTCATTTAGAGTGTCTTCAAAGGGTTTAGGTTCTATCAAGCTGACTAAGCGAACCACAACAACCAATAATAGCTCTGTTAAACATTTCAAAGGCTATTTATTATGAGGAAGAAGATGAGTGTGGTGGCTAGTCTTGGTTGTCAACTTGACAACATCTGGAAGTAACTAAAATTCTTGCATCTGGGTAGGTGTGTAAGATATTTTCTTGCTTGGATCATTTAAGTGAAAAGATCTACCATAAACCTAGGCCATATCTTCTGGTGGGAGCCCACATAAAAGAATATGGAAGAAGAAAGAGTTTTCTTATTGCCGGCTTGCCCTTACTCTCATTGACAAGTTAATCCATTCCTTTGATGGTATTAGAACCTGCTACTTTGGGTATCCAATGTAGACTGAAGATCAGCATCTCTCTATGAATCTTGCAAGACTCCAGTACCAGAGTAGAGCTGCTGAGCCCTTCAGTCTTGTGGACCTAACTACCAGTTACTTGGTCTTTCCTTTGAGAGACAGCCATTATTAGAGTATCTGGACCAAATCTGTAAGCCACTTTAATAAATGACCAACTTAAAAATTATGTCTTTATTTTTTGAGCTCATAATAGAATTACAAATTCTCTTTGTTTATTAATTGTTGTTATATGTGTACTCTTAAACACCTAAGTAGAACCTGCTCAGTATGTATATGTTACTCCTTTTAAAACATACCCATCCTATCAGTTCCTTTCCCTTACAGAACTCTAACTAATACAATAAGATGAATTCCTTTTGTGAGATTTTCCCAAGTTCAGCTAATATTAGAAAGGCATTTATGCAGAACCATAATACAATATGATGAAGAAAGTTATTAATAATAATATCATGTGCTAGAATCAGCCTGTAGGATTTAGAGTTCTTTTATCAAAACAACTCCAATTGTTTTATGGACTTTTGTCTGTTTTCTTTATCACATATT
Organism: Mus caroli; assembly: GCF_978045245.1. Classification (NCBI taxonomy): domain Eukaryota; kingdom Metazoa; phylum Chordata; class Mammalia; order Rodentia; family Muridae; genus Mus; species Mus caroli. The sequence goes on from NW_028227261.1 coordinate 61,498,319, forward strand.
GAGAGAAATGTTTTAAAGTTTCCCAAGAGAAGTTTCTTTATGAGGAGAGAAGACCATACTTACCTGTGGGTATAAAGACTGATATTTACAATGTAGGTAGGGATTATGATCATTTGTTTAATTTGTAGTTATGGGTTTTCCTCCAAGATCCATGGCTTTACCAGTATGTTTGAATTTGGCCCTTTGTTCTACACCAAACTGCATTGCTGTGAAGCCAGCTCCAGTGTACTCTTCCTCCGTTATGCCCATAAAGACTTGCATCAAGATCTGATGTAAAAGGTAACTAGAGGGTCTAATTTTCAAGTTTTTACCATATTTTAAATTAGAAAAATACATTAGGGTATATGTTGAATATTGTGTTGCTGAGTGTATTTTAGTTTTTGATAATCTTAACTCCATTTCCTTTCCTTGTTCTATTTAAAACATATTTTTATGTGTGTGTATGTGTGTGCACCTTTGCATGAAAGTGCCTAAGGACATGTGTGCACATGCAGCAAGGCCAGATGTCAATGTTGTGTGTTTCCTCCTTCCATTGCTCTCCACCTTACTGGGGTCATTTCTGTTATGTCCGAGAAATTATTTTTAATATTTCTTGCATTTTAGGTCTACTAGTGAGGTATTCATTATTTTTATTTCTTTGACAACATTTTCCTTTTAACATGAATTTGGAAATGTAATCGTGCTGAGTACATATTTGTGTTGGTCATGGTATTAATTCTCCTTTATATTTGCATTGTTTTTCTTGAAGACTTAGCTTTTAGGTTTATCATTGTTCTCTTAAAGATACTTAAGTATATTACTCATTCTTTCTGTCCACGTTAAGTGTCTTATTCTTTGTTTTTAAGGGATAGATACGTTTTTTATTAGTTATTTTATTTATTTACATTTCCTCCTTCCCAGTTTCCCCTCCACAAACCCACTATCTTCCTCCTCCCTGCCTCTATGGGGGTGCTCCCCAACCCACCCACCCACTCCTGTGCTCCACCCTTGCATTCCTTTACCACTGGTCATCAAGCCTCAACAGGACCAAGGGTCTCCCCTCCCACTGATGAACAACAAGACCATCCTCTGCTACATATGCAGCCGGAGCCATGGGTCCCTCCATGTGTACTCTTTGGTTGATGGCTTAGTCCCTGAGAGCTCTGGGCCATCTGGTTGGTTGATATTGTTGTTCTCCCTATGGGGTTACGAACCTCTTCAGGTCCTTTAGTCCTTTCTCTAACTCCTCCATTGGGGTCACTGTGCTCAGTCCAATGGTTGGTTGTGAGCATCCCCATCTGTATTGGTCAGGTTCTGGCAGAGCCTCTCAGGGGACAACTCTACCAGGTTCCTGTCAGCTCCAGCAATTTACTATGATGTGGCTAGATGACACAGATATCAAGTAGATTTTATTAAATTTGAGGGTTATGTTTTCTTAATCTTTAGAACATTTGGGATTACTGATCTCTTCATATAACACCCCATTACTGTGTTCTAACTCCATAAGACTCCAATAATATCATGTTTATGTGAGTTTTTCATCACTGTGTCTCTTACCTTCAGTTATATATTTTGTATTAGCCTTTCATGTTAGACCTATTGTGGTCTCATGTTTCTGACGCGCGTGCGCGCACACACACACACACACACACACACACACACACACCTACAAATGGAAAGTCATGACTTTCCAAGAGTGTTTCTAATCTCTCCCTTGGTTGGAAAATAATAAAGCAATCTAACAAAGGATTCCCTTCAAAGGAATGCTAATACAAAGAACACAAGTACCTATAGACTAAAGGCCTAGCTATATATACTTATAGCATTGTACCGGACCTACTGAATGACCTAGCTGGGAGTACTGTTGAATGAAGACAATGGTAACAGCTTGACTTGAGGAAGAATTGTAACACTGAAAATTGAGTTTCCAGAAAAAAAACAAATGCTGCTGTCTAGAGTGACATTCACTTCTTTCTGAAATGGTTTATTGAATTAGTTGTGACCGGTTAGCATTTCCAGTGAAGTAAACTGTTCTAGGACTGTTAGAGGATGTCACTAGCTAAAATAAAAAAAAAAAAAAAAAAAGAGCAGTCGGGCCACAAGAAGCTCTGTGAAGACCACACTGAAGCCAGTTGACTCTTGTTAAAAGAACAAAGTTAACAACCAACACTCTATTTTCTTCATTAGGCTACTGTATTGTTTGAAGCTATGGGAGGCAGGTCCAAACCTGTAGAAAGATGAGGAGCAGGTGGAGCATTAGAAAGTTAAGGTTGTAGAAGTGGGGTTGGGTGAGAGGTGGTTAGGACCTAGTTGGTGCGGGAAATATTTAAGAAGGCACCATCCCTATGATAGTGCCTTCTACTTTCTGGTCTCAGTGGTCCCTCCACCTCCATGGTTGCCCCATGTAGCAACCACCAATCTTTTGGTTCTCTTGCTGTGGATTTTGCTCACATTCCCAGCCCTGGTAAAAATCAAAACTCTAGAGGCTTGTAAGTTATCTGTTATATATATATATATATATATATATATATATATATATATATATATATGTATGGGGCAACACATTAACTTAATATTTAATTACTAAGAAATCCCCAATACTCATGGCTCTCAGGACTGTGTAGTTCTGGCTCCTCTTCCTCTCTTATAGGTTCCATCTTATCTCTCTACTTTCTTCCCTTCCCTTCCCTTCCCTTCCCTTCCCTTCCCTTCCCTTCCCTTCCCTTCCCTTCCCTTCCCTTCCCTTCCCTTCCCTTCCCTTCCCTTCCCTTCCCTTCCCTTCCCTTCCCTTCCCTTCCCTTCCCTTCCCTTCCCTTCCCTTCCCTTCCCTTCCCTTCCCTTCCCTTCCCTTCCCTTCCCTTCCCTTCCCTTCCCTTCCCTTCCCTTCCCTTCCCTTCCCTTCCCTTCCCTTTCTCCCTGCCTCCCTCCCTCCCCTCCCCTCCCCTGCCCTCCCCCCTTCATCTCTAAAGTTCTCTGCCTTCCTTCCTTGTCCACTACCCAGTCACAGGCTCTCACCTTATCTTGTGCCTGCCCTCACCTGAATATAGACAGCAATCCACACCTAGTAGTAAACAACCATTTGTGGTAAAATGCTGAGAAAGAGAGGTCAAGTAAAGCTGAGTTGGAGGAAGGTAAAAGTAGGAATTGGTAGGAAAGGTAAATAGGTGTAACAAAGACTCTGGATGGAGGTCTGTAGAGTGGACTCTGCCTCTGATAGGGATCTCCAGATCTAAACCAGCCTGTGGTAGGCATCAAATTATAGAGATGAAAGCTGCCGGGACAACAGCAGGAGCAGTTGTGGGTGGGTCTCAGGAGGTGAACTAGTAAGGAATTACCTTTTAGTTGAGCAGGCACTCTACCTCAGCTGAGCAAAAGGCTGCAGTTAGAGGAGGCTTTTGTCTGGAGTGGGTTCATTAGTTCTGAGGTAATGTCCAGTGTCCAGTAGGTTGTTTAAACTAGGGGACTGGGGGACCTGGTGGGTGGAGAGGTTAGGAGGTATTGGGTTTTTCTGTTTGTTTGTTTGTTTTGTTTTTGTTTTCATTTGGGAAGAAAGCCACAACAATGGTTTTTGGACTGCCGTGTTTATTGGTGCCACTGGTCTGACAGCTAGGATGGTCCTTCCTTGTGGCATGCATTTTCCAAATCTCATTATTTAGGTGGACTTGTTTCTAAAGATTCTCTGAACATGTTAGAATCTCCACTCATCACACGAGCCACTTGGTGATGTCTTTCTTTGCTAACTTTAGCCACTTGAATGAAGAATCTTGAGGAATCTTCATGCTCAGTAATTTTTATTGCATGTTGGACACTGTATAAAATCTCCAAAAACTCCAAATGATGTTAAACATTCCCATCAGATATATGCATGCTTTGTTTTATGAGATGGGGGTGGGCATAGAAGGGAAAAATGATTTACCCCAATCCAGTCTATGACTAGCTATGTTAAATTAGGTGGGGGTTTTGGCAAGACTCATTCTATTACTACTTATCTCGAGATTCCTAACTGTTGGATCAACACCAACCTAACTGCTCAACACCAACCACAAAAATTACACTGATTCTCAAATATTTCCAACAAAACTCCTTAGCCATGAGTCACAGACCATGATTCGGTAAGTTATAGAAAGACTAGAAATGTATTTGAGGTACATCACGTCTTCATTTCTCCTAATCTGGATCCGTTCATAAATTAAATTTTATGCTTGACTCTTTGTTCTCATGCATTGGCTTTTAGCCAGGAGAGATCAGATCCTGATCTTCATGTTTAAGACCATGTTTAAGGTTAACATATGTTCCTAATGAAAAGACAATGTCTAACCATCAGCTCAATTCTGGAGGTTTACTAGTTTTAGGTAATTTATTTCCCCTACTTCTTGCTCTTTTTACACATGATTTAAAACCACAATTGTTATATAAATTATTTAGTATTTATTATTTCCCTCATTAGAGAACATTTGCCTACTACAAATACCTTCATCATCCTTAAAAGTAGAAATACATATCTCTATGTCAAAGTAAAAAGAAACAGGCTTATTTTTGTCTACACTGTGCATGCAATAGTATAAGTTGAGCTTATAGTTTTGCTTAGGTCAGGTTGACCTTGGGCAGAACTATAACCTTGCCTGTCATACACTTATATAATTAGCTTTTTACTTTTTTCATTTTATAGTATCTTAGATATCCAGCAACATTTTAAATTCAAGAGTCTATTTTTTTTCTCCTGGCCAGAGATCCCTATCATTTGTCTTTGAAGATATACTAGGATTCCCCCATCTTGCATTCTTTCATAGCAAAACTAGCTTGGCTTACATTTTTTTTTCCTTTTCGGTTCCCTCTATGGAATTGGGTAAAAACTTATATGAGTTACATTCAAAGGACTGCTGACAGAATTTGCTGCATCAAATTGTATTTCTGCTTTAATGGGATTTGCCCACAGTTTTTTCTATTTGTAGTGTGGATGTAGCCTTCACACGAGGGTGGGAGAAGCCAGAGATGTGGAAGTACCTTCTCTCTCACTATTCAAATAATGTAAACACTTAGAAAGTTTGTATTTATCAATCTATTATAGAGTCATCATTTCTTAAGCCAGTCATAAGCCATCTTGAAGGCTACTGTAGGAATTATAAAGATGAATGAGAATGACTCTATTAAGAATTCCATAGTAAAAACATAAATTAGTGACTAATTATGAATACATGACTAGTTTTTACTATGGGGCTTGATGAATAAAGGTCATGGAGGGAGAGAAAAATAAGTAGTCTAGCTTTTCAGAGAAAGGGAGCTCTTGACAGTCAAAGCAGGGTGTCAGGAAGATTTAAATGAACGTGGTATTTCTAGCAAAGATGAATGGGAAAGCTTTCCCCATAGAGGAAATGTCACAAGTAGCCCAGAGAAGGCCTGCGGTTCGAGGTAGTTTTCACTTGGGGAATGGGGAATGTCAGTGGCTACATTTGTAAGCTTTGGAGAGAGGGTCCTTGGTCATGTGTAATGAGTGACTTAGTCTGGACTGCTTGAGTGTCTGAGGCAAGGCACTGTACTATGACTGAGGCTACAGCAGTACCTGGCAGTTTGCATACCGCGATCTAGTAAGATTCTCTTTATATTAACTAGAAGTTCAGGAAAGAAGAATGAACGGAAGTGTGAAGGAAGAGTGGGGTCTCCTCCAGTTTCCAGGACAGAGAAATCCTTAGCAGTATACAAGTATCCTTAGCATCTGCCAAATCTTGTCAGTGCTTCCAGCCCAAGTGAATAACTTAGATTAAAACATTTATCTAATATATCTAAAATAGCTTTGATTTGTCTATTGCTTAGACAGTCTCTGCTTTTTTCCCTCTTTTCTTTTATCTCCTCTCTTACCAGTTTTTCTTGTCTACTAATTTCTACTGAGTGAGCCTGCGATCCAGATACAGTGGGAAAAGCTGGGCTTTCAGCAATGTGTGAGGTGCAGTCTCTAGTTTCTGATGACATCTCAGTAAAGCTGATGAGGACCTTAGAGTTGAAGACAAATGTCATGTAACTGAAGGTCAATTCCTATGCTTGTGGGGTGTTTCAGTGAAATTCAGAAATTTCACTGGAGGTAGCCCTTCAGGGGACATCTTGATGAAGTTATTAAAACTTCTTTGTGTTTTAACTCTTTTTTCTGTCAACCACATAAAGAAAAACTAAAAACAAAATCCATGTGCTTCCCCGTTTTGGAGCATTTGACTTCTAAAACATAGCCACCTGATATTCCCTTTAGTCCAATCTTCACATCCATATCTGCTTATGATGAAGGTGTAGTTAAAAATCAAGCTTCTTTATAGCAGGCTTGTTTGTAAAACTGAAAGAAACCTACAACAAACATCCAATTCAAGTAAATAAAATAAGCAAACAACACATTGTTGTATATTGACACTAATGGCATATTGCTCATAAAAAATAATAGAATATGTTGAAATGCATAATTTGGACAAATCCTAAAATATTTTCAACAAGTAACAGAAGTCATACAACTAAGAATAATATCCTATTTAATTATATAAAATTTTAGAACATGCAGAAGAGGCCATAGTGACAGAGAAACAATCAATGTTTGCCTGAAAAGAAGCTCATAAGGAAAAAGAAGGAAGGCTTGCAAGAGAACATAAGGAAACTTTTTTTGTGGTGATGGCTGTATTTGTTTTATCGAGTGCATAAATTATTTCATTCCTATTCACATACATCAACTTTTATCCAGTCACGAGACTGTTAGAAACAGCCTTTAAGCTTGCTAAAATTGAACACATAGACCTTATTATAATTATCTACTGTGTGACAAATTCTAAATGATTTATGTAGAGAAGCTGGAGTTCATCATCTAATGATATTTATTTCTCTATTATATAGATAATTTTACTGAGTATTAAGCAAATACCCTTTAAGTAGATAAAAAATGTATTTAATAATATCACAACTGAACTATATAGGATTTTGGAGTTGCTTTGATTCTGTTAGAATGCTAGCTTGGTCATATTGTTTTTTTATGAATCATATTCCCCTTGCCATATAGCCAACTATAACATGAATGTCCTTGAAGAAGGATTTTCTTAAAAAGGCATTTCCAGATCCAACCTAAAATAAGCTCAAGTTGATCCACCAATTTTAATAGGAATTTATGTTAGAAATGAAAGCCATGAAAGGTTAGTAAACATCAAGAGACAGCTAAACATCTTGCTTGTAATATTTAGAGATAAGTTAGCGTCTAAAGGAATCCCACAGTGCATAATCCCATCTGGATATGTGAATTAATGTTATAGTGAAATTACCAGCTTCTGCTCTGCCAACTGTTTATGATTACGAATGATGTCCATTGCATCAGTAAGGAGACTCGTTTCACTCTCTTAGGTTTAGGAGAATAGACACTGAACAGTAATAGAAAGAAAACTCCACACTAGATCCGTGCACATCTCCTACAACTGCTCGCATTGTCACCAGGCTTAAATGGTTATTTATTTTTGCCTTAGTGGTCAGCAGTCACTCAGAAGTTTCTTCTACAAACATCTCTACTCAGCCATTTGCAAAGTTATGAGGGAGCTAAATCCGGAATATGACTGGAAACTACTCTGTCTTGTATTCTTTTATTCTTTATTTCCTGCTGGCTTCATTGGCAACACTGTCATACATTAGCATTGTAAAAACACATATTACTGCAATCACACAAACAGCCTTCTCTATAAATGTAAACACAGAGGCTGAATTGCTTCAAACAGCCCTGCTCCTACTTTTCAACAGTGTTTTATATTCTTCATTCTTTATTTCTCGGATTCCCTGCTTTGCCTGCCAGTTTCCCTCACCTTAAAATAGATGTTCGAGCAGCTGCGAATGTTCTCGATGACAATTGCTTTTGTGATTTACTCAGAATCCTGACAATTTTTAGGTCTGGAAGAATCAAAAGCCTGAGATCTCTGGGGATATCGCTGTTCAGGATCACATTTAATCTCACTGTGATCTCTAGCCTCAGTACTTTTCTGTTTCAGTACACTGCCACAAGCCTTGTGAAAGACAGTCTCTGCCCCCTCCCCAGCTGACAGGTATTATCTTGGAGCTCCATTCTTTTATTTCATTTGGTGCCCGATATGTCTCACAATTTTCCTTGGCTGTGTTTGCTGAAAATAATAGACACTCCTGCAGCTAGCAGAGTGTAATTTATCCTCTTGCACTGATGTTTTAAGTTACTATTAAGCTAGCTGTTAAATATTTGAGGCTTTAAAAAAGTGATCATTAACTCTGGCCCATTTTTGGTTGACAGCAGGAAGCCGAGTAAGTTAAGAAGGAATAGTTGATCTTAGGCCTTGAAAGTCTTAATTCATTATAAGCAGAGAGGAACTCCAAATTCGTAGAACTTGTCATCGTGGTCTTAAAATTTCTTGACAAGGAAGAATTGCATTGTCTAACTTTAAAAAGTCACCACTTGCCTGCAGGCAAATTACTGAAGAAGAAGAAGAAAAAAAAAACTGTTACAAGTCAGTGTTAAATTCACAAATATCTATAGATATCAGACATTTGACATTAGCAGAATGATAAAAATTGGGTCAAACAAGCAAGATATATTGTGACTAATCTTGAGTGTCAACTTGATAGACCCAGGACGAGGGACTCTCAACTGAGGAGGAATTGCCTCCATCAGATTGGTTTGTAGACCTTGTCTTGATTGTTTTTTTTTTTTTTTATAATTTATTTTTTTATTAGGTATTTTCCTCGTTTACATTTTCAATGCTATCCCAAAAGTCCCCATACCCACCCTCCCAATCCCCTATCCACCCACTCCCCCTTTTTGGCCCTGGGGTTCCCCTGTACTGGGGCATATAAAGTTTGCAAGTCCAATGGGCCTCTCTTTCCAGTGATGGCCGACTAGGCCATCTTTTGATACATATGCAGCTAGAGACAAGAGCTCCGGGGTACTGGTTAGTTCATATTGTTGTTCCACCTATAGGGTTGCAGTTCCCTTTAGCTCCTTGGGTAATTTCTCTAGCTCCTCCATTGGGGGCCGTGTGATCCATCCAATAGCTGACTGTGATCATCCACTTCTGTGTTTGCTAGGCCCCGGTAGAGTCTCACAAGAGACAGCTATATCTGGGTCCTTTCAACAAAATCTTGCTAGTGTATGCAATGGTGTCAGCGTTTGGAAGCTGATTATCCCTTCATATGGCAATCACTAGATGGTCCAGGATGACCCAGCACACTGTGAGGGGTGCCATCCCTAGGTAAATGGGTCTGGTTTGTATGGGAAAGGTACCTTAACAGGAGCCTGGAAGCAAGCCTTCAAGCTCCTGTCTTGAGTTCCTGACTTAGCTTTCCTCAATGATGATCTATAATCTATAAGTCAGACAAACCCTTCTTTTCCCCAAGTTGCTTTTGTTAAATGTTTTTTTATCATTAACAACAGAAAAGCTAACTAGGACATGTACATCTTCACTTAAATGATTATAATATGTTCTTTTAAAATAGTTTTATATTTGGATAATTTCATATACCTGTACAAATACCCTCATCCCCTGCCTCTCCTTCTCAAATCCATGCCCTTTATCTTATTATTGCTACATGAATATACATAAAAATGTGTATACACCATGTGTATTTAACATCCTAATTCTATTTCGCTTTGCTTGTGCCTGTCACATGTGTACGTGTATGTCAGGCCTGACCACTTGGGAATGGACAGTGTATGTGAGAGTTACCTGGAGGTGACTGATTCTCTGTCTCTCTTTCAGCAGTTCTTGACTTCCTGAAGTAATTTATCCAAGGGTGGGGCCACATGGAATTTTCCCCTGTCTTTCTTGGCATGTCAATAGTTGTCATTATGCTTGTTTTGTTTGGTCAACCACATTATTGAGACTTCCTAGGTGCCCTTTTCTTTGTCTAGGGGATACATTCTATCTGCAGGGATTCTGAGCCTCTGGTTCTTAGTCTTTCTGCCTCCCTCTTTCAGAAGTTTTGAGACTTAGGTTTAGAGAAGATGTATCAGTTGGTATTGAGCACAACAAAGTCACTTATTCTCTGCATCTTGATGAGTTGTAGATCTGGATAGCAGCCTCTATATACTGTAAAAAGAGGCTTCTTTGACGAGGAAGCAAGAGCTACACTTATCTGTGAGTATCAGGTAATCAAGTGCAATGGCAATAGCACTTGTTTGGGTATTCTCTTGGGCTCTCCAAACCAACAGCCTGTGAAAAAAAATTTTTTTTATGCTTGGTTTTTGTTACTGAGGGTTTTGTTAGACAGTCCATGGCTCTTAGGACTTGATGGGAGAGCATTATAACCCCAAGTGGGATACATTCTTTAAACTATGTATTTATGTATAAACGTGTCTGGGCTTTCACTAGGGTGGGGAAGGGAGGACAATACAAAAAGAGGAATGGTAAATAGTACTCAGGATTTTTGAAAAGCCACAAGAAATATTGTGCTTTAGGTTTATCTAACATTATACTCATTAAAAATTGATTACATTTATTTATCGTGTGTGCACATATATGTGTGGCATGAATTTGCCATGGCACAGTGTGAGGTGAAGGCACACATTTCTGTGGGAGGTTCTCTCCGACTTCCATGTGGGATTCAGAGATTTATCTCAGGCCATCAAGCTTAGTGGACACTGATTTTTTTTTTTTTAATCTGTTGAGCCAACTTTCTGTCCCTCCCTTAAAAACATTCTTATTATTAGAATTGTTTTCATAGCTTCCTTATGAGTCACACGAGTTTCTGAAAATCTTTTACAACATTTCTCAGACATTTTTTATGAAGATACTATGATGACATATGGTTGCTTTATAAAAAGTAGGAGAGTATTTACCACTTCTTTTAATGGCTTATAACTTAATTTTGCTACAGATATTTTCAAACTTGTTGAGTATGGACTATAGATGTCTAGTTTTACAGATAATAAAATGAAAAAGTCAAAGCTTAGAATGTTATTGAAATTTTTCTAAAATTGCATGTCTATGTTCTAGCAGTCCTTGTTAAACCAAGTCAATAAGCACTCAGCAAGGCCAGTCTCTATCTCTTCTGACCTACTTTTCCCTGGGATTGTTAAACTATTCCTAGAATGTAGTGTAAGGAGGAAATGGTGAGATTCCTAGACAATTTTGGATTTCTGCTGTGTAATAAGCAATGAAACATTGGAAGAGGCTTGGTAATGTAATTAAGGAGGTACTTGGGGGTGTGAGAGATATTATTGAGTTATTATTTTTATTAATTAAAATATTTTATGTGCATTGGTGGATTTTCCTGCATATATGTCTGTGAAGGTGCAAGATCCCTCCTTGGCATTGAAGCTACAGACAGTGTGAGCTGCATGTATGGGCTGGGAATTGATCCCAGGTTCTCTAGAAGAGCAGCCAGTGCTTTAAAACCACCAGGCCATCTCTCCAGCCCCTATCTTTATTCATTTTTCATAGAACGTATTTTGATCATCTTTTCCCCTCACCCAGTTCCTCCCAGATACTTTCTACCTCCCTATCCACCCAACTTTTTATTCTCTCTCTTTCTTTTTCTCTCCTCCCTCAAATCACTAAAATGACAATCAAACAAGCAAAAGATAAATAAGACTAAGACAAACAAACAAACACAAAATAAAACAAAATGAAAAAACAAGTCCACAAAAAAGCTAATGGAGTTAAAAGTTCATTTTACGTTGGCCAGCTACTCCTGGGCATGAGACTTGCCCTGGTGTATAGTTGATAGAAGTAGTTACACGCCACTGTGAAAAACTCGATTTTCCTTTTATCAGATGGCATCAATTGCAAATAGCTGGCTGGGAAAAGGTGGAACATAGTGTCTACTTCCCTGTCTCAATGATTGGGTCCTCTTATGTTTGTAACTGATCTGGGTCTATTTATGCTGCCATAGCTTCTGTGAGTTTATTTATGTGCCTCAGTCCTGTGGTGCCTGGAAGGCACTGTGTTCCTGGAGTCATCCATCATCGTGTATGGCTCTTAGCACCGTTTCTGAAGCTCCTCTTTCTCATAGATCTCCAAGCCTTGCAGGGAGGTATTTGATGAAGACATCCCACTTAAGACTGAGTGCTCCAGAGTCTGTTACTCTCTGCACATTCTCCAGTAGAGAATGTCTGTGTTAATCCCCATCTACTCTAAGAAGACACTTTTTTGATGAGGGTTTAGCAAGGGCCTGATCTATGAATATAGCATTATGTAATATATTATTGGGAGTCATTTTATTGCTATATTCCTTTAGCAGATTGTAGTAGGTTTTCTACTATTGACCTATCTAGTCTCAGGCTTTTGGCCATTTAGCAGTGTTAAGAATGGCTCCATATAATGGAGTGGCTCTTAAATCCAAAAGACTAAGCTATTCTCTTGAGATTGCTATAACAAAAGACCACAAACTGGTGGCTGATAAATAACAAATATTTATTTCTTCCATTACTGGAGTCTGAGGAGAAAGATTCCGACCAGGCTGATAGTAGTCTGCTAGCACCTTGCTTCCTGGTTCACAGCTGTTTTTGAGTAGATACTCAATATTGGCAAATGAGCTTTCTTTGGTCTCATCAAGTAACTAATGTCACTAATCCAAGGACTTGTCATTGTGAACTCATTACTTTCTATTCCTTTGAGGATCTGGAGTTTAATATATAAATTTTTGGAGGGGATGGGCTATATATTAGATTCAAGATAACACTAAACTAAAAGTCAAATGTGTTTATTTCTCCAAAAATGACTATTTTATTTATCCTTTTATTTCCATTATTCCCCATACAATCTGAAGAATTAAAAGTATTCAGTAGTGAGGGTGTAAATGTACATGCATGTGTGCATGCATGTGTGCTATAACAGGGCTTCAGACCTTAGGAGGCCACAGAGACCTTAGCACAACTGACTTCATGACAGCAGTGCCAGTCAGGCTGTAAGCCTCAGCATATAGTCAGTACCATCTGCCAAAACTAAAACAAATGCTAGTACATCAAAGTTCATAGATCCAAGGAAGTCTCTAAATGTACTAACTTCATATTTCAGCTTTTGTAGTTATGCTTCTTGCAAACTGTTTTTGTTAATTGAAGTATGTTATCCTAGGACATAGGTCTTGTGCTCAAATTTTGTCCCGAAAAAGGCTTGTGGCTACCCTGGGATGTTGAACACCCAGTATAGTTGCTAGCCAGGAATAAAGACTTTCTATTGGCTTAAATGCATCTTCAAGCAGTCTTCTCTGGTGAATACCTCACAACAGTGAATGCATGAGTGTGTGCCTGTGTGTGTGCGTGTGTGAAATTGGACTAGTAAAGTCTGTTGTCTTTAAGATTGTTTTGTCTGCTATGAAAACAGCTGTGCTTGCTTTGCTTTGCTTCTCTTTGGCATAGAATGCTTGTTTCCATTCTTTTAGTGTATACGTATCTTTGTAAAATGAATTCTTATAGGCAACATGATTGCATTTTGTCTTTCTAATCATTCATCTGGTTTGTCTGCTTGCCTATCATCTACCATCTATCTATCTATCTATCTATCATCTATCTATCTACCTACCTATCTACCATCTATCTATTTTTTGAGACAGGGTAAGGCCTGAAATTCATAATCACTGCATTAACGTCTTGAGTGCTGACATGACGGAATGTGCCACTATACCTGGATTATCTTTATTCCTCATGGGACTTCCAATACAATATAATGATAAGAAAGTAAAATGGAAATTATTCTGATATTATCAACATGCATTAAATCTTTTGAAACATCACAATGCATTTCATACATATATTAAATTATTACATTCTACTAAAACTTTAAAGCTGTTTGAGATGATGAAAAAGCTAAGAACTGTGATTTTACTATAAATTATAAGCATGTATTGAATTATTGTATGGCACCTGACAAGTATATGTGATTCAAATATCAATTAAAACAAATAGATTTTGATCATCATTCACTCAATGACGATTTCTTATTGGCAATTACTTTGTGCTGCATACCAGACACTATGATTGGTGTAAAAAAATAGTTTGCTGAATATACTAGTATTTACTCACCAACTAACAGTGTATAGATGAAAAGTCATAAGAAAATCTTGTTTAGGATGCAACAAAGTCTTTTTCAGTAGTTTTTATTTGAAGTTTGGATATGTGATATCTTGAAGATGAGGTGAAAAAGGAAAGGGCAAGGGGAAAGAAGGATTTCTATCCATGGAAAGAAGGAGTGATGCATGTGGGAATGGTGTGCACAGTAATGTTGCTTTGACTATGAGACATTTCTATTCTAAAGTCCGGGCTTCTTAGCATATGCTTCAATGCATGCTGGCAATTAATTATCTGCCCTGGTCTTGGCACTTTCATCTCTCATTATTTCCTACCATAGACTTCAGACGAGGCTCATCAACTTTTAGTTCTTCTCATGCATTCTTCTCTGCCAACCCATTCCATTTTCAAAGGTTCCTTTAATCCACACCTCTGTGGAGAATGCTGAAATATTCATGGACCCCTTTTCAGTGTCCTGTTAACCATATCTCTCTACCTACTTCCACTCACATTGATCTTTGGCAGAATGACAAACATTGTCTTCTGCTGCTGGTTTCTTTGCATTCCTAGTAGATTATTTAACAGTAAGAACTCGCTGTTGCATTTCATTTTCCTATCCTGGAATACTTAATTTATACATCTGGCTTAATCAGTTTTGGTGTCTAAATGACATGGGTCAGGTTGAAAATCCATTCTATGTCTTTCTTCTCTTGGATGATTCTCATTTAAGGACTAGTCACATGTAATCATTTCTTATTTTACAAGTCCCAGTATTGAGGGTGGCCCTGAAAAATTCATCAGTGGAATGAAGTTTTTCTTGTCCCTCCTGCTGCTCTGAAGGCCTTTGAGTAAACGATGGCAGATGGAATGAGGCTCTGACGGCCAAATGCAATATTAGATCTTCCCATCTCTCTCTGGTCTGCCTGGTGAACTTTGATGTATTGAATCCTACACGTTGGAACCAATTTCCTTTTGATGAATTCAAGCTCTCAGCCATATAGGGTGAGCTATTGCATTAAGGACATTGAGATAAATGATCAAGCATGTTGGCAGAGTATTGCCCATAATGTGGGTGGTTTCTTCTGTCATCCTTGGTCCTAGAATACTTTTGACTTTTCTTACTCAATGCTGCCATTGTTGGCTATAAAAATGCATGCAGTGATTCCCCATCTTTATGGACTTCCTCCAGCAATCATTGCAATGAGGCCTTCCGTAAGATGCAGTTTTAATATTGACCCCAACTCTCAGCTGTTCAGAGCTTGGGGTAGAAGGAAGCATTGCAGATAGGTGAGCTTCTAGGATGATGAAAAGAACCAACCCAGCTAATATAAACTTGGAAGTTTTCAGTATAAATTCTATGCCAGCTTTTTGTTTTCATTGTTCCACTTCCTCCTTGCTTTTTTTTTTTTTTTTTTTTAGATACTATGCAGTAAAGTTCTGTATTTTTAAACTCAGGCATTCAACTTTTGATGAGTATCTATTATGGCTAAATTCGAAGAATAAGTTAACTTTGACCTCAGGACCCTAAAGGCATTGGTACTCCTTTTTATGGTGCAGGAAAGATGTCAAATATTTATGGCTTTGTGGGCCATGTATTCTCTGCCATAACTTCTTCATCATTAAAACTGCTGCATTGCTATTTCTCTGAACATTTCCTCTTGGATGGAGGAGACAGGGTTGCTAAGACTTAGAAAATAAAGGAAATTCACTGGTCTCAGGAGAAAGGTGCTCCTGAAACTTAAATATTCTCAATGATCTTCCTCAATTATGTAAGTAGTAATACAGGCTAGAGAGAGATGACTCTTTCAGTAGGTCAGTTGCATGAAAATTGTGCAGAGTTTCAGGGATGCAGTTTTCATGACTCATTCCACCTGGTGGGTGGGCTATTCACTGATGCAGTTTCCTTTGAGTCACCCACACCTTCCTAAGTAGCCCTTTGCTGGTACTCTTGTAAGAAGTCCAATAAAATCACTGGTTCACTAGGCTAGACTTCAGCATCCTATCTGGAATGAATAGATGTATGTTCATTTTCCCCCAGGAAAAGTCACATAGCAGTGCTACTAACAAAGCCATTAATCCTAAATCACATTTTATCTGTCACATGATAAAAACCCTGCTCAAACCTGCTAATTATTAAAACTATTGAAGGATCTAAAAGAAACAGTACATGAAGCTTTTTATAAGCATAGCAAAAAAGAAAGGGAAGAAGTTACTTCATTTTCTGTGTTCAAATGTGTAGTACTACTACCTCTAACATCGACTGCAATGGTCTGTTTTCCATTTGTAAAAGGCAGTCGAGTGTCTGAGAAAGGATCAAGAAATGAGATGTTCAGAAATGTTAGCTAAACTGGCTGCCTGGATCAGAAGCTAAAGAAATGGTATGACAGGAGCAGGTGATAGTGTTGGAGAGAGGAGTGATCTCCAGGTCTGGACATTGGCCAGGCCATTTGGAGTAGATTAAGTATAGGGTAAAAGTATTCACAAGGGTTTTCTAAAGAGGGACTATGGCCAGATTAACACTTAGAAAGGGCACTGCAGCTGGACTTGGTGGTAAAAGACTATAATTATTTCCAGTACTAAGAAGGCACGTACAGGAGCACCAAGAGTTCAACGTTATCCCCAGGTACATAGTAGATTTGATGTCAATCTGGACTTCATGAGACCTTGTCTCAAACACCCAGAAAATCTGAGGCTAAAGAAATGGCTCAGAGTATGTGATTTAAATGTGATAGTCAGTACCCATGTTGGGTGGCTCACAAGTTTCTGTTTCACAAGTTTCTGTAACTCCAGTTTCAAATTTGACACCTGATTTTGGTTCCCATGTCACTCTCACACAGGTGGTACCTACACAGAGAGAGAGATACAGCATAAAACAAGACAAAACAGAAACAGAAACAGAAACAGAAACAGAAGCACAGGAGAAAGGAAGAGGAAAACTGCGGAGGCCAGGAGAGCAAATGGCTAGATGCCAGCTGAGTTGGAAAATGGTCAAGGAAGCAAGAGAAGCACTTTTGGTGCAGAAGTGTTAGTAGCTGCCATCATTTAATGTCAACAGGCATAATAGAACCACAACTGCAACAGACTCTTGATGGAGTCAGATGGTTTCCTAGGACACAGTCTCAACAACTCTTAAATGTTTCCATTACTTACCTCTATTACCTGTCAATAATTCCACTAGATTATGAAATCCACCAGCACTTCCACCACTCTGTCACTCTTCTGTGATTGCAATGGCTATCTAGGGACCAGAATTTTTCAATATATAAGTTTTTAAAGGGATAGCTCATATCAAAATCACAGCAAAAGAAAGATTGTTTGAGGTCTTAAAGCTATTTAATAGCTCCACATGGGTGAACATTCTAGGGCCTCAGTTACTATTCTTTTTGTTTAATTGAGGCAAAAAATCCAAATCAGTGCTTTTAGAGCAAAGGGTTTAGGGATTAATTTCATGACTGTTATATTGAATAGCTTTGAAGCTTACTTAGAATTTTAGTTTGTTGTCATTTGCCTCATCCTATTTCCCACTGATGCCTGGAATGAACTATCTTATGATTTCCTTCTAATTCCACATTGGGATCTTCATTAGTTTATGACCTTGGATGTTGTGGCCTTTTATCATGACCCTAGCTTGTCCTTCCATTGGCATCTGCCTACTTTGCATTTCTATTAGTCTTGGTTATATTTTAGTATTTATACAGGAATCTTTCCCTTTCTAACAGGGAGGAATTGAGGGTCTATATCCTACTTTGTTTTCCCTGAAGCCCTTTCTGCAATGCTTTTAATTAATACATGGTCAATTAAGAGATTCCCGGGTAGAATAAAACATCAAATTTCCTGCAACACAGAGATACTATAAACAGTGGGAAATTTTGTTTCAAACAGATAGTAATGATTTTTCTGGAAATGAACATCATCAGCCTCTCACTTCCATTGTGGTCTGTTTCTGATAACAAGGGAACAATTGAAAACAGACTTCCTGGAGAAAAAAAAAAGCCACAATCTCTGTATTCTAAATACTGGAAGCGGTTTACCTGTGGGGCTTACAAGCCATAATTTGCATCTTGGTTTATGTGAAAGATGGAAAGCCCAAGTATGTGAGTGGAGCTGCTGACACAGTGGGGACTCAAGCAGCAGCACAGGGAGCCAGTGTAGAGGCTGAGGGCCATGATGAAGAAATTAATAATCCACTTATTATTCAGAACAGTGAATGGCTACAGGCTATTGGCAGGCGGTTTAGCAATTATCTGATTAACTGCTAGTGTTTTACTAGGAAACCTCTTCAAGAATATACTTTTTGTGTGACGTGACAAAGAATTGTAAGGAGCTGGGATTTTGTGCAAAAAGCTGAGTTGCAGGCAGGTGGGCTACACAGAGACCCTCGTGGGCCGTCACTCTTTCAAAATTGGAAGCAAATGGCCCCTTATTTTGCAGCTGTTATAACTCTTCCTGGAAATATCAGCTTCTCCGAAGCATTGTAACTCAAATTTAATATGAGAACTGGCATTGTTTTCCTTTTCACATTCAGATCTTGCTTAGAACTGGAAGACTGGGCATCATGTTTTCAGTGAGAATTTAGAAAATGGCTTGTGTCTTTCTCTTGGTGACACCCAAGATGTAGCAGGGCCAGAATATATTTAGCCTTGTTTTATGCAATGGCTCATCAGCCTCTCCTGCTTGATATAGTTACTCATAATAAATTACCTCCATTTAAAAGCCAAATGATGACCCCGCAAGATACAAATCCTTTACACACATTGCTGCTTTGCTTCAGGCCACTGATCTTCAAATAGTAACCCCAAAGTTTACAACTTTACAAAGCCTATAGTGTTTTGAGGACTTGCAGGAAATTCATCAAGATAGGAAGGCACACTTTCCAACATTTAAAGTAAGCCCAATCCTCAATTGTAATGTGAAAGCACTTCTTTTTGAATGGCAGTGATCACTAGAGTCATAACCATGACGACAGTCTTTGCTGGTGTTCCTGATGCCTCAAGAGTCTCTAGGCTTTCTCTGTAATGATGTTGCAAAGCTGTTTCCCATTTTGACTGATAATATCCTAGAGTATTCTCAGCAAATTCTATTCTACCCTCCAATTCCTAGCCATAAGTTCTTTCCACTCTATCTTGCAATTTGTAGGGGAAAATTGATTTCTCAAATGCAAACATTTGATATAATTTTTCAGCAGGATAATCACTGATAGCAGTATCAGGCAAAGGTTAGCCAAGAGACTGTTCACACTAAACCCTTTCATTTTGTCACAGTTCGCGAAATGGAGGCACACAGAAATCAAAGGTTTCTGCCAGTGGAAAAGGCATTTAAATGAAAAAGTCAGACCCTCTGTAGAAGTATTACAGTAGCTTTATTTCCGAAATTGGTTAATGGAAAGTCCTTTTATGGCGATATCAATTACAACATGGCTAAAAAGTCAATTATGTAGTAATTGTAGGATAAAATAATGGGTTTACTCTAGGTAAATTCAAAGTCATATTTGAAACATAGACTTCATTATTACAGCTTTGATGTATGAAATTAATTTTATGTATATAATGGTATTCATTAAATGCAAAGGTTTAGTGATAAATGTCTTGTACAAATGTAAAAAGTACAGTAGGAAAATAAAGACAATAATAAAGACAATGTTGAATGTTCACTGAGTACCGTTTTTTTTTTTTTTTTCAATTCCTAACCCCATTTATAAATTAACTCCTCTTGATCACTTGCTTAAAATTAATACAATTATTAAGCTAGGAACTTATATGTTCTCAATAAAATATATCAAGGATAAAAGCAGGATTTTGACTTCATCCATATTCAAAGCTTCTCTCAGTTTTGGAGTATCTTCACCGAGAACAGCGATAAGCAACCCTTAGCTGAGCTGAGTTGTTGTACGGACATATTCTCACCATTCTGGCCTGGCTCTACTTCACCTTTTTGTGTAAGCAGCCTGCTGCTTACAGGAGAAGTTGTGAGCTTGTGTGTGACAGCAGAGCTCATTGGGTATGGTATCATGCAGCCTTGTAGTGAGAACACAGCCATGTTCTTGGGCCTGTTTGAAGGATCTCTCTGGGTAATCAGGATGAAGTTGGAAGGATGTTCTCCAGTGTCTCCTCTGGGAAGTCATGCTCTGCTTTACATCCCCAGTGCTTCCTTTTTTATTATCTTCTGATACAGAAGCTAAAATATACTAAATTAATTAATTATACATAAAACTGACTCTGACTTCCAAATGGACTTTCATTTTATTACTCCTTAAGATGCTAATTATTGAATGTATGCCTAATATCTAGTACTCTTGGGAGGACTTGAAATTAACTTATTGATATAAATTATTATTATTATTCTTTATTATATGGACTATATAATTTATTGATCTTAAAAAGCATGCTGAACATTTTGGGTATTAATTGGTGTCCTTATTAGTTTTAATTGTCAACTTGATACAGCCTAGAGTAATTTGAGAGGAAAGCCTCTATTGAGGAACTGCCTAGGTAAGACTGATTTATGATTATGTTCATGGGAGATTGTGTTTATTATCAATAGATGCAAGAAGAGCCAGCTTACTATGGGTGACATCATTCTTGGGCAAGGTCAGTCCATGGCTGTGGAAGAAAGCTAGCTAAGCCTTAGTGTAAGTGACTAAGTCAGCTTGCAAATAGCCTCTTCCATAGCCCCTGAGATACTCCCCTGACTATAAATGACTTTCTTCATTGGCGGTAATGTGATGAAACAGCAAGCTCACATACCTTAAGGTTCCGGCCTTGAGTTCTTGTTCGGACTTATCTCAATGATGGACTATGATTTTGAAATGTAAGAAGAAATAAACCCCTTTCCTCCACACGTTTCCTTTGGTCAAAATGTTTCATAATAGTAATAGAATGAAAATAGAATTATGAGCTATTGATTGCTAACATCTAAAGCAAAATCTTAGTTCCAATGCATAGGGTATACAATGTCATATTAGATCTCCTGTTAGTTGTGAAGTATTTATTGCAGGAGACTTTATTAATTGCAGTCAGCTTGAGCTTTTGCATTCTGAGAAAGTAACTTCACACATAGCAGGAAGCATGCAATGTTCACTGAATCGAATACAAACTTTTACATCAAGAATTGGGCTTGAATTCTTGCCACTTTATGAGTTTGTGAGTGTGAGTGTTGAGCCCTTCCCATTGTAAATTCTAAGAAACAGACAAGAAGAAAGTCTATGTTGGAGCAGTAGAGCTGGGCTCAGTGGGGCATAGTAGTCAGGGTAGAGAATGTCTAAAGACACATGTGTTGGCCGGCTTTTCTATAGTCGTGATAAAATATTGACCAAAAATAACTTGTGGAAGAAAGGAATTATTTAGCTTCAATGTTAAGCCAAGACAGGAACTGAAGCAGAGGCTGTGGATACATTGCTTATCAGTTTGTTCTCCAGTGCCTTCTCAGTTTTCTTTCTTAACCATCCAAGGGCTATCTGCCTAGGAGTAGAACTGCTCACTCCTAGTAGCAAGGCTGGAATCTTGTACTCAATCACAGTCAAGAAAATGCCTCATGGGAGAACCATTCTCAGTTGGGATTTCCTTTTCCTGGTAACACTCCTGGGACTAGTTAACAAAGGAAAAAAAAAAAAAACCAAACCAAACCAAACCAAATAACCCAACTAAACAATTGAACAGGTACATGTCACCTTGTGAGCAAATGGGGAAAGTAGATTACTATTCCAAACTGGGATGTTCCTGAATCCCAGGATATGTTTATTGTTTACTTTATATCTGACAATTGCTTTCATGTGGAATTATTTTGGTTTAAAGATAAAATGATTCCTTTTAGTGATAATCTTCAGTTTTCAAAGCACAACAGTAATTTAAAGTTTCAATTTCTCAAGAAAAAAAAAGATTCATATTGAAAATGTTGCAGAACTGGGGTCTTAATTACTTTACTTATCGATGCTACAAAATACCTGCTAAAAAGAAATCTAAGAAAACGTGGCTTTATTTCAGCTCATGGCTTGACAGGAGGAAGTCCAGGAAACTGGTTCCATTTATGAAGGAGAAAGAGAGAGATGATCTGAAGCTCAGCTAGTGCTCTCTTTTTAAAATTCCCACCCATGGGATGGTGCTCACCACATTTAGGATAAGTCTTCTTCCCTCAATTAACTTCATCTAGTTAATTATTCACATGTATGCCCAGAGGCTTATCTTTTTTGATTGTAGATTCTGTCACCTTGATTAACCATATACTTGCAAACTGTGATTAGTATACAAAGTGGTCAGTCATGATATATATATGTGTGTGTGTGTGTTTTTGAAGGTTCACTGGTCACACACCTTATACTTCTAATTTTTGTCATTTGTAAAACAATGACACAAATCTATGGCACAACAAATTTTATTTAAATGGAATTGTTTATCTAAGTTATGTTTCAGATTGATGGAATTTTTAGACAAACTGAGGTCAATATGACAATTCATTTACCTATATCTGTAACATTTTTTAAATAACCATGAAGGATGATATTCTGCACTGAGATAGTATGAGGTACCTAGATTGTGTGCTTTATACAGCAAGTGCCAAACACATTGTATTTATTTGTGGCAATGATCTTAAATCTTTCTCTCTGTCAGTCTGCCAAACAGAAAACCCTGTGTTTACCATGTCTCTTATGAGTCTTTCTATATTTGCCCATTTTTGTATAAGTTACATGTTTCAAAAAGATCAGAAGTTTTGCAAAGTTGACTCTAAATGAATCCAAAGTAATCATAGAAAGTGGCTTCAGTGTGCTGTACGGATCTGTATAAATAGTTGCTTCATGGTTATAAAACTCACATTTGGTACCTAATAGAACATACTAATTATTTCCAGAGTGTCTCTCATTTTTTTTTTTTCAATTTGGTTATAAGGGTGTTGGTCGAAAGTCTGGGGTTTACACTGCTGACTTGGTGAACCAATATTATAGTGACTGATCAACCATTATAGACTTTTTAATTCAATAACTTTAAATATGCACTTGCAATTGAAGAGTCCAAATGCAACATTTCAAAATGGAGTAGAGATTTAAGGACAAAATACTTGTGCTAAAAGAAATTAAATAATAATCAAATATATTTAAATAATAAGAAAGAACACTTGCATGGTGACCCAGTCATGTGCTTGGAGACCCAGGTGCAGTAAAGTATCTTTAACCTTCACTTATGCATAGAGACAACAAAAATAAAAGCCCATATTGAGTCAGGACTTCTAGGTGATGAAAGACAAAACTATGAAAAAAAATCAAATTAAATTTCTGGAGTTCAGAAACCCAGAAGAAAGAAAATCAACAAATGTAAAAACAATATACCTGAGTTGATAGGACTCTGATTCAAAATTAATCAATTTAGTAAGGTTCAACATTGATGACCCCAGAGGCATGTCTCGACAGATGCCTCAGAAAAGTGTTGAGCAGATGAGCAAATGCAAAGGCCCTGAGGTATGGCCAAAGGAGACTGTTGTGATTTCCCAGTGAGGTCTGAATCAAGGTCAAGAGGAGATGGAGGGAGTAGAGAGTGCAACAGGCTGGAGACTTACCAAGATGCACCACATTTATCTGAGATCTTTAGCTAAATTGTAGGACATGGAGTCTTAGGTTCAGGGAGGTTACCCCAAATCTTTGAGACAGTGTAACATGAGGCATCCTTAGGTATCATCACTGCACAGGCATGGGAATGGAAGAACACAGGATATAATCTTAGTGTGTTTATTAGTGGTCAATAGAAATGATGAATGACAAGCAAGTTGAAGGGACAAGATCAGTGAAGGAAAGCTGATACAAGGTAATTTTACCTTGCACGGTATGATCATTTAACACTACCATCAACGACCAACTTTTCACCCCAATCCCAGTACCTGTTGGTAAAGATGTTGATACTACAATTCCATTTGTAACTGGCTCCTTGTCTTGTGTTAGGGCTGCAAGCAGATGTCACGGCAGAATTCTTTTATGTGGCTTATTAATGAGAGGATCACAGCTGAGCTAGTGTGGCCAGAGGAAAGCGAGGCAGGAAGGAGAAAAAGGTATCTTTAGGCAATATTCCTCTACGTGCAGGTTTCCCAAGGAAACTCAGAATTGCCTGGCCCTGGTGTTAGAGAGTTAATGTCCCAAACTCAGCAACCCTTAGTTAAAGACTTTCCCACATGCATGGCCTTTCCCAGGCCCTGAGTTTTCTATGCCTGTTTAACCACGTGGTCCCCGAGAGCATGAAGACCATTAGAAACAGACATTCTCCATGTTGGAAGTAGAAGCACGCATACAATGCTGATGAGGACCCAAGGCGGTATTAGTAGAGCATACTGTTTCTCTGCTTAGCAGTGCATACTGTCATTTCCACTTCACATACATGACTGTTTGCATTTATATTGTCTGTCTCTACGATTTCTTTACAGCCTGTCTACTTTCATCTATCCTCATTAATAAGTCTCAATACTATAGTCACCTTCAGAGTTTTTACTGAAATCTCTTGATTATATTTTTCTCTACCACATTTCATCCTGTCCTTTCATTCTAGAGTCAGAAGAAAAATATTCTCAAAATGTGAACTGCATCATTATAAATCCTTAGCTTAACATGATTCAGATTCTATCTAAAGCCCTCCGAGGTTCACTGCTACCTTATTCACATTTTCAACATTTTCTCCAGCAAAGTTTGGGTTTAAGTTCATTGACTATGCCAAGCTGCTTTTTAGAAAACCAATGTTGGCTTGGCCTGGAGGTCTTCTATTCCACCCAGCACAGACACTCAGTAACTGCTGTCATGCCAATGCCATCACTATTGTACTGTGCACAATCAATTCCCATGGCTAAAATCACTTTTCCATGTTTTTAATGCCAGCTCATGGCTACTTTTATTATAGCACTGTAAGTTCTCATAACCATGCTGCTCTTATTGGCTTATTTTCATCACTGTACTAAAGCCTCATGAGGATCCTGACTGAGCCTTATTGTGCTTCTTATGGTTCTTGCACACAGTAGGCATTCAATGATTAATTCTTGGACTGCTGCTCTAATGCCTAGGTGGACTGCCTGCTCGCTTTCCTTGTGCTCTGCATAGTTAATTAGAAAGACTGACTTCTTTTTAGATACCCCTACAATACATTAATCTTTTCTGAAATTGGTTGAGCCTGAGGTATAAATTTTCATGACTTTGGAGGTACAAAACACAAAACCCACCAGTTACTGTGACCTCTGCATAACTGACCATGAAATGAAATGGCTGTGGATATTGGAGGATTGTGATATGTTTTGGTTTTGTGCTAAATATGTAACCATAATTCAGTGAACAGAGTTGGGGGCTGTTACAGTGAAAGTCAGTTATATGTTCACATATATGCTTCTCAATATTAATAGCTTCATCATATGTATTTCTTGGTGTTTTTCAAATGACTTACGTCCTGGGAATTTTGACATGCAAAGCACAACTTTTGTATTCTACATACATGATGCTTAGTGAAAACTGATTTGGGACCAAATCACAGTTTTCCCAGATTCATTAGGATATATTTCTAGAGATGGTTGACTCACAATGCAAATAGTCCAAATATTTTAAGGCAGGACAAGTGAAAATATTATAAATATTACCTGTATTCTTCAACCCCCCCCCCAGCAGGTTGTAATACTTGTGCGAAACTCTCACATGCCATCTCTAAAGATGAATGGGTTGTATCTATTCTCTTACAGAGAATATATATTTACCAGTAGTTTGAGTATAGATCATTTTTAAAGTATGATTTTATTTTAAACATCTAGAGAAAACATTGATCCCTCGTTTTTCATTTTCTTTGCGTGAGGCTGATTGATTTCTAGATTACTTTGCTACCATGATCCAATTTAGGATTTAAAATCCCACAATGGCAAGGATTTCACGTTATGAGGAAATTTTAATGCTCAGTGCCCAAGTCACTTTTTATTATTAAACTAGACACTTGGGGAGACCATCAGCTCTTTTCACTGCCAGAAAACCACTGGTGCGTTGCAGCTGCACTCAATCTAGCTGTGATCTGACCTCGCATGAAATTTCAAGAATCTTGGCTTTTGATATGGAAGCAATATGTTTGTTTATGACTCTGTGAGCAAGGCAGAGGCCCAGAGGCCCTGTTCACTTCTATTTTGAACTTTTTGAGGCTTCAATAGCATTAACACCTGTAAGGAGCTGACATCAATGAAAAATGCCCACAAATTTCACTGAGCAAGCAGTTATCAAACAAACAAACAACACTTTTCTGAGGTAAAATGTTAATAAATGAATAAATATGAATACAATAAATAAAGTCAATTCATTGTAAGTATACAATAGAATCATTTTTTCTAAGTTTTGTGATTTATAATATAAGCCAGTGTTAGAGCACTTTTTATAAGACCCTTTGTTCCCATTTACCCTTCACCTCACTTCCTACTCCCAGCCAACCAGTGGCTAATTTATTTTTCTGTACCTTTGGTTTTTCTGGACATTTATTATATATAAATTCATGTCATATATTACATTTTGTGTCTATCTCTTAAAATTTGTGTTATGATTGTGAAGTGAGCTGTATTTTAGCATGTATCAGTACTTTCAAAAATAATATTTTTTTATGTGTATGTCTGTGTGGATGAGTGTATATAACTGTACCACTTGCAGGTACTCATCTACAGAAGTTTGAGGAAGGGGTCAGAATCCCTGGAACTGGTCTTATCCCAGGTTTAAGCAACACATGGATGCTAGGAACTGAACTCAGGTCCTCTGCAAAGTAAGAAAGTGCTCTTAAGTTCTGGGCCATCCTCTTGGCTCCAAGCACTTTGGTTTTATTTTAGAGTAGCATTCTACAGTATAGATAACCACATAAAAGTTCGTGAGCACTTGGGTTGTTTTCAAGTTGAAGCTACTATGAATTGTGTTGCTGTGAACATCTCTGTGTAAATCTGTGAGGACCTGTGCCTTTCATTCCCTTGGGTAAATACGTAAGAATGGATCATATACTAGATGTTTTTAGATATTAAAGGAAAACCCAAATGGAGTATATTCCATGGCAAGCTGAAGTATTTACAAAGACAACTATGGGATAAAAAAAATTTTAAGTAGCTTATGAGTGAAACTGGGCAGGGTGGCTCATGCTTGTTATCTTAGCACTTCACTGAGGCAGGGGGATTACCATAAATTCCATGTCAGCCTGGGCAAAGCATAAGACTCCTATGTATGATTAAATTGCTAGGAAATCTGCCAATACAATAAGAGGGCTACAGAATTTTTTGTTCCTTTAACTTTTGGGCACGGAGACTCTTCTGAGATATGTCTTTAAGCATGATGAAACAGTTTCAGGGAAATCACAAACTTGTCATAGCAAGGAGAAATACAGAAGCCTGAGCCTTCTATCGTAAAATGTTCACATGGCCATTTTGGTTCACCAAAGGCCCAAATCATTATAGTGGCGACGAGTTACCAACATCCCAAGCTGCATGGGCATGGAACTGTACAGACTGCTCACGACATTATGAAAGCAGTTCTGTCAATGACCAGCCATCAAAGACAGGGATCTGAAAGTTGAAAGAGAAGCAAAATAGCAGGCTGGGGACTTTTCTCCACTGTAATTGCCTTTGAGCTTTCCATTCATCACCTCTATTCATCAGGGAGAAAAGGGGACGAGAACCCTTTTCATCTCAGGTTGCTAGACACCTCTAACGTTGTTAACTTTCAACTTGAAGGGAGCTGTGGCGTTGCCTTGATATGTATTTCCTAGCGTTTAGTGTAAAGGAACAGAGCGAAAGTAAAGAAGGCTGCCTCCTAGACTGGTGCAGGCTGTGATTAATATGCATGAGGTTCTCTAAGTTAAGTGGGGGACTGAGCTGGCCAAATATTATTTTGAGAACGACCTTGCCTAAGAACATTGCAGACAATGGCAGACATCTTAAGTCACATGATTTCCCTGAATCTCAGAAGCTGAAGACTGTCTTAAGTCACCAAATAGGGAAAAAAACATTGTTGATGCATGGTGAGCTGTCAGTCTTTGTGCACTCAGAGGAACCATCTCACTCAAAGCCAGCAGAACTCATGTAAGAGAAGGAGCCATTCTCACTGCTACCTTCAAGGTATGCTAGATGGTGCCAGCATGGAATATAATGACCTAGTTCTCAAATCCCTTATGAGCTCAGTAAAACACAGGGACATTAGCAGCTATAACTAGTGCTTGGTAGGCGAAGGTACATTTAAAGGAGGAACAGAAGTTGTATACAAATGCCTAACTGTATGGAAGTCTTTGGAGTCTAGAGGCTAACTGACCTAGAAAGAAAAGAGAAATGTTTGGTTACAGGAAGGGAATGCATAACGGATGGTCAAAATGCGTAGGCTCTTCATTATGGAAACAAAGCTGTGACTAAGGCCAGAGGAAACTTGAGAGCTCATCCTCTACATGTGATAAGCTAGTGACAGGACTTGCATGAGATTTCACATCAGAAGGAAGACCATTGGCTGCCTACTTAATGACAGAGTCATTAATAAATACATCCTCTACTTTCATCCTATGACTGTACCACTTTCAGGTCATATAGTACAATATATTTAGACTTCTGTAAAGTGTTAGTGGGTATTAAACTCACAAAATAAATCAGAGCCAAATTTTAACAATACAAACGAAACCCACTACAGGCCACACTATTCCATGAACAAAAAGCAAATGGTAAATAATATCTCCATGGTTAAAAAAACCTAATTTGTTAATTATGCTTTTAGAAGATAGAATTCATGTACTTAAAGTTCTAAAGATTGTCTCAATTGACAACAAAGAACAGGGTTATTATGATGGGGGCAAAATATGCAACATTGACCTCTTTTTTTTTCTTGGTTATTTTATTTGTTTACATTTCAAATGTTGACCCCTTTCCCAATCTCCCCTCCATAAACCCTCCATCCCATTCTCCCCTTTGCTTCTAAGAGGGTGCTCCCCGATCCACCCAGCTAATCCTGCTTCACCACTCTAGCACCCCCTATACTGTGGCATCAAGCCTCCACAGGACCAATAGCCTCCCTCTCATAGATGCCAGATAAGGCAATCCTCTGCTACATATGTAAATGGAGCCATGGATCCCTCCTTGTGTACTCTTTGGTTGGTGGTTTAGTCCCTGGGAACTCTGGGGGTGGGGTGGGGGGAGTCCTTGTTTTACAAAAAAAAATTTTTTTGATACTCGAAGTAAGAAATTTTCACAACCCCTCCTTTTTTTCATTGTGTCTGACATTTTAGGCCCCCAGAGAATACTCTAGTGAATTGAAAGAGTTAAGGTTCCATTCTAAACACCTCAGCACCAGGGATACCTGAACACATGTATCGAGAAGGAGCTAATTTATTCGATGAGCTCAGAGGACTATGAATAAGCTAAGTAGAGGAAAAATTACGGGGAGAGAGATCAGTACATTTCACCTTACTGACAAAAATTTAAACCAAACAGCATGTTCCTGTATATTATTTCCTTGAAAACCAAAGGAAATGAGAAAGTTCAGATAGTAAATGTCAGTGAACTGCTATGTTATAGAGATACTTAAAAAAATGCATATTTGCAACTCTAAGTGTGGTTCAACAGAGCTTCAGGGAGAAACTGGGATTTTCTAAATGAAAACTTGATTTGCTATGAGCATTCTGAGGCTATTTTTTTAGAACAAGTAGAAAGTGTGAGATTAGGAGAGGTGGGACCAGTTTCCTAGACAGACAGAGCTTTCTCTTTTTCCTTTTAGAAGCACGAGCATCTACACAGTACTTACTTTGCCTCTTGGTGTGGATTCCTGTATTCTCTGGGTGAGGAGGCTTACATAATTCTCATGTCTTACCCAGAATACTTGGGTTTCTCAAGTCAACGCACTCTGAACCCAACTCCCGTCTTCTCTCTGTTACAGTCTATTCTTAGCAGAGATTAAGTCCCTGTAGTCTGAATATGCAGTGAATAGCTCCAAAGCTTATTGAGCGCATAACCAAATATGACATTCAATATCTCACTTAATTCCAGTAAAGCCCAGTGAGAAGGATGTTTTATGGGTGAAAACACGATCTGAGATACCCTCAGATTTTCCTAAAGGCACATGAGTTACATGATTAAGGAGATCAAGATTGAGGAGAGGTCTGTTTTACTTGAAAGTTTCTTATTTCTGCACTAACAGTCAGAAATAAAACCACAGAATTTGTCCAGTGCAGAAGTGCTACATGTAGCTGCAGATCATCACTGCCCCTCCAACCCAACCCCAAGGTTTTGAAGACAAAGAGCTAGTCCTGTTTTTTTTTTGTGTGTGTGTCAACTTGTTTTATAGGGAATCTCATGGCATGGTTTATGTTTAAACATCCACATTGCACTATTTAAGTTTTAAAAACTAATTGTGTGTGTGTGTGTGTGTGTGTGTGTGTGTGTGTATTTGCATGTATTTGGATAATGAGTCAGAAGATAATGTCAATTGTCTGCTTTATCACTCTCTACCTTATTCATTTAATACAGAGTCTCTCATTAAACTCATAGTTAGGCTGGAGCTATGATCCTTCTGTTTCTTCTGCCAACATTACTGACCTGATAGGTGAGTCTGAACACACATGGCTATACATAGGTTCTGGAGCTTTGAGCTCAGTTCCTTGTGCTTCTTCATACCTTCAGATATCTTGCTACCTGGCTTATTTGCCCTAGGCATACACTGATCCCCACTCCATCAATGTTTTCCAACCCTTCATCTATGTCAGTGTCGCAAATATTCTCCCTTTGTTTCATTTGTTTCTTTTTGAATTCAGGTAATCTCACTGATAGTGAAGGCAACTTTTTGTCTTACTTTATCTTTGGATAAATATTATTTCCTTTCTTCTTTATTTTTAGAATCCATCATATCTTTAATTAACATTTTGCCACCAGAATTACATCCCTACTAAGTACTTAGCATAAGGCCAGGTACCATTTATGCACATTTATGCACATGAATAAAAGAAATAATTACTTCACAACATCATTGAGAATAATATAGCACAATGTTTACAGTAAATGTATCCCTGTTATTTCTTGTTTTCTTTTCCCCGTTTTAAAAAATAATATTGAGCTAATATTTAACTCCTTTTGCACTTCTTTTTGCCACTTAAATCTTACCATGGTCAGCACATCCTGTGTATCAAGTTACTGCTCCAAACCCAGCTGTTTTCATGGTCTGCTGCTGATTTTACAGCTAAAAGGAGAATTCAGCCAATATTTATAAGTTTTTAAATGTGTATTGGAAACAAGGCAAAAATCCTACACTTTCTTAAAGCTGGACAATTGAAACTAGAGAATGGGGCTGGGAAGATAGCTCAGCTGGTAAAATACTCGCCTTGCAATTACTAGAACATAACTTCAGTTCCCAGAACTCACATAAAAGATCTATGTGTACACACATGCTTGTCCTCCAGCAGTGGGGACGACGAGATAGGCAGATACCTAGGGTTTTCTTGCCAGCCAGTGTAGTGTACTTGGAAGCTTCCAGGACAGTGAGAGATTCTGTCAAAAAAAAAAAATAGATGCAACAAGATGGTTCCGTGGATGAAGGCACTTCTTGTTTCACAGTAATGTCAGCTAACAGTGTAAACTAGGTCTCTGAACATACACAAAGGCTGAAGGAGAGACCAATCCCAGAAAACTGTCTTTTGACCTCCATACATGTGCCATGGCATGTATATCAAACACACACACACACACACACACACATGCACACACACCACATATACTTGCACACAAAGAGCCTAGCATGGTGGTGCACACCTGTAATCTCTGCACTATGAGGTGAGGAGCAGGGACCACATTTCAAGGCCAGGCTAGACCATATACAGTGTGATATGAGAGGGGGCTGTGGGCTGGGGATGCAAATAGACCATCTGAATTGGTGAATCCTCTGCAGGGTTGGGAGGCAGTGTGCCCTGAGAGGGTCACAAAGCTTTTTCACACTCTAGCCCTCAGATGTTGTTTGTATGCATCTCTTCCACTGAGCGAATTCTGAGTTATTTTCACATGTGTAAAACTGAACATAGACAAAGAGCCTATATTGACTCACAAATTTATAGTGTATCATAGACATAAATGAAAACTCTTAGAAAATAAAATTAGGAGAAAATACTATGAGTTTGACAACAGCTTTTACATATAACACTAAAGATACCCACATGAGAAAAAATAAGCAGCAGGACCTCATAAGAACTGAAAACGTCTACTCTGTATAACATATTGGAAGGAAGAGAAGACAAATTTGAAGGCTTAGAATATTAGAAAATATTTATACAAGCTGTATCTAATACAGAAGTCTACCAAAATGTTCAAAAGACATACCATTCAATAACAAGGAAATAAACAGCCCTATTGAAAAGAGTACACAGACCTGAATAGCTACCGCAGTGAACACACACACACATGCCAAGTAAATATATGGAGGATGCTACATTTTATAGCATACCACATAATTCAGATAATTGCATGTTATGGAAACTTAAATACCATTATATATTATTATTATGGCAATAATCTAGATCACAGATAACAATACATTCTGGCAAGGATATAGAGCAAGATATGTATTTATGTCATGCTGAAATGCAGAGTATATAGGCTATTTTGGAAAACTATTAACACTTGGCAAAATTGTAGATTGTTTATACACAATGACAATTCAGCAATGGTCATCTCTAGCAATTGTCTGAAGGATTAAACCTCATATCCATATAAAACCTAGTAATAGATTACTGGAGATGTTTTATCCATAATTATTAAAACTTGTAATTAACCAAAGTAGCCTTCATTAGGTGAACTGATAATATGTTGAATATTCAGATAATGAGTAATATTTGGTGCTATAAAGAAATGGGATGCTAAGTTATGAGAAGATATAGAGGGATCTTAAATACATGTTTAGTAGAAGAAAAATTTTCATACTGTTTAATTTCAACTACATGACATTCTATAAAAGTCAAGACTATAAAGGCAGTAAAAAAGGTCAGTGGATGCCAGGGGGTGCTGGAGAAGGACGAATACATAGGGCCTAAGCATTTTTAAGGCAGAAACTGCTTTGCATGACACCACTTTGGAATATATATATATATATATATATATATATATATATATATATATTCACATAAGATATACAAGATATGTAATGCCAAGGGGGAATCCTTGTATCAATGCAGGTGGATTAGTTACTGGGTATGTGCCACTATGGCATGGGGAGTTGATAGTGTAGGAATCTGTGAGTCTGTTGGGGCAGGGAAGACATGTGAACTTCATACTTGCTGATTTAACAGTGAATGTAAGACTTCTCTAAATCTAAAGCATATTAAAATGTACAG
Organism: Mus caroli; assembly: GCF_978045245.1. Classification (NCBI taxonomy): domain Eukaryota; kingdom Metazoa; phylum Chordata; class Mammalia; order Rodentia; family Muridae; genus Mus; species Mus caroli. The sequence goes on from NW_028227261.1 coordinate 61,531,577, forward strand.
TGTACACTTCTGTACTGACTTCTAAACTCAATTCTTTTCTGATCCATTCAGATTGTGGCTAGAGTGTCTCTTTCTGTATCATTCATTGCTGTTGGTCCTGACCTCACTATCAGCAGTAGCTAGATGATTTTTATTCTTTGAGACACCTTCTTTGCTTAATGAGCTATTTTCTAAAACAAAATTAGCCACTGGGAGAACTCTAACTGGGCAAGTAGACCATCTGATATTTTCTCTGATATAAGAAAAAATTAAATGCTTTGTGACAGGTTGCAAGGATTAGTTTAGACTTCTGACTTCTTCATGTCTGTCTCAGACTCTTCCACTAACTTTCTGCATGAAGAACATATTTAGTCAATTCATCACCCCCTGGATTTTGATGGAATATAGTACAACTTGTAATATTGCTTTTTGTTGAATAACAGAGAGTTCAATGCTTGACAACTAATTCAGAGAGACTAGTGTGAAGCAACAGTATACTTTAAGTTTCATCATTTTCATGTAAAAGAAAATCTTTATGGGTCAGATGCAATGTGCTAGCTATTCTTCTTTTAAAGCTAGCAACACTTCCTAATTTCTAGAAACAGAGATTCTAAGAGCATTGGTAACATTGTAGGGATTTGTATGCAAAGAGAAAGCCTATCTACATTACTCTCCATAATAGAAAGATGATAATTCAACAAATAAATTTTCAGAAATGGCTGAAAGAGGAAGACTATTTCATGCAACCAGGAAATGAGGACCTATTAGGAAGTGACTATTTTAATTCTCAACTCTGTATAGTGCAGTAAATCACCAACTGGATCCAACCAGAAATGATTCCTTCACAACACCTGTTAAGAATTTCTGAGAGATATGGTTGTCAATTATAACAGAATTATTTAATTCATTCTAAGAGCACTTTCTGTTCTTGCAGAAGACACAGGTTTGATTCCAAGAACCCATGTGGTAGGTCATGAACACCCATAATTAAAGTTCCATGGAATCTGATACCCTTTCTTGACCTCTGAGGACATGAAGCATATACATGGCACACAGACATACATGCAAACAAAGCTATCATCCACATAAAATAGAACACATAAACCTGAAAACTACATTGTGTGAAATTCTCAAATAATTAATAAAAGTATTACACTAAAAGTGATAGTCATGTGATAGCCTGGTTCTCTCATGGAGCCAATCAGTTTTCCAAACTCCATACTGCTTAAGATTGTGCCAGTCCTAAAGCCACATCTCCATAGGTTTCTTGCCCCTCCTTTTATTTGTTTGTTTTTTGTTTGTTTGTTTGTTTTCAAGACAGGGTTTCTTTGTGTAGTCCTGGCTGTCCTGGAACTCACGCTGTAGACCAGGCTGGCCTTGAATTCAGAAATCCAGCTGCCTCAGCCTCCCAAGTGCTGGGATTAAAGGTGTGTGCCACCACTCACTGGCCCCCATAGGTTTCTTAATTAATTAATTAACTTTCCTTTTATGCACATTGTTTCACTTCCAATAACATTTCTAATATTTCCTTCCCTATCTTTGAAATGAAGATAGATAACTTCTCTCTAAATTTCATGACTTTGCCTGGGCTCCATCTGATGCTTGCCTTGGAGTACACAAAAAATTGCAGCCCCACCCTCATCATATAAAAAGATATTCCTCTGCCCTTCTGTTTCCCAATAAAAGACTGAATCAGTTTATGAAGCAAAGGTGTCAGGAGATGGGAGAGAAATGCTTGCTGCTAAGGCTCAAATGCATTCACTTTTACAATCTGGCATTAGAATTTTGAGCCTGGTATCCTGACTATGATAGACTTTCATTAAGGCTTCCACTTCCAAAAGTAGGAAATAGACATGCTATGGAAGAGTTTTCTATATATCCTGTACCTATCTGGATGTGTGTGCTGGGGCAAAAAAACAAAAAGTAGTTAGTCTGAGAACCCAGTGAGTTAAATGTGCTATTCTCCCATGCTCCTTGTCTTCCTACTGCTTTCTCATTATACTGGACTTTGTACTTGCTCTTCAAAACTCTGCTACTTAATGAGTTCACATATTTATCCAATTCTCCACCAGGATTCTGATTCCCTCATACAAGAAGTTCATTAACAGTCATAAACAATAACATCTCTCTCTCTCTCTCTCTCTCTCTCTCTCTCTCTCTCTCTCTCTGTGTGTGTGTGTGTGTGTGTGTGTGTGTGTGTGTGTGTAAGGGGTGGTGGATGTCCCAAGCAACAGGTTGACTCCTTGACACAAGTTCTTGTCTCCAGATCTGTACATAATTTTTCTTTTAAAAGGAAGTTTAGGAAGTAGTCTGGAAAGATAAAAGCAGGAATCAACTGGAAGAAACATGAATTCTTTATGAATTTAAGAACAGAATCCATGTTGTATCATGAGTAATGTCACATGTATAGAGTTCTGTTCAAAGGTACTCTTTTGAGGCATGGTTGTGTCTCTTCTCTCTCTTTTTCCTTTCTTATTGTGTATGAAGAAAGTTGATTCTGTTTATCACAGTAGAAAGGAAAATACAAAATGTCCAGAGGCATACCATCAGTTACCCACTCTCTCTCTCCCTCTCTCTGAACCTCCTTTCAGTCCTGGGACAGTATACAACCTAGAGAGGTGTATCCTTAACTACACTTTCTAAAGTGTCTCAATACTCCATTCCATAGAGTCACCAGCTGGGGACCAAGCCTTCAACACATGAACCATTTGTCAGAGGACACTTTGGTTTGTAAAAAAAAAAAAAAAAAATATTTAAAAGATGCTAATTCTTGCATTTTCTTTTTGATGCATTTCTTTTTTGACTGTTCTTTTTTGTTTGTTTGTTTTGGAGACATCTTAAACCATTGCTCACTGGTAAGATTTATATATTCTTTTTCACATTTAAAATATAGCAAGTGCATATATTTTATCCTGCATCTCATAACTTCAGAATCTGTGTTTATTTTTTAATTTAATTTAACTTTTTCTTATTCATTTTACATCCCACTCACTGTCCTCTCCCAGTCATCCCCTTCCACAACCCTTCTCCCCTTCTCCTCTAAGTGGATGGGGGTCTCCCTGGGAATCCCCCTACCCTGGCACTTCAAGTCTTTGGGAGGCTAGGTGCTTTCTCTCCCAGTGATGGCAGACAAGGCAGCCCAGCGAGAAGAACATATCTCTCATGCAGTCAACGTACCAACAACTTTTAGTGTAGACCCCCATTCCAGTTCTGTGGGACCCACATGAAGACCAAGATGCATATCTGCTGCATGTGTACGGAGAGGCCTGGGTCCAGCCTGTGTTTGTTCTTTGATTGGTGGTCCACATTCTGAACCTCAAGGGTCCAGGTTAGTTGACTGTTGACTGTTGATCTCCCTGTGGAGTTTCTATCCCTTTCGGGGCCACAATCCTTCCTCCTGTTCTTCTAAGAGTCCCCAAGCTCCATCCACCAATTGGCTGTGGGTGTCCGTATCTGTCTGTGTCAGCTGCTGGGTGGAGCCTCTCAGAGTACAATATGCTCCTGTTTGCAAGCATAACAGATTATCATTAATAGTGTTAGGGATTGGTTTGTATCCCCTCCAAGGCTACATACTTCATGTAGGTGTGGATCTAATCTTCAACCATTGGCACAGTTTGCCTTTTCCCTTTCCAGGCTCCTTCTCTGTCCTTGGAATGTTAATAATGATACTGAACACCACCATGCTTTAGTTCATGTGATCCATCAGTTTAACCTTACATCTTCCAAGAACCTTTTTTGAGATACAGCCCCTCTGAGCCAGGGTTTAAAGTCAGTTTTTACAAATCACTGTGATGGGTTACTTGGTAACGTAGGGGAACTTTGACAGCTGTGACAGAATGCTTCTGAGGATAAAATGCAGAGGGAGAAATAGCAGCAACCATTCTTTAAAAGAGAATCAATGTTTGTCAGCGGCCTCACCATCTTGTATCAACACTGCTTTAGTGGCTAGAACTAAGTTAGCCTGTGATAAATCCCTCTCCTAGGACCTCTCTGCTCCAAAAAATAAGTTAAGAGTAACGTAAGAACAGTGGTTCGGATGTGCCGTGTTAATCAACACCAGGAGTATAATTTTGAGAGTGGTATTCTTTTCACCTCTAGGGATCATTTAGCTGAAATTCCTTGTTAGCTTAGAATTACAATACACAAAATGTAAGAAAATATTTGTTAAATTATGTTGCTCAACAAGGTACGATTACCAGTTTATAGCTATTAAATGATCTCTATAAGTTTTCTCTATGGCACATTACGAAATTCCAACCCACAAGTGCTCTGTGTGGAATTCCTTTCTTGTATTGTTCCTCTCACAATACTCAGCTCTTACGAACTTTGAAATTGACATATTGGGGGCTTTGCTGATGTCCATGCTAAGAATCTTATAATAACCATAGAAGAACCGTTTGTGGTCATAGAAGATAGACACATCAAGATAGATTTCAGGATGAGTTTCAGAAACATCAGGGGATGGCTGTAGTTTTACTCATGGAAAGTTGGGAGGAAAATGAATTCAGAAATTAGTTTTCCTTTAATCTTTCTCCTTAATGTAAAACAAACAAACAAACAAACAAATCCTGACTTAGGATGTGTTAGACAAAATTTCCTTGATGTATACAACTTGGAAATTTCTTGCAGCCTTACCTTCAGCCTCATATCTTTAGACATGTTGCAGGCCTACTACAATCAGTTATCTGGTACAAAAAATGACAATACTGTGTAGAGACATCCCTCCAATGGATGGAGGCTGAATCGCTATGATTCCTATTGGAAGGTAGTTAAAATTCAGATTCTTGTTAGCAGGTCTGGGGCAGAGTAGACCCAGTTTGAGGAGTGTTTTAGCTTGTATTTAAACTCATCCAAAGACTTGTTTTAAAGACTTGGTCCTCAGCCTGTGGTGCCATTGGGAAGTAGTGGAACCTTTAGGACATGGGGTTTAGTAGAAGAAAGATTAATAAAATGTGCCATTGAGTGGGATAATGAGAGCCTGAGCCCCTCACCCCATCATTGCTTCCTGGCTACTATGAAAGAAGCAGCTTACTTTAGCACACATTCTCTGCCCTGATGTTCTTTCTGTCTCATCCCTGGCCTTTAATATTGATGGCATTAAACTGACTATAGACTTTAGAGCTATGAGCCCACACAAAACATGCCTTCTAGACGTTATTTCAGACTTTTTTACAGCATCAAAATGCTGATATAAGTATCAGTAGCATTTGTACAGAGTGAGCTTGTAAACAATTAGAAAAAGGAGGGGCTTAATGGAAAGAAGAATTTTTTTTCCCATCTTTAGAAAAGTTGAAAATCTTGGTGATTGCTACTTCTTGATGGGTAGGTAATATGGGAAGGAGAGTCACATGAATGAAGTTGAAGATAAATCTAGCTTGAGTTTACTCATATTAAGTGGGTCTCAAGTTCAGTTAGACAGCATTTGTTGCCAGTGACACAGGGTGCCACTCTTGTACCTTTATGCATATCTTCCGATGCTGGCAGCAATTGTCATTTGTAAGGGCTGCAGCTGCGCAGGCCTGTTTTATTAACTCCTTCCCTTGTAATCTTACATAATATTTTCAGGAAGCATGGAAGGTAGGCTGTGGGAAAGAGGCTTTCAGGCCAGATATAACTCAAACTGTGTGCCAAGTATGTAGTGTCTTTAGAAATAGGGGTCCAGCCTCAATCCATGATAAGGAACCAGGAGCTATCTCAGTCATCTATATTGTTTTGTGAGTCACTTGGACTATTCTAACAAACTCTTTGAAAGGAGGTTTCTTATGTCTGGTACAGGAGTTTTTGTTAGTCTATGGTTCTTGTGGGGAACATTATCAGCCCAAGTGCTAAACTTCCTTTAAGATATGTATATGCCATGTATAAATATATATAGTGTATAATATTAGGTAAATGCAAAGTACTGTAATTCCTTGAAGGTTTATCAAATAATATCATTTATGTCTCTTCTTTCTGTCCTAGTACTGGAAACATAGCCAGCTTCTTAGAACCAGAGACATCCCAGATCATAGAAAACCCCCACTTCCACAACATTGACTTATCAACACAATACCTTACTACCTTCTAAATCTTGTTGTTATTCCCACAGATAAGTATAGCTACTACCCCCTCACCAAAGAAAAGAGAACCACAGAAAATCACAGGGATCAATGGATCATAGAATTCCAAGTCCCACTGGATACATCAACATCATAGCTCCTGCATCCAGGACTCAGGCAACATTTCAGAAGAGAGACAGAAAGAATGTAATGCCCAGAACATCTGAGATTCTGCTGTGAAACAATGTCTCCTAGGAATACCTGCACACACACCTTTGGAACAATAGAAGTATCAGTGGACATGTTAACATGAAAGAAAAAAAATTACAAGATTCCACCTCTAGCCAAACAAAAACAAAAAGAAAAAGACAAAAAAACCACAAAACTAAACAAAACAAAAAGAGGTAACTACCGACTGCTTGGCGATGGAGAACTGGCCTCAGCCAAAGATAAGCTCCCTTGCTGGTTGTCCAATGCAGAGAGGTCATACACACAAGCATCAAAAATGCACTCAGCGGGATACACACACACACACACACACACACACACACACACACACACACACACACATATATATATTTGTATATACACATACACATACGTAACAAATGTAATTAAAGAAAACAGGCTGTTAACTTGGGAGTAGGGGGCATGGGAGGAGTTTGAGGGAGGGCAACTTGGAAGGGATAGAAGGAGGAAGAACACGATCAGATTTAATCAACAATAACAATAATAAATATGGCTTACAAAGGAAAATGAAATGTAAAGAACCTTGCAGTTTAGGTTGTAATGTTTCCTTCATCCTTAACGCATGTTCTGTGACCTTAGATCTGTTATGTATGTTTCTGGGCCTCAGATTCTCCATTGTAAAGAATACTTAAATGTTATGTGAAGATTAACATCAAAAGAAAGATGTACATAACTTGGATACTTTCTGTGTGTTTTTCTAACATCTTCCTACGTTGGTTTTAGAAGTGCTTCTTGCAGCGTGGCACGGATTGGTATATATGGGGTTTTCTTTATGAAACTCTGTCCTCTTAGAATCCTCAGATATCCTCTTGTAGGGCCACCTTTCAAAAGTCTCAGATACTGTTGCACTGTGACACATGATGCCTATGCCCCTCCTCCATGTCCCTTGAAATGGGAACTGCATGATTTCTTGTTAGCTGTCAAGCTTGCACACAGGGGAAATGTGGCAGAGCTGACTCCCCATTTTGACATTCTTTGAGGGGATGTGGATGAGACAAGAGCATGTCAGACATTCCTCAGAAGAAGGAAACAAACACAAGTGTGTTATGAAATCAGTTTTGACACATTTTAAACAAGTCCCTATAACTAGGCAAATGCAACGGCAATACCAGGAGGCTGGACAGAAGTACAGCAGTCCTGCTCTCTCTGATTCTTTCTTTCCCCTGCTGAGTTGAAGTACTCCTCCCTCAGAGTCTGTGATGCTTGCCTAGTGGAAGTGCCAAGGCACTCCAAAACACACACCCTCCACCAGCCTCCTGCTTCTAAATAAGAGGCAATTACAACTGCATTTTCCTGGGTACTGTCAGTCATAAAGGCAAAGGCGCCTTTGGAGATGGTTTGGAGTATGTCAGTCCGTCAAAGAGTAAATTCTAACATTGAAAAGTGGTGTGTTCCTGCGTGCAATGCCAGCAGGCAGCTCCTGGCTATAGACTCTTTTGCAGGGATGAAAGACTTCCTGGCAGAGCGCTAGCAGTACTAAATATTGCATGCATGTGCTTCAACAAAAGTAGGCACAGGAGGCTGGCTTGAGGATGTGTTATCAGTTTGCTAGTTTACAAGTCAAAGTTTTTCATTAGCTTGCTCTTCTTTGCCCCATTTCCACTCACATCAGAATCTCAAAATTTGCAAACATATGTTAGAAGTTGTATTTCTTGTGTATCTTTGTATTGAAATCTGTGGGTTCAGCCTTATGAGTTCTGTGAAATATTTCTCCCTACTAGGGGAGGAAATAGAGGTTGCTTTAATTTTAAGATAGTAGCTTCGGTGAAAGTCAAGTTGGATTAATGATTTGTGATATGTATCCCAGAAATAAATACCTGAAAAAATAATGACTATGTATTATCTCACAGTAATTGTGGGTACAGGTTCAGACATGCTGTGGGGATATCCCATGCTTCATGGTGTCTGTTCTATAATAGAATACTGAAGTCTGAGCATTGGGGTATCTAAAGATTTATTTCCTTACATGCCTGGCAGTTGAGGTTGCCTTGACTATAAGCCTAGATGGGCTGAATATGTGGGCTTGATTCCTCAGAAAAGTGAGGCTAGATTCTAAAACTAATGTACCAAGAGAGATTCTGATTTTCATAAACTATGAATATGTATATTCATAGTCACTACCCTGCACTTTATTGGTTAATGTAGTAATAAAGATCAGCTTGGTTGGAGTCACATCAAGATATTTTTATATTATTTGTGGCTATTGTAAAGGGTGTTCTTTCCTTAATTTCTTTCTTGGCCCCTTTATCATTTGTACAAAGTTGGGCTACTGATTGCTTTGAGTTAATTTTGTATCCAGCCACTTGTTGAAGTTGTTTATCTGCTGAACGAGTTCTCTGGTAGAATTTTGGGAGTTGCTTATGTACACTATCATACCATCCATAAATAGTGATACTTTGACTCCTTCATTTCCAATTTGTATCCCCTTGACCTCTTTTTTTGTTTGTTTTATGCAGAGAGGGTAGGCAGCCTTGTCTTGCCCCTGATTTTAGTGGAATAATTGCTTTAAAGTTCTCTTCATTTAATTTGGTGTTGGCTATTGGCTTGCTGTATTGATTTTATTATGTTTAGGCATGCACCCTGTATGCCTGATCTCTCCAAACTTTTAACACGTTTCAGATTTTGTCAAAGGATTTTTCAGCATCTACTGAGATGATCATGAGATTTTTCTTTCAGTTTGTTTGTATGGTGAATTATGTTAATGGATTTTTGTATATTGAACTATCCCTACATCCCTGGGATGAAGCTTTCTTGATCATGGTAGATGGTGTCTTTGATGTGTTCGTGGATTCACTTGTGAAGTTCAGTCTTCTTGTGGGCCCCCCAACAACTGGAGCAGAAATTCCCCCAAAGCTGTAGCTGACTGTGGTATCCATTCCCCAGTAGGGCTGCCCTGTCTGGCCTCAGTGACAGATAATGTACCTAACCTGGCAGACACTTGATATGTCAGGGTTGGGGAACACTTGGGAATACACCCTGTCAGAGGAGAAGGGGATGGAGACAGGGTCTCTGTGAGGCTAGGATCAGAAGAGGGGTAGTGTTTGATGTAAATAAAAAAAAGTTAAAAGCAGCAAATGAATGAGGAACTATGTTTCCTGCAGATCAGAATGTTTGGAATCATGAGTTTTTAACATACTATCACTCCTCTTTCAACTTTAAATTCAATCAGTCAAAGTTTCATTTTCAAAGTGAAATTCTTTAAGATAAAAAAATAAACAAGTTGTTTTTTGTTATTGTTGTTTTAATAGCCATCAGAGGTGGATGGAGAGAAGGAACTGGGTAGGAGAGGAGGTGAGGAGGGAACAGGGGTGGCAACCAGGTATGGGGAGAGGGGACGGGAGAGGGCTGGGAATGAGAATGAAAATTGCTGTGTGAGTGTCTCTGGTGACTGGTTAAAGGCTTGGGACAGGAGAGGATACCACTATGGGGTGACCCTTGCTGAGATTCCTACCAGAAGGGGATATAGGACTGAAGTGGCTACCTCCTGTAGCTGGTCAGGACTTCTAGAAGGAAGTCCAAAACCTTCAATCCAAATTTGTACTGCCTACAAGATGTGCAGGAATAAAGATGGAGCAGAGACTGAGGGAACAGTCAACCAACGACTGCCTCAATTTGAGATCCATCCTATGTGGGAGAGTCAGTCCCTGACACTATTAATGATACTCTGCTATGCTTATAAATGGGAACCTAGCATGACTGTCACATTAGAGACTTCATTGAGCAGCAGATGGAAATGAATGCAGAGACCCATAGCCAAATATTGGGCCGAGCTCCAGGAATCTTGTGGAAGAGTGGGGGATAGAAGTAAGCAAGTTGAAGGGGTCAAAGATGCCACAAGAAGAGTCAATGAACCTGGCAACATAGGGGCTCACAGGGCCTGGGCCACCAACCAGGGGGAATGTAGGAGCTGGATCTAGATTCCTTACACATCTGTACCAAATGTTCAGCTTGGTCTTCAAGCGGGTCACCCAACCAGTGGAGCAGGGCTCTCAGTCTCTGTTCCCTGCCACTGGATCTTCTTCCTCAGTTAGGCCTCAGTGGCAAAAGATGTGACTAGTCCTGTTGGAATTACATGTCTCAAAATGAGGTAATACCCAAGGGGTGGGGATGGGGGGTGTCTCCTTCTCTGAAGAGAAGGGGAGGAGCCAATGAGGGGAGGGATTTATAAGGGTAGAACTAGGAAGAGAGGAGGGAGAGGGGCTGTGATAAGGATTAAAAATGAATTAAAAAAAGTATATCAGCTCTAACTTAAAGAGCTTGTCCCATAAAGGCAAGCCAACTGTGCCTCATAAGAACGTGGTAAAGCGGGCAAGTCTGCATTGCTATAGTCTTCCTGAAGAATGTTATCTGTCAAGTGCAGTTGTGAAAAGTATATGAGTATTTTGGTCATATGTTTATGCTTTCTGGTTATAACTTAAAAATGGATGGAAATTGTTCAATTGTAACAATCAAACACATCTATGTAATTCTTAGAGATATTTCGAGTTCTTTTATACTTAACAATTGTTTTGTGACTCTCAAACTTGTCTAAGACAGAAATTCTAACATCTGCATGATACAAATGAAGATGCTGACATTCGGAGAAATGTGATATTCTTAAATCCCTCAGTGTTTAATGACTTATTTTAATTGTTGGGTATGGTTCTATTCTTGTCAACTAAATGGAATCTGTAATTTTGCTCTTATAATATTTTATCTTCTAATTTTTCTGTTTAACATACTAAGAGTATGTTGAAATCTATATACAATTTTTAATTTATAAAATTTTTTTGTAATTTTGACATTTATCAATAAAGAAATTTGGAGGCTCTATTGTTATATACATTTTTAATGTGATAATTTCTTCTTACTTTAATTTACTGTTCCTCATGTCACTTAATATCAATTTTGTCTGTATGCTAGATCTGAATAGAACACCACAGCTCTGTCTACAAACATCTACTCTCTTACAACACATCCTACTGTCTCTATTTTTGATGTTGAGACTCTGATCAACTATAAACAACAATACATTTCTACACACAAACACTTGTATATGTGTATATACATATAAACATATATACACATACATATATATGTGTATACCTATACACATACACATATGTATATACATATATATGTATGTACGTACAATGGGCTTTTCTCTCCACTCTGGTCTATCCATTCACCTCTGTTTCCACTGGCTGAATCTCAGGCCTCTGATTCTTCTCACAGTGTTCCTCTCTCTTCCTGGATGTTCTGTTCTGCCTCCCACCTCCTGCACAGCTCTTGTCTGTCAGCTCTTATAACAGTCAGAGACAATTCTAAATTGCCTTAGGCAAGTGAAAAAGAACAAATATTTATAAACTATGAGACTGATGAAGGGTCATAGAAATAACAACATCAAGATCCTCCCTGCATTTTATATAGACACACCTTCACACAATGTAGCCCAACACATAGAAGAGTTATAAATAAGTTTATTCAACAGATACAGATAATATTAAAAAGATCAGCATTAAAATGATTGACTTGTAAAACAAATTCTTTTATTTGACTTGGAAAGCTCTACACATCAGTTCTAGGTATCAAGAAAACAAAATTCTTACCCTCCGAAGAGGAAGAGCAAACTCTTCCTTAACTGCCTTCAACTGAGATAAGTGTTTTTTTCCCTCCTGACTTTAAACTTGAACTGTAAGATCAACTCTCTCAGTCATTCAGTCTTTGTACTTGGGATAGAATGAGATCATTGGCTCCTCTGAACCTCCAGCTTCCTGATTTAATATTTTGAGATTTTTCTGTTTTTGAAAATCCATTGAGCTGTTTGCTTAATGTTCATTCATTCATTCATTCATTCATACATATATACTCACATATATGTCTATTTAAGTCAAGTGACATTCATGATCCATTAATTTTGTTTTTGTTGGAAAAAAAAACCTCTGTTGAGAGATTCTACAGTTTTCTTTTCATATTTTTCAGTTATTTTATTTATTAACATTTCAAATGTTATCCCCCTTCCCAGTTTCCCCTCCACAAATCCCCTGTCCCCTCCTCAAACCCCTGCCTGTATGAGGGTGCTCCCCCACCTGCCCACCCACTCCTGCCTCAGCACTGAAGCATTCTAGCATTCCTCTACTCTCGAGCATCAAGCCTCCACAGTACCAAGGGGCTCCCTCCTATTGATGCCAGATAAGGCAGTTCAGCTGGAGCCATGGGTTCCCTTCCCCCATGTATACTTTTTGGTTGGTGGTTTAGTCCCTGGGAGCTTTTGGAGGGGGTTCTGGTTGGTTGATATTATTGTTCCTCCTAGGGGTTACAAACTCCTTCAGCTCCTTCAGTCCTTGCCATAACTCCTCTATTGGGATCCCCACGCTTAGTCTGATGTTTGTGTGTGTGTGTCCACATCTGCATTGGTTAGGTTCTGGCAGAGCCTCTCAGGGGACAGCTATACCAGGCTCCTGTCAGCAAGCTCTTCTTGGCATCAGCAATAGTGTCTGGGTTTGTTGTCTGCAGATGGAATGGATCCCTAGGTGGGGCAGTCTCGGATGGCCGTTCCTTCAGACTCTGCTCCACTCTTTGTCCCTGTACAGTTTTTAGGCTAATGTTCATTAATGGCAGTTGTTTGCCACCTCTCTCCACAATCATTCCCATACACTCTAGCTTTTGTCTTCCTGTATAATTCTGATGGATGCATCTCATAATTAGTTTTCAATACTATGTTCTAAAACATTTCAACTCATATCTGTCCATCAAATGATGTTACAGGAGGGGCAAACATCTAGATTTGCTTAGAGAACAGACAGTTAACTGGTTGTCTTTAGGCAAATACACAAGAATAAATTACAATTGGACTGAAATCCAGCATAAAAATGCAAATTTAAGAGTTAGAAATAAAATATAATTACTAAATAATTCCTCTTGACTAGCACCTTGTTCTTAGGATTCTGTGATGCAAGGATTCTGTGATGATGTTGGGGTAAAGACACTTAGTCAAAAGTTCAAGTGATATGACAGAGAATAAGTCATGCAATCTGGATCTTAATTAAATACATTTATCAGCAGGTGAGAGGTTGTTTTTTATGCACAGGAATAGAATAAAGCCTTTTCTAATGATGAAAATGATTGTGTTCTTAACAGCCTATCCAGAATAGAAAATTTCTTTATGATGTTTAATGTCTAACATTTTGTTTTACAGTGTAGCATATTCAGGTAGTTATTGATAAAATCTTCTCCCCCAATAATATTGTTGGGTTGTTATTATATATTAGGCCAAGGAATTTTTGATTTTGCTTACTAACATTAAATCTTTCTAAAGAAAATTATAATGGTTAGGCTGAGTTCGTGTGATTTTTTTTTTCTACAAGTGATTGTGACTTGGATTAACACTGACATTATATTCTTAGCATAGATAGATCTGGCCTTGATGGATAATCTATTGATTAGTACCCTGAGGATATAGCTGGAATTTTCTTCAAATGCTTGTTCAGCCCCAGGCTTATTGTGTCATGTTATAGACAGAATGTGGAGACTTAGGAGGCTGTTTTGAAGGTCAAGGCTCATCTGATTTCAGCACATGCCTATCTTTGACAGGCAACAGAATCTTAATAAAGGAGAACACACACTCACTATGTTCTTGCATGGGAATACATACTTCAGGAAATTTTCTTTTGTAAAATATGTACCTTGCAACTAATTAATTACTTTCTGAGAAAATTATCACTACTTTCTTCAGGTTTTTCCAAAACTTAAATAGATTTCAATTTGTTTTCTCTCTTTTTGTGGGACCCTTAAATATGTCAAATAATGTACATGATATTATTTGTAAATGACTTGTTAGGTATGCTTTAGTCATAAACCTAAATGTCAAAACCCTTAGTCTAACAGATACTAGTGGATTTGTTACTATGTGGATATATGGCAGGAAATATCTGCCCCGAGAATACCAAGTTGAAGGACATCTTATGCCACCAAGGGGAAAAAAAAAAAACCCATTCAGAAATAGGTTACATCTCATTGGTTCATTGGCCAAACAGACCACATAAAACCCTTCAAAATGCACACTATTGCCAATGCCATTGCTTATTTTTTACAACCTTATGGCAAGGCCTTGTTGCTTAAGAGAACTCCTATGCATGTCATCAGACTGAGAGAAACTGAGCTGGTATCTAAGAAGAAACTTTATCCATAATAAGCATTACAGTTCTGGATGACACTCTGCATGCTACTGGTGGAAATAGTTATTCCTTAATTTTAAAAAATGTTCATGTTTAATTAAACAAAAGCATTTTGGTTGGAATAATCACCCCCAGATAGGAATGATAAAGTCTGAAATCTATCTAACCACATGCATGGGTATGTTTATGTCACTTATATTTGTCAAACATGTCACAGGCATAAGATAATGACAAACATAGGAAAAACCAAATTAAGAAAGACAAAGGAAGATTTGTTATTTTGATGCCTTTTGTTGGGGTCATGTGTAAATCTACCTGAGATTCTGAAATCCAAAAGCCCCCATCTTGCTGGTTTGAGATATTAGAGTGTAGCTTGGACTGGAATAGTAGCTATAAGATTAGTTGAAAGATAGTATAAGTAGGTCAACTCTGAAATCTGCAGATTAACACCACTGAAATGCTTTTTAATTTTTTTAAACAATTTTATTAGTTATTTTATTCATTTACATTTCAAATGCTATCTCAAAAGTCCCCTATACACTCCCCCGCCCTACTCCCCAACTCACCCACTCTTGCTTCCTGGCCCTGGCATTCCCCTGTACTGGGGCATATAATCTTTGCAAGACCTGGTGTCTCTCCTCCCAATGATGGCCGACTAGGCCATCTTCTGCTACATATGCAGCTAGAGACACGATCCTTAATGCTGTGTTAAACAGGCTGTTAAACAGGCTGACAGTGCTGGTAGCAACATAAATATACGGGGGGAAAAGCCTAAGACTGGGAACTTGAAAGATTAATGTATGTGATGACCTCCTCGAGGAAGCAGGGTTTGGATTTTTAATTTAGTCAATTTGGTCTAGTCCTAGAAAGAAAAAAAAAGCACTCATCATAGTACCTCAGAAAAATTTAGTTTCTACAACTTTGCATTCATAATTTTTCATATATAGATGTAGAATTGAAGAAACAAGCTGATCTATGTTCAATAATAAATGGACATAGGTTGACTTTATAATTATTGGGATATAAGAACTATGAAGAAGAAGTATTTGCCTCCTTCCTTCCCTTCTTTCCTGTGTCCCTCCATCCTTCCCTCCAAACAAATGAATAAACAAACAAACAAAGTAGCAATAACAATTTTGTAAAACCAAGGGATTTCTTTTATACTGAAATCATATTTGTGATCTAGTCATTTTCCTGGGATTTCAGATATCCCTTTGGCAATTAGTTAAAAATAAGCTCCCTTTCCTTTCCTTTCCTTTCCTTTCCTTTCCTTTCCTTTCCTTTCCTTTCCTTTCCTTTCCTTTCCTTTCCTTTCCTTTCCTTTCCTTTCCTTTCCTTTCCTTTCCTTTCCTTTCCTTTGGTGTCTTCAGGACACAGGTAAAGCAGTTTTGCTTAAGGTGAACTGAAAATAATACTTGGCTTAGAGTCACGTGACCTGGATCACATATCTCTTTTTTTCTAATGACTTGTGAGTATTGTCATATCTTCTTGAAATAAATTATTTACACATATCATAAGGTTCTCTTTAGCCCTTTTACCAGCTCATGAGACAAAATAAAAACATTGTTACATCTTGCATTTTTTCTCCAAATGACTAAAATAATGCAATTGTAAGAATTCTCTCAGCTGTTGTTCTTTCTTCCTACTACTACAATGTTTGAGCAAAAGCATCCTTGGTGGTAGCATAGACTTCCTTGCATAATCTTGTGGTTTTCTGACAAATTAAATATTTGAACAAGAAGCACAAACAAGTATAGCATCAGGGAGTCTGGGGAAGTTGAGTCGATACTGGGGAGCACTCCACACCCCTGCACAGGAACTTTGTTGCTGCACTTTTTCTTTAGAGCTATAAGACCTTATTTGTTCATGCAAAAATTATTTCTTGTGCACTACTTTATGTTAATCAGTAACATAAACCTTAACCTTCCTAATGCTGTGACGTTTTAATATAGTTCCTCATGCTGTGGTGACCCCCAAACATAAAATTATTGCACTGTTACTTCCTAATTGTAATTTTACTGCTATTATGAATTGTAATGTAAATATCTTATATGCAAACCCAAAGTGATCATGTCCCACAGGTTCAGAACTGCTGTTCTAGATGCTAAGAATAAAGAAGAAAAGCCTACCCTTGTGGCACTTAGAGTTTGGAGTTATTCTTTTTTGTTTAATATTGTTAATTGAAACACATTCCTAAAATGGAAATAAATGCCAGTGCTAACACAAACTGGGAAAAACATTCACGATTGAATGAAGAAATATTCTGCTTTGGAAAGAAAATGGCAGCCGACAAATCTGTTTGGAAGGAGCCTGAACGATAGGATTCTATGAGCTTGAATCTCATTTTATGCCTCTAGGTAAAAGGAGCCAACATATTAAAAGCCAAATCCATCCAAAGTCACCCATTTTTATATAAAGCCATCTCACACAGACACAACCGTCATATGCTACAATGTTCTCTGCCAAAAAATTAATTGGCTCAGGATGACTTTGAATTCATCCCAGATTTTCACAAAACTTGCTGAAAGGTTTGTCTACCTCAAGAAAACTCACATCAACCCAGTTCCAAGTTTCAAACTTTTACACTGAAACTGAGCACGGTTTTCCTAGTTTCTAGTTTGGTGAGGAAGTACTGAAAGCTCTAATTATGTAGCCTCAGGGGAACACAAAGAAGACAGATTCAAAAGGAAGATTCTCTGAAACTAATAATTAAAGAGGAAAAATAACAGAAAATTGAGGAAGAATTAGGGACTTAATCTGAAGTTGCATGTTCATTTGAAAGCATTGGTATGATATAACGTCATTTAATAGTTGTGCCCTTTCTGGGTTCAGTTTACTGCTACAACTTAGAAATATTCAGAATATATGTTTAAAAACTATATAGAAGGTGAACTGTAAATAGGAATCCT
Source organism: Mus caroli (assembly GCF_978045245.1). Classification (NCBI taxonomy): domain Eukaryota; kingdom Metazoa; phylum Chordata; class Mammalia; order Rodentia; family Muridae; genus Mus; species Mus caroli. Next base: position 61,548,905 of record NW_028227261.1, read on the forward strand.
GAATCAGGGCTCTCATCTACTACTTTCAACCCTGCAAGGTCTCCCATCTTTGCCTCATATTTACTGAAATTAATGATGAATAAGCAAAAATTGGAAATCAATTCAATTGAAAACAACATTCAACATCAGAGTGATGCAGAGAGCATGCCACATAGCTGAGATGGCAGTGACCACATTAATTTACCTTTGAGAGGCTCAATTGGAAGCATTGAGTCCTGGTATTTGATTTTAGTCTTTTTATTCAAAATAGTACCAGGTAATCTAATTGTATACTGCATTTCCTTCACTTAACCTCAGCTTTAGGTCACAGTATTTCAGAAGTGTCGAGTCAGATTGCTTTTGCTCTTGACTCTGACTTTCAAGATGTTTTATAGCTGAAGACAATTGAAATGCTTTAAGATGAGCTTATTTCTATTTGAGAGGAGCTTATTTTCTAAAAGTGTGCTTTTGAAACCCAAGTCCCTTTGGGTTTGTCACTGAAACAGAATCCTCTGTGAATATGCTGTTACTCCATTACTGAAGTAGCTCTTGAACAGTCACTATGTGACAATTCTTAAGAGATATATAAGCTGAATGAAGGCTTGATTCGCCACACTCTGAGACGAGTACTACAGCTAGATGCCAGAGTGTGCTGGACTGTGCAAAACACATAGCTGTGGCTCAAGCAAAGATTAGCAGGAGAAAGAAAGTTTAGCATAGCAAGATGACCACACAGACACATGTCTAGATTCTTAAGGATTTACAGAGATTAGAAGGGAGGGATTAAGACACCAAGATACAAAGTATGATGAAATAGAACAAGCAAGGCTCTGTAAGGAAACAGTCACTAAAAGTACTTTTGTCTGTTTACAAGTGCCTGGGTTTTCTGACAAAGCATCTTGGTTCATTTGCTAAGTTGCTGATGTGAGAGCAAAGTGGTAGGAGTTATTATTTGGTTGATTTCTCTTGGTTTCCTTCATCTTTTAAGAATCACTTATGATGCTTGATAGTATATGCCCATGAAAAGCAGTCAAAGAGAATATGGATGAAGAAAATTTGAAGGAGAAGTGTACCTGGCAGTAAGGAATCCTGGTTCTGAACTCAAGACCACTTTTCAATTTTGGTTCGTTCGGACCATCATGAAGTCTTAATTCTAATAGATAATTTATAGTGACTGGCTGGATAAGAGTGGAAAGGGTAAAATATAGTTTATATTTATGGTACATATTACAAATGTTATGGTAGTATAATTTTATTCTTTTAATTGCAACCAAAATCACAAAATAATGAAGGTTGGTGCCTAAGAAATCTCTTACAAGGTACTGAAGTCTTCTGAATAGGATTTCACCTTTATATAATGGGGAGTGTTCTGCACCAATGTGTCTCAGGGGGTAGGCTCTCTGAAAATCAGGGCCTCAGCTGAAATATTATTAGACCATTAGTATTCTATAGTTATAATAATGGATATTATAGTATTTTATAGTTATAATCATAGATGTTATAATCAAACATAGTAATTTTCATAATTTTAAGGTGACATCTTTTTCTACAGATAATTGGAGGCACATGGATAATCAGGAGAAGTCAGGAATATCTATTTTCAGTCATTCTAGATACTTCCCTTTCTGCTTTAAAATTATAACTTACCTTTGTAACTTCTACAACATTAATATATTAAAAAAACAAGTTTTATTTTGGTAAATGGAAAAATGGGAAGTCTTGTCCTAGTCAGAAGTCATAACTTCAAATAACTGCTGCTAGCCTTGGAACTGGTGTTATCGCATTATTTTCACTTTATTACCAATATTGTAGAATCATCATCATCATCATCATCATCATCGCACCCAGATTGCCTCTATTCAATTGACAATGTTTACTCATTTATGCTTCCTAGCTACCTCATTGTATAGAGACTTCTTACTGCCTCACTTGGTATTATGCAGAGACCCATCACATTCCCTTTTGACAGCAAGGGGCCTGGCAGAGATGAGAAACCAGGCAGGCCTACTTTAATAGGGGATTTTCAGAGGGAAAACTAGGAAAGGGGAAACATTTGAAATGTAAATAAAGAAAATATCTAATTAAAGAAAATTTTTTTAAAAAAAATCTGCTTCTCCTCATAATAAAAAACAGAATCTGAAGAATCCCAAACCACGACTCAGGAGCTGGCATGCATCCACTACTTATAATGTAAAGTAAATATTTGCATCAGTACCATGTCCCACAGTTCATATTGAAGAGTTGCTATAACTAGGGGGCTTTTTCTTCCCTCAAGGCCAACTCTTCAATTTTTAATTAGTTTTTTAAAATTTTTCACAGTTTTATAGTTGTGTACAATGTCTTGTGATTATACACTACCCCCATTTCTTTCTCTAATTCTCCAACTCCTGATGTCCTCTTACTTCCTAAATAGTTTCTTAGTCCTCCTACTTTCACACACCTATAGAAGTGTGGGACGTGTGTGGGTGTGTGTCCTCATATCCAAATTACCTCTCAAGGGCCCCATTTCCAAACACTAGCATATTGGAGATTAGGGCTTCAACCTGTGAATTTAGGAATGTGTTCATAAAAACACAAAGAATTTATTTTCTGAGATCATTATTATAGCCTAAGCTAGACTTAATCTCATGGTCCTTTTACCCCTGCCTCTTAAATGCTAGGATTATAGAATGAAACATCCAGTGTCTCTGTGCTCAGCGTGCACTTGTTATTCATCAGATTTTAAGGACGCAATGCAGCTTGTTTATCTTGCAACCCTGGTGTGACATTCAGAATTTATAAAAATTAGATTTGTTAGCAAACATAAACTTACTTGCACAAGTTTATGTAACAAATGACAAATTGTCTTAGATTATAAAAGTGAAAAATACTAAATCTGCTTATTTGTTTGCAACCTACCAAGAGATTTAATACAATCTTTTAAGATTAAAGATAGATAAAAAATCATGCCTTTAATACTTGGCTGTGTAAGTAATGCATAGAAATAAATATCAAATGCATGCATATGTAATTTTAAGACAAAGAATTGAAGTCATTGACTAAAAGTAGGCATGAATACAAATTTTGGGTTGTATGTATAACTTATCAGCTTGTGATTTTTGGACAATTTGTGAAACCAGTTCAATATGAAATCTCTCTCTCTGGGAACATGGGACCAACAGTATATATCTTACAAAAATTCTAATTAGAATTGAACAGTATATTAAAGTGCTTAACATAATTCTCTCACATCTAACAGATGGCCAATAGATAAGTGGTAGCCTTACTTTTTGCGTCATAACAGAAGAACAATGGAAAGATTTTATCATCCTCATTGATGTCAGTTTCTTTGTGAAATGCCAATTGTACTCATTGTCTCAGTGTTCCTTATGGAGGTCAAATAGGATAATGCCTCGGAAAACACATGATAAAATGTGAAGTGTCACTGCTCAAAATAAAGGAAGAGCTAAATTGGGTTTCTTTTCATTTTCCAGACACAAGAGTACTAGCTAGAGACTGAGTCCTCCTTCAAAGTACAGTGGAAATGGAGTTCTGAAAGTGACAAAATAATGTCCCCTAATATTTTTTTTCTCTTCGTATTTTCATTTTATAATGTTCTGTAATGAAGATTTTTTTGGCTTCCTTCTTTTGTGAGACTCAATCACCCCGGAAGCACACTCTGCTAATTAATCTCTCTCTCTCTCTCTCTCTCTCTGATTGTGTACAAAGCATTAAGCCCTGTTTTATCAGTTTAAACATGTTTGCTGTATGACTACACCTTCAAAAATGTCAGTACGTGCATTTAGACTTAAAATACACAGGCACACACACACACACACACACACACACACACACCCTGAGAACATTTTTTTCTGCTAACCCTTCTTTCTTTTCTTTCTTTTTTTTATTAGGTAATTTCCTCAATTACATTTCCAATGCTATCCAAAAAGTCCCCAATACACTCCCCCCCCCAGTCCCCCACCCCTTGGCCCTGGCATTCCCCTGTACTGGGGCATATAAAGTTAGCAAGTCCAATGGGCCTCTCTTTTCAGTGATGGCCTACTAGGCCATCTTTTGTTACAAATGCAGCTAGAGACAAGAGCTCTGGGGTACTGGTTAGTTCATAATAATGATCCACCTATGGGGTTGCAGTTCCCTTTAGCTCCTTGGGTACTTTCTCTAGCTCCTCCATTGGGGGCCCTGTGATACATCCAATAGCTGACTGTGAGCATCCACTTCTGTGTTTGCTAGGCCCCTGCATTGTCTTACAAGAGACAGCTATATCTGGGTCCTTTCAGCAAAATCTTGCTAGTGTATGCAATGGTGTCAGTGTTTGGAAGCTGATTATGGGATGGATCCCTGGATATGGCAGTCTTTAGATGGTCCATCCTTTCTTCACAGCTCCAAACTTTATCTCTGTAACTCTTTCCATGGGTGTTTTGTTCCCAATTCCAAGAAGGGGCACAGTGTCCACACTTTGGTCTTCGTTCTTCTTGAGTTTCATGCGTTTAACAAATTGTATCTTATATCTTGGGTATCCTAAGTTTTTGGGCTAATATCCACTTATCAGTGAGTACATATTGTGTGAGTTCCTTTGTGAATATGTTACCTCACTCAGAATGATGCCCTCCAGATCCATCCATTTGCCTAGGAATTTCATAAATTCATTCCTTTTAATAGCTGAGTAGTACTCCATTGTGTAAATGTACCACATTTTCTGTATCCATTCCTCTGTTGAGGGGCATCTGGGTTCTTTCCAGCTTCTGGCTATTATAAATAAGGCTGCTATGAACATAGTGGAGCATGTGTCCTTCTTACCGGTTGGAACATCTTCTGGATATATGCCCAGGAGAGGTATTGCTGGATCCTCTGGTAGTATTATGTCCAATTTTCTGAGGAACTGCCAGACTGATTTCCAGAGTGGTTGTACCAGCTTGCAATCCCACCAACAATGAAGGAGTGTTCCTCTTTCTCCACATCCTCGCCAGCATCTGCTGTCACCTGAATTTTTGATATTAGCCATTCTGACTGGTGTGAGGTGGAATCTCAGGGTTGTCACCTTCTTTCTGCTAACCCTTTTTTCTTAGTGATTCATGCACCATTCCTCCTGTATTCTTAATGTTTCAGTCAGGCTTGGATTGATTCTCTAAACCTGACTAAAATTCATTCTTCTTTTTGGTATTGATATTTATGAAATCATACTAAGATTGAGGATTTTAATGTGACAAAATTCTGACCTTAAATCACACTTCCAGAGTTGTTTTCAAGAGCTTTTTTTTTGTCCTCTCCCTGAATTCAATAGCACAATTTAGTGTCTTTTAAAGTCTTGGAAAAACATTGGACGGCAAAAATCCACAAATGTTATACTCATTTCCTCGAGAGAAAGTTCTAAGAAACTGGAAAGTATCTTTAAAATGGTTTTCAGTAGTATTTCTTAGCAGTGTCCTGGCAGGAATTTTTTTTTTAATTTAATTTTATTTGTAATTCATTTTATATACTCCATATTCCACTCCCACCCCTCCTCATCCACCCTCTGATTGCTCCACAGCCCACACCTCCTCACCACCCCACCCCATATCCAGGTGGATGCCCCCACCCCACCCCACCTGACCTCTAAACTCCCTGGGGCCTCCAGTCTCTTGAAGGTTAGGTGCTTCATCTCTGAATGAACACAGACCTGGCAGTCCTCTACTATATGTGTGTTGGGGGCCTCATATCAGCTGGTGTATGCTGTCTGTTTGGTGGTCCAGGGTTTGAGAGATCTCTGGGGTCCAGATTAATTGAGACTGCTGGTCCTCCTGCAGGATCGCCCTTCTCCTCAGCCTTTCTTAATTCAACAACAGGCATCAGCTGCTTTTGTCCATTGGTTGGGTGCAAATAAGAGCATCTGACTCTTTCAGCTGTTTGTTGGGTCCTCGGCAGTCATGATAGATCCCGTTTTGTGAGTATTCTATAACCCCAGTAATAGTGTCAGGCCCTGGGACCTCCCCTTGAGCTGGATCCCACTTTGGGCCTGTCGCTGGACCTCCTTCTCCTTAGGCTCCTCTCCATTTTCCATCCCTGTAATTCTTTCAGACAGAAACAATTATGGATCAGAAGTATGACTGTGGGATGGCAACCCTACTAATGTCCTGCCTTCCCACTGGAGGTGGGCTCCACAAGTTCCCTCTCCTCACTGTCGGGCACTTCATCAAAGGTCCCTCCCTATGAGTCCTGGGAGTCACTCACCTCCCAGGTCTCTGGTAGTACCTCCTATTTCCTGAGGTTGCCTGTTTCCATTCTTTCTGCTGGCACTCAGGGCTTCTATTCTTTTCCCTTACCCAATATCAGATCATGTTCCCCTCTACCCCCCACTGCCCTACCACCCTGTCCACATTCCCTCGCAAGTTCCTCCCTCACTCCCTCCTCACTTGTGATTGCTTTCTTCTCTCTCCCAAGTGGAACTGAGGCATCCTTACTTGGGCACTTCAGCTTGTTGAGCCTTTTGAATTCTGTGGACTGAATCTTGTGTATTCTGTATGTTTTTTCCTTTTTCTTTATTTTATTTTATCTTATTTTATTTTATTTTATTGGCTAATAACTACTTATTAGTGAGTGCAAACCATGCATGTCCTATTGGGTCTTAGTTACCTCACTCAGGATGATATTTTCTAGTTCCATCCATTTGCCTGCAAAAGTCAGGATATACTTATTCTTAATAGCTGACTAGTATTCCGTTGTGTTAATGAACAACATTTTCTGTATCCATTCTTTGGTCATTGGATATCTAGGTTGTTTCCAGCTTCTGCCTATCACAAATAAGGAAAGCTTCTGTAAGGTAAAGGACACAGTCGATAAGACAAATTGGCAACCTACTGATTGGGAAAAAAAATCTTCACTAACCCCACATCTGATAGAGGGCTAATATCCAAAATATATAAAGAACTCAAGAAGTTAATCACCAAAAAACAAAACAAAACAAAAACAAACAAACAAACAACCCAATCAAAAAATGGGGTATAGAAATAAACCAAGAATTCACAACTGAGGAATCTCCAATGGTTGAGAAACACCTAAAGAAATGTTCCAAATCCTTAGTGATCAGAAAACTGCATATCAAAAGGACCCTGAGATTCCACCTTACACCAGTCAGAATGGCTAAGATCAAAACCTCAGGTGACAACACATGCTGGAGAGGATATGGAGAAAGAGGACCACTCCTCCATTGCTGGTGGGATTGCAAACTGGTACAACCACTCTGGAAATCAATCTGGAGGTTCCTCAGAAAGTTGGAAATAGATATACATGAAGACCCAGATATACCACCCATGGGAATATACCCAAAAGATGCCCCACCATGCCACAGAGGCAGGAGTCTTAAGACACCATAACATCACAGACCTTTAAAAGGTCTTAATTGTCACACAGTAAATGTACTCTTGGAAGATAAAGTGTGATGTTTCATACATATAAAGAATGCACTATTCAAATTATTTTATTTCATACATTTAGCATTTCTTTATGATTAAAATATGTAATTTTTCTATCTTTTCTGAAATGTATGGTGCTTGCTTCATAATTGATTGTGATTATTATGATTGTTGTTTCTTCAGATGAAAAATAGAGAAATATTAGATTAATATATGTTTTTGGATAGTTATAAACTCTAGAATTTTCTAAGTGACATTTGAGTAAATCAGTGATAATGTTATCACTACATGATAGAACCCAAATGTTTTAGTTCGTTTGAACTGGAGTTTACTTATTCCTTGTTTGATTTTTGAGATATGGTTTTACCCTTTTGATCAGCAGATCCTGAACTCAAGGCAGTTTTCCTGACTCAGCCTCTCATATGCTGGGATTTCATGTGAAAACTAATCTTTTTGTATTCTATTATTCTTTTTGATGAAAGTTTCCATTGGTAGATGGTTGTTGGTCTAGAAATTTAATAACAGTTACCACTTCATAAAAATCTTTAGAACATTTTTTTCATGTTGTAAGAAAGTTATGATAGGCCCAGATTTGACATAAAGCCAAACACTGTCAAAATAATACAAGAATTATTAATCAAATATTATATAAGAATACTAAATTACAGTTGTGACTTTGCATATAAAAACTTCCATATTTTATATGGTGTACATATACATGTGTTTATCCCTTGATAATATATATATATATATATATATATATAAAATTAAAACCATTAAAATATACTTATTTATTTTAGTAGAAATGGTAAAATTAAACATTTAGTGGACCATCATCTAAAAGACTAGCATGTCAGTCAAATAAAGTACATGCACATATACCATATCATTTTTAATTGTAAAATGTTGACTACCTCTCTATCATTAAGAATAAAACAGGTCTTGCCTTTAGTATAGTCTCTATGAATACGGAAATGGATATCATAGTAAATAAAATGATGGAAGAAAAACAAGGCATACAGATTAGGAAGAAAGAAATAAATGTTCTCTGTTTGTGGATAACAAACTCATTTATGGACAAAGTATTAACTAAAACTCTCCTATAGCTAACTTGCAAATTTACTAAGATCACAAGATACAAACACACATATTAAGTAAATTGTACTTTATATATGAGGAAGTGGAGGCCTAAAAAATAACACTAGTTACAATATTATGAAATCAAATGAGATAAATTCAACAAAATATATTTATTCAAATGATATGAAACTGTTTGTCAAGCAAAGACTGGCATGTGAAATTTATAACTGTTTTGTCCACAGTAATCTCAAATTAGAAACAACCAAGACGTTTACTGGCAAGTGGATAGGCAAGCAAATTGTGGCATATGCAAACAATGTAATGCTATCAGCCAGTTGGAAGAATAAGCTCTGAATGCACCAGGCAACATGGATAGGTTTCACAGATACTCTCTTCCATAAAAGAAGTCATGCACTACAAAGGTGTTATTTCCTGGATCAAGAGGTCCAAGGAACAGATTAGTCACTGTGATGAGGGTTCATGATACAACTCATAGACCAAATGAAAAAAAAAGGAAAGTCAAAGGGTGGCTACTTCAATCCCACTTAGAAGGAGGAACAAAATAATCATGGGAGATAGATGTAAGGAGGGACCTGAATAGGAGAGGGAAAGGAGAGGGAAAAAAGGATAGGAGAGGGGAGGGAGAGAGAAAAAGAAGAGTCAGGATTAGGGATGGGAAGAAACAGGAGAGAAGTCCAGAAGACCAGGAGAGCAAACTGGAATATGTAACAGTGGGGGATGGGTAACAGGGGGCAACCACTAGAAAGTCCCAGACACCAGAGATATGAGAGGCTCCCAAGGGCCCAATGAGAATGACATTAGCTGAAATGCTGTACAGCAGGGAGATAGAACTGAAGAGATCACCTCCAGTAGATAGACATGATCCCCAGTAGAGGATGGGGCAACCCACCCATCTCAAAAATTTTAACCCAGAATTGTTTCTGTCTAAAGGATACACAGGGACAAAAATGGAGCACCAACTTAAAGAAAGGCCACCCAGAGACCGTTCCCACCATGGGATCCATCTCTTCCACAGACACCAAATCTGACACTATTGATGATGCCACTATGTGCTTGCTGACGGGAGCCTGGTATGGCTGTCCGCAAAGATCCTCTGCCATCACCTAACTAAGGCAGATACAGATACTCACAGCCAACCATTGGACTGAACCTTGGGACCCCAGTGGAAGAGTCAGGGGATTGTAACCTCATAGTAATTACAGTATCAACTAACTGGACCTCTCAGAGTTCCCAGGGACTAAACCACCAATCAAAGAGTATACCTGGATGGGTCCATGGTTTCAGCTACATATGTAGCAGAGGATTGCCTTATCTGGCATCAATGGGAGAGGAGGCTCTTGGTCCTGTGGAACCATGGCCTGGACCAGGAAGGGGGATGACATTTGAAATGTAAACAAATAAAATAATTAATAATAATAAAAGAGGATTCATGATATGTGCATGTAGAGACTGTTGTCAGGCATAGCGATGCTCTGTAGTCTGATTACAGTGATATTTGACTGAATTGAAAATGGGTGCATTTGTTTATGTGCAAAAGATGGTTCAGTGAGATTAATGCATTAAAAAAGAAATGTTAACCTTCCTAGTAGGAATTATTCATAGAAAATCTCAGGGTAAATTGCAGAGACACTGGTACCTTACTGGAAATGGTATAGCTGCTACCAGAAGTCAGGAAGTAGATACCAGTTCCCACATGTTAATCAGAACTTGTGGAGTCTCTTAAGAGAACAATGCATTGAGAGGCAAAATTTTAAAGTGAATGGAAATATGTCCAATTTACAATCAAATAAACATACTGTGGGCCTAAAGCCAGAGAATATTCTTAGATTGGGCTTTGTTTAGAAATCTAAATTTAACCAGCTGGAATTCTTTGAGTGCATCCTTGTTCAACATTTAGAAGTATTTGGTTTTCACTTTTTAAAAAGGTGTACTTACTCTGGAATCTGTAAGAAATTTTCTTTGTAATAAAGGATATGGGGTTTATTATGTGTTTCACAAAAGGTGAGTGCAAATTACAAACTGTCCCTTCCTACTTTGAGGCAAATTGTGGCAAGTCTGATGACAGGGGAATGTAAGTTGACTGTACTTTTTGAATGATACTGCTAATGACCTTGTGAATAGTCACATGAAGTTTATTGAGACCTTGATTGTTGACCGCAAAGAGATACATGCACATGGACATTTCCCAATACTGTAATATTCTAACATGGATCTTATTGTATCTCAATGCAATGGGTTTATTTCATACCTTTTGTTTACATTTGAAATATAATGCTTTTTCTTCCAAATAAAATGTACGTTTGAAAAACATGAACTAACTTGACTGTTTACCTGCTTAATGTTCATGCTGTGTTCATTTGTTCATAGATTATTCATGCCAGTGGAGCTTCTTTCCTCGCTAGCACTTGGCATGACAATGGAAACAGCACATTGAACTGGTTTTCACAAATCTGTGGAAGCAGTTCATTTCCATTATCAAGAGAAGTTGTTTCCTTTACAGAATTGACAATCATGTCTAAGATAATAATTTCCCCATAAAGATATTTACAGGGATTCTTTTTTCCCATAGAAACAATATTCCTAATAATTCATCCAAAGAGAGTGATTCCTCATTTTGAGCCAGAAGATGCACCAGAGTATGATGGCATGAATTTTAAAAAGAAACAATTTGCCAGATCTTTGAGGCTCCAGTGCTCATATTTGATGCTTCAGAATTAGCTTGGTTGGATACATGATTGTTAAACAGTCCTTCTACTCAGCAAATATTTCAATGCTGAAGCATTTTTCCCTCTTAAAAATATTGTGATACAATATTAAATGGAGTTCTTATTATTATAAGTCTAAAATGTTCTTGAAAAATCTCTTAAATATGCCTCAAAGGAGGGCTGAAAATAAAAGACAAGATGAAAGCTAGACATTATTGAAGACTTGCTTGCTTTATATGTACTTAAAGACTTGTGCTAATATGGATCTGGGGTTTGGTGGGAAGCTCTGATCAATTCAGCCAGACTAATTATTGATCTGGAGTATAAGAGCTTCTTCTCAAAGCATCACATCTTACTGAATGAAGCAGAGGAGGAAATTGTGCATCTAAATCAGAGACAAAACAATTAATTGAAGGCAAAAAAAAACCCCAGCAAAACCCCCCAAGACCTGAAGGCAAGATGTCTCCATTTTATATAGTGAATATCTCTCCCACCCTCCATTCTTAGACACAATTGAAATATGAAGTTGTCTAAGTAAAAATTAGGTCTCTTGGAAAACTAAGAGTGACATGATATTCATATAAAAATACAGTTCATGTTCACTATATTAAGTTGAGAGAAGTAAAATAATTGACTTCCAAAATGAGTTATTAGTATTAATATAGAGCTTAAGAAATTTTGTATCCTATATTTTACTGTTTTTATATATGTTTTTTATTTTATTTTATTAGTTTTTAAAAATAGTTTTAATACAATATATTCTGATCAGAAGGGGTAGCTTCCCTTTCCCCAACTACTAGATTCTCCTCAACTCCTATCCACCCAACTCCATAACCATTCTTTCTCTCTCTTTAGAGACCACACAGGCAAACAAATCAAACAAACCAGAATAAACAGGAAAAAAATGAAAAAAGAAAGGGCACAAATCATGAGAGGAAGACTGTGATGAAGACATTTCTTAGGACTCAGGGCTCCCAAATCTCCCACTCTCTGTACATTTTCCAATTGTGAATCTCTGTGCTAGTCAGTTAGTAAGGGGAAGCTTCTTTGATGATGGCTGAGGAAGGCAATGATATATAGGGATAGCAGAATGCCCTTGGGAGTCATTATGTTCCTTTAGAAGAACAATATTTGGTTTTCCCCTCAGTCTATGGTTTATCTATTCTCATGCTCTTGGTCACATGAGCAGTGACAGACATGGGTTCTAGTTAGTGCAGTGGGTCTTAAATCCAATAAGAGAGCAGTTAGCTATTCCCATAATGTTTGTGACATTATTGCACCAAGATTTTATGCCAGCAGGTAATAGCTGTGGATTGCAGGGTTTGTAGCTGTATTGATGACCTGCCTGCTCTGGCATTATGTGGCAAACCTTTCAGTATATGGACACTAGTTAGTAGGGGTATGGAATCTAGCCAGGCATATCGCAGATTCTCCATAGTCAGTGAAAGATTATTATTAGCAATAAGACCTTACCATTAGTTTGTGGAAAACAACCTAATCAATAGCCCAGGAGGTTTAGGGGGTTTCTTTGGGGTCCTGTTAGCCATTTCTGGCACTGACAGTTTCATTTGGTGGTAAGATGGGGACATTGTCTTCTCTGTTATATGGTGTCTTTCACACACACACACACACACACACACACACACACACACACACACGGAAGCTTCTACAGTGTAGGTCTCCATCTGATCCCTCTCTTAGAATTACTTGTTCTTCTCCATATTCCCTCTCTTAGCATCTACTTCCCTACATTAATTTTTAATCTTCCCACTGTAGTCTGCTCTCTCTCCATAACTGTATATTCTATTTCCTCTTCCTTGAGAGATCCTCTACTCCCACCCAATCCCTTTCATTATTATTAATGTCTGTGGTTATATGAATAGTAGCATTCCTTTTGATGGCTTAGGAGTTAATACATAACTCTTAATATTTTTCTTTGAGTTTGGGCTAACTCAGGGTTTGTTTTCCAGCTAGGAAATGTTTTAAGAAGTCATGCTACAAAACAAACATAATGATCTCATTCATGAATACTTAGAAATACCAAATATCAAATATAGGACTAGAATATATCAAAATGAGAAAAGCATATTGATGTTATTGATCATCTCAGATATGTTAAAAATCAGCATAATATTTTTATTGATTCTTTAGGAATTTCACATCATGTACACTTATTACACTCATTTTCTAGTCTTTCTATGTATGCCACCCACAGTCTTGTGACATCCTCCATCAAAAGATAATGAACAAACAAACGAACAAATTCAATTTGTGTTATCTGTATACTCACTGGAACATGGTCAAACTCTCAGTAGCCTTCCTGTTAAATAGAGTTGTTCCCCTCTTTCATCCCTAATAGAATCCATTAATTGTGGATATTTAACTTCAGCATTCTTCCCACACTTTTAAAGATTTCTCTTCAATGTCTTCCTGTTTAGGCTGATACTTGGGGGGGGGGGGGGCTGGGAGTTAGTGGTTGTCACAGAAGTCTTCCATGTCCCTGTTTTTCACCTATGGACTTGCAATCATTGATATTGTTGCAAAGGTAGCTTTCTTGTTCTTTACAGTCAGTGAGAGCATGGACTGTGGGCTTCCTCATGGTTTCTGGTGTCAGCACAGACCACAAGCATAGCACCATGCTGCAGTAGGACCACAGACCCAGGAAAGGTCATCAGAGGCTGCTGCTTAGGCCTGTGCTTAGGCCCAGACATCACCATGGCCTTAGGTGGCAGCTCAGAACAATCAGATCAATATGGCCCTCATCAACACTTTTCAAAATTTTATAACTTTATTAATATGCTCAGGGTGGCATATATTTGTGTGTTTGTATTTATGTTTTTTGAAGTTACTGATAGAGCAAAGATAGTGAGAACAGGTATTAACAATTTCAAATCATTTTAGACTACATGAATATTTATGACATATGACATTCTTCAAGAAAATGAAACATTAAACAGAAAAATATTTGAGTCAGTCTAGGCGAGTTCCCAAGTCTTGAACAATGCATAACAGTTGTAGTATAATTTGTGAGTTAGCCTAGTTTAAAAGCTCTCCCAGGCTGGTCCCACGCAGTCTTTGCTGCAGGCTGACTTGTTCTGTTCATTTGTTTTCCTCTTGTTTTTTTGTTTTTTTGTTTTTTTCTAATTAAAAGACTTGACTGTCACTTAACGTGAGTCAGTCTTCTTAGGATTGGCAGATTCTTGTATATTTTACAATAATTATATATATATATATATATATATATATATATATATATATTCAATTTGTTTTAGGCAAACTAACTTTGTTACTAAGTTTTTATTTTCTGGGTAGACTTTTATTTCTGGGTAGTTTTTATTTCCTGTAGACTACATATAGAAGGAAGTGTATCATCTGATCAGTTGCCAACTCTATTATTTCTGAGTTTGTTTAGGAGCAGGTCTGCCAAGAGCACTCTGGGCCTATCCAACTTTTTTGTGCTTTTCACAATCTCCATGGCATGAAAGACTCTCAAGTAAGGCCAGATAAAGTTACTTCCTTGAAAGCAAAAATAATTTTCTGGGGAAAAGACATAAATAGATCATAATGTAAAAAGTCCCTCAGAAATGCAGCACACAGAGATCAGAAACCCAAAGTGGAAGACATCACAGTGGTGAAAACAGCATCTGGCTCAGCTTGGCTGGGCTGCATCACACAGCTGTGCTGGCATCATGGCTCCTGCCCTTTTCATGGCTGTGCCAAGAGATGACAGAAAATATCCTTTAAATGGAATATTTAAACCAAATTTATTCCTGTGGTAGAGCAGGTATTTAATAAGGATGTTATACTTAGGATATAATACCAGAATCTATTCATTAAATATGACAGGTTGGCAAATGAAAGAAGGCGCTTTGTGTCAACTGCATATTTTGGAGAACGGAATTTAAATTCGGGAAGATCCAAATGTGGAGTCTTTTGCCTTGGAGAGAAAGTCTAAGGCTCCAATACTAATTATCATCATTTTGTGGGTTTTGAAATTATTTAGACTTTTCATATTTAAAGTCATGGTAAAAATGGTTATCACCATGAAAGAACATTGATTCTAAAAACAAAACCCAATCTATTTAATTAGATTATAACCGAGTGAATTAACCACAACCTTCATTTCCTCTGTTTGGTAGTATAATATCACCAGCAGCAAGTGTGTGTGTGTGTGTGTGTGTGTGTGTGTGTGTGTGCCTATGGAAGGATTTTTTTAAATAGTGTTAAAGAATGTCATTTTCTTAAATGATTTATACAAATGTTTGGATAATCCCCCCACCCATTTAAAAAACAGGTTCAATCAAGAAAATAATCTTCGCATATAAGAGTCATAGTAGTATTTGACATACTATCATGTTGACAACAAAAGTTTGAACATAGAGAAACAGGTAAGTAGAAAGGCTTCTGAATAGCAGTCTAGAAATTTGCAAAGCTTACTAAAGGGCTGGAGACTCCTATAATCTATTTGCTGTTATGAACAGACTAAATTATGCTTAAATTATGCAAATTACTGTTTAGGATTTGCTACCTGTTACCGAAATGTGAATTATTTTCTCATAGAGAGAATACTATTTCTCTGCAGGTAATATGAATGGCCTTGTCCTAAGGAAGGATGTCCACACTATTAATTCTTAGTTTTGTTGTGATAACAAGTGGCCCCATAATTTCTAAGTCTTAAATGTAAATATGTAAATTGGTTCTTCATGGCTCTGTGGATCACATGTATCATTTGGTCTCCTAATGTCTTGTTGTTCTAGAATCCAGAGTAGTAGATTAGCCCATTTCTCTTTTATAAAGACTACACTGTTCTCATAATCCAAGAAGGGAAGTACTACCAAAAATGGTATTATGTCATCAAAAAAAAATCTATTTGCAAGTGATATAAATCATGCCTAGCCATCTCTACCTCAAGAAAGTTTCAGAAGCAAGCCTAAAAATGACGCTGAGAAGGATTTTCTAAATTCTAAGCATGGCTACTTACAGGGCAAAGACTTTCGCAGGAGGTTAACTCGAACAATGGAGTTTGATTACATTCTGCCACAGATTCACATGCTGCATATATAATTCCAGTAATGTGGACCTAAAGTTATAGTTATTATAATTGATTCTATTACACAGGTTTATGGAGAACTAGGAGATATTAATTTTATATATTTAGGTTATATTGTAACTGTATATTGAAATATTTGCCAAAGCCAGACTAGCCTATCTATGTATCAGCTCCTTTTAGTTGCATGGGTATTTTGTGTTCTTGTTTGGTTAGGTTTTAGTGTGAACATGTGAGATCCATACACTGCCTTAGAAAGTTTTAAGCATTAGGACACAAGCACTAACTGTATTCATTATGGTGTGCTTTAAAACTCCAGAATCTATGGGCTGGAAGAATTGTTTAGATCCTTTCCTGCTCTTCCAGAGTATCTAAGTGTAGTTCTCAGCACTCACATTGGACAGCTCATAACTGAAGGGATTTTAGCCAGCCAGAGGATGTCAAACGACTCTGGCAAGCCTCACCCTTCTCTCCCATTCCCTCTACTTGCTAAAAAAATGATAGATTGCATTCCAGAAGCTAGTCCCCAAGGTCTATCCTCTTATTTGGTCAGTTCTTCCTCTTTAGGCTAACTATCAAGGTGCAGCTATCAAAGTATTGAAGTCTAGGAATGGAAAACCCACTTTGGTTCACCTACTTAACATGTCCAATTAATAGTTACCAGCTCATCCTAACATGGGATTTCCCCCTTTACCTTTTAAACTGCCATTTTTTTCTTTTTCTTTCTTTCTTTTTTTCTGAAACAGGGTTTCTCTGTGTAGTCCTGGAACTCACTTTGTAAACCAGGCTGGCCTCGAACTCAGAAATCCACCTGCCTCTGCCTCCCTAGTGCTTGGATTAAAAGCATGTGCCATGTGCTTCATCTGTCTCATCTCTACTCAAGGACAATCCCGTGTCCCACTCCCAGTCAAGTAACCTTATTCTTCTCCCATGTTTCTCCCCTTTCTTCCTTATCCACCACCTCTGTCTTTGCTCATTGTCCCTGCCCTCTGGAGCAAATAAATCTCATTTGTGCTTAGAACTTGGTCTTGGGGGTCCTGAGACAATAATTTACTTTTTACAGTAATCTTTGTTAAATTTCTGCTAATTAATTGCATCATTGAAACTTCCCCACATGCCTGTTGGCCATTTGTTTGTTCTCTTTGGAAGAATGTATATTTGGTCCTTCTATTTTTGTTTTAATTACTTATTTTTTGTTTTTGTTTTTGGACAGATTCATACAAACATAAAGTGAATTTTAGTCCTTTTCAATCCCTATCATACCATCTTATTTCCTCTCTTTCTTTCCTTCAAAACCATTCTTTTCCAAGAAAGTTACTTTCCTACTTTCATGCCATTGTTATGTGTGACATAACTGAGTGTATTGAAGGTTTCCTGTAGATGTATGGGTGGGAGGTTCTTTACTGGAGCATGGACAACTTACCAGTGACTACACTGCTGAAGAAAGCGACCTTCTTCTCTCTGCCATTATTAACTCTTACTACTGCCTGGAACAGGGGTGGAGACTCACGATCCTTTACCCTTTTCATGACAAAACTTGAATGGACTCAATTTTGTGCCACCTAGCTCAGGAAAACACAGGTTCAGATGTTAGGAGTCCTACAATAATACCAATCTACCCAACCATAACATGTACGCAAACAGCCTAGGTCAGACTCATGAGCAGGCTCCCTAATCGTTGCTTCAATCTCTATGAGCCCCTACAAAGCCTGATTAGTTGATTTTAGAGCATACTTGACCCCTCTGGTTCCTACAATCCTACAATCTTTTTTTTCCTTTTCTGAGGGATTCTCTGGACTCTACCTACTGTTTAACTGTGGGGTCTCTATATCTGCTCCTATCAGTTGCTGGATGAAGTCTCTGATGAGACTTTAGTCTATGAATATATTGGAATATCATTAGGAATAATGTAATTGACTTTTTTTCCAGTCCTTTTTGGTTCTACTGTAGGTCTCCAGGCTGTCCAGTCTCTGGTTACTGGACAACCAGGCAGTGTCAGGTAGGGCTACCTTTAGTGGTGTGGGTCTCAAGTTGGAGCAGTCATTTATTAGCCACTCCTTACAAGATCTACACCACCTTCACCCCAACACACATTGCAGGCAGGACAAATTGCCCAAATTGAGACTCATACCAAGAGTCAGTGCCTGACAGTGCCTAGATAGCCGGTGGATATCTATCATTAATAGATGGATAAGTGATGGATAATGAATATATTATAGATAGTAGATAGATAGGCCATTATAATAAATTCTATGTTTATTCATTTGAAAACATTCTGTAAGTACACTTCTTTGAGAAGAAAATTTTTGCTCGTACATATTTGGTTTGTTTCTGCTCTGTAATTTTGATGTTCCATTGTCTTTTGGCCTCAATTGTTTGATACGTGCAGTCAATTATAATTCCTTAAAGCTACCCTCAAAACTGGGTGCCATTTTCTTTAAGTTTTCACATCTGATTTTCAGTAGTATTTTGGCTAAGATGTATCACAGTATTCATAATAGTAAACCTTATTTTTAAATTTATTTTTATTAGATATTTTCTTTATTTACATTTCAAATTTTATCCCATTTCCTCTCCAAAAACTCCCCTATCTCATCCGCTCTCCTCCTGCTCACTAACCCACCTACTCCCACTTCACTGTCCTGGCATTCCTCTACACTGGGGCATCAAGCCCTCGCATGACTAAGGGCCTTTCCTCTCATTGATGTCCCAAAAGGCCATCCTCTGCTATCTATGAGGCTGGAGCCTTGAGTCCCTCCATGTGTACTCCTTGGTTAGTGGTTTAGTCCCTGGGAGCTCTGAGTGTAGTGGTTGGTTCATATTGTTGTTCCTCCTATGGGGCTGCAAACCCCTTCAGCTCCTTGGGTGCTTTCTCTAGCTCCTCTATTGGGGCCCTGTGCTCAGTCCAATAGATGGCTGTGAGCATCCACTTCTGTAATTGTCAGGCACTGTCAAGTCTCTCAGGAGACAGCTATATCAGGCTCTTCTCAGCAAGCACTTGTTGACATTCACAATAGTGTCTGGGTTTGGGAACTGTATATGGGATGGATCCCCAGGTGGGGCAGTCTCTGGATGGCCTTTCTTATAGTTTCTGCTCCAAACTTTGTCTCTGTATCTCCTCCTATGGGTATTTGATCCCCCTTCTAAGAAGGACCAAAGTATCTACACTGTGGTCTTCCTTCTTGAGTTTCATGTGGTCTGTGAATAGTATCTAAGGTATTCTGAACTTCTGGGCTAATATCCACTTATCAGTGAATACATACTGTGTGTGTTCATTTCTGATTTGGTTACCTCACCCAGAATTATGTTTTCTAGTTCCATCCATTTGCCAAAGAACTTCATGAATTCGTCATTTTTCATAGTGGAGTAGTATTCCATTGTGTAAATGTACCACATTTTCTGTATCCATTCCTCTGTTGAAGGGCATCTGAGTTCTTTCCAGCTTCTGGCTATTATAAATAAGGCTGCTATGAACATAGTGCAGCATGTGTCCTTATTACATGTAGGAGCATATTCTGGGTATATGCCCAGGAGTGGTATATCTGGGTTCTCAGGTAGTACTATGTCCAATTTTCTGAGGAACTACCACACTGATTTCCACAGCGGTTGTAGCAGCTTGCAATCCCACCAACAATGGAGGAATGTTCCTCTTTTCCTACATCCTTGCCAGCATCTGTTGTCACCTGAGTTTTTTATCTTAGCCATTCTGACTGGTGTGAGGTGGAATCTCAGGGTTGTTTTGATTTGAATTTCCCTGATGACTAAAGATGTTGAACATTTCTTTAGGTGCTTCTCAGTCATTCTGTATTCCTCAGTTCAGGGTTCTTTGTGTAGTTCTGTACCCCATTTTTAATAGGGTTATTTGGTTCTCTGGAGTCTAACTTCTTGAGTTCTTTGTATATATTGGATATTCATTCTCTCTTGGATGTAGGGTTGGTAAAGATCTTTTTCCAATTTGTTGGTTGCTGTTTTGTCCTATTGACAGTGTCCTTTGCCTTACAGAAGCTGTGCAATTTTATGAGGTTCCATTTGTCAATTCTTGATCTTAGAGCATAAACTATTGGTGTTCTGTTCAGGAAATTTCCCCCTGTGCCCATGTGCTCAAGACTCTTCCCACTTTCTTTTCTATTAGTTTCAGTGTATCTGGTTTTATGGGGTAAAAATGGGCATCTTGCCAAAAGCAATGCAATTCCCATCAAAATTCCAAACCAATTCTTCATAGATTTAGAAAGAGCAATTTCTACATTCAGCTGAAATAACAAAGAACCCAGGACAGTGAAAACTATTCTCAACAATAAAAGAACTTTTGGAGGAATCACCATCCCTGACCTCAATCTGTACTACAGAGCAATTGTGATAAAAACTGCATGGTACTGGTACAGTGACAGACAGGTAGATCAATGGAATAGATTTGAAGACCCAGAAATGAACCCACACACCTATGGTCACCTGATCTTTGACAAAGGAGCTAAAACCATAGAGTGGAAAAAAGGCAGCGTTTTCAACAAATGGTGCTGGCTCAACTGGTGATTAGCATGTAGAAGAATGCAAATGGATCCATTCTTATCTCCTCATACAAAGCTCAAGTCCAAATGGATCAAGTTCCTCCACATAAAATAGAGACACTAAGACTAATAGACCTTATTTAATTGGTTCTCATGAACTTAGATTGTTTAAACTCGAAACAAGGCATGCATGAGTCAGTTTTTTTCTTTGATATTTTCTTCATTTACATTTCAAATGCTATCCCCAATGCCCTCTATACCCTCCCCGATGCCCCCTATACCCTCCCCCTGCCCTGCTCCCCAGCCCACCCACTCCTGCTTCCTAGCCCTGGCATTCCTCTCAAGAGATTTTTTCCCCTTTTTTATATACATATATGTGTTTGTGTTATGTGTATGTGTTTGTCTGTATTTGTGGGGGTTTTGTGTGTGTGTGTTTATGTGTATGTGTGTGCATGTGTGTATTGATGCCCATGCAGATGGAGTCAGAGGATAACTCATGGAGTCAGTTCTCTGCCATCATGTGAATTCCAAGGACAGAACTTAGGTAGTCAATATTCCTGACAAATGCCTTTACCTGCTTTACCTGCTGAGCCATCTTGCTGACCCATAACATCTATTCCTTTTCATGAAATGCTTTGAACTCATTGACTGTCACTTTTACAGCTTTCAAGGGTTCTCTGAAGCCTAAAGGGACAATTAATTACCCATGTGCTACTTTCCTTTCTTTGGAATAGTCATTTAATTTTGATAGCAGACTCTCAGTTTTTCCATCTGTAAAATGAGAATGAAATCTGTTATTGCTGTTTTGTTATTTTCACCTCTCAGTACGCATTGTCATTTAAAGTCAACTCTTTATCTAGGAGTTTTGTGAGAGAAGACAATGAGCACCAAGCTGGCTCACTACCTCCTCCCTGAAACATGCCACATCAAACTTTGCTGGTTGCTAATTACAATATGGATAACTGAAGACGCTTCAGTGAGTAAGCTGACAGCTGGAACAGGCTCTGAATTTAAACCACTTACTTTTCAAAGTATGTTTACAATGCAAATTGAGGCAGAATTAGTTAGCTGAGGACAAATAGAAGCCCTGAGAAAGTTAAAGCAGGGCACCAGGTTGACTAGTTTCCTTGTGAGTACTCTGTGAAATGGATAAATGAGACTTAGAAAGTAGCCTCTAAATATATAGCTGCATTCCAAAGACTGGAGAAAAAAAAATCACATATGAGTTTTCATAATTTAATGGCTTAACACATAATAAGTGTGCTTAGATATAACAAATTAATTATATATCACAAATCTGGTAAAAATTGTGGCCAGAACCTAATAGTCATATTTCTTTTTATCTTTATCCACTCCTGCACTGAACTGAGTGGAAATCCCTCTGTATCTTTAGTTTATATTAGTAGACCTCTAAGTTGGTCCCGAGTGAGTGCTTTCTCTTGGTATACACCCTTGGGTAAACCCCTACTTTTGAGTTTAGTCTTAATTTAATTACTTATTTTTAACGAGTAGAATCCCCAAAGTGATGGGTTGTCACAGCTGCCATTAGGTGATAAAAAGATGGAACTTTTCTTGGATACTGAAATGCCAGTTTTTCTTTAGTGAGGCAACCATGTATGTCCCTGTGAGTGGACAGAGAAACAGATCCCATGATGCCTGCCAGCAGCCAGGGAAGGGAGCTTAGCAGTGGATTTTCTAGCCTCAGCTTGTAAACTAGAGCACAGAGTCTTTGTGGGGGATGATGCCAGTGTCATCATCCATCTAGACCACTTTCAGAATTGTGACTTCTAGAAAATTTAAGATAAATGTGTTCTGCATACTAAATTTTAGAATAATTTATTATATTGCAGTACATAATCAATACAATTTTTAAGAATAATATTTTTCTGTTTTATAGCTTATATGTGCCTGGCATTAAGTATTTTTGCATGATGACTCAATGTTAGGTTTTACAGGAAAAGAAATGAGATCAAGAGTCTTTTTTGAAGATTTCAAGGCACTAATAAATTGAGTTAAGATGCAAATTTATTTCTTCTGACTGTAAATACAATTCCTTCTTCATTGTGGTTCCATTTCCCATCACTAAGTGTAGCATTAAGAGGATAGCATTGAAGCTATTTAATATTACTACATATAATAATGGATTGGAATTTTTCTGTCCTAAGCATCCAGAGATTATTATATGAAATAATGACTAGTATGTAATATTAAACATTTATGTTCTGAGTTAAGATTTTTCATCTATGGTAATGAAGTATAATATTGAATCCCTAAATTCCGTAGAAAACTTTTAAATTCTCTTGATTTTGTTAAATTAACTCATTTTCATTTTCAAACAGTATGGTTCTGAGTTATGTTTTTCATATCGGTATTAAAATAGCCAACTGTGTGAAGGTGACATTTTGTGCTATCTCTATGGCTTCCCATGGTGGTTGATTTCACTGTAATATCCCTAGTACTTTTCAACTCTTCATTCTAATTGCTATACTTTTGGATGCTGGCACTGATTGGCATAGGCAGTTGAAATGGCTTAGACTAGGAGATTGGCACTAGCTGTATAAATACCTATTTTTTTAAGCCTACACGATGTCACAGGCTGTCAGAGCTAGTCTAACACCAGGACTTTCTCATAATCATAATCACAATTAAAGTAGGATCCTTACCAGTCAATGATAGATTAATAAGTTAGGCTTTATGTTTAAAAAGCTACACTAAGGACTCTTTATTTCAATTAAATATTCCTTTTTTTCCATTTTTTGAAGAGACTATTTGAGTTCATATTTTTAGATAAAATTAGTATTCAAATTAATTATATATGAGCAGCAGCTGTAAAACCTATTATGATGCCAAATATTCTCTGTCCTCAGTATGATTGTTGATGGATAGGAAGCCACAGAAAGCTTTTGTTGCTCGTACATGTAGATGATGAGCAGGGGTCAGAAGTGCCATATCCTTTTGTGAAAATAAAAATCTGAATTAGATTCCTAATTCCAAGAACTTGATAGTAAAAGATAGTGTGAACTGCTCATCTACAAACTATGGATCTACAAACAAATTGGATGAGGGCTTATTTTGTGTAATCCCTAAAGAGAAATTTCTAGAAAGCCATGTGGTTGCAATTTTCCTTATTGTCTTCCCCACACATTCTTTCCACTCTGTAGTTTTAACTTGACTGTCATTTTTCTTCTTGCTGATACTGAGTTTCTCCCTGTCCTAGCATTGTAACAATTAAGAGTTTATATGTAATTCACACATGAAAGGAATAATAAACAACCCATAAGTAAAGCATTGCTGAGTACTTTTGAGAATCTAGTCTCATGTCAGAGCCTCTATCTTGTTATAGTTCTTGACTTACATACTATGATGCTCTGACAGATAATCTTTGTTGTCAACTTACTGGATTTACAATCACCAAGCAGACACAACTATGACCCATTAGGATGCTTTTGATATGTTTAACAGACAAAGGAAGATTCACCCTGAATGTAGGAGAAATTATTCTCTAGGCTATCATTACTGTAGTTATTATGTTTGAAGAAAAAGTACTTAAATCACAGCTTATAATGTGTATTTATTGGGCCAGTTGGGCAGCTGGATAGTGACATTGACACAAAGAGAGGGACTTCACAGTTCCTTCTCACTCATTACCTGCTTTGTCATGAATAGATTCCCATGGATACAAACAGACTTGGGGCTCAAATTCAGTGCTTTCTACTCTCTTGTCTTTCCCAGACTTCCCTTTTCCTTCCCGTGCTGCCTTTTGCAGCTCTGTGCAGATGATTTCAAGCACACATTGGGTATAGTGTCAAGGAGTCTATAATTTTCATCAGATGAGCTCTGCTCTTATTTTAAGAGACTTATCTGTTTTCTAATGGGCATGGGAAACAAGATATGATTGAGGCACAGGCTTCCTGATCTATTCGGGAATCTTTGGCTGGTCTCTCTCACATTTACACCAGAAGAAAACTGTTAGGAATATTCTAGAAAATGTCATTTCCCAAAGTGTGCTGTGATGAGGCCTTCCCTTAGGCTTTCTGGAAAATATTTGAATAACACTATTTGATCCATTAATGGCGTTACAATGAACCATTTTAAACTCATTACCTGATCCAGTAGCATCAGGCATATTCAACCTTGAAGATCTTTTTATCTTGAAGCTCTAATTCACCCTTGAAGGGACACATATATTCCTTAAGAAATTGCCTCCAGATAGGCTGGGCAAGAAGCTAGCAATGAGGAGTATCTCTCTGATATTCTATTTACTCATTGCTCTTGCCAGTCCTCTCAGGTTTTCAGAGCATTTTAGCCTTTGTAGTACCTTCATCTCTGTACTTTAGAATTCAAAAGACAATATGGGAAAAATTATGGCCTTTCCAGAAACACACTGTGGTACTGTTTTGAGGTCAAATAGGAGGCCGTGTATTTTTCTGTATCTGAGGCTGCATCCGTATATCTTCCTTTCTTTTTTTATAAGATTAATACCTTAAGTTCTAAAAGTAAGAGAGGAAAAGAACAAAGTGCCATAGTTAACAAAACCCTTCCCTGTAGATACCCAAACATTTAAACAGCATTTGTGTACGGATATATTTGTGTATGCCTATGTTGTGCCACACAACACTATTAAGAGACAAAGTGATATATTTACACATTTGAACATCAAAATCTATTAAATGAAAGCTGTGATGGAGAAATACTCAAAAACATTCAATAAAGCTTTCCAACCTGAATATAGGGTTACCATGACAACAAAACTTAAAAAAAAAACCCTCTTCTTCATATAAAGTTGCTGAAAAAATGCCCACGGTGGAAGTATGGAATACTCAAATTCATAACTATAGAGTAGGAGTACAGAAAGAACTCTCCAAGGCATTGATGAAGCTTTAGGGTGAACCTTTTAATATCCTCTTTTACAAAGAAGAAATGACTCAAGCCATCTCCCCCCCCCACACACACACACCATTTTATCTGTCTTCTAAACCAATTTGAAGATTTCAAAAGATATTTTTTCAAATCATGTTTTTTTTTTTTTTCTCAGAGAGAGACAGTGCTGATTGCAGTGGTCTAATGAGGAATGTTACCAACACTGATCTTAAAATAGGGTGGAAGTTCCCACACATGGTGGAAAGAGTTCCTGTGCAAACACAGTTGTAGCTGTCAGATGGGTGCTGACTCAGTTCCTGGGGTGTTGCTGGGAAGCCCAGAAATACGCACAAACATGTTCTGTTGGAGAAAACAGAAGCAAGGCCCGTGAATATCTCACTTTTAAAAACCATGCTTTCCTTTCTTCGAAGGACAGTTAAATGCATGCACAAGAATGTACATACCTGTAGTTTCATAATGCACCTCTAAATGTGAATGCATGGAGACTGTATCTATGTATGTGTATGAATATATTCTATTTTATAAGTCAACATGAAGTAATAATTTTTCTGGGAACAATGAACTTATTGGTTCTTAAAATATCTTCTCAATGATACATGTTGTAAAGAATGCATGTTTTCCAATACCTAAAATGTATCCCCCTCACCTTTCCTATATAAAAGCAAATTTTAAAAATGAAAGTTGAACATACAAGGGTCTTAATGTAAAGATTTTTATGGTCAGATAACATGTGTCTAAGTAGTGTGTACAATACACATTAAGGAGGAGTTGGACTAATTTTGGATCCCATCTCTTGCTTTCTGAAGGTAATGTATGACAAGGCCTTTTTAAAACACAGTTAGAATAGTGCTGTTGGATTGACTTTGCCTATACAGTCATTTGGTCAGTTACTTATGCTTTCTGCTGCTTTGTAATGATTAGTTCATTAAATTGAGAAAAGGTTGGTTCTTGCAGCCTGCTTTTTTGTTTAGGAGGTAAGTAGCAATCCTATTGGCTCCTTGTTACTGCTACCAAACTGAATGCACATAGTAGCAAAGGAGCTGAAGGGTACTGCAACCCCATAGAAAGAACAACAATATCAACTAATGGGACCTTCTAAGAGCTCCCAGGGACTAAACCACCAATCAAAGAGTGACCCATGGCTCCAGCTGCATATGTAGCAAAGGATGACCTTATCTGGCATCAGTGGGAGGGGAGGCCCTTGGTCCTGTGGAGGCTTGATGCCTCAGCATAGGGAGATTTTAGAGTGGTGAGGCTGGAGTGGGTGGATGGGTGGAGAAGCACACTCTTATTAGAGACAAAGGGGAGGGGTGATGGTATGGGGAGCTTGTGTAGGGGAGACCAGGAAGGGGGACATCTGAAATGTAAATAAATAAAATAACCAATAAAAAGAAAATAGAAAAGTAGAAAAAGAAAAAATAGCAAACAAGGAAATTATTTTCCAAGTAGATTCATCTGTGAGGTGGGTTAGGTAGAATTTTCTGGAAACAAGATTAGAAAGCCGCATGGTATCTATTAGGCAACATACTTTCTGTGCAAATATCTATTGTTTCTGCAGTTCAGTCCCCATTCTTCCTCCCACAATCCTAATTACTTTTAACTGCTTTTGTAAATGCTTTAAGTAATACTTTTCCTCACGTAAACTAGAACATTATCATCACCACCATCAGCTGGAAACTTGCTAGAAATCTAAATTTCCTAGCTCTACCCGGTGACTACTGCATCACCAAGTCTGAGGATAAGGCTCTGAATCTTGTAGTAGGTCTTATTATTTTGATATAACCGAGGCTTTGAGAACTACTGATCCACAGGAAAACACTGGACATAAAGACTATCTTAGTTAGCCCTTCTATTGCTGTTGATTAAACACTATGACCAGAAACTTCTCAGCCTACAAAACAAAACAAAACAAAAAATCAAAACAACAAAAACAACAACAAAACCCCACAGGTTCATTTGGCTTACCCTTCGAAATCATGGTCCATCATCAGAGATAGTCAGGACAAGCACTCACAACAGTAATGTAGAGGTAACAACTGATGCGAGACCAGAAAGCAAGCTTGCCCACAGGCCAATCTGATTGCAACATTTTCTGAATTGAGGTTTTTCTTTTTCCAAATGACTCTACCTTTTGACAAGTAGACAAAAAAAAAAAAAACTAAGCAGGACAGTGACAATGATATTTTTAACGACAGTGATACAGAGGAGGAGGAAGGTGAAAGAAAGGAGAACTACTTAGAATTTTACAACTAGTAGGGATTATGGGGAACAGTCAATGCTATCTCTTTGTTTCATACATGGGCCCCAAAAAGATTAAGCTCAACACTGAATTATAGCAAGAAAAAGAAATGCAGTTTGTCTTATGAGAATCTGAGTAACCGATTTTAACTAAATGTCGGTTGAGAACTGTAAATGATCTCTTTGTATTTGTGATGCACAGGAACTCTGACAATATGAGCCTTTTACAGATAGTTCTGGCCTCAACTCCCAGTGAACATGTGAACTCCTTACTGTATTATGGAAATTTTACTCAAAGAAATCATATTGTATGTAGGAACTGAGTGTGACTATGTTGCATGTAGCTTTTGCCACCACACCTAAGCTCCCAGAATGGCCTGTGCTACCAGCCTCCACATGGATTCTGTTGAATCCATAAGTAAAAGACACACACACACACACAGTTCCTTTTCAACTTGCCTTTTGACACAAGTGCTGGGCACTATTATCTATGGTCTAGAAAAGCATGCTGTTATCAATATTCTTATCTCTGCACCTTCCGCCAGCCTTAAATTTAGTTGCTCAGTTATATCCCAGACTAACTGCCTGTAGGAACAGCCACAGGCCACTGTTCTGCCCAAGATATCACAACTTATCTCCATCAGAAGCTTGGTGAACTCTCCTTTCCTACCTTGTTTCTGTCTCTTTTCCTACAGGGACCCAGAAGTCCTTCCTATTCCTTCCACCCAGGAATTGACCCATTGGTTCTTGACAGATCAAGAACCAATTGGGAAACAGGACTACATGACTATGTTTTTGTACTTTGGGGATATTAAAGAGGAAACCGCCGTTGTAACAGCAATCATATTCTCAAGACTTAACTTAGAGTTCAAAGGCTAATGTGGTCATACACTACCCACAACCTAACAGTTATAAGAACCATCTGCAATAAAACAATATAAAATAAATTCAAGATGTGGAATATCACTGTGTTGCAGTATATTTCAAAATTAGATACACATTAGTACTATCAGAAAAGTTTAAAAATTTCTGACATCCAGATGAGTTTAACTGGAATCTGTGGGATAGGAGATGGAGATGATGTTGGTTAAATCTTTTCAAATGATGCTGAGGGGTAGTTACAATTGTCTTGACCTTCCAATTGACTCCCTGGAGTCACTTGGGAACTTTATATAAGTGCTAGGATCAGGACCTATCACTAGGAAACTAGAATTTGAATATAACAAGGGTATTGATTTCTATGTAAACTAAAGTTTGAGAAGCACCAGTCTTCTGTTTTAAATTTAAAAAATTAGCACCAGTTGTGATACAGAGTTCTTAAAATACTAAGAATAAAAGTTGAAAACTAAAGTGCTATGTAATATATATAATTTTGAGTACATTCACATGTTCTGTTCTATATGCATTGGTTTAAATGATACTTTTTGTGCAGTCAGCTCCTGCCTTTTAGATTCAATATTGATTATATCAGGGACATGTTTTCCATGGTGGAGTACACAACTATTGGTAGACATACCCATTACACACAGGCAATACGAATAAACCAGAGTCTGACATTTTATCTTTAATAGTCTACTTAAAATGGCCAACATTAAATTATATATTTTTTAGTTTAATTTTTTCCTGATCCTAGTATGAACCAAAGTTACACTAAGGAGAGGATGAGTCCATATGCAATAGCATTGCTCCTCAAATATTAAACATGGAGAAATAGTTGTAAGAAGTGATTCTAAGGCAATTTTACATTTCTAAATTTTTTAAAAACACAAACCGATTTATTCAACATATTTTAAAATCAGCTGAATATCCCTGTGACATGAAACTAGTGGGAAAGTTCATATATTGAGAAGTTCAGGTGAAAGGAGTTTTACACAATTGAGCTATTTATTTCTATGCACTGTTGGATTTTTATCGACTTATAATATGCACCTAAGGTATTATGGAGTGAAAGAAAATTGTTCTGAGTTATCTTTGGACTGACTCTTATGGCTATATTATGGTCAGACAGAATATGGCCTCTTGCACCTAGTGAAAGGGTTTGTCAGAGACATTAGGGACTGAAGGTTGCAGAACTTGGGCATTTATGAAGATCAAAAACCCTAGTTTGCCAAGGAAGTCCAGGTTGCCTGTTGTCATTCAATAATTTTAACAATGTTTGTTTTCTTTCTCTTAAGAATATCCTCCTTGGAGATATATATTTTTACACATGCGTCACCAACATGAGCATGGGCTAGAATAAGACATTCTGAAGTGGTCAGCTGGTGTGATAGTTAATGTAGGTTGTCAACTTGACACACCGGAGAAAACAAAAACATAAAGGTATTTCCTATGTATGACTGGCCTGTAAGCATACCTATGGGGCGTTCTTTTTATTTATTAACTAAACATCTCACTCACTGCTCCTCCTCCTGGTCACCCCCTCCAACAATTCTCCCCCCTTGTCCTCTTAGAGGGTGGAGGACTTCCGGGGTATCCCCACATCCTGGCACATCAAGTCTCTGCAGGACTAAGTGTACCCTCTCCCACTGAGGTCAGATAAGGCAGCCTAGTTAGAAGAACATATCACACAGACAGCCAACAGTTTATGGGATAACCCCTGCTCCAGTTGTTCTGAGTCCTCATGAAGACCAAACAGTACATCTGTTACATCCATGCAGGGGAGGCTAGGCCCAGTCCCAGCCCATATATGATCCATGTTTGAGAGCTGCAAAGGTTCAGGTTAGTTGACTCTGTTGGTCTTCCTGGAGAGTTCCTATCTCCCTTGGGCCCACAATCCTTCCTCTGACTCTACCATAAGAATCCCCAAGCTGGAGGATTAAACCCAGGACCCTGGCAAGCTCTTTACCAATGACCTAAATTTTCAACCCTCGGGCACTTTCTTAATTTCTTTTTGGTGTGAGAAGACACCACCTACTGTGGGTGACATTACTAGGCAGTTGTGCAGTATAAGAGAACAAGCAGAGCAAGCCTGAGAAAGCAAACTAGTGAACAATGTTCCTCCTTGGACTGTGCTTGAATTCTTGCCTTGACTTCTCTCTGTAAGCCAAACAAATTGTTTCATCTTCAGATTGCCTTTGGTCAGAACAAATTCGTCAATGCAATAGAACTCAAACTAGAACTTCTGGGTTATTTACAACCTTTACAAAAACAAGTACTTTAATGGTTCTCTTTTATGCTTTAGCTCAAGTCTAAAGTGGTATGGACCCTGCTTCATTTCACACTCTTCTTTCCTCTGGTTTCTTTTTCTCCTCATTTCTCATTCATGTTGACTTAGTATTTCCTTGCTCCTGTCCGCTTCTGCTTCTTCTGTCTTGTCATATATTGACACATAAAAACTGAAACAGCGTTCAGTTCTATTTCCCAAGGATTTCTACTACTCTCCTTTTTGGCACATGATAAAATTGTGCCCAAGGCTTCTAGGTGATGACAGTTGATCACACTGAGTAGCAACTAAGTGTCAGAACCTCAAAATCATGTCATCGTGACAGACTTACCTTTGAATAGTAATCTTCTCTGTTGAGACTGCCTGTTATCTTATTCTCACTTCTCTCCAGTCCTGGGAATCTCTATGGGTTTAGTTTTCAGGCCTTAACATGGCCATACACCTTTTAAAATGTGACATGTTAATAGATCCATGTATGGCAAACACGTTGCTATGTGCTGAAGATCCAAGCTTGCTGAGCAGTGTTCTCGGCAGAGGCATCTTAAGTTCCAGGGAGTTATTTCAAGCAATGGCTTTCCATGCTGGGTTGAATGTTAAAGGGATACTTATTTCCCTTACTCTGGTTTTCATGACAATGGAATTTCCCTAAATAGAGTCTCTTCCTTCCTCTTCTTAGTCATTCTACCTCTGGAGAGAGGCAATATCTTAGGTGATTGATACACTTGTAAAGAAACACTTGTTTTTACTTGGTGTCAGGGAAAACCTTCACTCTTGTAAACATATGGATACATCTTCTATGGTTCTTGGATCCTGCTATAGGAACAGTGATAAACCTCCCGTGCTAGGCTACAGTCTCCAGGTTGGATTCTATCAATCGTAAAGCAGTAGTTATTTTGGACACCTGCTTTTCACTAATCAATTTTATTTCTCCCTTTTTCTTTTGCAGGTCCTAGAACAGAGAAAATATATGCTATTTACTGGGGACTATTAGAGACTTCAACACTTGGTGTTCTGATCATAATAATGAATACAAACAATAAAGCCTTCAAATAAGGGGTGGAAGTGTAATCTAGAAAAAATGTTTGGATTACGAAGGCCACTCTGACCTTGGCAGTCTGCAGAGGCTTGGGTCAGGTCTGGAGGGTTTTCATAGCTGTTATGTTATTCACTTTTGACTGTTACGTTTTAAACCATCTTCATGTTTGTTTGACCTTGACAATTAACTGTAGGCAAGAAAGTCATAAAAGCACTAGGCTATGCAGGTGTTCAAGGGGCCCGCATGAGTTCTGTGTAAATGGATTAGGCCAATGCTTGACAGTCATGTTTGGGAAGGTGGCCCATAGAGTTATTTCTGGGTCTATATGGTGGTTACAGGAAACACAGTGGCAAAATATGTGACATTGTCTCTTGTGCTCTCTCCTATGCAAGAAAGAAAGCAATAGTAAAGACGACATGCAATCATCTAGACAAGGCTTCATAGTGGAACTATAGCTTAGGTGGATGCAAAAACACTATTTGTAAAAGTGTTTCTTCAAGTCCTTTAGATCTATGTAACAGGGTAACACTTGCTGTTTTGAAACTGTAAGGTTCCTGGTTTCTGTAGTGTGATCTGGATACCAAGCAATTCTAAGATTTAAATCATCAACATCAATCTTGGGATGCCTGATCTTTGAGGAGTTGACCCAAATTCCATTCTGTACTCAGGAATAAGGAAGAAATGGAGGGACTTTGTTTAGATATATGTGACTTTTGCTTTTCAACAGGCACCTCTTGTAAGGGGACTCAAATTGGGTTTAGTTGTCTAATCACCTAGGTTAAAGGAGTCCTCCTCAGAAGGCCCATTTAGAAGGGAAGAAATTCGTAGTGCTAAGAGGCTCTGAGCCTATGTCCTCATGTGGATTCCTTGTGGTGCTTTACTAGAAAGAGCTCATATTCAGCTTAGAACTAAAAAAGGTGAAAAAAATCAGAGTTTTAAGCGCTCCCATCCAAAGACATTAAGATCTAGTAAGATGGAGTACTGAAACTGCACATTTCTAAATTTTCTAATATGAAGTTTCTTTCTAGAGTTGATCAGTTCAGGCCCACCCCCCCCTCTCTCTGTGTCTCTGATGTTAAAAGTGAGATGATACCAAAATTAATTGTTACAAGAACAGTCTCTGACAGCAAGTTCACAAATTAAGTATGATACACAAACAAACAGAATTAACTGTAAAAATACAACAAAATTGTTGTTGACTGTCAAGCAAGCAGATGTAGGTAGAGTAGGGCAGAATTTCTCCATCTTGCTTTAAGACATCACTATGATCCCCCCGTAGCCTTTGGTTTCACCCTCAGAGCTTGATGATATATTATATGTTATTTGAATTCTAGTTGGTACTATAGCTTTTAAAGAATTTGTTCTTTTTTAATTATCTGTCTGTGTGTATGTCTTGTGCTTGTGTGCACCAGTGTTCAAGTGCCCAAGAAAACCTGAGGCTTCAGATCTTTTAGAGCTTGAGTCACAGGGGGTTGTTCTAGGAACTGAACATATGCCCTCTGCAAAAGCAATGTGCACTCTTAACCACTGAGACATCTCCACATCCCTTGCACTATATCCTAGTATTGCTAAGTGAAATAATTGCAGGTTATCTGATGTACCTGTAGGATATTATAGCTAGACAAGCTAGAAATAGATAGTCTAGCATGATCTGATTTTTCAAACCTGGATATAAACTGTGTTGGATGTGATTTGGTAAAATTATATGAGCCAGAATCTTCTTTGAAAAAGTACCTGAACTCTTCAGTATAGTATGTGAGAGAATGCTCCAAAATCCAGGGGCTGCTCTTGGTAGAACATCCTTATGACTGTGATAAGACCTTAATTATTTTCCTTTTAGAGATAAACTCTCTTTGCAGATAAAGTCATGCCCAGTTTGTTGTATGTAGGCTTAAAATTTAAGTCACAATCAGGCAAGTGGACAAAGGGGATTTGGGGATGTGGGAAAATATTTTCTGTGTTTTCTATAGGCACTTTTTCTTAAAATTATATATATGAGTGTTTTGCCTGCATGTATGTATCTACATCCTGTGTATGCCTGGTGCCTGCAGGAGAAGTCAGAAGAGGGTGTTTTGTGAACAGTCATGTGTGAGCAGGAACTGAGCCTCAGTCCTTTGCAAGGGCAGTGGGTACCCTTAATAGCTGAGCCTTCTCTCCAAATGCCTGTGCAAGATGCTTAAATCTATTCTTTCCATGTCTGTGAACTTGACATCTGCTTTTATGTTTGGAGAGGTGGTGATAGTTATTTGATCAGTTAATTTGGGAAGCCTAAAGTGAGCCTGTTTAGTGAAGCCTAACTCTCTCTCCTCTTGGGAATATACTGGCCACCATCAGGCATTTGCCTCTGCTCTTGTAGAGCAGGCTTTCCAGGGGCAGGCGTGGCTGGCTGATTTGTTTCAAAGCCTTCCTGGGAACATAGAGCTATTTATTAGAATGCCCTGGTTATCTATAGAGTAAGTGGTGCTATTACAGATCTGCTTAAAAGATGGATTATCAGATTACACCCTTTTTATGTAAATGTAGCTTCAATTCTAGTTGTTAGTTAAGACTTTCCAGTGGATTTATTTTGTTTGGAATTACTAAAAGGTATTATAACTCAGAGGCTACAGATGCAATACATTGTTGAAGGCTGTTCTCTAATTTGGGAGTCTGGCGTGTTCTTGCTGGAGTCGAAGCAATTGAACAAACCGAGGAGACAATCCATAGTACCATTACATACACAGGATAATAAAAAGCATGCTGTGAGTTTATTTTAAAATTGAGTGTATGGCTGCAGTTAGATTGCTCACTACGGATTTTAACATAGCTGAAAATCTGTCCTCCAGAGATTTGTTTTTTATTCCTCTTGAAGATTCCATAAGGTTCTTTGACTACCTGAGTCTTCCTCTTATGCATTCTTTTTCAGTTCTATGTTTCCTTAGTTTATCAAGTGCCATCACTCATTAACCTATACAATAATTCCACTGTATTATTCCCTGGTTAAAACCTTTCAACTCATTTTCTTTGTACTTGAAAATAATGCATTTTACCTTTTTCTTAGAGATGGTAAAGAACCTGAGTTTGGAATGGAATAATGGGGTTTATTTGTTTTTTCTTAGAGTTACTCTCAGTAATTAAATGCTTTCTATAAAAGGAATTTTAAAAATCTAATATATAAGATACCAGGGTGACACCATTAGATGATATTATAGCATGTTTAAATCTCATGTTTTTTTGTTTTTGTTTTTGTTTTTGTTTTTGTTTTTTTTGCTTTTTCATTTTGGTTGTTGCTGTGGTCAGCAAATGGACCCTGGAATCCCTAGCAAGCTATACTCATCCATCTGACTGTAGTAGGATACTGTAATAGGCAAATAACAGAGAAAACCTGTGACTTAGTCAGTGTGACCACATTAAAATAGAAACAAAGAGGTGTAGTGACACCTCTTCATCTCCCCTCCATCCTCGCAGTCCTGACATGAGGTTTAGTTTTAAGTAGAGTATAAAAGATATGCACATTTAAGCAGTCTTGTCTGTCCATCATTGTCTGGACTTCATATTCTCCTGATGAGTTGCCAGAATTGTGTGAAATTCCTTTCCTAGAGATAAGTTCCTTCTCTGGCTGGCACCAGACTGCAGCCTTTTCCTTCTCTCTGTGTAAGACTACTGGGGACACTCTCATTTCTTGGGAGTCCATTTATCAGTAGTTTGAGAGACAAAGGGAGCCACACGGTGTCCCTCCTTAGACTACCTTCAGTACTGCCAGGACAGTCACACTCTGAGAAGCATCTGAGTTCTTTAAGCCAAAAAGCAGAGCCTTGTTTCTGGGTTTCTTTGTGGGCAAATGCTACCTCAAAGCCTTCCAGCTCTTGCAGTCTGTGAGCTGTCACGACCACTCTTGACAGTGAGAACAGTGTCAAAATTAAAAGTTTTAAAACAAAATGTTATAAGCTAAATCGTCTTTTAATCGAAAGTATATATATTTCTTTTAAAAACAGTCTAGAAAGACTGTATTTATGTTGAGTTTGTATTATTTAATTGTGTGTGTGTGTGTGTGTCCTGTTACTCGATTCTCTTTTTCTATTCTGACTGGTTGGGACAGGCGCTGGAATGTTTAGGTAGGATGGTTACAGCTTCCCATCTGTTTTAATGTCTCTGCACTAATACTGCCAGTCCTGCTCTTTTAACAAAGAAGTGCATCACTTTTCCAACAGAGGGCAGTGTTACCTAAAACAATAAGCCCTCACCAAGTCCCAGGATTTGGAAGTGTCCTCTGCGAGGAGTTGAAAGGACACGGGAAACAATTTCTTTCTTTCATTCCTGGTTTTGTAGCTTTGACCACAGTTGCCATTTTTAAAAAATGAAAACTATATAAAAAAACTCTCCTAAGTGTCCCTGACCTCCAAGGAAGAAACTGAGAAAATAAAGGCAGCATGCATAGAGGGAAGGTTCTGGTTATGCTGACCGGAGAATTACAAAACCCTGCCCTTGGCTGCCTCAGCCACCTTCAGCCTGTTACGTGGACATTTGGCTTTGAGATAAAGGAAGAGTCCGTGAGGCCATACCACAGACTACATCAGGTGGTGTTCCTTTTGTGCATTTTCTGAACATGCTTGGTGCTTCTGGTTTCCTGATGGAAAAGGAGCTTGGCTCCGTTTGTAAATTAGGATACACAGTTTGGCATATGTGCCTTTAAACATTAAAGGATGCTCAATTTTCAGCACCAAGTTTTGATATTATCTTCTTAGCCAGAAATACTTGGTTAATGTCGGGAAACACATGTTTGTTAAATGTTTACTTCCTTTCTGGGATTACAACCTTACGCAACTTATCCCATGTAATTGTTATGACATGTTTAAGAGGTTGAGAGAGTTCACCTTTTTCTTATAGAAGAAGAGGATTGCAAGAAAAGTTGAGCAATATCAAATCAGCTGGTGGCAGAGGTAAGCAGTGAACTCCTCTCTCATGTGAAACTCACTCTGTCACTAACAGCCTGTCTCTAACCTTGGATAGCTGAGTTATTGTGGTTCAGAATGATAGACAATGGCATCTCAGCATAGTGAATCAGACATAAGTACATACATGGTCAGTGGTTTTCCATCTTGCCTAATTTGTGTTTGTGTGCATGTGTGTGTGTATGTGTGTGCACAAAGGTGTGGAGGCCAGAGGATAGCACTGGGTGTTTGGCTTTAGGTGTCATCATCAGCCACAAGTGCATCAAGAACAAGAACAACAATTACAAAAGAGAAAAGAGAAGCAAAAACAAATAAGCAAACCTACTCTCTTATACCAGCTTGGAACTCACCAAATAGGCTGGGCTGGATGGAGTGAGGCCCAGGTATTCACCTGCCTCTATACACCCAGCACTGGGATTATAATGCAAGCCACGACATCGGGTCTTCATAGGAGTTCTAAGGATCACACTCAGGCCTTCATGATTGTAAGGCAAGCACTTTTCTAACTGAACTATCACTGTGGTTTCTCCTTTCCTTAATCTTTACATTTCTTGCAGTCGTTAAAAAGTGGACATTTTAGAACATCTTTTCAGCCTTACCTGCAAAGGCTAATAGCAATCCCCCAGAAATCCCCCAGAAAAGACATTTTAAAAGACATTTTAAATCTCTCTATATATATACCTTTAGCCCTTGTGTTGTTAAAGTTCAAAAATGCCTGCTTATCATTTGGGTTTTCTTGATAGATAAAACAGTAACGAAAAACCTGGAGAAGGGGAAGTTGACCTGAAGGGCAACTTCTGAAAGAACACCATCCAGATCACCACCGAAGTACCCAACCAGAGAGGCAAGAGGGCGTTCCTAGAAGACTGGCTGTTCTTGCAAAAAGTCCTAGTGAGTCACAGGGGCCAGGCCAGGGTCCTGGGCTTCTAGAGGAAATAGACATGATCTCACTAAGACCCTTCATCACACACCAGCCCCCTAGACAGCAAGGCTGGCTGCAGTAGCCTCTCCACTGCCTCAGTCTGATTTCCAAAAACCGAAGGACCTGCCTCGAGACGAGCATTATTAGCAGCACAGAGAGACTGTCATCTTTTTTCTTTCCATTTTTTTTTCCATAATGAGTAAACACAGAGGTTCAGGCAGTCAAAGGTGCCAGCCTACACAAGTGTTTTCAAAGCCATCTCTGAAACGCACACTGGGGTGCTGTGTCTTATAACCCTACACAAAACTGACGGTAGCCAGCTGTTTTCTGAGCTAAACACTTTCCTGAAGAGCCAAAAGCCAGGAGGCAAAAAGGGAGAATGTGAAAATAACTCCTCTCCTCCCAAACCACAGATGACAGATCAGCCAGAAAGGACCCTGGAGGAAATAGAAGTCAATGAGGCAAAAGTCCTTGCAAATGACCCTGGCTGCTCCTCTCTCCTGCTGCAGAGACGATCCACCCAAATGGCCTTTTAAAAGCTGCGCGGCATGGGAACGCTGTCTCTTCGGTTAGCATACTATACTATACTTGCTCTCAATTGTGAAATGATTAGATCTTTGAGCATCGATCTCAGAGTGTAGGTATTTTCTTACAGCATTTGTCTTCTTCCGTTTTCTATGTCTGTCTCTTTCCTGAAATATGGGAAGTCAGGAAGAATTTAAACAGTCTATTCCTCACTTTCACAGTTTCGGTGAACTTTCTAGACTAACCCTGGGGACTAGTCTTCTCAAGGCTAGAGATTTACTATTGTTTAAAGTGTGATCTACATTGGGTGTGGGAAGAAGCGTTGAATAGGAAGCTAACAAAACTGAAATGAAAGGACCACTAATTTCAAGGCTTGTCTGGTTCCCATTGACTTATGAGGGGGGAGGTGGATATGATGAGGGCAGCCATTTTAGTGGAGATATGACATGGGCAGGCATTTTATTTACTAATGCGTCATGAGGTGTATTTTTCAGATGATCTGGAAGCTACTGTGAAAACGGGTTTGAGAACTAAAGGGTGTTATAGAAAACATGATTTTGAATCACTCTTGTGAGGTTATTGGGCTTTGAAATGTGGCAAAGAGGTATGTTTTCAAAGCACAGGTCTAGGAAATCATTTTAGACTTGGATTGAGTTAAAATCATACTGCCAGGCGTAATTCCATGCTCCTTCGGGTGAAGGAGCATCCGAGGACCCTTATGTGGTACTGACCTTTGTGCTGCTGGCTCTTCAGTCTCTAGGTTAGTTGTCCTTTGATGCTCTTAGGTCTTCAACTTCACATATGTGTGACCATGCAGCAGCAGTGTTTTTGCATTCATAAGATAATATGATGATAACCAAGTTTAAATGACCATGAATTAAGAGAGAAAACCAGACACAGAAGCAGGAATACTGAGAAGGTAGCAGGAAATCAGTAAGTGCAGAATATTATGAAGCGAGTTAATCAATCGCTTCCTCACCCGGCAGCCACGGATTCTCCAACACAGTGTGGAGCATCGCACAGTACAAAGAATGGGAAATCAATTCATTTTATTTGGCTATTAAGGATAAAAATGGGACCTCTGAGGGTTGTGTGTACCTAATTATATTTGTTTGCCCTTTTGTGCTGAATTCAATTGGGTGTTGTATGATGCTTTCTTTTAAAGCTTGATGTGGAGTTCTTTCTCAAGCTCTGCATATTTGGTTAGTTGAAGGTGAAGAAAAGCTTGTACAGAGTACTTTAACCCTTATGTCATATATATTTTTAAACTGAAAAATAGTAAAATTTTTCTGACCAAGAAGCTATGCATAATTTGCAAATTGCCAGTCATCCTGTGTTAAAGAGTAAGTTAGCCAAACCTTTGGTTAGTATGCCAAAAACTCAAAAGAAACAAATAAGGGAGAAGCAATTTGTTCACATTCACAGCTTCAAAGGTTTCAGCCTGTGGTATCTCATGTTATTGCTTCTAGGCCTATAGTTGGGCAGCATCATGTAGAGGGTTACAATGGAGCACCAGTGTTTACTTCATGGTCGCCAGTAAGTAGAAAATACAGAAAAAGACCGTGTCAAGATATGACTTCTAAGCATAACCTAGAGAGAGTACTTCCTCCAGCTAGTCCCTATCAGCAGATGATTCTGTCACCTAAATTACAGCCCTTAGTGACACCAAGGTTTCGATACTCAGACCTATGATGTAGATTATCTTATTCAAATGACAATGAGGTTGAATATATTTCATCCTGCCTTTCTCATCTATTTAGGTATTAGGGTCTATACGATTATCAGAAACTCATTTGCTGTTCCTATTATTGGCTTAGCAGGATGAACAGAGACCCATGTTCCTCAATCTGGCTCTCAGATTATTAAAACAATGGATGGTGAGAAATTGGAATTTCTTCAATACTTTCATGCAGGTGAAAAGAAAGTCTAGGCCAGCTAGAACTGAAACTTTTCTTCTGAAGAGAGATTTCCCACAATACTCACAAGTCAGACAACCTTGTTTGAGAGACTAAAAGCTTTGTCAATAATAGTTGGACCACTTCTGGGCATACTTATGTAACTTAGATCATGTGGTTACATTTCAACCTCACTTCAGAACCAGAGGAAGGACTTAGGTAGGATGGAACCATTAGCTCTCTCTGTGCCTCTTTCCACTGTAGCCACATTGAATAATTCTCTCTCCCTTTCCCTCTCCCTGGTCCTTCTTTTTTCTACCAAATTGCCCATTTTAATTGACTCACGGAAGATGAGTGGTTGAACCTGGCTTGCTATGACATTACTATGAAAAACAATGGAAGAAACGCTTGACATTTCTCAACACTGGCTAATAAGATACAAGTTGTCCTCTCTAGGTTGCAATGACATGGTTCTCTGAAGAGTCAAAACTCTTCTTATGTGTGTTATCTCTTTTTACATATTTTATGGCTTCAGGCTCTTTCCTCATATTCAAACTCACCATGTCCTCCTTTTTATCCTTCAGTTTGGCCATAGAATAAGAGGCTTGTCCTGTGGTTGTATGGTTGTTCCCATCTGAATTCATATACCACACTAGTAAAGGAGGTTATATTGACTTTTCATTGTTAGCTTTATTCATTTTATATCTGAATCTTTATTTGCCTCATTTTTACTTATTAGACTTGTCTTCCTTGGAGGAGCCCCTTTTCTATATGCATCTATTTGATGTTTCCTTGTTTTTTCCATTTGTTCGACTCCTTTCGATGCTTTCTATTTCCATGGCTGCTTCAGATTGGCAGAGAAATCAGCGAGCTCAGTTACTTTTCTACTTACCTGTAGGGCCTGTTCCCAAAACACCCAGTCTTTTCCTGTGTTATTGCACAGCTCTTCTCATAGAAGTGTGAAGATTCCTCCTAGGCTGATCATTCCCCAATTCTTTGCTGCCTGTTCAGGGGTATTTCTCACTGGTACATTTCATATGTCATTGTTTGTGAATCTGACACATAGCTATGTTGCTACTAGACAATTATGACTCCCAAACCTGTTGATAGTCTCTTGTCTCGAAAAACAAAACAAAACAAAACAAAACAAAACAAACAAAAAGAAAAGAGGTGACACCATGCACAATTGGCAGTCACCTCTCATATTGTGGCAGGTACAGTTTCCTTTGATTAGAAAAGTCAAGTTTCTATTTCCTCCCTCTCTCTCTCTCTCTCTCTCTCTCTCTCTCTCTCTCTCTCTCTCTCTCTCTCTCTCTCTCTCTCTCTCTCGTACAATTTTTATAATTATTCTTTCAGGTAAAACAGAAGGCTGAATCCTCTTTCAGTAAA
This sequence comes from Mus caroli, assembly GCF_978045245.1. Lineage (NCBI taxonomy): Eukaryota > Metazoa > Chordata > Mammalia > Rodentia > Muridae > Mus > Mus caroli. The sequence continues at coordinate 61,590,610 of NW_028227261.1, forward strand.
CTGTGTCTCTTGCATCAAGTTGGGTTCCATTTCTATGACTGCATACTTGTTCAGACTATGATGCATTGCATAGCAGGAATAAATGAATAGATTCTGAGATGAAAATTTTAACCTCCTCCAACTTTTGCAGAGCCAAATTTTGAAAGAATAATTTATTTGTGGGTGACTTTTTATCTTCACATACTCCTAATTAAGGTATGTGTTTGTTAGGGTACGCATGAACTAATATTTTAAAATCAGGCATATGTATATAATATGAATTATAGATTCTCATTTTGAAAAGCAACCTCATCCTTTTCTTTAATTCTTCATTCTTTTCTTAATGGCAATGAGGAGATTTCTGAACAATAAAAGTAAGATTTTTTTCAAACCTTTATTTCCTGAAACTGGCCAGGAGTAGCATGGCTCTGTCCTTGTTCTATATAGAGCAATACCATCCAAAATGCACACTTGCTCTCTGGCAGAAAACTTAGCAAGGGTTTCAGAGTTGTAGTGTGGTGATATGAGATCCAACATGCATGGCTGAGCCTCTGTATTAATAGATAATTCTTGCCATGCCTGTGTTCCCTGATTCTAGAAGGAGTTGTTGAAAATTAAATGAAAAAAAAGTGACAGTGTATGATCAAACATACACCCAGGAATATTACTTCAGGATAATATTGGCAGGTATGTGGATCATCTCATTTTCAACTGCTTTGTCCGGTGGAAAATGTAATTCTCAAAATGGTGGCCCATGCATGCTATCGGCTGAAACAGTATGTATCTCAGAGTAAAGGGAGCAGGTGAAATGCACATGTGAACATATTTGCACACCCGCATAAAATAAAACAGTCTTTAAAAAGATAAAAATTCTAAAAATGAAAAGTGGACATCTCACCATCAAATAATCTTTCTAGTCAAATCTTGGCTTTTCAACTATCATTTCTCTAAGAAAGGGAGTCCTTTCTGGACTCTTGTCATCCATGTCAATCTCACTACCTATGAATATTTTCTCTAAACTATTTAATTCTGCCAGAGAAGAAACTCATTGTCTTCCACAGAGGACTCCAAGGGCTTTATAAGCCCACGAATTGGCAGAATTGACCAACATTATTATAAACAGACTTTTAGCAACCTTCTTCTCCCCTATTTCACATAGATTACATGTCTTCAGGACACACCAAGTCACAATATACTATCTTCTCAGATATGCTGACATTCATCATAGGTTAAAGGAACATCTTGGCTGTTATTGTTTTCTTTGATTTTTGTGTGTGTGTATATGCATTTACACTTTGTGTTTATCTTTCAGCAAGGTTTTGAGTGGAGGTGAGAGAAATTCTGGATGCTTTGTTCTACTGGAACTCTCAAGCGAGTAGATATACATTATAGTATCTAGAAAGGGTTTGCTTTGTAGATTTATATGAACTCTGAAAGTGAGCCTATAATCCTTTAGTACAGGCTTTTGTGATAACTTTGCTTGCCTCTAGAATGCAACATAAATGTGATTTTCAAAATTGGCCTCAAATATAGGAGCTGCAAAATATTTCTCACTTGGCTCACTCCTGGTATGGGGAGGAGGCGTAGTGAGCTATCAGAAATAAGAATATAGATTCTGTTGCCTCACTGGGCAAAAACATCCAGTAGAATAGACATTTTATACAACAAGAGCAGAGAGCCCCCATTCTCCATATCTACCCCTCAATTCCAATTTCCTTATTTAGAGCACATAGTTGCATATTAGTATTTGATTTTTAGCAGTTAGCAGCAAACAGAGCCAGAGACTGAGGGTTCAAGCAGACGGGTTAAGAGCATCTGTGAGGAAATATCTCTGGATGGGTTGTAGCCATAACATAGCTGGTCTCAGGACCTACCAGGGAAACATCACCCTAAATGATCCGTTCTTCATTATCTTGTAACATACACTGCCAACAGCATAGCTAGCATACTCACAAGTCCTGTTGACCCTCATGTAGCAGTTTGGCAAGTAGGCTGTTTATGGCAGTCTTCTTTATTTTACTGTAAGCTCTTGGACGCCACAAACTCTTACGACTTACTTTGTACCTCTAATGCCCAAGGAGGTGACTGCATACTTACTAAGTGTTTGGAAAATGAGAACAAAACTATATTTTGTTTAATTATGCATATAGTTCTAATTGTTATAGTCAAGTAACCCACCCGTGTTATGAGAAGTGACTGTCAGCCATTATGATAATGGTAGAGAAGTGGAGTTCATGTTAGGAGATCATACTTAAGGATTCCTTTCTCAGTGTCACAGTTGCATGCCAAATGCCAGATATGATAATTGACAGTCTTCTTTAGAGTCTTTTTTTATTGGCTATTTTATTTATCTATATGTCAAATGTTGTCTCCCTTCCTAGTCTCCCATCTGTAAACCCCCTATCCTATCCACCCTTCCCTTTGCCTCTACGAGGGTGCTCCCTCACCCACCCACACACTCCTACCTTACCACTCTAGCATCCCCATATACTGGGGCATAGAGTCTTTTATTACATGTTTTTATCAGGCCTGCTACTTAATCTAAAACACTATAATTTTACTAGAAGCCACTTTGAGAAAATGGATTTTACACACACACATACACACACACACACACACACACACACACACACACACACACACACACACATCTATGTGTATCAGGAATTATCAGGCTGGTAATAAGATCACTCAAAATGTTAAAATTCTGAGAAATTTTGCATCTTTTATTTTAATCATGACTAGTGAACCTAGGATTCCATCTGTTTCTAGAGGGAACTGTGGCAGACAAAAGTTTCCCTGACATAATTTCTTAATGTACTGACAGAAGGTACAATGGAAATGTTCTTAGCTGTTTATTCTAATGAGCTATGTCCTGCCCCCTCCTAATGTATCACACATCCTAGTTGGTTAAGTTAAGGGAAAGAAGAGCAGACTCTTAAATGCTTAATATTTGTGAATGAAAATAGGGAGTTCCACCCATCTGTAATCCACATTCACTGGTAACACTTTAGGGCAGGATTTAGCTAAGCAGATTAACATTGAAGTTGAATTTGGCAATAATAGCCTTGTAATTTATTGTGAAGGAAATTTGTTTTAAAATCTCGGCAAATCTTTCCAAAGCTAATGCATAAGCATGTGTTCTTATAAAGTAAAAATTCAATTTTCTGTTACTCTTCAAGTTATAAGAACAACATTAACACATTATCCAACTAAGCATTTAAAAAATATTAATGTGTGCAGGATAAAATGAGAACATCCTTATTATCCCATTCCCATTCTCATTTAAAACCATTGGATTCTTTCACATTATGGTCTATTTTTCGATAGATTCATGCACCCAATATTGTAGTGACTCATCTTTGAAGACACTGGCCTGGCTAAGTACACGGAAGTTGCTTTAAGGTAAGCTTTGAAAAAATAAAGAAACACAAGTTGTCATGTCAAAGCATCATAAATTCAAAGTGCTGGGTTTTGTTTTTGCTTTATTTGTGTGTGTGTGTGTGTGTGTGTGTGTGTGTGTGTGTGTGTATTTTCCTAGCCCTGTGACCTCTGTCACATATTTTAAATATTCTAACTCCTTAAGTAAAAACACTACAAACTTGTTATGGGAAATAAATTATGTGTAGTTCACAAATTGTTAAAATGCATGAAATACTTGAGTTAACTCATGTCATGAAACTACAAGAAGAACAGTGGGAAGAACGTACTAGTTGTCATATGTTGCTCATTGTTCCGTTCTATCTTTGTCTTCACCAGTCTTCTCCTTTCTCTTCACTGTGATCATGTTGAGAAGTGATTTCTGTTTCGCTTCAGATAGTATCTGTCTATCTGTTTCTCAACTCTCTAAGAAGTTGTCATTGGCTAGATGTATATTGAAGGTCACCTAGTCCAATATTAGCTTTTATTTCAAATTACATTTTATTATCTATCTATCTATCTATCTATCTATCTATCATCTACCTACCTATCTACCTATTACTTAGTGTATGTGGGAGCATGTATGTATGTGTGTATGTGTGCTGCTCTATTCATGCCATAGTGTATATGTGGAGGTCAGCGTAAGTTCTCTTCTTCTACCAGGTAGGACGTGTGGATGGTCAAAACAGGTGACACAAACATGCCTTCATCTGATGAGCCATCAAGCCATCCTAATCGTCCCCATCCTTCTTTTTCTGTGTCTTTTCTTCTACTTATTTCTTTAAAAAAAAAAAAGATTTATTTATTTTATTTATATGAGTATACTATAGGTTTCTTCAGACACACCAGAAGAGGGCATCAGAGGATCCCATTACAGATAGTTGTGAGCCACCACGTGGTTGCTGGGAACTGAACTCAGAACCTCTGGAAGAGCTGCCAGTGCTCTTAACCTCTGAGCCATCTCTCCAGCCCTAATTTTTTTAATATTATTTATTTATTTGTTTGTTTGTTTATTTGTTTGTTTTTATTTATATAAGTACACTGCACCAGAAGAGTGCATCAGATCCCATTGCAGAAGTTTGTGAATCACCATGTGGTTGCTGGGACTTGAACTCAGAACCTCTGGAAGAGCAGTCAGTGCTCTTAATGGCTGGATCATCTCTCTAGCCCTCTATTTCTTGATGACAGATAATTTGCTTAAATGCTAGCTTCTCTTTATTGTTTCATTCATTTTTTTTTTAGTAATTAAATATTTTCTTTAAAGATTTCACACATGTGCATAATACCTGCTGACCATTCTCCATCCTACTTGTTTTCTCATTTCTCTACTTTCCCCTCTTCCCTGCAGTCCCCTTCTCACATTCATGTGTATTCAACTGGTTTTGTGACCTACTGAGTTTATCTAGGGAAATGTGTGTGACCAGGGATTTGAACTTATCCCCTAGTGTCTGGCAGGCTCAGCAGTGGGCATATATCCTAAAATGTTGAGTCCTTCACCTTTCCTAGGATATATCAATAGTTCAGCAGTAAATGATAGAGCCCCGTGAGCATCTCATAACCATTTCTTAAACAGTGTGTCACCATTTCTTGTGAGATGGCATAACTCAATGTGGAGACTATGAAAAATTTGGCAATGGTGAAAGGTTTGTGAATGTATCACAGCTCTAATTAATAAAAAGACAAATGTAGAATGAAGCTAAGTTATTACTGGAACATCTCTCTCAATCAGAATCATGTGGCTTCGCTGTAGCCTTGGTCTCCAGGAAATGGGATCTGTACTTTGCATTGCACATGCCATAATGACATGCAACCCCAGAAGACTTGGTTTGCATGAGATGTGTGTGGAGATACTGTAAAGTATAGGGCCTGTGGACAGGGTAGAAATCTAGTTATTCAGGCCCCGTATTTTATGAGGAATCTGAGATGCTCCCAATTCCTATGTGAGTCTGAAATTTCTTTCAAATCCTTATTAGCAGACTGATTGATGAGTATCCATTTCAGAGCCATAGTGTCATGAAAAACATGGGATGTTCAAATGAATTGGAAACTGCGAACTTTTACATTTTTTAAAGCATCTATCATTTGTACAAAATAATGGCTTCCATTGTGGTATTTTCATCCATTTACATATTTACCTCAAATATGTCATGCGTGGAAAGGGCCAGTAGCACTTGCTTGCTCTTCAGGTGTTTTGGTCTCTGGGGCAGTAGTCCAGAATCAAGGGGAGTAGAATTAACCAGCAATCTCTCCAGTGGCTTATCAAAGATGCTTCCATTTTATTCCGGCATTTAATCTGCCACAGAAGCTGTTTATTGCTTCATCTTTCTGAGTAACGCGGACACTGTCACTTAATTAACTCACCATTTGACTGTGTGCTTAAAACTGTCAGGTGGGAAATAAATTTAGTGCCGTCTTATGATTAATAAAATGCTAAAGTCTCTTTTTGTAGAGCTGTGTACCTGGCACATGAACAAAAGCTACCAGGTTTGTTGAACCTTATTTCACTTGTAAATATCCTGACTGTTGGGAAAATAACTGTGCCTTGTTTGTTCTTTTTATATATTTATTTTAAAAGGACACCAGCTTGTGTATGTTTAGAGATGGTGTACTTGGTTAAGCAGACAAATATATTTCATATTTTAACAGATTAGTAAATTATGAGACGCTTCAGCAGGTTTACCTTGTTGAGTCATAGGATTGATAATTGAATATTTATTGAGTGACTACTCATATTGGGAACTGACCTAAGATTATTTACCCTTGCCATTTCCACTCCCAGTGGACACTGCTCTTCCCATTCTGCAGATGAAGTCCTATGTGCTGTTTTTGTTTTTTGTTTTTTTCAAAGTTACTTGTGCTAATATTGAGATGTGAGCTTTGGATCAGGAGTTTCATAGGCAAGACCAGTAATTCTATTTATTTTTAGTAGGAGAGATGCCCTGATAAACATAGAATTGTTTTCCTAGAAATTATTTTTAAGACCTTGGTTACTTTAAAACTGTTTTCTCCTGCCTCACTCACTCCCCCAACCTCAAAGGGACTTGTGCTGGGGATTCTCAAGGTCATTTCTGTGCTGTTGATTTGTAAGGAGACCCTAAGAACACACACAAAAAAATGTTGCATCTATGGCTAGGATATATTACAACAAAATATAGAAAATAAGATGAGTGAAGGTAACAGTTTCTGGTTAGGTGATGCAAACTAGGTGAGCATAGCAGGAGTCTCTTCCTGGTAGATGCTCTTAGTTCCTCCAGCAGCATCTTATGAGGTATTGGAAGTGTCTCCCAGGAAACTTAAGAAGATTTACCATTTATAAGAATACTCTGACAAGTTTGCAGATATCAGAGTGGAAGCAGATGCTCAGCATGAAACACAATGTTTGTATTCAAAGCTTATGTACAAAAATGCTCTTCGTAAAGAAAGTTTAGTCATGTTTTCAGATGCCTTTCTTTTTTTATTATATAATTTCTTTATTTACATTTCAAATGTTATCCTCTTTCCTGGTTTCCCCTCTAAAAATTCCCTATCCCTTCTTCCCATCCCCCCTGCTTACCAACCCACCCACTCCTGCTTCCTAGCCCTGGCATTCCCCTACACTGGGCGTAGAGTCTTCACAGGACCAAGGGCCTCTCCCATTGATGACTGACTAAGGCCATCCTCTGCTACATATGCAGCTGGAACCATGAGTCCTACCATGTGTACTCTATTGTTGGTGGTTTAGTCCCTGGGAGCTCTGAGGGTACTGGTTAGTTCATATTTTTGTTCTTCCTTTGGAGCTGCAAACCCCTTCAGCTCCTTGGGTCCTTTCTCTAGCTCCTTCATTGTGGACACTGTGCTCAGTCCAGTAGGCTAAATTTATAAGCAAGGATTGTTGCAAATAGCAATTCTGGGACTATTACTCTGCCCAGGCCCCTAGGATTCAGATGATCTTATTGAAAGACCACAATCAAACTACATTTTCATGTGCAATTCCTGCTTTATTTGCAATGTTGCTAAGAAGTAAGTTTTAGGTGTTCTGTCTACTAAACACATTACCACTGTAGCTCTGTACCTGTAGCTCTCCTTTGCATTCCTATGAGGTGATTCACCATTGGAGTAAATTCATATCTTGAGTATTAAGTGATACATATTTAAAAAAACATGGAAACATTCACTTGAGGAGTTGCCTTTGCCCCTCCCTTCTTCCCTCCAGTTTTTCTTCCTCGGGTTTCCCTACATGTATTTACTGAGCAGTGGATTGGGATGATTAAGGTCATAGACACTGAATCAGGACATCTGGGTTTAAACCCTAATTTATCAGTCATCAGTTTCTTAGTCTCAGGCAAGTTTCTTGTTCCCTTCCTGTGTGTGGTCACTAAAGAACACACCATTCACTTCCTTTATTAAAGGACAGCAGAGTACCTGTCTCTTTGAACTTTATTTCTGAATACAAAACAGGAGCAGATAATTTTGGACTGGGGTTGAAGAGATGGTAGAGGCTGCCAACAATCCTATTGGGCTGTCAGATGACTCTTAATTTGATGTACACTGTGCTGTTCTGAGCATGAGAACATAGGGATACAGAAAGGGGACAGTTGGCTTTACTGCTATCTAAGCAGATGGCCAAAGAAATTACCTGCAAATATAAATATGCTGGGGCTCATCTCTCTGCTCCAAGACTAGATTAGAGTGGTCTATCAGCTGAGGGGAGAGGCAGGCTTTAATTATGTTATTTGAACTCTGAACTTTCTAATTGATGACTTGTTCTACCCCCTTTCCTTACGCCTTTTTAAAAATTGATATTTCTTTATACTTTATTGCATTTACTTTTCAAAGCATGTTTATACACAAATACATATGGGAAATGATTTATATTGAGAGCACCTGTCACAATAATGGATGTGTCTTTATGGGGTCAAAAGGAGCGGAAAAACTACCATTTACCTGCTGCATTTAGATTGCTAGCATTGATCCTTGTCCATAAAGTACATCCTTCTCCTATTTTGTTCTGAGTAAAAAAATATTTAAGCTAATTTTACACAACATGTAATTATTAAAACAAAATTTTATTTTTTTTGGTATGGGGTCATTTCAGATGTACTCAGGAGAAAGGAAACATCACTAGATTACATATTCTTGAAGAAACATTTATGACTTCCTCTGTCTCTGCCCGCCTGTTTTAAAGAAACACACCTATATGGCACATGGATACATATACCACTACATTACTGAAAAGGTATCACCTCCATCATTTTGGGCCTAACCTAATTCCAGGCATTTAGAACCATGTTGTGGACCATTCAAAAGCTAGCATAAAATTTCTCATGTCTTACATCCTTGAAATAAATGGTGGCTGATTCTGCCTGTGGTGATGATTGTTAGCTGGGCTTTGGCCTATATTTCAGGTGGACCTTGCTTCAAAGAGAAAGAAGGGTTTTAACAGTAAAAGCACATCATAGTTATCAACCAAATCAGTAGATGTGCTCTAACACTATGCGTTAGCATAGATTTGAAAAATCTTGTGTCATGACAAAGCGTTTCCAGAAATAATATTCTTTTTGTTGGTTTGTTTAGTTTCTTGTTTTAATATGTGATACTGAAGGTTCTTATGAGTTAGTACAGAGTTTGTGGTGCTCTGTATTTCGGCAAAGCAGCATTCTTTTATGTCTGGATCTTACCATCTGATACATGTGGACACTAATATTAATTTCAATCCAATACGTGATATATGACTTCCATGGTTGTAGTAGTTCATGAAGTCACTGTGTGTGGTTAGTAGATGCTATACTGGAGGACACAGACATAGGAAATTTTCATAGTTATAGTAAATTCTGTTGGGACATATCTATCTCTAGGAAACAGACAATATTTCAGTTCTTTGTCACTTCTTCTCTTTTGCAAATATATGGATATCAGATACTGGAATTATAAGTATTTGTAATCAAGTTTTTAACTGTAATTAATAACTCTTAAATGTGTAAGTAAGTGTGCTATATTGGCTTCTGTTTATACTTTTTCTCTAAGCTCTGAGGATGGCTGTTGAGATAAATGATCCTCATTGTCCTTTCTTCAGTGGAAATCTTTGTCATAAATATCAAGCACTGTGCAACTTTTCCTTACTGATTAGTCTGAATTCTTTGGATATGTGTGAACCAAACCCATGCTGCTGGACAAAAGAATTTAGTAGGCACTTGAAACACAATATTGTATCAGACATCAATGCTAACACACTTCTGGTGATATGGGTGAACTTCCATGAAATATACATGAAATATACATTGATAGTTACTGTGACAAGAAGTCAAAGTCTCTTGGGAAGATGGCATTTCTAGCAGCATAAGACAGTTACCATGAAATATTGTATTGGCTAGGATTATCTAGGGTTACAGTCTATATTTATGTATACATACATACAAACATACATACATATGTATGTATATATGTATACACACACACAAACACGTGCATGTGGGGGGCATTTATTGGAATGACTTACAGTCTGCAGCCCAGCTAATCCAATAATGGCTAGCTGTGAAGAATATCGTAGTTGGATAGTACCACAAGGATCAATGTCTCAGCTAGTTTTCAAAATATGCTGGAATCCTGAAGAAGTAGGTTCAAATGCTAGTGAAGGAATGAATGTTTTCAGAAAACAAGGGCAAGGAGGCAAAGAGCAGAAGGTGTGGCCAAGATTAAAGGCATGTGTCCTCTTGCTTAAGATGGGGATCAAAGATGTGTGTTTTCCCACCTCAAGATCCAGATCACAGGTGTGTGTCTTCATATTTCCAACGTCCCGACTAGCAGTGGATTCACGCACTTCAAACAGAGCAGAATACCTTTGATTGATAGGTGTGCTTCCCATTCCTGGATTGTAGTTCATTCCAGATATAGTCAAGTTGACAACTAACCAAGTATAGCCATCATGGATACAGGAAATTATTTTCTTCTTGACTCTAATCTTTGGCACATGTGTGTTTCAGGAAATCTATAAATAAAAATAATATTCCTCTATGACTTGATTTGCTCTATTCTTCTACATACACACACATGCACTTGCACACACATGCACACAGAATTATATCTTCTTTTATAATGGAAGAAAATAATGTGGCTTTGGGAACAGAAGGCAAATAATAGAGTAAGTAGTCACTTTTGTGTGTGTTGCATGGCATTTTGCTTGCCTTAAATGGTACTTATGGGGTTTTTAACCTAGAAAGAATCTTACTATGTGAAAAGACTGGATGTATTAGCTTAGGGGAAAATCATGCAAACATGAGCGAATGTAGGTTCTTATATACATAATGAGCTTTGGTTCTACTAGATCTCAAGAACCTAGGAGACAGAAGAACATTTTGTTTTTGTTTTTGTTTTTACTATTCCCTCTCTGACAAGTTTAGGAAAGCAAGGAATGCATTGTCGTTGTGTAAAATCCTCTGTTTTTGCTGTGGATAATTCAAAGTGAAAAAGGAGAAATAAAACTCCTTCGTGGTTTGGTAAAGAGACATCTGTATAATAAGCTCGGTTCATTCCATAGATCAGTGGGAGGAACTGGAAGCTGGCAAATGTGGTCAATATCTTGGGGAGATTGCATCACACTGTTTATATTTATAACTGAGACTTTGGGTCTTGTTTATGGAACATTTTTACACAGGGCTCATTGATTCTCAGATTGCTGAATCACAAAGCAGCTGCTTCCATTAGAATCAGAGTTATTTTACACACTACTCATTACCTCATAAGTACATAATTTCTCAGTCGCAGTCTCCGGCTCACAGTTCTTGCCCTTGAGGTCACATCTAACAGGGCAGTACAGTGTGCTTCCTGTGACTTGCCCACCCATATGACAGTGCTTTGATGTCACTGGTTCCTGTTCATCATATCCATGGCACTTATAAGAACAAGTTTTTCACAAGGGAAGAAAAGGGGTCTGGTTTAACTCAGTTCTGGATGTGCATTTTCCTAATATTCGAATGAGGGCAAAGAGAATCAGATTTGTCACAAGACTGGTTGTGATGGTGACATGTAGGTAGAGAAGGAAATGCCTCCTACAGTTCTATTATGTATCCTAGGATAAAGGTACTAGAGAAAATAGCAACATTGAAGACTCTCTTTCATTTGACCGGGCACTGTTATGAAACTATGACTAACTGCCCTTTTCACACATGATGTCTTGATGGCCAGATTTTGAGTTGTGTCCATTGTGATATGGATTTTTCAGCATGTAACCTCTGTCCACATCAGGTTGTCTGCCATTGTACTTATTTGCCTTAATGTAAGCAGAACTGTCAGAGATTTGTTCACTTTCTCTGTGGCCTTAAGATCATTGGTTGCCCCTGTGGAAAGGAAGGCTCCGGACAGCACTCCACTGGCAGCCTGGGGTCCTAAAGTTCTTTCTGGGGAAAGCTGGGAGGGTTTTCCATATAAGAACTTGGCTCTGAATGGCAAAGGAGCCTGAGGAGGTCAAATCTGTCTACTTTTAGGGGAAACTGGGAACTATAGAAACTATGGGAAATCCCTTATAAATCAGAGGAATATTACATCAGCTACCCAAAAGCCTATGACATTGTAGAATATACACCACAGTTTCAGCCTCTGTAGATAGAGAATGCTATTGCCTTTAAAATTAATTTTGATGTAGTTTTTAGTCCCTGCTATTATCTCTTTACCCACCAAATGTTACTACTTTCTTTCAGGGGTGTAATAGTATCCACTCAATAGTCTTACATTAAATGAGAATTTAGATTCCAAAATTTGTAGACAATAATGATTATGGCATGTACTAAGATTGCTACAGTGTGTTTGTTGTTGTTGATGTTAGGTTTTCATTGTAGCCAGTAAACATCAACGTTTATTTCCAAATCTCTTGAGGCAGATATGCAAATGTGCACATGCCATTTAGTTCCAACACATAGAAAGATCATGATAAGGATGTTCTTTTTTTTTAATTTATTTTTTTATTAGGTATTTTCCTCATTTACATTTTCAATGCTATCCCAAAAAGTCCCGCATACCCACCCCCCCAATCCCCTACCCACCCACTCCACCTTTTTGGCCCTGGGGTTCTCCTGTACTGGGGCATATAAAGTTTGCAAGTCCAATGGGGGATAAGGATGTTCTTATCACGAAGGACCTAGGTTTAAAAAATTCAGTGGACAATTCTGGAAAGCTCTTATATATGCTTTAGGGAATATAAAATATACTGAAACATATAAGAAGACAAGAGTTAAATGAGTTAACCCTTTAAAATTCCTAGAAGATGATATTACATAAAGCAGAATGTGTCATTGTTATTAATTGTTCATCACTTCGTGAAAATTATAATTATAAAGATTCTAGAGACTGTTATGTAATATGGGCTCAGGGTGAGGACAATGGTAAAATAAAAACATGATAAATATAATTGATACTCACTGATTCTATGTTACTAACAAAATAACCTGCATTAATGAGCATAAAGAATGCCTTTTAAAAGGGACTGAAATGATCTCCTTAGATTCTCAAAAGTGTGTTTCTCCCCATGGAAATTTTCTGTGAAGCAAAATAGTGCATACTAATAGTTATCATTTATAGAAGGCCCACTATGTAATGATGCTTTTTATTTCTAGTCCCTATGGCAACCTTGCAAGGAAGATTTCATTATCCCTATGCTCCTGATGAGGAAATTGAGCTTGAGAAGGGTCAAATAATTGTCCCTGGAAAATTTCACACACCACAAGGGATAAGTGTTGTGTCTGGAATGCCTTAGCTATAATCTGACCAGCTCCCTTGCTACTCTGTCCATAATGGCAGCATAAATATTTCCTCTTGAAAACCCTAGTATGAATTATATGCAAGTGCTGTGTGTTTCCCCTTAAAGTACCAGAAAAGAATGAGTGTGGATTCTTATGTGTAGTTACTCATGATGATGAGTAGTTCTTGATGATTCTGTTTTAAATAAGCATTTAGGGTAAGAGCCATGCTAGTAACTGAGATTGAAAACAGAGCAACCTTCCTCACCCTCAAACATTTACATCTTTTAGAAAGTTGGCACTCTTTCCTTTCCTAGTCTTAGGAGTAGATATTGCATGCCTGCATTCAACAATGCCTTCTCAGGAATGATTCCAAACAACCTCTAAGTATTAGCTAAAATGAATGCACAATAGAAACAAGATTCATTTGCTACTACTACTTTCAAGAAGGGCTTCTTAAACTTCCCTCAGTACCTCCTTTCATCTGAGAAAAAATTTTGTCCTTAGTATAAAGTATATAAATTAGATTTACAAATTAAACATTTACTGATAATAAATCATGCATTTACTTTTAAATACTGCTTTGGTATTTGTATAATTTACCATTTCTTACAGATGAGCATATTTGCATCTTTCATTGAAGGATATGCTGATTTATTTTTACATAAAGAAGTAAATCTTGGCTGAATATTTGCTATTGTAGGGATAGTGAATGTTTTTCAAAGTTTATCAATATTTTGATTTTTCTAATTAATCATGCTGAGAGTACCTCATTGCACAAATATATTGAACAAAATGGAAGAAATATTGGTACAGCTTTTCTTTCTTTTTTTTTTTCGTTTTTTAAAGTCTTTTCAGAATTTATTGTCAATTTATTTATTTATTTTTAATTGGCTATTTTATTTCTTTACATTTCAAATGTTATCCCCTTTTCTGCTTTCCTGGTTTTCCCTCCTCAAACTCCCTATCCCATCCCTTCTTACGATGCTTCTATGAGGGTGCCCCCCCCCCCAATTACCCACTCCTGCCTCACTGCTGTAGCATTCCTCTACACTGGGGCATCAAGCCTTCACAAGACCAAGGGCCTTCCCTCCCATTGATGCCAGGTAAGTTCCCTTTAGTTCCTTCAGTCCTTCCCATAACTCCCCCATTGGGTTACCTGTGCTCAGTCCTATGGTTGGCTGTGGGGATCCACATCTATATTGGTCAGGATCTATATTGGTCAGGCAGAGCCTCTCAGGAAACAGCTGTATCGGGCTCCTGTCAGCAGGCACTTCTTGGCATCTGCAATAGTGTGTGGGTTTGGTGTCTGCATGTGGGATGGATCACCAGGTGGAGCAGTCTCTGAATGATGTTTACTTCAGTCTCTGTTCCACTCTTTGCCCCTGTATTTCCTTTAGACAGCAGACATTCTGGGATAAAATTTTGGAGATGGGTAGGTGGTCCCATCCCTCAACTGGGGTGCCATGCCTAACCTCAGGATATGGTCTTGACAGGTTCTCCCTCCCTTTGTGGGATATTTCAGTTAATGTCATCCCCATGGGGTCCTGGGAGGCTTGCTTTCCTGGCATCTGGGGCTTTCTGTTTGCTACCCTCAGTTCCCCATCCCCCATTGCTACACACCTCTATTCAACTTCCTGACCCTTTGTACATCTCCTCCATCTCCTCCCATACCTGATTCTTCCCTTCTTTTTCCCCTCGCCCTTTTCTCTTTCTCCCAAGTCCCTCCCACCCTCTACTTCCCTTTATTATTTTGTTCTACCTTCTAAGTAGGACTGAAGTATCCACTCTGATCTTCCTTCCTCTTGAGCATCATGAGGTCAGTGAGTTGTATTGTGGGTATTACGTGCTCTTTGCCTAATATCCACTTATCAGTGAGTACATACCATATGTGTTCTTTTGTGACTGAGTTAACTCACTCAGGATGATATTTTCTAGATCCATCCATTTGCCTGTGAATTTCATGAATTCATTGTTTTTAATAACTGAGTAGTATTCCATTGTGTAAATGTACCACATTTTCTGTATCCATTCCTCTTTTGAGGGACATCTGGGTTGCTTCCAGCTTCTGGCTATTATAAATATGGCTGCTATGAACATAGTGCAGCATGTGTTCTTATTACATGTTTGAGCATCTTCTGGATATATGCCCAGGAATGGTATAGCTGGGTCCTCAGGTAGTACTATGTCCAATTTTCTGAGGACCCACCAGACTGATTTCTAGAGTGGTTGTACCAGCTTGCAATCCCACCAGCAATGGAGGAGTGTTCCTCTTTTTCCACATCCTTGCCAGCATCTGCTGTAACCTGAGTTTTTGATCTTAGACATTCTGACTGGTGTAAGGTGGAATCTCAAGGTCATTTTGATTTGCATTTCCCTGATGACTAAGGATGTTGGACATTTCTTTCATTGCTTCTTGGCCATTTGAGTTTTCTTGGCCAAGCAGTGTTGCTGTAATAAATATCATGACAAAAATTAACTTGAGGGAGGAAAAGATTCATTTTAGTTTGCAATTCCAGGTCACAGTTCACCTCTGAAAGAAGTCAAGGCAGGAACTCAAACAGGAACTGAAGTAGAATACATGGAAGGATTTTGCTTATTGACTCACATCCTACATTCTGCTCAACTAATTTTCTTATACATTAAGGAACAGCTGCCTCGAGATGTTACTGTCCAGAGTGGGCTAGACCTCCTGTATCAATAATCCATCAAGACAATCTCTCATAGATGTGACTACAGGTCAATTTTATCTGGGAAATCCCCAAACTGGGACTCCCACAGATGGTACTAAGTTGAGTCAAGTCGACAACTGAAGGTACTTAGATAGGAAATATCTTGTTTAGTGTTTCCATTGCCATGATGAAACACCATTACTAAAAGCAACCCGGGGAGGATAGGGTTTATTTTTTATACTTCCATATCACTTACCATCTAAGGAAATCAGTGCAGGAACTCAAGTAGGGCAGGAAGCTGGAAGCAGGAGCTGATACAGAAGCCATGGAGGGATGCTCTTACTGGCTTACTCCTCACTTCATGGCTTTTCCACATGGCCTGCATGTTTGTTTTCTTATAGAACCTAGGACTACTAGCCCACTATGGTATCATGCACAATGTTTTAGGCACGTTTACACCAATTACTAAATAAGAAAATGCTCTATAGGCTTGCCTACAACCCAATGCAATGGCGGGGGGGTGAAGTGGGGAGGGTTTCTCACTTGAGGTTCCTTCCTGTCATGATTATTTTTAGCTTGTGTCAAGTTGACATAACAGTAGCCAGCATAAGAGTCATTTAAGAAATTGTTGGAAATTCTCTCCTAACTGCAAGCCAAAGTCGTTTACTCAGTTTGTTATTTTTTTAATGAAATAAGTCAGCAACTCAAGTAGACTATTTTTTTAAATTAAGCATTAGAGCACAAAATAGTTCAAATATACAGCAATTTGATACATACTAGGGAACAATGGTAAGAAAATATAAACAATTTTCTGTAATTAAATGATTGTTTCTCTAAAAGCAGAAAATTCTATAGTAAAAACACGTCAATTTGTAACATACAGTAGTGTCAAGTCTGAGCCAGTATATTTCAGGCAGTACTCACTAGAATTTGGTATTGCACTATGCAAAATGTGATCATTGTGCGTTCGGGACCAAGGTTGTAATGAAGCTGCACTTCTAGAAACACCTCAGATTCATTACAAGTTATATTACAGGTTTATTTTTAGTCATTGCATGTTCCCAAATCTTTTACTGTTACCAAATTTTGCAATTACTATCTTCACATGATCTCATGTGATATCATGATCCATAGTTTAAAAATCACACATACATATGTGCGCGCGCACACACACACACACACACACACACACACACACACGAATGCATGAGAGATTAATATACTATAGCAATCTTGACATGACAATGAGTTGTTGTGGGTTAGATACTATAAATTTCTATCAATAGTGGAGTTTGAAAGGTTGCTGTTCCCAGTTCTCAATAACAGAACATATCTCAAGGAAGTTATTACATTGAGATTTTTAATAGTTATTTATTTTTATTTGCATGGATATTTTGCCTGCATGTATATAAATTTGTGTAAGTCTTCAAGTGTACTTGGTGCACGCAGAGGTCAGAAGAGGGTGCCAAATCTACTGGAATTGGAATTACGAATCCACCATATGTGTGCTAAGATCCTCTGGGTCCTCTGTGAGATCTGCAAATGATTTTTTGCCTCTGAGACATTTCTTCCACCTTAAGATTCTTAATATTAGAGATGGGTAGGAATATAACAGAAATGGGGTTTGGATAAGAGGCCAGGAGTTGGGTAATTTGGATGTTATCCTTAGAAGTTTATAATCTGCCATATGGATGAGATGTTTTAAGGTTCTGGAGGCTTTCACAAAAGGAATCAGTTAGAGAAGCATTTTTTAAAGGAAAAGCCATGAGTCCTGTGTCTGAGAGAGGGCTAATAAGCTTCCAGTACTGAGATTGGGTTGCATTTGGGTGATTTATTTGTTTGTCCTAGGGGTCCCATGGAGGTGCCTAAACAATAAAAGCAGATACTAGGACATCATTCTTGGAAAACTGACAGCAGGACCCCATTGCTGAGGACAGCATGCACACAGCTCATTGAATATATAGAAGTCAAGCTGGTACCTACATGGATCCTTCACTCCTACACTCTATTCTCTTTGGCACTCTCTGCAGGGTTTGCAAAGAGAAATCTGGATCTAGTAACAAAAGCCTTGACCTACAATCTGTCCTGCCTGCAAGATGTGGTGGGGCAATGGTGGTAGAGAACTTGTAGGAGTAGCCAACCAATGCTTGGTTTAACTTGAAGCCCACTCCAGGAGAGGGATCCCATGCCCCACACTGACTGGATGGCCATGGTGGAGAAAAAGAGAGAGAGAGAGAGAGCCTGAGAAAGAGACAGACAGAGACAGACAGACAGACAGACAGACAGACAGAGACAGAGAGAAAAGGAGAAAGACAGAGAGAGGAGAAAGATAGATAGATAGAGAGAGAGACAGAGAGAGACACAGAGAGAGATATATGGAGAGGGGGGGGATTCCTAATTTCCTAATGACATGCTGCTACACTCGTAGATTAGTGCCTTGTCCAGTCACAATTAGAGAATCTTCCTCTGACAGCAGATGGAAGCAGGTGCAGAAATCCATGGCCAGACATTATGTATAGAGAGGGTCTTAATAGGAGGCCTCCATTTGTTCTCTCCCCTATGAGACTGGAAAACCCCACAGAAGAGGGGGAGGAATAATTGTAGGGATCAGAGGGCTGAGGACACCAGGGGAGTATGGCGCACTAAATCAACTAAGCATGGGCTCACAGAGACTAAAGTGGCAAGCATGGGGCCTTCAAGGGCTTGCACATGGTCCTCTTTGTGTATGTTATAGCTGTTAGCTTGGTGTTCGTAGGATTCCTAACAATGGAAGTAGGTGTATCTCTGACTTTTACCTGTTCTTGGGAATCTTTTCTGCCTATTTGATTTCTTCATCCAGTTTTGATACGAGGGCTTTTGCCTTGTCTTATTGTATCCTGCTATGACCTGTTTGGTGGTTGCCCATTGGAGACATGCTATTTTTGTAAAGAAACAGAGAGGAAGTGGATCTGGGTGGAGATGAGAGGTGGGAGGTGGGCTGTAACTCGGAAGAATAGTGGGAGGAGAAGCTTTGGTTGGGATATAGTATATGAGTGAAGAATCTACTTAAAAAAAAAAAAAACAACTTTGGTTACCTTCAAGAAGAGAAAGTGTGGCCCTGATTGCAACAGCTGAGGCAGCACTCTAGAGCAGAAATCTGATTGGGGAACAGCTCAGGTGATGTTATAGCTGACAACTGTTGACAATCGAACAGAGTCAAGAGGAAGTCATATCTAAGATAACTCCTAGAAATCTGTAGTCCATGCCTGGGTTAGAGACACTGAGCTAGCTGTAAGAGAAAGAGGTAATAATTTTGTTAAGGACCAACTACAAAGATACTGTATAGGAGTATTTCGATACTCTCTTGGCTTTTAAAGGGATTATACTAGTTTCTGCAGCATATTGTAAAATATTATTTTGAATAAAGAAAGTATTTAATTTGGTTGTTCATAAATTTTCAATATCATTTGTTTTCACTATCTATCTATCTATCTATCTATCTATCTATCTATCTATCTATCTATCATCTATCTTTCTGTTCTAGGAATAGCTAGATTAGGCAGTGTTGAGTCTTGTAAACCAAGATCAAAGTCTTACATAATTAGCTTGGTTCAAAATGGAGGACTTGTCTTATTGTATCCTGCTATGACCTGTTTGGTGGTTGCCCATTGGAGACATGCTCTTTTTGTAAAGAAACAGAGAGAAAGACCCTTTACCAGCAGTGTTTCTCCTTCTCTGACCTTGTCTGAGGACTGAACCCTTTTACCCTATACCCTCTACCTGCACAGTGTCAGATAGCCTTGGTGAGAGTATAGACTCAGCTTCCGTTCTCTCAATAAGAACCCATTCAGCAAGCACCTGAGATTCCTGGAAGGCCTCCCCATACTAATGAGACATTTCATTTCCTTAACCCTTAGCATATAACATTTGCCCATCGCGGATATTCATACCCTTGACCCCTAAACTATATAACCCTTGAATCTCCTCAAGTAAAGTGACCTGTCTCCCTGAAGCTGATCCTGGAATTTTTTCATTTCCTTTTGTACTCATGGGCTGTCTGAAACTCTGTTCATTGTCTCTGCTCCCTTTGTTCCCATTGGGTGGTAGCAAACAACCCTGAGGAGAAGGGAGATAGAGCTGTTTTAGTTTTCTGGGATGGTAATACTTTTTTTTTTTTTTCATGGAGAATTAATTCTATGTAGAACCACTGATCATTTTTTTCTACTGAATTTTTTTATTTATTTCATTTATTTTCTGACTTTATTTGAAAAGTATTGATGACCTAACTAGAAACCAATGGACTCTAACAAAAATCTGAAATATATGGAATTGACTTATCCAGGCACTAACTACAAATGGATGTTTAGCTCCCTTAAATGATATGGGGTTTGAATAGAAGGAGTAAATGACCAGAATTTAGCTTTGAATTATGTTGTATTATACTTCCCGGTTTTCCTTGCAGCTAGGAATTGCTTAATTTCATCAATTTGTTTCTGAAGAGTTTTGCCTATTGTGACAAGTGTGTGTGTGTGTGTGTGTGTGTCTGAGAGAGAGAGAGAGAGAGAGAGAGAGAGAGAGAGAGAGATTTTAATTTTTATAAAAAGCCTATTACTGTGTTTAATTGAACAGAAGGGCTACTGGGAATTAAGACTAGAGGACTAGAGAGATGACTCAGCAGTTAAGAGTACTGGCTACTCTTCCAGAAGACCTAGGTTTGATTCCCAGTAACCACATGACAATTCATAACCATCTGCAACTCTAGTTCTAAGTATCTGATATCCACTTTTGGCTTCTGTTCTTACCAGGCATGTATACACTGGTCATATATACATGCAGTATATACACATAGACATAAAAAATTAAAATAATTGAAAAATGTAACAAGTAGATAACATTTCCTGACTTAAATAATGACATTTGGTGTTTGATTTGATGATTGGATTTTTTTATTATTTTAAATTTTTACAGTCCAGTCATTGCCCCCCTCCTGGTCCCCTCTCCCACAGTTCCTCATCCCATTCCTTCCCCCCTGTCTCCAAGAACTTGCCCTCCCCTCGCAGACCTCCCAATATCTTGGGGCCTCAAGTCTCTCAAGGGTTAGATGAGTAATTTTTCTGTGAATGCTTGCACTGAGATGTAGAACTTCTAGTCTTATGTGTTTATCTACAATACACAGATAAGGCATCATTTAGTTATATACAGATATATATTCACTTTTTAATGAACCATCAGTACAATTATTCATTGTATAACTAGTTTTTAAATAATATTTTTTCCTTTTTTAAATTGAAAATAGATTCTTTTATTATATAGTACATCCCAACTACAGTTTTTCTCCTCCACTGTTTCTAACTCTTCCCTCACTGTCCCCTCTCTCCCATATCCACTCTTTCTCTGTCTTCTTTAAGAAAAGAGTAGACCACAAGACATGACAATCACATACAAAAAACAAGATACAACAAGATGAGGCAAAACTCCTTACCCCTAGGCTGGACAAGGTAAACCAACAGGAGGAAAAGACCTCCAAGATCAGGCAAAAGAGTCAAAACTACACTAGCTCCCAAAATTAGGAGTCCCATAAAAATACCAGGTTAACACCGCTAACATATATACCCTGGACATGTGATGCAGACCTATCCCGGTGCTGTGTTTGCCACTTCAGTCTCTGTGAAGCCATATGTGCCCTGCTTAGTTGAATCAGTGGGCAATTTTCTCCTGGTGTCCTCCATCCCCTCTGACTCCTACAGTCTTTCCTCCCTTCTGCAGGGCTCCCCAATCTCCTAGGGGAGGCTCCCAATAGAGACCTCCAATTCAGACTCTCTCCTCATAAAATCTGGCTGTGTGTCTCTGCATCTGCTCCCATCTGCTGCCAGAGGAAGCCTCTTTGACAAGACACCCATCCGTTTATGACTATAAAAGAACACCCCTAGGAATTAATTCATTAATTTTCCCCCCAGCTGTGTTTGGTTCTATCCTGGTCTCTGGGCTATCCAGTCTATGGTTCCTGGCCATCTTGGTAGTGCTGGGTATGGCTGATCTACCTCTTGCAGACTGGGCCTCAAGTTAAATTTGACATTTGTTGGCCACTCTCACAAGCTCTGAGTCATCATTGCCCTACCACACCTTGCAGGGAGGATTAAATAATATTCTTACTTGTTTAAATTTTATAAATGCTATTTTTTAAAGTCTAGCCCTAAATACTTTTTCAATAAGACATGTTAAATGTTACGGAACATAGGAAATCTTGTATTTGGTTTTCCTTTATCTGTCTGTAGACATGGGAAAGTTACTTATTCATTCAGTTCCATCTTTTGCATTGAGAAATGCTACTGTGACCTAAGTAATTTTCAGCTCATTGAACTAAGATTCCTCACTACCTCAATATGCATCATTCCTTGGCCCTACTGACTGTCATGAAAACAAGACACACATATAATTTTTGAAAAAAAAAAAGAAGAGATTACTTTTGATAGACCTACCTCGCTACTGTAGCTAGGTAGTTTCAGTGCCTTATAAAAATTCCATGTATTTTTTTTTATATATATATTTTTACTACATATTTTACTCAATTACATTTCCAATGCTATCCCAAAAGTCCCCCATACCCTCCCCCCTCTCCCCCATTTCCCTACCCACCCATTCCCTTTTATTTATTTATTTATTTATTTATTTATTTATTTATTTATTTGGCCCTGGCGTTCCCCTGTACTGGGGCATATAAAGTTTGTGTGTCCAATGGGCCTCTCTTTCCAGTGATGGCCGACTAGGCCATCTTTTGATACATATGCAGCTAGAGTCAAGAGCTCCGGGGTTCTGGTTAGTTCATAATGTTGTTCCACCTATAGGGTTGCAGGTCCCTTTAGCTCCTTGGGTACTTTCTCCAGCTCCTCCATTGGGAGCCCTGTGATCCATCCACTAGCTGACTGTGAGCATCCACTTCTGTGTTTGCTAGGCCCCGGCATAGTCTCACAAGAGACAGCTATATCAGGGTCCTTTCAGCAAAATCTTGCTAGTGTATGCAATGGTGTCAGCGTTTGGAAGCTGATTATGGGATGGATCCCTGGGTATGGCAGTCTCTAGATGGTCCATCCTTTCGTCACAGCTCCAATCTTTGTTTCTGTAACTCCTTCCATGGATGTTTTGTTCACAATTCTAAGAAGGGGTACAGTGACCCCACTTTGGTCTTCATTCTTCTTGAGTTTCATGTGCTTAGCAGATTGTATTGTATATCTTGGGTACCCTAAGTTTTGGGCTAATATCCACTTATCAGTGAGTACATATTGTGTGAGTTCCTTTGTGATTGTGTTACCTCACTCAGGATGATGCCCTCCAGGTCCATCCATTTGCCTAGGAATTTCATAAATTCATTCTTTTTAATAGCTGAGTAGTATTCCATTCTAATCTGACCTTTAGAGTTCTAAACCGGAAGGAGTATTCTTCGTCCAGGGATTTCATCCTTCTCTCCTGAAAGGAGTAATGAGAATAGTTTGCTAACTGTGGGGTCATTTGAGGTTAAGGGTGCATCAGGGGTGAATCTGATTTTCTGTTGTGATGCTTGAAAGCTAATTTGTCACAAATAGGGTGTGTGTCTGAGCCATAGTATGTGAACTGTTAATATTTTAGAAGGAACAAGAATAGAGTACAAGAAAAGCACCGGGGCAGCTGGGGCGCAGGGTCTGCTGACACTCGCCAGCTACCCACAACACCCGCCACAGGATCTTAAGACTTCTGGTGAGTGGAGCACAGCTTCTGCTCCAATCCAATTGCGCGGGACCTGAGACTGCATTAGTTAGGGAAGCAGAAACCGGCCTGAGTAGGGCCACAGGCCACATCCGGCCGGATCAGCGCCGGGGTAGCAGGAGCGCAGGGTTGCCTGACACCCGCCAGCTACCCACGACCCCCGCAGCAGGATTTTGGGACTGCTGGTGAGTGGAACACAGCTTCAGCTCCAATCCAATTGCGCGGGACCTGAGACTGCATTAGTTAGGGAAGCAGAAACCGGCCTGAGTAGGGCCACAGGCCACATCCGGCCGGATCAGCGCCGGGGCAGCTGGGGCGCAGGGTCGGCTGACACTCACCAGCTACCCACAACACCCACCACAGGATCTTAAGACTTCTGGAGAGTGGAACACAGCTTCTGCTCCAATCCAATTGCACGCGGGACCAGAGACTGCATTAGTTAGGGAAGCAGAAAAACGGCCTGTGTAGGACCACAGGCCTCTTCCGGCTGGACCAGCACCGGGGTACCGTCAGCTACCCACGACCCCCTCCGCAGGATTTAGAGACTGCTGGTGAGTGGAACACAGCTTCTGCTCCAATCTTTAAACAGTGACAACGATAACAACTAACCCCAGAGATTACCAGATGGCGAAAGGTAAACGTAATAATCTTACTAACAGAAACCAAGACCACTCACCATCATCAGAACCCAGCACCCCCACTTCGCCCAGTACAGGGCACCCCAACACACCGGAAAAGCTAGACACGGATTTAAAAGCATATCTCCTGATGATGATAGAGAACTTCAAGAAGGACTTTAATAACACACTTAAAGAAATGCAGGAGAACACTGCTAAACAGGCAGAAGACAATAAAGAGAAAGCACAAAAATCCCTTAAAAAATTGCAGGAGAACACTGCTAAAGAGTTACAAATCCTTAAAGAAAAACACGATAACATAATCAAACAGGTAGAAGTCCTTACAGAAAAACAGGAAAACACATCCAAACAGATGATGGAAATGAACAAAACCATACTAGACCTAAAAAGGGAAGTAGACACAATAAAGAAAACCCAAAATGAGGCAACACTGGAGATAGAAACCCTAGGAAAGAAATCTGGAACCATAGATACGAGCATCAGCAACAGAATACAAGAGATGGAAGAGAGAATCTCAGGTGCAGAAGATTCCATAGAGAACATCCGCACAACAATCAAGGAAAATGTAAAATGCAAAAAGATCCTAACTCAAAACATCCAAGAAATACAGGACGCAATGAGAAGACCAAACCTACGGATAATAGGAGTGGATGAGAATGAAGATTTTCAACTCAAAGGACCAGCAAACATCTTCAACAAAATTATAGAAGAAAACTTCCCAAATCTAAAGAAATAGATGCCCATGAACATACAAGAAGCCTACAGAACTCCAAATAGACTGGACCAGAAAAGAAATACCTCCCGACACATAATAATCAGAGCAACAAATGCTCTAAATAAAGATAGAATACTAAAAGCAGTAAGAGAAAAAGGCCAAGTAACATATAAAGGCAAGCCTATCAGAATTACACCAGATTTTTCACCAGAGACTATGAAAGCCAGAAGATCCTGGACGGATGTTATACAGACACTAAAAAGAACACAAATTCCAGCGCAGGATACTATACCCAGCCAAACTCTCAATTAACATAGATGGAGAAACCAAAGTATTCCACGACAAAACCAAATTCACACATTATCTCTCCACGAATCCAGCCCTTCAAAGGATAATAACAGAAAAAAACCAATACAAGGACAGGAACCACGCCCTAGAAACAACAAGAAGGTAATCCCTCAACAAACCTAAAAGAAGACAGCCACAAGAACACTATGCCAACTTTAACAACAAAAATAACAGGAAACAACAATTACTTTTCCTTAATATCTCTTAATATCAATGGACTCAACTCCCCGATAAAAAGACATAGACTAACAAACTGGCTACACAAACAAGACCCAACATTTTGCTGCTTACAGGAAACTCATCTCAGAGAAAAGGATAGACACTACCTCAGAATGAAAGGCTGGAAAACAATTTTCCAAGCAAATGGCATGAAGAAACAAGCTGGAGTAGCCATTCTAATATCTGATAAGATTGACTTCCAACCCAAAGTCATTAAAAAAGACAGGGAGGGACACTTCATACTCATCAAAGGTAAAATCCTCCAAGAGGAACTATCAATCCTGAATACCTATGCTCCAAATACAAAGGCAGCCACATTCATTAAAGAAACTATAGTAAATCTCAAAGCACACATTGCACCTCATACAATAATAGTGGGAGACTTCAACACACCACTTTCACCAATGGACAGATCATGGAAACAGAAAATAAACAGGGACACAGTGAAACTAACAGAACTTATGAATCAAATGGATCTGGCAGATATCTACAGAACATTCTATCCTAAAACAAAAGGATATACCTTCTTCTCAGCACCTCATGGTACCTTCTCCAAAATTGACCACATAATTGGTCACAAAGCAGGCCTCAACAGATATAAAAATATTGAAATTGTCCCATGCATCCTATCAGATCACCATGGCCTAAGGCTGATCTTCAATAACAAAATAAATAATAGAAAGCCAACCTTCACGTGGAAACTGAACAACACTCTTCTCAATGATACCTTGGTCAAGGAAGGAATAAAGAAAGAAATTAAGGACTTTTTAGAGTTCAATGAAAATGAAGCCACAACATACCCAAACTTATGGGACGCAATGAAAGCATTTCTAAGAGGAAAACTCAAACTCTGAGTGCCTCCAAAAGGAAACTAGAGAGAGCACACATTAGCAGCTTGACAACACACCTAAAAGCACTAGAACAAAAGGAAGCAAATTCACCCAAGAGGAGTAGACGGCAGGAAATAATCAAACTCAGGGGTGAAATCAACCAAGTGGAAACAAGAAAAACTATTCAAAGAATCAACCAATCAAGGAGCTGGTTCTTTGAGAAAATCAACAAGATAGATAAACCCTTAGCCAGACTCACTAGAGGGCACAGGGAAAGCATCCTAATTAACAAAATCAGAAATGAAAAAGGAGACATAACAACAGATCCTGAAGACATCCAAAACACCATCAGATCCTTCTACCAAAGGCTATACTCAACAAAACTGGAGAACCTGGATGAAATGGAGAAGTTCCTAGACAGATACCAGGTACCAAAGTTGAATCAAGATCAGGTTAATGATCTAAACAGCCCTATATCCCCCAAAGAAATAGAAGCAGTCATTAATAGTCTCCCAACTAAAAAAAGCCCAGGACCAGATGGGTTTAGTGCAGAGTTCTATCAGACCTTCAAAGAAGATCTAATCCCAGTTCTTCACAAACTATTCCACAAAATAGAAACAGAAGGTACTCTACCCAACTCATTCTATGAAGCCACAATTACTCTGATACCTAAACCACAAAAAGACCCAACAAAGATAGAAAACTTCAGACCAATATCCCTTATGAATATTGATGCAAAAATCCTCAATAAAGTTCTTGCTAACCGAATCCAAGAACACATCAAAACAATCATCCATCCTGACCAAGTAGGTTTCATCCCAGGGATGCAGGGATGGTTCAATATACGGAAATCCATCAACGTAATCCAGTATATAAACAAACTCAAAGACAAAAACCACATGGTCATCTCCTTAGATGCAGAAAAAGCATTTGACAAGATCCAACACCCATTCATGATAAAAGTCTTGGAAAGATCAGGAATTCAAGGCCCATACCTAAACATGATAAAAGCAATCTACAGCAAACCAGTAGCCAACATCAAAGTAAATGGTCAGAAGCTTGAAGCAATCCCTCTAAAATCAGGGACTAGACAAGGCTGTCCACTTTCTCCATACCTATTCAACATTGTACTTGAAGTCCTAGCCAGAGCAATTCGACAACAAAAGGAGATCAAAGGGATACAAATTGGAAAAGATGAAGTCAAAATATCACTTTTTGCAGATGATATGATAGTATATATAAGTGACCCTAAAAATTCCACCAGAGAACTCCTAAGCCTGATAAACAGCTTCGGTGAAGTAGCTGGATATAAAATTAACTCAAACAAATCAATGGCCTTTCTCTACACAAAGAATAAACAGGCTGAGAAAGAAATTAGGGAAACAACACCCTTCTCAATAGTCACAAATAATATAAAATATCTTGGCGTGACTCTAACTAAGGAAGTGAAAGATCTGTATAATAAAAACTTCAAGTCTCTGAAGAAAGAAATTATAGAAGATCTCAGAAGATGGAAAGATCTCCCATGCTCATGGATTTGCAGGATCAACATTGTAAAAATGGCTATCTTGCCAAAAGCAATCTACAGATTCAATGCAATCCCCTTCAAAATTCCAAATCAATTCTTCAACGAATTAGAAAGTGCAATCTGCAAATTCATCTGGAATAACAAAAAACCTAGGATAGCAAAAACTCTTCTCAAGGATAAAAGAACCTCTGGTGGAATCACCATGCCGGACCTAAAGCTCTACTACAGAGCAATTGTGATAAAAACTGCATGGTACTGGTATAGTGACAGACAAATAGACCAATGGAATAGAATTGAAGACCCAGAAATGAACCCACACACCTATGGTCACTTGATCTTCGACAAGGGAGCTAAAAACATCCAGTGGAAGAAAGACAGCATTTTCAACAAATGGTGCTGGCACAACTGGTTGTTAACATGTAGAAGAATGTGAATCGGTCCATTCCTATCTCCTTGTACTAAGGTCAAGTCTAAGTGGATCAAGGAACTTCACATAAAACCAGAGACACTGAAACTTATAGAGGAGAAAGTGGGGAAAAGCCTTGAAGATATGGGCACAGGGGAAAAATTCCTGAATAGAACAGTAATGGCTTGTGCTGTAAGATCGAGAATTGACAAGTGGGACCTCATGAAACTACAAAGCTTCTGCAAGGCTAAAGACACCATTAATAAGACAAAAAAACCACCAACAGATTGGGAAAGGATCTTCACCTATCCTAAATCAGATAAGGGACTAATATCCAATATATATAAAGAACTCAAGAAGGTGGACTCCAGAAAGTCAAATAACCCCATTAAAAAATGGGGCTCAGAACTGAACAAAGAATTCTCACCTGAGGAATACCGAATGGCAGAGAAGCACCTAAAAAAATGTTCAACATCCTTAATCATCAGGGAAATGCAAATCAAAACAACCCTGAGATTCCACCTCACACCAGTCAGAATGGCTAAGATCAAAAATTCAGGTGACAGCAGATGCTGGCGAGGATGTGGAGAAAGAGGAACACTCCTCCATTGTTGGTGGGATTGCAAGCTTGTACAACCACTCTGGAAATCAGTCTGGTGGTTCCTCAGAAAATTGGACATAGTACTACCGGAGGATCCAGCAATACCTCTCCTGGGCATATATCCAGAAGATGTCCCAACCGGTAAAAAGGACACATGCTCCACTATGTTCATAGTAGCTCTATTTATAATAGCCAGAAGCTGGAAAGAACCCAGATGTCCCTCAACAGAGGAATGGATACAGAAATTATGGTACATTTACACAATGGAGTACTACTCAGCTATTAAAAAGAATGAATTTATGAAATTCCTAGCCAAATGGATGGACCTGGAGGGCATCATCTTGAGTGAAGTAACACAATCACAAAAGAACTCACACAATATGTATTCATTGATAAGTGGATATTAGCCCAAAACTTAGGATACCCAAGATATAAGATACAATTTGATAAACGCATGAAACTCAAGAAGAATGAAGACCAAAGTGTGGACACTGTGCACCTTCTTAGAATTGGGAACAAAACACCCAGGGAAGGAGTTACAGAGACAAAGTTCGTAGCTGTGATGAAAGGATGGACCATTTAGAGACTGCTGTATCCAGGGATCCGTCCCATAATCAGCTTCTAAACGCTGACACCATTGCATACACTAGCAAGATTTTGCTGAAAGGACCCAAATATAGCTGTCTCTTGTGAGACGATGCTGGGGCCTAGCAAACACAGGAGTGGATGTTCACAGTCAGCTATTGGATGTATCACAGGGCTCCCAATGGAGAAGCTAGAGAAAGGACCCAAGGAGCTAAAGGGATCTGCAACCCTATTGTTGGAACAACATGATGTACTAACCAGAACCCTGGAGCTCTTGTCTCTAGCTGCATATGTATCGAAAGATGGCCTAGTCGGCCATCAATGGAAAGAGAGGCCCATTGGACTTGCAAACTTTATATGCCCCAATATAGGGGAATGCCAGGGCCAAAAGAATGGGAATGGGTGGGTAGGGAAGTGGGGGGCGCTATGGGGGACTTTTGGGATAGTATTGGAAATGTAATTGAGGAAAATATGTAATAAAAATATAAAAAAAAAAACACAACCTAACACCACACACACACACACACACACACACACACACACACACACACACCATGAGCATCAGCATCACTACCAAAGGTAAAGTCAAAATAAAAGTGAACCTAGACTACAAAGCAAGTTCAAAAAAAAAAAAAAAAAAAAGAATAGAGTACAAAAATGGGATTTCAGGCAAAATTGGGCAGGATCTATAAGTAACACACACAGGAAGAAGAGATGAAGCAGAAGGAGTAGGAAAGAGTAAGAGTAAACATGAATATGAATTTACAAGTTAACAATTTTTGCTATTACAATATAATGTTTTTTTTCAGCTAGGCTTGTTGTCTTATTACTATTATTTAAAATATTTTCAATAGTAATATTTGAAGAGTTTTTAATAACAGATCAAAAACTTATAACCTGTAACTTTGTGCCACTGCATGTCACCCAAATTTGTTATTTCTGTGTTTATCTCTAATCTTCTTCTCTGGAGAACTAGTTGTAGCTATAGCTCTCTTCTCTGCCTTGCCAAGAATGTGGTTGAGCATGATTTTGGACTCTGATGTGTGACTGCAAGACATTTTTTTTTCTAATGTGCACTGAATGTAGTTTTTAAAAATGTCTACAATTTTGGATATTTTCTCTGTTATTTGCTAGGCTCTGTCTAAGAAATACCAAAAGTATGCTCCTTTAGTCTTTGAAGTTCTATCTCACTTTCACAGTTAGTAGACAAGACAGTCTCGCTATGCCTTGAATAGAATTGTAATCACCATAGTTCTGAGATTTCACATAGCCCATCCACTTTGTGTTGTCAAAATACTTTCACTTCTGCTTGGGAGCTTTCCTACCTTGCTCACATCAGTATTGTTCCTATATGTGGAACAACCGATATGGTGCCAAATAGAATTCAGAGAAAGATTCTGTATGGAAACTGAATTTGGGCTGGATTAACTGAGCCTTCTTAGCTATTTTAAATCTGGACGAGATATAAGGGAACTTTGATGTAAATTCTTCATTCTAAAATGTCCCATGAAACAACTGAAAAGCAATCACAAGACTATAGTCAATTATTTTTAGTTTATAAAAGTAAATGAATGTGGGCTTCTTAGGCCTCCTGCTTGTGGGGCTGGGAGATCCTTTTGGGATCAGGAACGAGTCTATTGTATCTAGTTTACAGTGCAAATAAGATGAGCATATCACCTTTGAATTCTAAGTTTTGTCACCTAAACACTGGTTCCATCTCTCTCTTTTCTTTTATTAGATATTTTCTTTCTTTTTTTTTTTTCAGGCAAAAGAGTCAAAACTACACTAGCTCCCAAAGTTTGGAGTCCCATAAAAATACCAGGTTAACACCTCTAACATATATACCCTGGACATGTGATGCAGACCTATCCCGGTGCTGTGTTTGCCACTTCAGTCTCTGTGAAGCCATATGTGCCCTGCTTAGTTTAATCAGTGGGCAATTTTCTCCTGGTGTCCTCCATCCCCTCTGACTCCTACAGTCTTTCCTCCCTTCTGCAGGACTCCCCAATCTCCTAGGGGAGGGTCCCAATAGAGACCTCCAAATCAGACTCTCTACTCATAAAATCTGGCTGTGTGTCTCTGCATCTGCTCCCATCTCCTGAGATTCCACTTCACTCCAGTCAGAATGGCTAAGATCAAAAATTCAGGTGACAGCAGATGTTGGTGAGGATGTGGAGAAAGAGGAACACTCCTCCATTGTTGGTGGGATTACAAGCTTGTACAACCACTCTGGAAATCAGTCTGGCGGTTCCTTAGAAAATTGGACATAGAACTACGGAGGATCCAGCAATACCTCTTCTGGGCATATATCCAGAAGATGTTCCAACTGGTAAGAAGGACACATGCTCTACTATGTTCATAGCAGCCTTATTTATAATAGCCAGAAGCTGGAAAGAACCCAGATGCCCCTCAACAGAGAAATGGATACAGAAAATGTGGTACATTTACATAATGGAGTACTACTCAGCTATTAAAAAGAATGAATTTATGAAATTCCTAGCCAAATGGATGGACCTGGAGGGCATCATCCTGAGTGAGGTAACACAATCACAAAGGAACTCACACAATATGTACTCACTGATAAGTGGATATTAGCCCAAAACTTAGGATACCCAAGATATATAATACAATCTGCTAAGCACATGAAACTCAAGAAGAATGAAGACCAAAGTGGGGTCACTGTACCCCTTCTTAGAATTGTGAACAAAACATCCATGGAAGGAGTTACAGAAACAAAGATTGGAGCTGTGACGAAAGGATGGACCATCTAGAGACTGCCATACCTAGGAATCCATCCCATAATCAGCTTCCAAACGCTGACACCATTGCATACACTAGCAAGATTTTGCTGAAAGGACCCTGATATAGCTGTCTCTTGTGAGACTATGCCGGGGCCTAGCAAACACAGAAGTGGATGCTCACAGTCAGCTAGTGGATGGATCACACGGCCCCCAATGGAGGAGATAGAGAAAGTACCCAAGGAGCTAAAGGGACCTGCAACCCTATAGGTGGAACAACATTATGAACTAACCAGAACCCCGGAGCTCTTGACTCTAGCTGCATATGTATCAAAAGATGGCCTAGTCGGCCATCACTGGAAAGAGAGGCCCATTGGACACACAAACTTTATATGCCCCAGTACAGGGGAACGCCAGGGCCAAAAAAAAAAGGGAATGGGTGGGTAGGGAAATGGGGGACTTTTGGGATAGCATTGGAAATGTAATTGAGGAAAATACGTAATAAAATATAAAAAAAAGATATTTTCTTCATTTACATTTCAAATGCTATCCTGAAAGTCTCCTATACCCTCTCCCCACCCTGCTCCCCATCCTACCCACTTCTTCCTGCCCCATTTCTCTCTCTCTCTCGTTTTTTTTTTTTTTTTTTTTTTTTTTGGTTTTTCGAGACAGGGTTTCTCTGTATAGCCCTGGCTGTCCTGGAACTCACTTTGTAGACCAGGCTGGCCTCGAACTCAGAAATCTGCCTGCCTCTGCCTCCCGAGTGCTGGGATTAAAGGCGTGCGCCACCACGCCCCGCTCTCTCCTTGTTTTTTGAGACAGGGTTTCTCTGTATAGCCTTGGTTGTCCTGGAACTCACTTTGTAGACCAGGCTGGCCTCGAACTCAGAAATCTGCCTGCCTGCCTCTGCCTTCCAAGTGCTGCGATTAAAGGCGTGTGGTACCAAGCCTAGCCCTGGCCCCATCTCTTAACTCAAAGAGTTGGAAACTACTCACAAGGAAAGTATCTGTCACTCTGGGGTTTTAAAATTTTTTTTAAAAAACTTAAATGAAGAAGCAGGAATAGTGACACATACCAGTAATTCCAACACCCCCCCCACCACCACCATCACCATAGGAAATCAAGCAGGAGGATTTAAAGTTCCAAGTCTTCCTGGGCTACACAGCAAGACTGTGTCTTAAGAATAAGCAGAGGCTGGAGAGGTGGGTCAGTGATTAAGAGCACTTGCTAATTGTAGGCTTAGATTTTCAAAACCTACTTTAATTAGGGTTCTCAAATGCTTTGACCCCCCCCCCACTTCTAGGTAGGGGAGAAAAGATGGTAAATAGCAAAGGGGGTTGTGAACCTATTTAGAAGTAGTCCTTTGAGATGTCCAATCTCCATTGGCAGAATACTAGCAGTTCAGTTCAGTAGTGTCAGGATATCACCAATCCAGTTCACCAAACACAAATCATCAGCTGTGACACGATTCAACATAAACAGGCAGGCCTTCACCAAATTGGCACAAGTCAGTTGAAGTGAGCAGAACCAGCCAAAATTCAAAGGACTTCTCTGCTGTGCCTTTCTCAACAAAGTGAAAATCAATGAAGTTATGAGACAAAGTGTAGCATGGCTAGCAATGCAAGTGTCCTGTCACTGTTTCTTGGTCTTAGTAATATCTCTCCAAACATCACGTGTCCTCTCACTCTTGCTTTTGCAAAAATCACATGAGTCTGCTTCAGAAAAACATCACATAAGTGCATCATGTGACACATCCATAAATGTCTACTTTAGCTGCTCTTCAAAAGAACTCCAGTAGTTTACCTCTCAACATCCACAGAGCAGTTTATAACCATACCTATTTCCAGTCCCAGGAGATCCATTGCCCTCTTCTGACCTTAGCAGGCATTACATATACACAGTACATAAACATACATGCAGGCAAAACATCCATAAAAGCATAGAATAGAAATAAATCTCTTTAAAAATGAATGCCTGGAGAAATAGCAGCATCCCTAAATATTGAGAAGTAAGAAGGGGAAAAGAGGAGAGAGATAGGGATGGAAGCAGCAGTCAATGGTGGAAATCTAATACTTAATATTTTCACTGTTTCAGTGCCATTTTGGATCCTGCTTCATGATTTCCAGTCTACGCTTTCCATTTTCCAGCACAGAGTTTATGAGTGGCATTACAGATCTCCACATGCTATCCATTAACTGGTTAAAGGATTCTTATTGACACTTAGGTTGTCTCAGTGCTCACAGCATCCAGGGACTTGACGAATATGAAGACAACAAACATTCTTGTATGATTAGTCAGGTAGATTTCCCTCACAGGTTTGGTACTCATTTGTATTTTGTTTTAATTTTTGAATATGCATCCCAGAAACCAGGATGACTTCAGACTCATGATTTTTGTGCATTAGACATTCTACATGTTGTGAATATAGCCATGTACCATTACACCTAGATCTTGTTAGGTTTGAAATTTAAAAACAAAACCTAAAGTGGATATGCACCAGTTTAGTCTGATTACCTGTTTCTCCATGCACCAGGTCATAGTCACATAAAGTCATGAACACACATGGGCAGTGCTTCCATTTTGAGCTCACACTACCACCTTGTAGGCATTTCCACTAATCCTCTCTCCTGTTTAAAGCATCACACAGTTTCCCAGCATCGGATTATACAGAATATGTTCTGTGCTGTTGGAACAGTATGTCACAGGTAAAGTCCTATAACAATGTCTTTGAATCACGCAATGGACCTTATTATATAGCAAGCATATTCAGCCATAAGGATCCTGTGAACTGAAAGAAAAGGATGCACTTATATTTGGGCTCTGGAGTAGAAAGTATGTCTTGGCTCTGTGGATGTGTCTTTGAAGTAGATTTGAAGGAAGATGAAGATGAGGATAGGGAACAAGATACATGACAGCCTGCAAACTAAGAAACAACTCCAAATACTGTGTCACCTTTTCTTTCCTGGGAGGCATTGGGGTGGACTCAAAAGGCATGAGGTAATGTCGATTGTTGCCGTAAGTGTTTTCTCTGATGCCAACCAGTTTATGTCACATTTTAAGAACACTGACTTATGTTTTATTGAACTTCTTTCTGTGGAGCGAAGCCATGTGCCTGTGGGCATTTGTTTTCAAAGCAGTCTTAGCAATTACTGTGCATTGTGAACATTGTGGTTTTAATTGGTGCTTTTAGAACTGCTGCCTGGGAAGCTAAACCATTGGCTAACAGGGAATGGTAGCTTGCTTGCTTTGTGCCATTTCTTTATTAGTATGATTGTTAAACTTTGTAAACTGGGAGTTTGCATTTTTTTAGACAAGCCACAAAGCACAGAATCTTTCTAAGTCTTAGTTTCTATCAAAGCAACACCAACATATACCAGAGTTTTAAATTAATCAAGCTCTTGAGTCAAAGTCGTTGATTTTGCACTTAGGTTTCATTTTATGTATGCAAAATGAATGTGTGTGCATACAGGTGTGTGTGAATGAATGCTACGACGAACATGTGGAGGTCCTAGGCCAACGTCAGGTGCCAACCATTATTTTTACCTTGTTTTGTAACAGGGTCTATGTTGGTTTTCTCAGCATGTTCCAGGCTAACTGGCCCATGACCTTCCAGGGAACCCTTCACTGCTCTGTGGCATATCTGGGGTGACAGATGTTCAGCCTAGACATCTGTCCTTTCAGTATGCTCTAGAGATTCAAACTTAGGTCCTCATACTTGCGTGACAAGTGCTTTTACTCACTGAACCATCTCCCCAATACTGCACTTACTTAGTGTTCTAAGGCATAGGAATTTAATGACATGACCTCACTATTAGCAATTCTCAGTGCTTTTTTGTCTCCTCCTTAAACATGTGACCCCTCAGGAAGGTCATGGCCACACCCAGAGGTGACATAATAGGAGAAACTGTTTTGTACGAGAGTGTGCTCCTACTTTCGCCACAGAGCATGTTTGAAATGATTTGATCCCTTCCTTTTTGTTTTCCCTGAAATGTTATCTTTGTTCCACTTCGCTGAGAAGCAGACTGTCACTTCTGTACCAGGGGCCTTTGTTTCTTCTGTCAGCACGTGTGTGTGTCCAGTGGAGCTTGCAGAATGTCCACCTTTCCATATGTTTCATTTTAGAGTTTTGACCAGAGAGGCCATGCTGATCTCTCAAGGATGGGAAGTCAGCGGATTGTCCAATTTTTAATCTTTAACTGCAGATTATGTATCAGTAGAATAATATGAATTGTTGCCATAGTTTAACTATGTTAAAGACTAGATACAAATTTCCTTTTCTTTTCTTTCTTTTTTTTAGAAGAGTCGGATTTTAGATTTTCATATGATAATGTTTCTGATATAACTAAGAATATATGCTAGATGAAGGCCTGTTTGCATTGAAAGAACAGGTATCTGTTTCTGTATATTTTATGGATTAAAAGTTAAATTTGTAAATATTTCTAACATCCAAGAAAGAAAGATCTCCTTTTTAGGATTTTAAAATATAAAGGATAATTAACAATACTGTATTATATCAAAGATAAATGGTATTGCTTGCAGAAATGTTCTCAATCTGTTTTATTTAAAAATAAAAAATAATTTATTTTGTACTTTTAAAAGCCATATTTTATACAAAATATAAAGTTTTTATTATGTTTATAAAATGGCATAATTTATATAAAAGTATTTATTCATTAAATATTCCATAATATGTATAGCATAATTTAATCATTCTCTTTGTTATGATGTAGTTAAACTGTTTTAGTTCATGATTATAAGGTAATAAAAATAATTTTTTATATCTAATAAAATTGGCACTTAACTGAGAATAGACAAATCCCTGGCACTTTTTCTTGATTGCATTAATTTTATTACTCCTCCTGATGGTTCTACAAGTCAGTAATATAATTGTCCTCATTTTAACAAAGAAATAATTGAAACTTGCTGATAGTTTACAGCTTGATGATGATAGCATAGCTAACAAGTATGGGACTTAAACATTGTGGTATCTGATCTTGAAGTACACACCACATACACTATACCCCATTGCCTCATAGCATACAACAATGACTATATCTAAGGACATGCAAAACTTCTGCTTCAAAGTATACATATTTTGAACAGTTATATAGGATGTAATAAACTACCTTTCAAAAGCTCAACATCAATGCATTGTACCAATCTGTACCTTAAAACAAAAATTTCCTTTTTTTAAATAAATATTTTTATTAGATATATAATTTAAAAGATGAAGAAAACAAAAATTTCTTAATAGATTCTCTTGATAAAATTATTTTCATTGTCATTACTAAGTACACTTTGGAAAAATTCTTTTAAGAATTTGGTGATTGGGTTCTGGGACTCCGCCGAAAAGTAGTCTGCACAGGTGAGAGTGTGCACACAGAAGCTAACAGCTTCTGGGACAGGAGGGAGCCACAGAGCTTCTGAGGCAGCACCATTTTCGGGCTCCAGACATCCGACCACCTTCCCGGCCAAAGGACAGGTATCCACCCGGCCTGGGAGGCTTTTGCCTCAGGATCGGCGGGATCCATCTTGGTTCCGGGACTCCACCAAAAGTAGTCTGCACAGGTGAGAGTGTAGACTACAGAAGCTAACAGCTTCTGTGACAGGCCAAAGCAACACAGCTTCTGGGAAAGGTCCTGTTTGGGGCCTTCATCTTCTGCCAGAATGGAGGTCCGAACGCCAGATATCTGTGCACCTTCCCTGTAAAAGGAGAGCTTGCCTGCAGAGAGTGCTCTGACCACTGAAACTCAGAGGAGAGAGCTAGTCTCCCAGGTCTGCTGATAGAGGGTAACAGAATCACCAGAGGAAAAATCTCTAAACAGAGACAACTATAACAACTAACTCCAGAGATTACCAGATGGTGAAAGGTAAACATAAGAATCTTACTAACAGAAACCAAGACCACTCACCATCATCAGAACCCAGAACTCCCACTTTGCCCATTCCAGGGCATCCCAACACACCTGAAAAGCTAGACCCGGATTTAAAAGCATATCTCATGATGATGGTAGAGGACATCAAGAAGGACTTTAATAACTTACTTAAAGAAATACAGGAGAACACTGCTAAAAGGTAGAAGACATTAAAGAGGAAGCACAAAAATCCCTTAAACAGGAAAACACAACCAAACAGGTGATGGATTTGAATAAAACCATCCAAGACCTAAAAAGGGAAGTAGACACAATAAAGAAAACCCAAAGTGAGGCAACACTAGAGATAAAAACCTTAGGAAAGAAATCTGGAACCATAGACGCGAGCATCAGCAACAGAATGAATAGAGAACATCGGCACAATAATCAAAGAAAATGGAAAATGCAAAAAGATCCTAACTCAAAACATCCAGGAAATCCAGGACACAATGAGAAGACCAAACCTACAGATAATAGGAGTAGATGAGAATGAAGATTGTCAACTCAAAGGACCAGCAAATAACTTCAACAAAATTATAGAAGAAAACTTCCCAAACCTAAAGAAAGAGATGCCCATGAACATACAGGAAGCCTACAGAACTCCAAATAGACTGGACCAGAAAAGAAATTCCTCCCAACACATAATAATCAGAACAACAAATGCACTAAATAAAGATAGAATACTAAAAGCAGTAAGGGAAAAAAGGTCAAGTAACATATAAAGGCAAGCCTATCAGAATTACACCAGATTTTTCACCAGAGACTATGAACGCCAGAAGAGACTGGACAGATGTTATACAGACACTAAGAGAACATAAATGCCAGCCCAGGCTACTATACCCAGCAAAACTCTCAATTACCATAGATGGAGAAACCAAAGTATTCCACAACAAAACCAAAATCACACATTATCTTTCCACAAATCCAAGCCTTAAAATGATAATAACAGAAAAATACCAATACAAGGACGGAAACCACGTCTTCGAAAAAGCAAGAAAGTAATCCCTCAACAAACCTAAAAGAAGACAGCCACAAGAACACTATGCCAACTTTAACAACAAAAATAACAGGAAGCAACAATTACCTTTCCTTAATATCTCTTAATATCAATGGAATAATCTCCCCAATAAAAAGACATGACTAACAGACTGGCTACACAAACAGGACCCCACATTTTGCTGCTTACAGGAAACACATCTCAGAGAAAAAGATAGACACTACCTCAGAATGAAAGGCTGGAAAACAATTTTCCAAGCAAATGGTATGAAGAAACAAGCTGGAATAGCCATTCTAATATCTAATAAAATCGACTTCCAACCCAAAGTCATCAAAGAAGACAAGGAGGGGAACTTCATACTCATCAAAGGTAAAATCCTCCAAGATGAACTATCAATTCTGAATATCTATACTTCAAATACAAGGGCAGCCACATTCATTAAAGAAACTTTAGTAAAGCTCAAAGCACACATTGAAACTCATACAATAATAGTGGGAGACTTCAACACACTACTTTCACCAATGGACAGATCATGGAAACAGAAACTAAACAGGGACACAGTGAAACTAACAGAAGTTATGAAACAAATGGATGTAACAGATATCTACAGAACATTTTATCCTAAAACAAAAGGATATACATTCTTCTCAGCACCTCATGGTACCTTCTCCAAAATTGACCATATATTTGGTTACAAAACAAGCCTCAACATATAAAAAAATATGGAAATTGTCCCATTCTTCCTATCAGATCACCATGGACTAAGGCTGATCTTCAATAACAAAATAAATAGTAGAAAGCCAACATTCACGTGGAAACTGAACAACACTCTTCTCAATGATACCTTGGTCAAGGAAGGAATAAAGAAAGAAATTAAGAACTTTTTGGAGTTTAATGAAAATGGAGCCACAACATACCCAAACTTATGGGACACGATGAAAGCATTTCTAAGAGGAAAACTCATAGCTCTGAGTGCCTCCAAAAAGAAACTAGAGAGAGCACACATTAGCAGCTTGACAACACACCTGAAAGCTCTAGAACAAAAGGAAGCAAATTCACCCAAGAGGAGTAGATGGCAGGAAATAATCAAACTCAGGGGCGAAATCAACCAAGTGGAAACAAGAAGAACGATTCAAAGAATCAACCAAAGGAGGAGCTGGTTCTTGAGAAAATCAACAAGATAGATAAACCCTTAGCCAGACTCACTAGAGGGCACAGGACAGCATTCTAATTAACAAAATCAGAAATGAAAAGGGAGACATAACAACAGATCCTGAAGAAATCCAAAACACCATCAGATCCTTCTACAAAAGGCTATACTCAACAAAACTGGAAAACCTGGATGAAATGGACAAGTTTCTAGATAGATACCAGGTACCAAAGTTAAACAAGATCAGGTTAATGATCTAAACAGTCCTATAACCCCAAAAGAAATTGAAGCAGTCATTAATAATCTCCCAACCAAAAAAAGCCCAGGACCAGATGGGTTTAGTGCAGAGTTCTATCAGACCTTCAAAGAAGATCTATTCCCAGTTCTTCACAAACTATTCCACAAAATAGAAACAGAAGGTACTCTACCCAACTCATTCTATGAAGCCACAGTTACTCTGATACCTAAACCACAAAAAGACCCAACGAAGATAGAGAACTTTAGACCAATTTCCCTTATGAATATCGATGCAAAAATCCTCAGTAAAGTTCTCAATAACCGAATCCAAGAACACATCAAAACAATCATCCTTCCTACCAAGTAGGTTTTATCCCAGGGATGCAGGGATGGTTCAATATATGGAAATCCATCAATGTAATCCAGTATATAAACAAACTCAAAGACAAAAACCACATGATCATCTGGTTAGATGCAGAGAAAGCATTTGACAAAATCCAACACCCATTCATGATAAAAGTCTTGGAAAGATCAGGAATTCAAGGCCCATACCTAACCATGATAAAAGCAATCTACAGCAAACCAGTAGCCAACATCAAAGTAAATGGTGAGAAATGTAAACAATCCCACTAAAATCAGGGACTAGACAAGGCTGTCCACTCTCTCTCTACCTATTCAACATTGTACTTGAAGTCCTAGCCAGAGCAAATAGACAACAAAAAGAGATCAAGGGGATATAAATT
This sequence comes from Mus caroli, assembly GCF_978045245.1. Lineage (NCBI taxonomy): Eukaryota > Metazoa > Chordata > Mammalia > Rodentia > Muridae > Mus > Mus caroli. Next base: position 61,631,754 of record NW_028227261.1, read on the forward strand.
GGAAAGGAAGAAGTCAAAATATCATGTTTTGCAGATGATATGATAGTATATATAAGTGATCCTAAAAATTCCACCAGAGAACTCCTAAGCCTGATAGACAGCTTTAGTGAAGTAGCTGGATATAAAATTAAGTCAAACAAGTCAATGGCCTTTCTGTACACAAAGGATAAACAGGCTGAGAAAGAAATTAGGGAAACAACACTCTTCTCAATAGTCACAAATAATATAAAATACCTTGGCGTGACTCTAACTAAGGAAGTGAAAGATCTGTATGATAAGAACTTCAAGTCTCTGAAGAAAGAAATTAAAGAAGATCTCAGAAGATGGAAAGATCTCCCATGCTCATGGATTTGCAGGATCAACATTTTAAAAAATGGCTATCTTGCCAAAAGCAATCTACAGATTCAATGCAATCCCCATCAAAATTCCAACTCAATTCTTCAAGGAATTAGAAAGAGCAATCTGCAAATTCATCTGGAATAACAAAAAACCTAGGATAGCAAAAACTCTTCTCAAAGATAAAAGAACCTCTGGTGGAATCACCATGTCTGACCTAAAGCTGTACTACAGAGCAATTGTGATAAAAACAGCATGGTACTGGTATAGCAACAGACAAGTAGACCAATGGAATAGAATTAAAGACCCAGAGATGAACCCACACACCTATGGTCACTTGATCTTCGACAAGGTAGCTAAAACCATCCAGTGGAAAAAAGACAGCATTTTCAACAAATGGTGCTGGTACAACTGGCAGTTATCATGTAGAAGAATGCGAACTGATCCATTCCTATCTCCTTCTACTAAGGTCAAATATAAGTGGATTAAGGAACTCCACATAAGACCAGAGACACTGAAACTTATAGAGGAGAAAATAGGGAAGATATGGGTACAGGGGAAAAGTTCCTGAATAGAACCACAATGGCTTGTGCAGTAAGATTGAGAATCGATAATTGGGACCTCATAAAGTTGCAAAGCTTCTGCAAGGCAAAAGACACTGTCAACAAGACAAAAAGACCACAAACAGATTGGGAAAGGGTCTTTACCTATCCTAAATCAGATAGGGGACTAATATCCAATATATATAAAGAACTCAAGAAGGTGGGCTCCACAGCCGGGCGTGGTGGCGCACGCCTTTAGTCCCAGCACTCGTGAGGCAGAGGCAGGCAGATTTCTGAGTTCGAGGCCAGCCTGGTCTACAAAGTGAGTGCCAGGACAGCCAGGGCTACACAGAGAAACCCTGTCTCGAAAAAAACCTAAAAAAAAAAAAAAAAAAGAAGGTGGGCTCCAGAAAATTAAATAAGCCCATTAAAAAATGGGGCTCAGAGCTGAATAAAGAATTCTCACCTGAGCAATACCGAATGGCAGAGAAGCGCCTGAAAAAATGTTCAACATCTTTAATCATCAGGGAAATGCAAATCAAAACAACCCTGAGATTCCAACTCACACCAGTGGGAATGGCTATGATCAAAAATTCAGGCGACAGCAGATGCTGGCGAGGATGTGGAGAAAAAGGAACACTCCTCCATTATTGGTGGGATTGCACGCTTATACAACCACTCTGGAAATCAGTCTGGCAGTTTCTCAAAAAATTGGACATAGTACTACTGGAGGATCCAGCAATACCTCTCCTGGGCATATATCCAGAAGATGTCCCAACCGGTAAGAAAGACACGTGCTCCACTATGTTCATAGCAGCCTAATTTAAATAGCCAGAAGCTGGAAAGAACCCAGATGCCCCTCAACAGAGGAATGGATACAGAAAAAGTGATACATTTACACAATGGAGTACTACTCAGCTATTAAAAAGAATGAATTCATGAAATTCCTAGCCAAATGGATGGACCTGGAGGGCATCATCTTGATTGAGGTAACCCAATCACAAAGGAACTCATACAATATGTACTCACTGATAAGTGGATATTAGCCCAGAAACTTAGGATACCCATGATATAAGATACAATTTACTAAACACATGAAACTCAAGAAGTAACAAGTCCAAATTGTGGACACTGTGCCCCTGCTTAGAATTGGGAACAAAACACCCATGCAAGGAGTTACAGAGACAAAGTTTGGAGCTGTGACGAAAGGATGGACCATCTAGGGAGTGCCATATTCAGAGATCCATCCCATAATCAGCTTCTAAACGCTAACAGTATTGCACATATTAGCAAAATTTTGCTGAAAGGACCCAGATATAGCTGTCTCTTGTGAGACTATGCTGGGGCCTACCAAACACAGAAGTGGATGCTCACAGTCAGCTATTGGATGGATCACAGGGCCCCCAATGGAGGACCTAGAGAAAGTACCTAAGGAGCTAAAGGGATCTGCAACCCTATAGGTGAATCAACATTATGAACTAACCAGTACCCCAGACCTCTTGACTCTAGCTGCACATGTATCAAGATAGCCTAGTCGGCCATCACTGGAAAGAGAGGTCCATTGGACTTGCAAACTTTATATGCCCCAGTACAGGGGAATGTTAGGGCCAAAAAGTGGGAGTGGGTGGGTAGGGGAGTGGGGGGAAGGGTATGAGGCACTTTTGGGATAGCATTGGAAATGTAAGTGAGGAAAATACCTAATAAAAATTAAAAAAAAAAGAATTTGGTGATCTTCTTTTCTATACAAACATGGTTTTATAAGGACCAATGAGACAGCTTGGCAGGTAAGACATTTGCTGCCTAGTCTGATGACCTGAGTTCCACTCCAGGGACCCACATGATAGAACCAACTACTGCATGTGGTCCTCTGATGTCAATATGCATCTCTCTCTCTCTCTCTCTCTCTCTCTCTCTCTCTCTCTCTCTCTCTCTCTCTCTCTCTCTCTCTCTCTCCTTCCCTCCCTCCCTCCCTCCCTCCCTCCCTCTCCCACCTCTCTGTCTCTGTCTCTCAGTAAAAAATGTTATCCTGAGTGTTATTGACCAAAAACTAGTAATAATAACATCAATGAAATAGTGTTGGCCATGTCAATAGTATTATAATAAGCCGTACTATTAAAATAGTTCACAAATTGCTTTTATGTGCCCGTTCTATAATGAACTTTAAGTTAGTTTGTGTATTAGTTTGGTTTCTGGTTGCTATGAAGAAAAGCCAGACAGGAGTCAGTTGTGGGAGGGAGGATGTATTTTGATCCACAAAATGAAAGGAATAGACCATCATGGCAAAGAATGCATTGCAGCAGAAGTGGGGGGTGCCTGTTTGTTTACATTATGTTTCTAGGCAGGTAGCTTGGAGCTTTGAGGCTGGAGCCCCATTCCATGGGATGGTGCCATCCACAGTCATCCTAGAGCTTCCTTCCTTCAAGTCTCTCTGAAAATGCTCTCATAGATACACTCAGAGGTTCGTTTCTAAGCTGATTTAAAATCTAGTCAAGTTAACAATAAAATTGAGTCATTACAGTAAGCAGGGTTACTTACTATCTGTTACATGGTGAAGAATTTCAGATGTTATACAATGTAAGGATCAGAGTTATATGACCTAAATAGAATGTGTGCTAGCCCCAGATAGCCCACTAGTATATACCAATTGAGTGTGTGCACATTTTTTATTTCTATTTTACTAATAATTATAGCAATTGTCAGAGTAATGAGTAATGGACACACATTTCTTTTTCTCTTTTAAGTTTAGTGAGTATTAATCAGTTGTTCTTTCTTATATGTGCTTTCTCTCTCCCTAGGTCTCTGATGAACACCCCACTCACTTTTTTCTGTACTATACGATGGTCAACCCTATGTCCTAAGATAATTTTGACCAAAACTCCGTAATATTTGGTACTACCTGTTATCCTACTGGGCATATTTTAGATTCAAAGGGGGTTATTATAGATGATGATATTATATTAACGCAATCTGGGCTTATCATGAGAAATTAGAAATATTTTCACTTGTTACTATATGTCGCCATTCTGCAATATTATTTTTTTAAATATCTTTTTTCTTTTTTATTAGATATTTTCTTCATTTACATTTCAAATGCTATCCCCAATGCCTCCTATACCCCCTCCCTGCCCTGCTCCTCAACCCACCCACTCCTGCTTCCTGGCCCTGGCATTCCTCCTGTACTGTGGCATTTGATCTTTGCAAGACCAAGGGCCTTTCCTCCCATTGATGGCTGACTAGTCCATCCTATGCTACATATGAAGCTAGAGACACAAGCTCTGGGGGGGAGGGGGAGGTACTGGTTAGTTAATATTGTTGTTCCTCCTATAGGGTTGCAGACCCCTTTAGCTCCTTGGGTACAATTCTATGTTCCAAGAAATTTCTGTTTGTTCTTAGTTCTGCTGCTATCCTGAGACACCAGCCTTCTAAGTTCTTATCCACAAAGGCAGCACGTATCACAGTCATATAAATAAAGGTTACAGAAAAATAAAAAGCAATTAAGAGAATGCAATAAAAATCATGGGTAAAAAGACCTTTAATTTTAAAGAAAGAAGGTTCTGTTAAAATTTTTCCTGCATTACTTTAATTCACTGTGGTGGTTTGGATGAGAAATGTCCTCTACATTTGTGGCATTTGAACACATGGTCACCAGGTGATGTCCTTGCTGGAGGAAGTGCATCAATGGGGGCCAACTTTGAGATAAAAATTCTTATGCCACTTTTAATTTTTTTCTCTTTAATTCATACATGAGTTTCAAGGTGCAAGTTCTCAACTTCCTCTTCCAAAAGTAGCTTTGGAAAACAAAAAGTAGAGGCTGGCTTTAGGTTCCTACAGTGGTGAGGTAATCGGTATGGGATGACCACTGAGTTTCTTACCAGTGTCAATGTGAAAAAAAATGGAGTGGAGCACGGAAGCTATCAACTGTCCACCTCAAAAATACAGTCATATTCTTTGTTGAATTTACAGGGACAACTACAGTTGAGTGACTACTTCATGATTGGAGCCATTACTTAGAGCTTAGATGTCTGTTTGCTGAACACCTCTAGAAGGTGGCATTCTTACCAATGATGATGCTAACAGAGTCTTAGAGTTCAGTATGGAGGTACCATATGTCTCCTCCACTGCTTTCTGTGTGCAGGCTATGGGAAATGGCTGTCATAGTTTAAAATCCTGGATATAGAGTCTTTGACTTTTTGAGTATCTCCTCTGCACAGGGTCATTCTCGTTGTGTGCTGTGCCATACACATATGTTTCCTACCTTAATAGGAGGTGCCTTCGTTCAGGGTTAAAAAAAATCTGGGAATGTGCTCTTTGTTTCTGAAACCCCACAAATAACTATGCATTCAAACTATTTTGATAGGATTTTTTTTTATTCTCAGCTCAAGCTAATATTCTTTTACTTTTAATTGTGGAATGTTTTTCAGGGGTGAAACAGATCACTAACAGTTCTTAGACTTTTAGTTGGAAAGTAACTTTTAGTTCAGATGCACAGAAGTTAAGTATGTGTGCAATACTAATAAAAGTAACAACCCTTGACCTTGATGAAATGTTCATTATTAGACTACGAACTGCTCCAGCACTTACCATTCTGTATTCTGTATTCTGGTGCAATCTAGTCTTTATTTACTTGCTATGTCTTTGCTTGTATTATTTTAATATTTCCATAGTTCACATGGAAAGAAGATCTCACACAGCTCGCTTCTCAATGATTTTGGAAGCAATTTTGTCCTGTTCCTTCTTTCATTTTTCAGAGCCCAGCAACAGGGACACAGTGATCACTAATGCAATAGTAAAACAAAACAAACAAACAAAAAACCCAGATATTTCAATCTGGGTCCACGGATGCTAATTATAAGTGTCATATTTTCCATTTTCATATTTATCCTCATAAACTTTGAAATCTTTACATACCTTCTATCCTTTTCAACTATTCTAAGAAAATGTGTTTATTGCTTTGGTGTCAGTGCCTAGTAAGATTTTCTGCAGAGAAAATTGTCTTGATTGCCTGCAGTCTTGTCCCTTATCAACTTTAGTCAATGAGTTCCTTTGAATGATTTTCTCCCTATAGTCAGTCAACCAGCCCATCGTGCTCAATCTGTTTCCTTCCTTATAAGATTTGAAAAGGCCTAGCATGGTGTCGGTGCAGTCTTGATTAATCTTCTTATTTCTAAGATGGCAAAGTTGAATCAAGGCTAATCTTCTTTATGATTCATACCCTTAAAACCCTTAAAACTCCCAATCCTTTAGGATGTCTGTTCATTTACTTTTGCTGCTTTAGCAATATCCTCCCAATTTGTGTGCTTAAGCTTAGCTGAGGTTATTGGTCTTAGGAATCTTAGACAGGGATAATTATATATAGGTTTGGTTTTCTCAACATTTACCCTGTGTCTGGAATTTAGAAAGTTGGAATTTTAATACTAAAGATTCATGGGATTTCTACAAATGCATGTCTAGATCTGATCAGAGAGCATCATGAGTACTACAGGAAGATGTATTTATTTGCTTTGCGAGAAAAACATTTACAAAATCAAACCAAAATCACTTTATTATTGAATAAGTTGTCAGTTTTGCATGTGCCTTTCTAGCCCAGTGTGCTAGTTTGGTTTCTATTTGCTGTGATAAAACATTCTGACCATAAGCCTCTTGGGAAAGAAAGGGTTTATTGTCTATCATCAAGAGAAGCCAAGCAGGAATCAAAGAAGGGGCTTGAAGTCATGAAGGAATAGTGTTTATCAGCTTGCTCCTGGTGGCTTGATTAATCTGGCTTACTCTACCTGGTCTCTCAGCTACCTTTCTCTTCTTTTTTCTCTCTCTTCTTCTTTCTTTTTCTTCCTTTCTTCCTTTCTTCCTTTTCTTCCTTTTCTTCCTTCCTTCCTTCCTTCCTTCCTTCCTTCCTTCCTTCCTTCCTTCCTTCCTTCCTGCCTGCCTGCCTGCCTGCCTGCCTGCCTGCCTGCCTGCCTGCCTGCCTGCCTCCCTCCCTCCCTCCCTCCCTCCCTCCCTCCCTTCCTTCCTTCCTTCCTTTTTCTTTTAAATTATTTATTTTATTTATTTACATTTCAAATGTTGTTCCACTTCCCAGTCTTCCCTCTGCAAACCCCCTCCCCTTTGCCTCTATGAGGGTGTTCCCCCACCCACTCACCCATTCCTACCTCACCCCTCTAGCATTCTCCCTTGCTGGGGTAATAAGCCTTCACAGCACCAAGAACCTCCCTTCCCTCTGATCTCAGATAAGGCAGTCCTCTGCTATATATGTAGTGAGAGCCATGGACCCACTCATGTTTACTCTTTGGTTGGTGGTTTAGTCCCTGGGAGCTCTGAGGAGTCTGGTTAGTTGATATTGTTTTTCTCCTATGGGGCTGCAATCCCATTCCGCTCCTCAGTCCTGCTCCTAACTCTTCCATAGGGGTCCCTGAGTTCAGTCCAATGGTTGGCTGTGAGTATCTGTATCATCTCAATCAGGTGCTACTTTTCTTATGGAGGCCAGGTCCACCTGTGTCAAGATGGTACCATTCACAGTGTGATGTTCTACTGTATCAATTGGTATTTGAGAAAATTTCACACTGACAATATCCACAGGGCAATCTCATGGAGGCAACTCTTCAACTGAGGTTTCATGCTTTCAGGTATGTCAAGCTGACTTTTATTTATTAATTTTATTTATTATCCATTACAATCAAAACCCAACAATTATAAAACATGGTCTTCACAACTCCTATAAGGTGAACACTATTCAATTTTATGTAATTCAAATGTATTGGATCCAGAGTAAATAAAAACAACTGTATAAAAAATACTTTTATAGTTATCTCCACTCTGATAACCATAAAATGTTTATAACAAGTCATTTCGATATTGAAGGTAATTTTTCAGATATAATGTCTACCTTGAATATTTTAGTTCAAGAGATAGTTTTGATTCTAAATCAGGAAGTGACATCAATATAGAGAGCAGAAATAATTTTTAGGTGGATCATACTATTGACTTTAGGCTCTGTATGATAAATGTAATAGGTGGAATCTAAGAATAGTCAATACACTAAACAGAAATACCATGTATCACTCATAAGAAATGTAGGAAATGGATTCTGTTATCAAATCATATGTGAAGAAATGTGGAGAAAGAGTCAAATATATTGCCCAAAACCACGCAGAACATTTTTGCTAGTACATGGGTTTAATACAAATTTATATGACTTTAAAGGCCACACTTTTAGCCTCTCATGTTTATTTCTCTTTAAAGGAAACATTCTCAGAGTAGCGCTCAAGGCTCCTTGGAAGGCTGGCAAGATTCTTTATGAGTCTAGTATAGGATTATAAAGTTTCATGATTTCTTTGACATTTAGAGCATCAAAATGGTGGTTTTCATTCATGATTTTCTGTGCTATTAAGCTTCATAATTTATAAATTTGGTATTAGATGATACTTATCAATAATTTTTTATAGAATGCCGGAGCTTATTTACTAGGGAGATTGGCTAATCTTTTTATTTTTACAAATTAACAGAGGTTGAATTTAGATTCAGTGCTTGGCTTTTGAGCTCATCCAGGTGCACATTGTGACACAGCATAATCGTTCTCTGACAGTCACTGTCTACTTTTAGAGTTCCATTATTTGACTATATATAGGGAGTCTTTGCTCAATAGAACCAAGGGGTTCCTGATTAGAATTGACATGCATCCACAGGTGCTTTAAGCAGACAATACTATGATAAGGCTTTCAGATTCATAAGAAATGAAAGAAAGACAATGTTTTGATTAAAAGACCATACCTAGTTGGATACTTATTAACAAGTATTATAATTATAAAAGAAGATTTAAAATAATTTTATCTTGGCTCTTCTTTATCATTCGTAGAAAATAAGTTTGGAATATAAAGTCTGAAATCAGTTCTGTTCCCAAGAGATAGCTAATTAGTAATATATAAGTGAATAGAGTGTTGGGTCAAAGTGATTACGTTATCTTGACAAATTTCAAAACAGTGAAGGAAAAGTAAGTACTAAGCACATCAATAGTAGTTGTCAATAGAGTCATCAAAAGTCAAAGCAGAACTAGAAACCAGTACAGAATAATGGAGGCAAGGGATCTACATGGAGCAATTCCAAAAGTACGTTCCCTTCAAAGAGGTGGGCAGGTACTTAAGAAAAAATTTCCTTTAGAATAGCAATCAAGAAGAGGGCAGCGTATTTAAATAAGTCAATACTGTATGATTTCCTTACCAAAACAGTGTTACAGTCCAAGTTCCTAATAATTTTATAGGAGCTTATCAGATGGTGGAATAACTCATAATTTTTAAAGTATTTATTTTGTGTGTGTGTGTGTGTGTGTGTGTGTGAGTGTTATGCTTGCTTGCTTATGTGTACCACATGAATGCAGGGAACTTATAAGATCCCCTAGAGCTGAAATTAAAGACTGCTTGTATCTGAGCCCAAGTACTCTGCAAGAGTAGTAGATCCTCTTAACTGCTGAGCCATCTTTCCAACTTCCCATAAGTCATATAAATTTAAGTGAAACTGTTTTCCTAAGTTAACCAGGAACTTAACTAAGAACAGAATGCATCAATAACCAATCCCCTCAAACACTTTGAAATGGGGTATGGTGGTTCAGATAACTCAGACCTATAATTCCAACCCTTGAGAACTGAAGCAGGGGTTGTCATGACCTTGAGGCCAACAGAACATCAGTAGAAAACTTGTTCAGAAATTATTGTTTGCTTTAGGAACATCTATGTCTATCTTCTGATAATATAGGAATGGATAACTACATGCTTCATTTTTATAAATGTGGAATGCCATAGATTTTGAACACTTACTCTTGGATGAAAGATGATGGCTTGTTATAGCTAGTTGGTTAATTTGGAATACACTTTTTAAGTTAAGTAACTAGCTAACATGATGGGTAAAATGATACCTGCCTTTAAACCCAGCTTTGTATGCAGATGCAGGTGGCTTTCTGGGATCAAGACCAGACTGGTCTACATAGCAAGTTCTAGGTCAGTCAGGCTACAACAGTGAGACCCTGTCTAAAAAATAAATAATTAGTTAAAATTTAGGAGCAAAACTCTCTTTGCTTATTGAGTAACCAGTATTGCATGTTTCAGGCACTATTTTAGGTACCAATGATGATTTAGGAAACAAAATAAGTCAAGCCCTTCATTGATTTATCATAGTAGAAGAAATTAATTTTATAACTCAACATACATCAGAGTGATATGACAATGTTCTCAACATCTGCTTTGGAGCCCAGGCTCAGAGAGTTCTTCAGAAGTATTAGTGAGGTAAAGCTAGCTGAGTAAAGATTTAGAAGCAGAGAAAATTTTTCCCCCATTGGTAGCAGAAGCAGAGAATTTTAAGCCAAGAGGACATGTAGTTTAATAGACTACTTGAAAATGAGCATGTTCCAGGACCATAAAGAAAATCAGTGTCTGAGACAGTGAAAAGGAGGGACAGAGGGAGGAGCAAGGCTGGAGATGTTTATGAATAGATCACCAAGGCCAGGAAGGGAGTTTGAATGTAATTCGAAATGTTGGTTCAGAACCATTGGAGGAATGCAATCAGGGAAAGGGCATGCTCTAATTTGTGCTCTAATAATATCAGTTTGGCAGCTATATGGAAAAGAAACTTGAGGGGGTGGTACAGGCTAGAAGCAATTACCATAGGCATTAAGTCAGACAGCAATAAAAAAAAATCCATGTCTAGACGAGGCAGTCATGTAGTTCACTCCAATCCTCCAAGTATTCAGGCTCTGTAGAAGAGAAAGAAATTCAGGTATTTATTTGTTTAGAAGATATTATTCAGTAGAAAAGGAGGCACAGACTTAAATTCAGGCAGTTACAATTATTTTGTTCTTGACAAAAGTGCATAAAATACACACTGGAGGAAAGACAAAAGACAGCATCTTCAACAAATACTGCAGGAGAACTGGATTTCCACTTGTAGGGAAATGAAAATATATTCCTATACCTCACTCTGTGCAATAAGGAAACTTCAAATGTATCAGCAGCCTCAATGTAAAACTTGAAACTTGAAAAGTATTGGAGGATAAAGTAGGAAAACTACTTCAAGATATAGCAAAGCAATACTCAAGGACTTTCTGAATAGGACTCACTTGTCTCTTGGGTAATAATGCCAATTAATATATGGTATTATTACATGTGAAATAGTATTGACTTTTGGAGTGGAACACGGGGCTTGGAGGACAGCATAAAATGAGAAAGTGTTTTTGTGGCCAAAGAAACAGTTAACAGAGTGCAAAGACAGTGTACAGAGGGGGAGAAATATTTGCCAGCTATGAATTGACAACAGGTTAATATCTAGAAAATACAAAAGCAAGACAATCAATAAAAGGACTAAGGAAATGAAAAACAGTTGAGTAAAAAAAATATTGGTTAATAAACTTCACTAGCCAGAAGAGAGATGCAAGTCAGAACTATATTGAGATTTTTATCTCACACTAGTTACAGAGGCAGTCATTAAGAAAATAAAATCAACAAATGTTGGGATTGTGTACACAAAAGAAATCAGTCAGGAGACTGCTAGTAAAATTAAAACTAGATTTATGGTATGGCCCAGCTTTACAACACTCTGAGATTTCTACTCAAAGACTCTCAGCTGAGCATGTCACCCAGATACTAGCACATTTAGTGTATGGCTATGCACAACAGTTTCATCCTGAAGTTAATGTACATGTTCAGTAATAGAGGAATGGAGAAAGAGAATAGTGATTTATATTCACAATAGTTTATTTTCAGACACAAGGAAGTTGGAAAATAGGTACCACTATAGCTAATCATATCAAGAGATTTATGTCAGTCTCAAAAAGAAAAATAATATATGTTTTCCTCTCATTTGTGGTTCTTAGATTTTATATATTAATATATAAATAAAGATGGCATGTGCATATTTAGCATGGAAGTAAAAGCGAGACTGTGAGCACCATTGTAGCCAATGTGAGGGAAGGAGGAGGAAAAAGGAAGGGTACAGGGAATGTACTCAGCCTGCAGTACACATTTATATGAAAATTTAAAAATACAGTTATTCATGATTGAAAATAATAATACATTATTATTATATTATATTATAATAATATATATTATTATATTATAATAATATATATTATTATATTATATAATATTATATTAATTATTATATTAATATTATTCGTGATTGAAAATAATAATACATTATTATATTATATTATATTATTATTATATTATATTATAATACAATAGTGTTCAACCATAGATGCTGAAAGACACCAAGGAAACGGCACCTTCTAGACACAACAGAACTGATGCAAATATGAACTCACTGGAGTGTAGGAGTACTCACAGGGCCTGAACTTCTCTAAGTAGATGGGGACCAAGTGCTTACAGAATAGCTGGACACAAGATTTCATTGTAATCCAGAAACTATCTCAAAGTGTCAGCCACTGCAAGAGGAAAATTATTTCTTTTTCCAATGGAGTCTCACTTATGTGCCAGTTTTCTGACCTGACCAGAAATAGATAGCTATGACATCTTTGGAAGTGTCTGTCTCATAATGTTTGAGCATTTTTAAACCTTACAGTCTTTTGCTTATACATTGTGTGTGTGTGTGTGTGTGTGTGTGTGTGTGTCCCGAAGAGAGAGGAGGATAAAGTGTGGATGTGGATCTTATGTGGGTCTTCAATGACGATATGTATTGCTGGAAGAAATGGAGAAGAGATGAGATGTTACAGCTTCTTGTTGACAGATCTTTCTTCTGAGGTAGGGACCTGATCTAATGGAGTACTCTTTGTAAGGTCACATGATCACACATTGAGCATTTGGAGAATACATTCTATTCATAGATTACACTGAGGCTCTAGGCAAGAGAAATATCATAGTATCCACATGGATATCTGCTATCCTTGTAGTCTTGAATCATGACAGTAAAGTAAGTGGAATATGGAAAGTGGCTGTTATGTAATAATGCTATATGTCTCTACATTCCTGAGAGAGACATTAAAATCTACTTATGAGATATATTTAGTAACTATCATCTCTAGTATGTACTTTTTTAGAGGAAGAAAAACTGAGATGAACCACTGTCAGGAATAATCATTTTTTTAAGGTATTTGAAGGTGACAGTGTAGGCTGTCATAGAAATTCATAATCCATTTATACATTTTTAAAGTACTCCCCAAAATTGCAGTGTTCAGAGTAACCCACAATGAAGAGAGAAAATTGCTTCTCTCAGAGCCAAGAATGAACTCCTAGAAGTTTATCTTCAGGAAATTAGTGGCTGAGAGAATAGACTCTTGGGCTGTTGTTTTATTTCTAAAGCACATTACAGTCATCTATAAAAGCTATTTAAAACTGTAGACAATATATCACATGGTTCTCTGAAATAGGAAAAATTATATTTATGACTTTTTCTCTTGGATACTGTTTTGGCAAAACACAAAGCTTTTTATGGGTATTTGATAAATATAATGATATTTCTGTCTTTGAAATATTTTCTACTAAACTAATAATTTATAAATTTTGGCATCTGTTTGGCAGTATGTTTTAGTCTGTAGTTAAAATCAGTTCTGTTATTTTTCTTGTATATCTGTTTTTAAAATGAAAAGTAGAAATATATTAAACCCAGTGTAGAGAATGCATATACATTTTGTTTGACTCGATTTTGCTTTTTGTTTATTTGTGAGACAATGTGTCATAGTATGCTTAGGCTGACCTCAAACAGATAGCAATCTGTCCATGTCAGCTTTCCGAATACCAGGATTTCAGGCATGAGTTACCATGCTATCTTACAAGACTGTGTTTGAAGTGTTTCAGCCTCTACACTAGCTTTCACAGCATCTTTCTTACTAAGGGAATAGGAAATGTTTAGGATCTAAAACTTTTGTGAGCTTTTAAAGGCAGAAATTCTTAATGTTTGGATACTCTGTATTTTGAACTGAGAAACGTTTACATTAAGCAGAGAAGACAAAAGTGTTTTTAATCTTTCACCCCTAACCACTGTCCACTTTCCCAGCAGCCTCCATCTAGATTTTCCTTGCCTAACATCTTCAATACTTCCTCTGTTTGCATCTGAAATTCACTGAAACACTATTTCAGGGAGCTGGCTGCCAATATTTTCAGCATGAATTTTTTTGTTATTGTAACAGACCATGGTTATAGATGATGGTTGTAAAGCCTGTGCTGTTTTCTCTGTGTGCAGATTTGAAATACAGCATGGATCATCACCATGGAATAGAAAGAAGGTATTTAAAGCTAGTAAAGAAGATACCATGACATTTCAGGAAATGAGATTGGCACGCATGATGGCACAGAATAAGGAAAAGACAGCCATGTCTCCTGAAAGCCTATAGCAGAGTAGGAAACTTAGTTATTGTGAGCTTTTCCACCCAGGGTCTAAGCTATATTTCTCTTCATTGCTCTTAACCATATTTGTATATTATAGGTTCTAAAAATATAGTCCAATATCTGTGCCAAAGAATATGTTTTGCATTTTAAGAGATAACTCAAGGGCTGGAGAGATGGTTCAGCTTGTAAAGTGTTTTTTGATTTGTGTGTGTGTGTTTATGAGTGCATGCGTGCGTGTACATGTGTGAGCATAATGAGCTGAGTTGGAATCCCATTGTCCATGGAAAAGCTGGGCGTGAGTCATATGTGTAAACCCAGGATTGGTGGTAGGAGAGACAAAGTAATTCTGGAGACTTGCTGGCAATTCAGTCTATGAAACCACAAGCTCAAGTTCAAGTGAGAGACTGTGTAAAAAGGTATGGTGAAGAATCAGAGAGGGATATGGATAACATCAGCCTCTGACCTTCACATGTATATTTGTAAGCATGCATATGCCTGCATATAACTTAAACACAAACATAACATGACTGCATATTTATTTGATAGGGTTTGTTGGATCTCAAAATTAGTTAGAGTTTCAGTTACTAGCACCAGAAAAATGGCTCATCCAGGCAGCCACCAAATGCATCTATCTTGTCTAAATAAAAAGTAGTGGGTGATTTAATATTCATTTAGCAAATGACTTGACTTATGTGTCTGCTTTAATGTCTGTAAAAAACCTTTTTTAAACTGAATTCCCCCTTGAGATTGATAAAAATAAAATACAAAAACAAAAATCAAAACCAATATCAATAACCAGTAAATTATACATTATGAAGGAAGTAAAGGTCTAGAGAATGAAACCTAAACCAAATAGTTTAGACTGAGAACTGTGACGTTTACATTGATTTCTAAAGTATGATAAAGATCTACCTATGTACAGAGAAAGAAGGAGGGAGTACCTGGACGGGGTGTACTGTTTTCACTAATTACAATTCATAGCTAATTAACAGGAAATAAAAGGGGCTGGCTTGCATTTTTTCTTTCTCTGTTTCCTCATTTAATTTTGCAATATCTAATACTTTCTAATTCAAGATGCATAGCTAAATTCAGTAAGAACTTGGGGAATTTTCTTTTAGGTGGCAAGACGATCAATACAGAGATGAGCTCTGGGATTCAAGAGAACAGGGGATGAAATGTTATACTGCTAAGCACAATGCTGACACCTATGCAAAAAAAGTGGGAGGCTTCAGTTTTACACACATTTGGACTGATTCAGTAGTCTTAGTTTTTTCTGTTTGTTGTGTAATGTAAAACAGAAACCTGTGTGCTTTGGCCTGGCCGAGAGCACAATTCTGCCTCTAAGCAATCATTGTGAGAAGCTTGTTTCAAGCAGACTTCCCATGTGACCAATCATTTTTCATTTCCATACACATGCCTTATTGAATATCTCCCTTTCTGTTTATAGTGTGACATAAATTGAGACATTAAATTCCCGATCCTATACCCTGTTACGTCTCTATTGCTTTCTAACCATCTTGTCCTGAATTCACTCCCTTGATTTTCAGAGTCGCTACATTTCCAGAGAGCAGTTTTCCAATGCAGTCCAGGAAGATTTCCTAGAAGGATTGTACTCCCCAAATCCATGGAATCCCAGGGAAAATGTGTTTACTCTAGACATCTATGTGAGAGAATAAACCAGGTGGCTTCTCTGTTTGGTCTTCTTAATAAAGTTGCTTCAAACAATCACAGCCAAATAAACAATACCTTAATAGGCTAAATGTGACTTCATAACATAAAAATTCAAAAAAGAAAAACATCCAGTGGGGTATCTTTAAAATTAAACTCTCAGTGCCCAACTCGTTGCAGTAATGTCTACTGTATTTATTGCTGTTATCTCCATAAAGAGATTTCTTATTTTGTATTAATAATACAAAACCCTCACTACCACATAGAATATTAAATTCTCCCTCTTATTAGTTTTATGGGAAGGGAAACACAGATCCAAAGCTGAGAGAAGTCTGCTAGGGTCATTGAAGGGTGGCCCCTCAAAGTTCACAAGGTTTCCTTATTCTTGTCCAGTAGATCATCTATGCCTCTCTACTTAACTAGTTAGAATCATCAGTACTTTAAAGAGAAAACTTCTAGGATCTAACACTGCAAAGTGGAATCTGTAGGGTTGGTTCACAAAGGCATCCCATCTTTCTTCCTTCCTTCCTTCCTTCCTTCCTTCCTTCCTTCCTTCCTTCCTTCCTTCCTTCCTCTCTCTCTCTCTCTCTCTCTCTCTCTCTCTCTCTCTCTCTCTCTCTCTCTCTCTCTCTCTCTCTTCCTTTCTTTTCCTTCTTTCTATGTTTGCCTCTCTCATGTGGAGACAGCTCAGCATGAAGTGCGGATGGTGCTGACAACTGCAGAGTCCATGATCACAGTAATAGCCAGTGGGTTAGAGATAGATGGGTGGCTTTCTTGCCATTTAAAGTACTATGGACTAGAGCTGAGTGGTAGGATGACACTACCCAAGAGTGTCAACATTGCTCTTGCAACATTGCTTTTTTTTTAATTATATGAACAACTAAAATTCCATTGCAAAATCTGGAAAATTCATGGCAGTGATTTTGTTGGAGTTGCATTCCTTGATGCTAAGACTTTCTGGGAATGAGCATCACCTTGGTTGTGTTTCTGAAATACAGCAATCTTACCTAAAATATGAATATCTTCTCTCTCCTCAGGAAATCTGAGATAGTGGTTTCAGGGCTTAGGGGTGTTGATACTCAGTATGGAGTGCTTTTGAAAAATCAATCAAAATAAATATTGAATAACCATTGTTCACATTTGCTTCTGTATCAAGATCACATTGATGTCTGGGTTAAGGTATGAATATTTTATGTGAAAGAACTAAATTCTTCAAAATGTTAAGAATTCTTTAAAAATATTAAGCTTCTTAGTCTATGATTTTTATCATCTTTAAAATAATTATTTTCACATTATAAATCACAGTATCTTTTATAAATTTGTTTTATGACTTTCATATGAGGATAAACACTATTGCAATATTCATTCAATAACAGATAGATGGAAGTTGAACTGATCATGATAGGTTATGGGAGCAGCCTAAATAAGCTTTAAATCAACATTTAGAAAGTTTGATTAGAATATTGAAAAGACCTGTAAGGAAAAAAAAGTACCTCTAACAAAATATTATGAGAGGAAAAAAACTCCAAGCTGCCATTGAGTTCATTTTGTGTAGGAAATCTACTGCCTGTCATGGGATATGCTCTTAAGAGTGTTTTGGGTCCTAGTGAGATTTTCTTGGAGAAAACTAATTTCCTCATTTAGGAGTGGTTATCAATTGGACATAGCTTCTGGGTTAGGGATGAGGTCATATATCTACTTCTCTTCTTAATACTAGGACCTTATCTGGTGAAGACCCATGCAGGTCACACATAAGCCACACATATGTATATCAAATATTTTTATCAACAACAAAATTCTATTAGGTGACAATGGTAGTCTGGTGAAAGTAACCAGAGTACACCATGAGCAGGCTTTTAGTGTTTATTCAAGTCGAAGTACGTTGGTTGGCTGGCGTGAGTTAGTATTCTCCTTTTTTTATTATTAAGTAAATGTAATAAACATATATGCTTTTCCATCCATGGTGCTTAACTTTACCTCTTCATTAAAAGCACACAGATAGCTTTAGTAGGGCTTTATCTTCGATGTGGGCACTTGAATATTTGTATATTTAGAAGTATTTTCACAAACTTATATATACTATAGATACTTTTAGACAGATAGTTAACAGTTGTAAGTCAATGTATAAAAATACATTCATGTTCTAAATTAAATTTGCCTATCTGGCTTGTCAGTGTTTCTCCCAAAAGCCATAAGCCAGTTAATTAAAACCCAACAGCTGGCTTGAGAATATCTCTTTTGAGTTCTTGGCCAAGGTTGTCTAAGACAATCTAAATAATATAATAGTATTATAGGCAATTGTCTTTGCTCTTGGTCCTAAGGGTCATCATACAAGCTTCGACACCAATAGTACTACCCAGCTTTAATGTCTATGATAAGAACAACTAGCATGTTACAATAACTCTCTTGTGAAGCAGTGGTGCACATACCTTGGTAGTAAGCAACAGTTATCTAATTCAACTTGTGATGCTCTCAACAAGAAGAAAATATGCTACTGAAAGAATCAGATACAGATATTTACACCCAACCAATGGACAGAAGCTGCTGACCTCTGTGGTTGAATTAAGGAAAAGCTGGAAGAAGATGAGGAGGAGCGTGACCCTATAGGAAGACCAGTAGTCTCAACTGACCTGTACCCCTGAGATCTCTCAGACACTGAGCCACCAACCAGGCAGCATACACCAGCTGATATGAGACCCCAATACATATGCAGCAGAGGAATGTGGGGTCTGGACTCATTCTTTGAAAATTCACTTAACTCTTGAGAGACTTGAGGCTATAGGGAGTGGGGTGGGCTGACCGGGTGGGAATGGGGGCAAGGAGGTGGGGATATCCTGTTGGAGACAGGAGTGGGGCAGGGAGGTATAGAATTTGGAACAATTAGAGGGTGGATAAGGAGAGAGATAAAGTCTGGACTGTAAAAATGGATTAAAGAATAAAAAAAAGTTTCTAATAAAAAAGAAGAAAATAGCCGGGCGTGGTGGCGCACGCCTTTAATCCCAGCACTTGGGAGGCAGAGGCAGGTGGATTTCTGAGTTCGAGGCCAGCCTGGTCTACAAAGTGAGTTCCAGGACAGCCAGGGCTACACAGAGAAACCCTGTCTCGAAAAACCAAAAAAAAAAAAAAAAAAAGGAAGAAAATAAGCCCATTATTAGACTTGTAGGCAACTACACAGGGCTAGTAAAGTCAGAGATTTTGGATGAGAACTTATAACAAATATTTTGCTAAACCAGCAAAGTCCCTAAATATACCTCCTTGTACTAGCAGAGATTATAATCCCTAGCCCTCAATAAGAAAACTTTCTCTTGCAGCAGATAAAGACTATTATAGAAAACCAAACCCAATGACAATACAGAGTTGTGGATCCCAGTTCCAATGGATATACCTACAATACAACTTTTCCATACCCAACGCTGAGGGATTATTGTGGAAGAAGGGGCAAAACTTTTTTTGAGTTTGAGGAGTAAAGCATTTACTGTGAGATTGTCTCTCCTAGAAATGTCAGAAACTACACTCATGAAGTCTCACCAACATGGCTGCCTAAGCATAACTTAAACAAAGGCAGCAATAGATATGCTTATGTGGGCAAGGAAAACTTACAGGCTTCTGCTCTAGAAAGTACTAAAGGGAACTAAGGAATGCAGAGAAATGAGATAAACAGTCTTTCCCAGAGAAGAATACACCAACTGGTTATCCATTACCAAATGGGAGCCCTGAATACATATACATAGAAATATACATATTAGACTGAATGAGTTATAATTATGTATTTAGTAAGATATATATGTATATATTTTTGCATGCATACATATACATGTGTATTTAACAACTACTAGTGAAAGAGGTCAAGAGTTCAAAAGAAAGCAGGGATGTATGAGATGGTTTGGGGGAAAAGAAAGGAAAGGGGGAAATGGAGTAAGTATATTTTAATTCTCCCAAAAATATTAAAATAAGACCCTTAGCACCACATACTTTTTTAACATTACAGGGTACTTCCTAAATCTTAAATATACTTTGCCTCTCAGAAAATGAATGGAATAACTTTGAGGAAACCAAATTAAATAGCTCATTTACTGAAATTTCCAGGTATTTTCCACGGAGAATCATGAGACCCATGAGCTGGACATCTAGACTTCGTATCTCATGGCACATTTCTTTTTTTCTTAGGCAAAAAACCAAACAACAGCAACAAACTATAAAAAAATTGATTTTTCTAGATAATTTACTATGTAGTATTTCAATAAATATTTATGAATAAAATGTGAACAGCACAATATTTCCAGTGTTGCTGCTCAAATTCTTGCAGATGAGCAATTGAATATTTACTCCATTGGAATAGAAGTCTTTGAATTCTAGTTAGCCTTTTGACACATATTCACATGTAATCCTGTGAAAACTTCTTAGCTAGTTTTTGCTAGATGAACATTCTTCTCCCATAACCATTTAACAGTAAGATGATGAAGAGACTTTATCTGAAGAGACTTTATAACCTGTATGCCTGTAGCAGTTGAAATATTCTAATTGTTTCTTGCTTATTAAATTTCCCATACTGAAAGTCATACTGCAGATGTCATCTTTTGCTTTACATTTGAATCAATTTTTACCTAAATAGGTCAGGAAAACTGACTTCTCTTGCAACTGTCCTTGCGATGTCAACAAAGTCTTCAATTTCAAAAGGCATTGTAAAGAGGAGAAACAGAGACAAAGTTTTATGGTTTGGAAACTGCTAAAACCAAATGGATAGCAAACGTTTGGGTAACTGTTAATGAGGGAAGGACATATAATAGAGAGAGCTGGATATAGGCAAGGAGATGAGACAAAGTGTAAGGTATAAAATAGTCAGTACATACTTTGTTTTTATACAGTGTAATCATTTCTACTGCTAGAAGGGCAAATGAAACTGAAGTCTTCTAACAGAGCAAGAGAAATAAAGTATTTGAGTGAGAGAGTTAGTAATTTGAATACTGCTCTAAAATTTTAGCATGTACCTGAGGTTGACCTTTCTGCATTCCAGTGTGAATTAAATGCAAACAATGCACAGGCATGGTTGCTGTGCTGTAAATACATGTCATTATTTTTGTGTATAGTGCTGGAGTAGGATAACATTAT
The DNA here is from genome assembly GCF_978045245.1 of Mus caroli. Lineage (NCBI taxonomy): Eukaryota > Metazoa > Chordata > Mammalia > Rodentia > Muridae > Mus > Mus caroli. Next base: position 61,652,731 of record NW_028227261.1, read on the forward strand.
AAGACAGGAAGGTGCTTAGTTATTGGAAATAAGGGAACAAGGTCTCAGGTGCATTAATAAATTACCAATAAAAATTGTTTTTATAAAAGTGGAGATATTAGGAAATCAGAAGTTGAACTGATAACCACTCATAATTGCAGACATGTGTCCAGTTTTAATTTGCATGATAACTATGTTATTGCAGTAGTTTTGAAGCTCCAGAAAAGCATAAAGGTCATTTAGTTTCTAGCGTTCATTTAGCCAACGAATAAATGTAGTGAAGGTAGCATGCTGCTATTTGCTGTTCCAGCGAATCTTTGTGCAGTCTTGAAGCAAGAGATAGAACTAGACTAAGCTATGGTCTGGGTCGAAATTTTCATACAGTTAAGACTTTTATGGTAGACTACAGTGGCTACATTCAGGTGATAACATAGCTTCTCCTTAAATATTACGGAAAAGCATTTAGTTAGATCATAAAAGCTCTAATCATTGGAGGTAATTTTCAGGAAAAATAGCTAGAGTGGAAATTAGAGTCATTCGTCATGGGGATTATAATGTGACTTTAAAAATCAGAGATGTATGCTCTGAGTCCTCAGGACTTACTAGTTTTTTTATGTGCTCAGGAAATTAGGCTTTCTGCTTTGGGCATGTTGGGAGACCTCTCTGCATCTTCAGTTCTCTTCTAGACACAGACTTTCATAGATCTTTGTCAAGTAAAGCATCCTGACTTCATCCTGGAAGGTTCCTGCCTGTGTTCTGGTTTTGTGCTCTATGGGTAAGAACTGATCTCCTTGTGTTCCTTTCTGCTGTGGAGAGTGCAGAGCACACATTTCTGGATCTTTATTTACTGGACTAGATCTTTTTTTCTTGCTGCTTTCTTTCTTTGCTTTTTGATAAGAGTTTCCAGAGAGTAAGTTCAGACCACAGAAAGCTCAGAGCACAGTGTTTTCACCTCAGTTGCTCCTCTTTGATGTGGACGACTGTTCTCTCAGCCAGTTTGAACTCTCCCTTGCTTTGAGGTAATTTTCCTTCAGGAAACTTTTTGTTTTCTCTCCCAGAAATCAAAATCAACAAACTGTTGCTAAAAGTTTTTTTTTCCAAAATATATTTCATATTAGAGAACATAAGTTCTAAGATGACAAAATATTGGGCCATTTCTAACTAGTTAATTACTAATTCTAGCTAATTGTTAATGTGCTAACTTATGATTGTTTTTCCATGAAATTATTTAACCAAAAGCTTTTAATACAGAATCACCCATAGACATTGCAGTGGAGGATGATTGTTTGGAAAATTGTTAATACCCAAGATACGGAGATGAGAGTCTCAAGAGACAGTTGGCCAAATAGGCCTTTTCCTAATGGCACACTTATACTTAACTATAATTTCACACCAAGTAAGAGTGACAAATCTCTTTACTAAGATTGGTCATTCTCTATTTTAGTGAACATTTTCAACATTGAAAATGTTATTCCAAATGATATCTCATGGAATCCAAGTAAGAGAAAGAGGAGACCATTTAGAAGGGGATAATAGATTAAATCTAGAGTCACAACACAATGGAAGAACCTCCTCTTCATAAAGCTTAGCAGTAAAGACATGTCTTAGTTCCAAGTTGCTTCCTTTTACTGTGTTTTAGACAGGTTCTGTTTGCTGCTTGCTACCTCACTAACATATGCATACCCACACTTTTGTCAGTGAGAGTGTAAATCATGAGGCACCTGTGACAAACAAAGCAATAGGCATGTACTCACACCTCAATGGGAGCAACACCATTTTTCTTTGGAGCCATTAATCCCTTATCTGCAGATGCATGTCCATTAAGGAGACCATTGCAGTTCATTCAGATCCATCAGCTTGGGATGCTGCTACATGCCATGCTAAGAGATGAGAAGACTGATTCTCCACTGTAAGGACAATTCATGTCCTTGCTTTCCAATTGTGCTACATCCTTGCAAAGTAGACTTCATACTCCTTCAGCTTGTAGAGGGTGGATGATTAAAGGTCGTGATGAAACCACTGAGAGGCTTACATTCTGTACAAAGCTGCGAGCTTGCTTATTTTCTAATTACTGAACTTTCAGATTGAAGCTGGGCTCTGGTGGGTGGCATATTTTTCACAGCAGCCTCAATTTGTCTCTAAAATGGATAGAGCCAGGGGGCACTGATTTACCAGACTGTCTTACTGCATTAGAGATAGGCTAGTTAACAAAATTAATGAAATGAGCATTATGGTTTGTTTGTGTTTCCTTGAGATATTTGTCCAGGATAACAAGTGATGCTTTCTTACACCAATTTCATATTTTGTGTATATTTAAATTTCAAGTGAATATCAATTCTTTCTCTCCTCCCTCTGTCTACCTAATAAGCAACCTAATTCTTATCCCCTCCTTCAAAAAAGTAATAGATAAGCCTTTAAAATGTATTTGGGCTTTACCACTTTTCACCTCCTGAACAGGGACACTTCATCTACAACTTGAAAATAATTGTTTAACTCCAAATCCATGGTAAATTTCATAAAGACTTGCCTCATAAAGTTGTACAAGAGCATTCACAGTTAATATAAAATTAGGCAACCATTATAATCTGGAGTAATCCCCATTTTTATCTGGGCAGACACTTGGAATAAGCATATCATTATTTCTAATTAAGACATGTAGGCCACTGCCATAAGTTATGAGAACTATGTGAGTCTTGAAACTTTCCATATGTTCGCATATAAACTATGCAAGGTGCAACTTTGGCTATGATGAATCTGATTCTAGATTTCTGTGTCACAGTTCTAACACCTAGTAGGAACTTGATGTGTTTACATTCAAGTTGCCAGAGGCAAGCCAAAGGCTTCTGTTCTGCTGAATTCTATTGTCAGTGATAGTCCCTAGTCGTCTTTTCCACCTAATCCTAATGTCCACAACTTGACTCAAAAATTCTACTCTAAGGGTAGTTTGCTTAATTGGCAAGGTAACATGTGTAATTTTCATATGCAACCCTTACAGCTCCGCATGTCTTTTAAAGTCAACACAAAAGGACAGTTTGTTTTGTTAAGGATGAAAGCACCCTTCAGAACCCTTGGTATTTCACAGGACGTGCAGATTTAATATCCAATTTGTGCAGAATCTGGAGTGGCGATACTTTTCAGTTGTTCCTCATGATTTGACATAACTGTAAAGTTTCACCACCCACACACCCATCACAATCTCTCCTCCAACACTCTGCGGGAAACAATAAGACAAGCTCAAGTAAGCCACAGTTTTAGCTTTCTTCCTGTCTGACTACGGAAGATAAGTCCATACTCGATACAGGAAGATTTGGAAAGGGGTAGGTGGAAGAGTAGGCTGGGATAGTCAAAACCAAGCTACTTTTCAAGTGATATTTTTATGCTTATGTCAAGTTTTCACCTTCTTTCCATTTATTATATTTGTTCTCTACATGTAGATATGTATGCCATATTCACATTTTGTAAGAGTTTTGAAGTTTATTGCTTATAGTGTAATTAACATTGACATAGTCCAGTCCACCCTAGGTCTTTGGTAATTATGCAATTGTTATTGTACTTGAAACAGTGGAAAAATTATTTGTGTATACAGATTTTTGCTTTACACTTACTACATATATGACTGCTATATATAGGACCAATAGAGCAAAGCAATACTACCTGTTTTGTGGATTATGTGAGAAGAAACATAGATGATCCATATAAAATGGCTAGCATTATGAAGGCACATAATGAGTGTTCAGTAAGGAACTATAACAATAAATTATTAGTAATTATTTCTTTTGCAGTTGGAAGAGGATTAAGGTAATCTAGTTTATTGCTTTTTAGCAATCAGTTCACTGTGTGGCTAGGAATGTGAAAACCAAAATTCTAGTTTTTATTTTCATAACCATGGATTTAACCTAGTATTTTTTGCATTGTAGGCAAGTGCTCTACCATTGAGCTACATCCTCTAGATCTCTTGAGTAGTGGTTCTCAACTTTCCTAATACTGCAACACTTTAATATAATTCCTCATGTTGTGGTGAACCAAACCATAAAATTGTTTTTGTTGCTACTTCATAACTAATTTTGCTACTGTTATGGATCATAATGCAAATATCTGTCTTTTCCAATGATCTTAAGCAACCTTTATGAAAGGGTCATTTGACACCCCCTCCCCCCAGTAGTTACAACCCACAGGTTGAGAGCCACTGCTCCAGAGACTATCAACATATTGGATATTTTATTCTGTAAGTTTATATGCTATTTCAAATTTTATGTGATGAAATAAGACCACATATATAACATGCAAGGGTGGCTTGGTTGCTGTTTTGCTTTTGACTTGATTCAGGGCTTGACTCAAGGGTAGGATGGTCATTTAGTCCTGACATCATATTGCCAGAAGGCCTTAGTTTTCTACACTTAGCATTACATCTCAATGAAGTTTATACAATGCCTCAGAACTCCTTGACATACCACCTCCTCTATCACATAATTTTACATACAAAATATCAGATTTTCAGGGATATGGAAATCAGTGGGATATGGGGCAGCTCCAATTTACCATTGAGGTGGTTGTAGAAAGGGTTTAGTGAGCCTATGGATGAAATTGAGATAGAAAGTTTCCCACAGAATAGTAAATACTACAAAGTTTATCCCAAGATTACTGAAGATTCTTTTTCTGGAATTTCTATTTTATTTATTTTTGAGAATTTCAAATGTGAATACAATATATTTTCAGATGTCAATTATATTAATTTCCTACCGGCTCAGACTTCTCCTAGTCCCCTTAACCTTGTCCCAACTTCATGCCCTTTTTCATATCCTTCTGAGACTCATTAGTATTGTCCTTGCATGCTTAGGTATAGGGCCATACCCTGGATCATAGGCATCCTAACAAGGGCCACATTCTGGAAGAAGACTGACTTCCAAATTTGTGAACCCGCCCCTGTCTGGAGCTATCTGAGCTATCGTTCTCGCTGGCAAGAACAAACTTGGACAACCGGAATCTTCTGCAGCAAAAAGTTTTATTGTTTCTTCAGGAGGGAAGACCCCGACCCTGGAAAATGTCGTTGCTTACATAGCCCTCAGCCATGGCGTTTCAGCACCTGATGTGGAGTGTCAGCTCCTGATTCGTTGCTCGTTCATCACCCCATTACTACACCCCGAGATGGGCAGTGACTAGGCATGAGTTCACTCTCGCATCTATGTACAAGGCTTGTTTACTAGTTAGGCACAGTGGAGGCCAGTTCCATCTTATAATGGCGATTGCTCACGGCACTGCTTTCCACACGCCCCCTCCCAGCTGCTTCATTCCTGACTGGCTTGATCTTGCACAAGTCTTTAAAGATACTTGCAGTCACAAGGTATCCACAAATGCAATGGACCTGTCAGATTCAGAATACTATTTCACAGCAATCTTCCTTAACCTCAGACCCTTACAGCCTTTCCATGCTCTCTTCCACAGTGTTTCCTGAGCTGTGTTGGGAGGGAGTGGCTATCTGTGTCTCCCTAAGACTAAGGACCCTGTGTTTTGTCTTTCTTCACAGCTGGTGAGCAGTGCATCTACGCATTAATTGCTGACTTTTGCAAAAGGAACTTTTTTGATGGAGGTTAAGGGCCGTTACTAAGCTATAGGTGTGATGTATTTAGAAGACAGTTTGAAACTAAATCAACATGGTGTCAAACTTTCCCTGGGATTTAAAGTTATTAAACCTAAAATTTAACCTTCTACTGTATGGCCCTTCTACTGTATTGTTAAAATACGCTGCTACATAGCAAATATATAGAAGAAAATGTAAAAATATCAAATTGGTGGATTCAAAGTTGAGATGTAGAGTCATGTCCACTTGCAAAACATACCAATGGCCTAGGATTTGCCTTTTGTATGGCCAGGTAGCATGCATGAATAGCAGTGGAATTTATGTTGATTTCAATGCAAGTAAATTTGCTTTATTCATACTTTAAATCAGATGTGAAATGTGTATTCAAATACTTGATGACTACTAACCTTTAAGAGATATTAAAAAAGAAAAAGCAAGAGGAAACCCATCTTTTTATGATGGGCATAAAATGCAAATTAAAAATCAAAGTAGGCAAAGTAGAATGTTGTGAGCTACTGAAAATGAATATATTTATTCAAAACTATTTGTTCTTTAGCTATGACAAAATTTGTATAAGCATGAATGAAGAGCAAATATTTCTATTATATCAGTTTGAGGTAATATATTTAAAGTTTGAGGAATTAAGTTTATTCCTAGAAATTACACATTCAAATTTAGTATATTTACATGAGTTACAAAAATAGAGAAATTGCTTAGAAATTGTACTTTTTGATTGGCCTAATTTCATGCTTATTCACATTAGCAATACAAAAGAAAAACTGATTTATGAAGCATAATTTAAAATTTTATTGCAAGAATTCTTTGAAAAGACTATGTGTAATATCTAGTATCTATCTATCTATCTATCTATCTATCTATCTATCTATCTATCTAAAGAGGAAGACAGAGAGGGAGAGGGAGAGAAAGGAAGAGACTTTCTCAACATTTTTAAGAATATAAAGTATCATAAACTTCTACATTCTTTGTAATAGAACAATTGAATTTATTCTCTCTAATATTTTATAGTCTTTACTTCCTTCTCTACTTCTCTAACCTTGGGTACCCACAATTCTTCTCTGCTATTATGAGATCATTTCACTTTAGCACGTAAGAAATAACTTGACCCATACCTTTCTCAGCCTAGCTTACTTTAGTTAATGTCATGTGTTTCAGGTTCATCCATCTCTCACAAATGACATGATTTCTCATATATATCATATATATTCAATATATCATATTATTTCTGATGCAGTTTTGCTAGACACCAGGTTTGAATCTATAACTTGGCTACTGTAACACTTCAGTGAACATAGGCATACAGGTGTCTTATTGATAGTGGCATCAGTGTCTTTGGATATATACTCAATACTTAGATTGTGGAATCATATGGTAATTCTATTTTTAATACTGTAGGAAACTGTATGTTGTTTTATGTTATAGCAGTGCTAATTGTCATTGTCATCAAGACTGTGCTGGGTTTCAACTTGTTAACATTTGCTATCTTTCATGTTTTTGATAGTCACAATGTTTAAAAACCAATTATTTCTTAACTTCATGATAGAAATAGGGCTGCCCTATAACTTTATGTTATAAAAATAGGGCTGCCCTAATTTGTGTTAATTTATGTAATTTAATGTTCTAAGAAGTCCATTATATTACTATTGTAATTTTCAGGTAATGATGGTGAAGGTGATGCTGAATACATCTCTAATACCAGCATTAGGGAGACTGAGAGAGGAGGGTTGCTATGTCCTTGTGGATAACCCAGTGTACACAGTGAATTTGAAACCCATACTACTAAACATAGCAAAACTCTGTCTATTGAGTTATGCAAAGCAAATAAAACATATTGAGTAACATGTCAAAAACTATACTTCTAGCCAGAGGCAGGATTAAATAGTTTGTATCAAGAATCCACATTCATAATTGCTCAACAGTGGATCAAAGAATAAGATTTACTTTTACAAAGTGGATTTTCCTGGTGACATCATTTTATTGTGTTGCTTTTCCTTTAGAGTAGCATGTCTTACAATCTGTAATGGAGTCACTGAAACGTAAACATCCCATGAGGACATGGTCCTGCTTCCCATCAGTGCCCTTTGCAACATCAACCCCTGAAACACTGTCTTTCATTATGTTTTCAAGCTGTGCATACATGAAGGGAAAAGATGGACCATTTTGAGTAAGGACAGCAGAACTGGCATAGATGTTATTGGTGCATCAAGCATCAAAGCACTTTATACAGAAGAAGAAAAAGAGAGAAAAGAAGAGTGATTTTTTTCCATTATAGAAAACCTGTGGCTTTGGCTTTACTACTGTTGTAAAAATGGTAGAAAGGCAAAACATGATGTTAGTGCTAGTGTTTCAACTTTGTAAACAACTGCTAAAGCTATTTTCCTAAAATAAGGGCAATGGATTAATTTTGATTCGTTTACAAGATAATTTTATATTCCTTAAAGCAATTGATAAAGTGTTATAAGACATATGACCCAGGTTTGGGTATTGACTCCATTTTTTAGAATTCCATGAGCTATAGAGAAAGAAATCCACTAGAAAAAGTACCCACTAGAAAAAGATTCTATGTCAATTAAACTAAAGAGTGTTTTCTTCAGATACATAGTGAAATAAAAATTAACTATTATTTTTTTTACACTCAGCGTAAGATAATTGGTGAGAGTATGTATGGTAGTGTCCTGGAAAGAGTAGAAGTCGTGGCAGCAGCATCTGTTTCTCTTCCATGGGTGTGTTTCACATGAACTGCAGATTTTCAAGGGATATAATCAAGTGTGCCAAGGCAACAGTTTCTGGGCCCTGATCACTAAAAGAAGTCCTTCCCTTTCTTCCCCATATACCTCCTGATTCTGACAAACAGGATCACTCAAATGTGTTACATTTCTTAAGGCCAGTCTTGTCTCTGTTTCTAAATCTTTGGATTTCTCTGTTGCACTTTGATATTCTTCATTCTCCAACTTTAATCTTTATGAATCCTAATAAGTGGATTTCCAGAGTATTTTTTTATGCTAAAAATCAGTGCAGTTTCAATACACTTGCTTTCAATCAGTTTTGACATGTGTGTCTGGCCATGTTTCAACTTTTCCTTACCATGGTTCCCATTATTGGTCCTTGACCAATTTACTTGATTTGCTAGTGGAAATTCATCTTTCTTGTCTATTTCTTGGGATAACAAGGACTAATGCCCCTGCCTAGCATTTGTGCATGATTTGGCCTTGCCTAGATTTTAAGTCTCATATTAGCCTGTCATTGGCTTTCTTGCCTAATTCTGAACATGATGGGAAGCATAAATCCCATGTTTGGAAAGAACTGCTTGTGTAACTATAAAACAGTATGTTTTATTTTCAAAGATGTGGAGGGGTATATTTCTTCAGTTACTTTATATTAAATGACTTCTTCCTTCTTCTTTCTGATAATTTCTCTATATTAGCATAAAAGTGATATTGCCCTCTATAGGTTGAATGCTTTCTTTCCATTCTCCTTTTAAAACATTACTATTTAATAGATTAGTACAGAAATTTGTAAGACTAGCTTTACACAGACTACAGTAACAAAAGAAACAGGTTCTCCCATTCAAGTAATTAAAAAAATAAAGGGGTATTATTGTCATTTTAGATTCACCATCCTGGAGGTTAGTTTGTGATATTAGTTATCCATTGTAAAACAAATTATACCTAAACTTAGAAGCTTAATGTTTTAAATATTTACTATTTAAAAGTTTCTTAAGGCCATTAACTAAGGAATGGCTTCATGTGGTAGTCGTAGGGCAGATATTTTATTGAAATTGCAGTCCAGATATTAGCTAGAACAGTTTCCTTAGGGACTGGAAAATATATTTCCAAGTCTGATACCTGAATTTCCTCTCTATATGATGGAGTTTAGGGGTGAAGGAGCAGAAAGAGTGGATAAAAGGAAGGAAGCGAAAGAAGGTAGGAGAACACAGAGAGAAGACGAGAAAGGACAGCTAGAAGTAAGTAAACGATGAGGGAGAGGATGTGGTTGCAATGTGTTTCATGGACCCGTATTAGAAGGCAGTCACATTATAACTGTTTGGAGAGAGTTACTGGTTCACTCATGGAAAAAGAGCTTAATCATTTAGCTGTTGAATAAAATATATGATTCTTGTTTAAATATTGAATACTGACTGTTTCATCTTTAGAGTTTTTGTCAAACATCAATGCCACCATATCTAGACAATTTTTATGTTTATGCACTGAATCTTCTTGTAGGATAAGCATCATTATTAGAGTAGCTCCCTATGTGGTATCAGAATTTGTTACAAAATTGTAATCTAGCAGGAGATATGATTAGATTTCTGAGAGGAGCAAGACACTCTCCATCCTCTGCAAAGATGAGTAACATGCCAGTAACTGAGGAACTTCATTCCTCAGTCATTTCTCCTTTTTCTATGTTTTTTCCCCTCAAATAAGCTCTATGGCTTTTGTTCCTTATCTAGATCTCTGTTATTTGCACAAATAAATATGGCAGAGGAAATGAGATTATTATGAGGAGATTAGAAATTTTAGAATCTGCTTTAAAACTGGATTGAGCTGCTCGCTCTCTCTCTCTCTCTCTCTCTCTCTCTCTCTCTCTCTCTCTCTCTTTCCTAAAACCATGTGGTACCTCTGTGCTGGGGACCAAATTTAGTAGATGCTGGTGAAGCAGGAAATTAAAGATGGTTCTAGCTTCAAATACATCAGATTATAAGCTAGCAGAAATAGAGAAATCCTTATCAAATATATTAATATAAGGAAAATAGATTCTAGTAGTAAACTTACTGAGGTAAGCATATCACACACATTAAAAGTGGATACCCAAATTTCAATGAGTTTACTGTGGAGACCACATTAATAGTACTTCGCTTTTCACAGGAGGTAGATGTAGAGTTCTATCTAACTCATCTTAAATATTCTAATGAGATTAGCTTTTTTTATTATTATTATGGGAGATTTACTATAGGTCAATAAAAATCAGTTCACATTGTGTACCTTTTCTAACATGCATGAGACGGTTATCTGCCCCAGTGAAGAGAGAGTTGGAATCTATTGATCTGTTTGCTAATAGTTCATAATTTTTGTTTGCTTTTTAGGTATATGAATCGAATATGTTAATTTAAGTTTGTAAACATTTCTCTTCTTTTGTCAAAGAGGCAATATCTGAACCTGAAATGATACAGTCTGACTGGAGAAAAATGGCTAAAAATAATCATGGCTACTTATATGAATTTCTGTGCATTGATACCATGATCAAATATTAATCTCTTTAAAACACCTTTAATTTCTGCATCTACCACACAATCTTAATCACATTGATAAGGATTTAGAACTAAATCTAGCTAAAGTTTATTTTCCCCCAAATCTTGGTAGTGGTATATAAAATAAATATAAGCCCTGCTAGTGGCTTTAATACTTTCTGAATTTCTGGAATAAAGCTATCATGGGTGTTTGTCAAGAAACCTGCTGTTTATTGTTCTCTGTTTCAAAGTAGCTTTATTCGTGGTTTCTCTACACTTCTGCAAGTTAAGGCTTCACTGTTTTTCATTGATTTCTTGGCATTCAAAAACAGAATTTAGTCTGAGACTCTGAGAAAATGACAAGTTTCTATAATCACATATCTTACTTTAAATAATAAGTAACATCTGTTTCCTAAAGAATTGAGTAAGCCTTATGCAACCTCCTAAATAGTGTTATATAGAGAACTCTTCCTGTTTGGATTAATGGTTAGTGCTAGGTGGTGAATAAATTAATTTTGTCTTGATTACACAATAGAATCTTTTCTTGGTTATTATTCAATGAATCATGATTATGAGAGAAGAGAACCTGGATTGTAAATTTTGCTATGTGAATAGCTAACTTGTTTCCAGTGTAAGTTATTACCCATCTTCACAACTTTGTCCATGTAACTAAGCAAACTGCATGTTAACTACTTTTACCACCCCACCGCTCCCATAAGTCATAGTGGCTAGGTTTTTTTTTTTTCCTTAAATGAAGTTCAAATGTGTTTCCAATGACTCTGACAACTGTGCACAGTTTCAGATATAGCAAGTACTATAATGGAAATAGGTTTGTCTGTGGGCACATGTTGTTATAATTGTTTATATCTGGCTTCCAAGCCAAAATACAGTTAGGTCCCAGATTGCTGTAACTAATAGACAGGTATTTGAAGAGTTCTGGTTAGTGTGCTTTACTTTCAAAAAAAAAAAAAAAAACATTGTTTTTATGGTAAGTCTATAAGTCTATATCTATGAAGGTGATCGAGTTATAGTTTATCAAAGTAAAATAGCTTCTTTTGGTGACATGGTTACTTGAGTAAGACTGGCCTTAATATTTCTTTCAATAGAGGATGGCACTGAGATTTTACCCTCCTGCCTCACTTCCCAGGTGTGGGGATTACTGATATTCACCAGGACACCTGGTGTTTGTGGTGGTGGGCATTGAATTTAGGGATTCTAAGCATGCTACACAAGCTCTCTAACAACTGAGGTTCATCCTCAGAACTGTAAACATATTTTAATAAGAGCAGTTAATCTTATTTAAATGTTACTCTGCAAAAATTAACTGAATATTGACTTGGCCCTTGTAGACAGAGCATAAAAACTAAATATTAAAAAACATTTAAGCAGTAAGATCACATATGCAACAAGGAGAACAGTACTTTCTTCTCCATACAGTATTGTTAGATGCATTAAGCAAGAGGCTGGACTCTGTTGTCAGTAACAAAGGAGATAATTAATTGAAAAGAATTTAGAAAAATCAGTAACAATTAATTGGAGCTGCTAAAAGAATTTCATAAGAATCAATTTTAAAGGAGATGAAAAAAACAGTTTTGCTAGTATGCAGAAGACAATGCTGAAAGGGGAGTGTCTTAGTCAGGGTTTCTATTCCTGGACAAAACAGCATGACCAAGAACCAAGTTGGGAAGGAAAGGGCTTATTCAGCTTACACTTCCACATTGCTGTTGATCACCAAAGGAAGTCAGGACTGGAACTCAAGCATGTCAGGAAGCAGGAGCTAATGCAGAGGCCATGGAGGGATGTTACTTACTGGCTGGCTTAGCTTGCTTTCTTATAGAACCCAAGATTACCAGCCCAGAGATGGTACCACCCACAAGAGAATCACTAATTTAGAAAATGCCTTACAGCTGGATCTCATGGAGGCATTTCCCCAACTGAAGCTCCTTTCTCTGTGATAACTCCAGCTTGTGTCAAGTTGTCAAGCTTGTGTGACACACAAAAGCAGCGAGTACAGGGAGGAATCAAGCTTTTAAAAGTCCTTGTCCTCGGACAGTGTCTGTTAAGATTTTACATAAGCCTATCACTGTGACCTATGCAATAGAGAAGACCAAACTGAATGGCTTCTACTATTGCACACATGCTCTGTATGAGATGCTAGGCCAAACATGTGTTCTACAGGTTTTAATGGACTAAATTCTTATGACTGATTTGAGTACATACTCAAATAGCAGCCACAAGCTTAGAGATAGCCGAGTTTGGCTAAGGCTAAAAGTTAGAAATTGTTGGATCTGTGGCCTAGGGGTTGATGTTTCTTTCTAGAGCAAAAGATTGCTGCTCATAGATGGCCCCAGGTAAATTTGATTTTTTTTTTATTTATTAGGTATTTTCTTCATTTACATTTCCAATGCTATCCCAAAAGCCCCCCATACCCTCCACCCCCACACACACACTCCCCTACTCACCCACTCCCACTTCTTGGCCCTGGCGTTCCCCTGTACTGAGGCATATAAAGTTTGCAAGACCAACGGACCTCTCTTTCCAATGATGGCCCACTAGGCCATCTTCTGATACATATGCAGCTAGAGACACAAGCTCCCAGGGATACTGGTTAGTTCATATTGTTGTTCCACCTATAGGGTTGCAGATCCCTTTAGCTCCTTGGGTACTTTCTCTAGCTCCTCCATTGGGGGCCCTGTGATCCATCCAATAGCTGACTGTGATCATCCACTTCTGTGTTTGCTAGGCCCCAGCATAGCCTCACAAGAGACAGCTTTATCAGGGTCCTTTCAGCAAAATCTTGCTAGTGTATGCAATGGTGTCAGTGTTTGGAGGCTGATTATGGGATGGATCCCTGGGTATGGCAGTCTCTAGATGGCCCATCCTTTTGTCTCAGCTCCAAACTTTGTCTCTGTAACTCCTTCCATGGGTATTTTGTTCCCAATTCTAAGAAGGGGCAAAGTGTCCATACTTTGGTCTTCGTTCTTCTTGAGTTTCATGTGTTTTGCAGATTGTATCTTACATCTTGGGTATTCTAAGTTTCTGGGCTAATATCCACTTATCAGTGAGTACATATCATTTGAGTTCTTTTGTGATTGGGTTACTTCACTCAGGATGATGCCCTCCAGGTCCATCCATTTGCTTAGGAATTTCATAAATTCAGTCTTTTTAATAGCTGAGTTGTACTTCATTGTGTAAATGTACCACATTTTCTGTATTCATTCCTCTGTTGAGGGTCATCTGGGTTCTTTCCAGCTTCAGGCTATTGTATATGAGGCTGTTATAAACATAGTAGAGCATGTGTCTTTCATACCAGTTGGAATATCTCCTGGATATATGCCCAGGAGAAGTATTGCAGGATCTTCCGCTAGTACTATGTCCAATTTTCTGAGGAAACACCAGACTGATTTCCAGTGTAGTTGTACAAGATATCAATCCCACCAACAATGGAGGAGTGTTCCTCTTTCTCTACATCCTCGCCAGCATCTGCTGTCACCAGAATGTTTGATCTTAGCCATTGTGGTTGTGTGACTTGGAATCTCAGTGTTGTTTTGATACGCATTTCTCTGATGATTAAGGATGCTGAACATTTTTTCAGGTGCTTCTCAGCCATTCAGTATTCCTCAGGTGAGAATTCTTTGTTTAGCTCTGAGCCCCAAATTTTAATGGGCTTATTTGATTTTCTGGAGTCTACCTTCTTGAGTTCTTTATATATATTGGATATTAGTCCTCTATCTGATTTAGGATAGGTAAAGATCCTTTCCCAATCTGTTGGTGGACTTTTTGTCTTATTGATGGTGTCTTTTGCCTTACAGAAGCTTTGCAATTTTGTGAGGTCCCATTTGATGATTTCAATCTTACAGCACAAGCCTTTGCTGTTCTATTCAGGAATTTTTCCCCTGTGCCCATATCTTCGAGGCTTTTCCCCACTTTCTCCTCTATAAGTTTCAGTGTCTCTGGTTTTATGTGGAGTTCCTTGATGCACTTAGACTTGACCTTAGTACAAGGAGATAGGAATGGATGAATGCGCATTCTTCTACATGATAACCGCCAGTTGTGCCAGCACCATTTGTTGAAAATGCTGTCTTTTTTCCACTGGATGGTTTTAGCTCCCCTCTCGAAGATCAAGTGACCATAGGTGTGTGCATTCATTTCTGGGTCTTCAATTCTATTCCATTGGTCTACTTGTCTGTCACTATACCAGTACCATGCAGTTTTTATCACAAATGCTCTATAGTACAGCTTTAGGTCAGGCATGGTGATTCCACCAGAGGTTCTTTTATCCTTGAGAAGAGTTTTTGCTATCCTAGGTTTTTTGTTATTCCAGATGAATTTGCAGATTGCCCTTTCTAATTCGCTGAAGAACTGATTTGGAATTTTGATGGGGATTGCATTAAATCTGTAGGTTGTTTTTGGCAAGATAGCCATTTTTACTATATTGATCCTGCCAATCCATGAGCATGGGAGATCTTTCCATCTTCTAAGATCTTCTCTAATCTTTTTCTTCAGAGACTTGAAGTTATTATCATACAGATCTTTCACTTACTTAGTGAGAGTCATGCCAAGGTATTTTATATTATTTGTGACTATTGAGAAGGCTGTTGTTTTCCTAATTTCTTTCTCAGCCTGTTTATTCTTTGTGTACAGAAAGGCCATTGAGTTGTTTGACTTAAATTTATATCCAGCTACTTCATTGGATCTGCTTATTATCAGGTTTAGGAGTTCTCTGGTGGAATTTTTAGGATCACTTATATATACTATCATATCATCTGCAAAACGTGATATTTTGACTTCTTCCTTTCCAATTTATATCCCCTTTGATCTCCTTTTGGTGTCGAATTGCTCTGGCTATGACTACAAGTAAAATGTTGAATAGGTAGGGAGAAAGTGGGCAGCCTTGTCAAGTCCCTGATTTTAGTGGGATTGTTTCCACTTCTCACCATTTACTTTGATGTTGGCTACTGGTTTGCTGTAGATTGCTTTTATCATCGTTAGGTATGGGCCTTGAATTCCTGATCTTTGGAAGACTTTTATCATGAATGGGTGTTAGATTTTGTCAAATGCTTTCTCTGCATCTAACCAGATGATCATGTGGTTTTGTCTTTGAGTTTGTTTATATAGTTGATTACGTTAATGGATTTCCATATATTAAACCATCCTTGCATCCCTGGAATGAAACCTACTTGGTCAGGATGGATGATTGTTTTGATGTGTTCTTGGATTCGGTTAGTGAGAATTTTATTGAGTATTTTTGCATCAATATTCACAAGGGAAATTGATCTGAAGTTCTCTATCTTCGTTGGGTCTTTCTGTGGTTTAGGTATCAGAGTAACTATGGCTTCATAGAATGAGTTGGGTAGAGTTCCTTCTACTTCTATTTTGTGGAATAGTTTGTGAAGAACTGGAATTAGATCTCCTTTGAAGGTCTGATAGAACTCTGCACTAAACCCATCTGGTCCTGGGCTTTTTTTAGTTGGGAGACTATTAATGACTGCTTCTATTTCTTTAGGGGATATAGGACTGTTTAGATCATTAACCTGATTTTGATTTAACTTTGGTACCTGGTTTCTGTCTAGAAATTTGTCCATTTCATCAAGGTTTTCCTGTTTTGTTGAGTATAGCCTTTTGAGGAAGGATCTGATGGTGTTTTGGATTTCTTCAGGATCTGTTGTTATGTCTCCCTTTTCATTTCTGATTTTGTTAATTAGGATGCTGTTCCTGTGCCCTCCATTGATTCTGGCTAAGGGTTTATCTATCTTGTTGTTTTTCTCAAAGAACCATCTACTTGTTTGGTTGATTCTTTGAATAGTTTTTCTAGTTTCCACTTGGTTGATTTCACCCCTGAGTTTGATTATTTCCTGCCATCTACTTCTCTTGGGTGAATTTGCTTCCTTTTGTTCTAGAGGTTTTAGGTGTGTTGTCAAGCTGCTAGTGTGTGCTCTCTTTAGTTTATTTTTGGAGGCAATCGGAGCTATGAGTTTCCCTCTTAGAAATGCTTTCATTGTGTCCCATAAGTTTGGGTATGTTGTGGGTTCATTTTCATTAAACTCTAAAGAGTCTTTAATTTCTATTTATTTATTTATTTTTTATTACATCTTTCCTCAATTACATTTTCAATGCTATCCCAAAAGTCCCCCATACCCTCCCCCCTACTTCCCTACCCACCCATTCCCAATTTTTTGGCCCTGGCGTTCCCCTGTACTGGGGCATATAAAGTTTGCATGTCCAATGGGCCTCTCTTTCCAGTGATGGCCGACTAGGCCATCTTTTGATACATATGCAGCTAGAGTCAAGAGCTCCGGGGTATTGGTTAGTTCATAATGTTGTTGATAAGTGGATATTAGCCCAAAACTTAGGATACCCAAGATATAAGATACAGTTTGCTAAACACATGAAACTCAAGAAGAATGAAGACTGAAGTGTGGACACTATGCCCCTCCTTAGAATTGGGAACAGAACACCCATGGAAGGAGTTACAGAGACAAAGTTTGGAGCTGTGACGAAAGGATGGACCATCTAGAGACTGACATATGCAGAGATCCATCCCATGATCAGCATCCAAATGCTGACACCATTGCATTCACTAGCAAGATTTTGCTGCTAGGACCCAGATATAGCTGTCTCTTGTGAGACTCTGCCGGGGCCTGGCAAACACAGAAGTGGATGCTCACAGTCAGCTAGTGAATGGATCACAGGGCCCCCAATGGAGGAGCTGGAGAAAGTACCAAAGGAGCTGAAAAGTCCTTAATTTCTTTCTTTATTCCTTCCTTGATCAAGGTATCAGTGAGGAGAGTGTTGTTCAGTTTCCATGTGAATGTTGGCTTTCTATTATTTATGTTGTTATTGAAGATCAGTCTTAGTCCATGGTGATCTGACTGGATGCATGGGACAATTTCAATATTTTTGTATCTGTTGAGGCCTGTTTTGTGACCAATTATATGGTCAGTTTTGGAGAAGTTACCATGAGGTGCAGAGAAGAAGGTATATCCTTTTGTTTTAGGATAAAATGTTTTGTAGATAACTGTTAAATCCATTTGCTTCATAACTTCTGTTAGTTTCTCTGTGTCCCTGTTTAGTTTCTGTTTCCAAATCTGTCCATTGATGAAAATGGGGTATTTAAGTCTCACACTAGTATTGTGTGAGATGCAATGTGTGTTTTGTGCTGTACTAAAGTTTCTTTAATGAATTTTTCTGCCCTTGCATTTGGAGCATAGATATTCAGAATTGAGAGTTCCTCTTCGAAGATTTTACCTTTGATGAGTATGAAGTGTCTGTCCCTGTCTTTTTTGATAACTTCTTCAGGTTTTGATAACTTCTACAGTTTTTAGTGGACTAAATTATTTTTTTTAAATATTTTTATTAGGTATTTTCCTCATTTACATTTCCAATGCTATCCCAAAAGTCCCCCATACCCCACCACACTTCCCTACCCACCCATTCCCATTTTCTTGGCCCTGGCGTTCCCCTGTACTGGGGCATATAAAGTTTGCAAGCCCAATGGGCCTCTCTTTCCAGTGATGGCCCACTAGGCCATCTTTTGATACATATGCAGCTAGAGTCAAGAGCTCCGGGGTACGGGTTAGTTCATAATGTCGTTCCACCTTTAGGGTTGCAGATCCCTTTAGCTCCTTGGGTACTTTCTCTAGCTCCTCCATTGGGGGCCCTGTGATCCATCCAATAGCTGATTTGAGCATCCACTTCTGTGTTTGCTAGGCCCTGGCATAGTCTCACAAGAGACAGCTATATCTGGGTCCTTTCAGCAAAATCTTGCTAGTGTATGCAATGGTGTCAGCGTTTGGAGGCTTATGACTGATTTGTGTACATACTCAAATAGCAGCCACAAGCTTAGATTTAGCAGAGTTTGTCTAAGGCTAAAAGTTAGAAATTGTTGGATCTGTGGCCTAGGTGTTGATTCTCTCTAGAGCAAATGATTGTTGCTCATAGATTGCCCCAGGTAAATTTGATTTTTTAAAAAATATGTAACCTTAAGTATAAGTATTGTTTTTCCTTTCCTAAACAAAATTTTTATTTACAGTTTTAAAATGTCCAATATTTCATAACAGGTGTTAAACACTATTAGTTCTGAATAGATAATATATAATTTCTGGCTCAAGGTAATCTGCATTTTTAAATTCCACTCATTTTGAACCAATGCTGTTAATAATACATGCTTATGGTCCAAGATGCAATAGATGATCTCTGAGAAATTACCACGAAGACTTTTGTACTTCCTGTTTCATTTTGGTATTAGTGGGACCTTCTAGGTAAATGGAAAATATAGGGGAAAACAAATTTCTCTATGATTTTGCTATTCTAAGAATTCCTTGGTATAATTTGAGTTTACTTCATTGATAAGCAAATGTAGAGTTTTGCCTAGCTGAGAGAAATTTAAACTAGAATGATCTTTCGGTTTTGGCTTCAATGATTAACAAGATAAAAGGGATGAAAAGCCATAATTTCTGATCACTGGACCTTGTTTATTCTAATGGATTAGGAAAGAAAATCTGTTTAGTAGTCAGGATTCTTGTGATAATCATTCATATTTGGAAAATTATTCAAGGAACAAAAGGAGAAAGGAAAAATGAAGGGAGGGCTGTAGGGAAGGAGGGAGGGAGAGTGGGAAGGATTCTTTCATTGTGGTTTTATCAAAACCTATAGTTTCAAAAATATTTATATGTTCTTTAGAAATTTTCTGCATTGAAGCTTTCACATAAATAGCATAATACTATTGTACTGGCTATTTTTGTGTCAACTTGACACAGCTGGAGTTATCACAGAGAAAGGAACTTCAGTTGAGGAAATGCCTCCATGAGATCCAGCTGTAAGGCATTTTCTCAATTAGTGATCAAGGGGAAAGGCCCCTTGTGGGTGGGACCATCCCTGGGCTGGTAGTCTTGGTTCTATAAGAGAGTAGGCTGAGCAAGCCAGGGGAGGCAAGCCAGTAAAGAACATCCCTCCATGGCCTCTGCATCAGCTCCTGCTTTCTGACCTGCTTGAGTTCCAGTCCTGACTTCCTTTGGTGATGAACAGCAGCATGGAAGTGTAAGCCGAATAAACCCTTTCCTCCCCAACTTGCTTCTTGGTCATGATGTTTGTGCAGGAATAGAAACCCTGACTAAGACAACTATGTAATAAAGTATTTATAGATTCTCATTTATACTAAACTAGAATTCAAGAATCCTAAAAGTCATGTAAAATCATACTATAAAAATAAACAGGGGAAATCAAAATTGCTTTTGTGTTCTCATTTTGAGTAAAATTTGTAAAGAAAGTTTACAATTTGATATTAAAGTTATTCAAATTTTAAGAATTTTAATTTAGATTTATATACCCCGGATCATTTGGTCCATATGCAGTTTTTAGACATTTCTGTAATTACTCAGAAAAAAATTTAAAGGAACTTGTAGGCAACATGATAAGGTAGAAAGGTCACATCTTTAGAACATGAATTCAGATTTCTGTGTAGCTGCAGTCTCTGGCTATTTATTTAACTACTGTTAGCATTCAATTTTCAGTTGAAAAATGGGACTGATAAATCCCACCTCACTGAAATGTTATGAGGTTCATATCAAATGCTGGAGATAAAATCCTTCCTGAAGTACTTTGTGAGATATAATTTTTTTTGGTTTATTGCCTTTCCATAATCTTAAGAGATAAAGTCTTAATTTTTTGGTGTTATGGACTAGTATATACTAAGCATGTTCATGCAAAACTAAGAAAAACTAACTATGAATTACCCACATTCTAATAACATTTTTATTTTAAAAGAAAGTGTTTGCTTCAGATTTTACTCTGATATTTTGTTCAAAAGAATCCTAATACTAGTGATGGCAGAGACCTTCCTTGGAATGCCTCTAGTTCCATAGGATAAGCACCAGATTTTTGCAAATAATCTTCCAAGCCTCTGCTTGTCAAGTAAGTTTTATTCCTTGTCATTTGGTGAATGCTGAAGGGCTACAACTAGTTCATAAATATGTTCGAAGTGAGTGTTCTTTGTTGCTCTCAGAATGTCTGCATTTTACACTTAGATGCACCTCATAGGCACTTTATCAATGTCATTCATTTTTTGTTCTTCTGATTCATCTAGAGGGAAATGAAAACTTTCATTCTGACTCAGAAAACTCATTTTATTTTATTTGTTAAATTTTTGCTCAACTAACTGTTCCTAGTGCTCGCTCATTAGTACTATTATGAATATCTTCTGAGCCAGAATGGCTTTTATACATTTAAATGCATAGAAGGAATGATGCCTTCAAATGTCTTGCTTGAAAATTAAAATGTGCATTGTCTCTTGAAATTATGCCACCATGATTTGACATTTAAAAAATGACAAAAGTTAAGATATATACATCCACATATGATTACTAATACTTTCATAGTCCAGAGTACTATTTTCCATGCCAATAATCTAGAATTAAGAGAAATAACAAAGAAGAGCTACATTTAGCTCAAAGTTCATTTTTAAAATTGATTTTCTTATTGGGTTTGCTTTTCCTGATTAAGATAAGTGGTTGAAATCTATCATAGTTCTCATTTGGCTCCCGACTGGCTTAATGCTTTTTGGTGATGATGTCAGTGTTTTAAATCTCAGGAGCAGGATTCTTCTGGAACTTTGTATTTTTCTGCCTAGGTTCTTAAAGAATAGGTGATGAAGGAATTGAAAATTAAAGAGATAAATAGAGAGAGGAAGGAATCTAGGGCTACCAAAATACATACCAGCAATACAAATGCAGTGTTGTTTAACTTGAAAATTAACTCAACAGCACATATTGTAGGCCAAGGTAATGCTGAAGCTGAGTATATTAAAACATATATATGTTTTTGTTTAGAAATAAGTCTAGAGAAAACAAATTTATGTCCTCCCTCCTCAGGAAAAAAAATCACTAAACACTGATGTTCAAGTAGTTTTATCCTAATTATTTTTACATTTATGTTATTCTATTGAAATAAATGTGTTGGACAAGGGGGACTGCCCTTTGAGAGGAGTGGAATTCTTGTGTGTCCCTATTTCTATATAATGTAAAAGAGATCCTTTTAACTAGCCTGTATTTCACTGCTCAAGCAAAAGCAAAGGGGTATGAGTAGCAATTTGCATTTTAAAATTTCCAACAACATTTTTCTGTTCCTCATGATGAATTGGAAGATGTCAACTCTCTTCCCTTTCACTAGAAGAATATCAATCCGATGTTGAAATGATACTCATATTAATTATGAAGATTAAAAGACCCATTTGGCAGAAAGCTATTAAGAAATGGGTGAATTATCTCTGATAATAAATAGGTAAAATTGAGTTAATCATTTATTTAATGTGTATAGTTATTGAATGCAATGTATGAAATAGACTTGGACCTGTGTACTGATGAGAACAGTTGAAAAAGAACTCGGAGGTCACGGTAGGGATTAAACTGGGCTTTAGAGGGACAGAGCTTCTGGGTTCACAGTATTTTGGCATGCCATAAGGAGCCTTTTTGAGTGGAATTAAAGATTGCTGAGGTTCATAAGAGTGAAACTCTTGAAGATTTAGTGATTCAGAGCCTAACTGAGAAACCATTTGTAGATAGAATAGTCTCACAATATAAAGGGAAAATGGAGTAGTTGAAGGAATGTGAGCATTTATGAGTCTAAAGACTTCCGTGATACATGCAGGAGTGATGGGTACCATGGTATACACCCAGTCCACATCCACATGTTGTATCCTAAAGCAGCAAAGCTCTTAGGCGCCTTGAAGGTTGGGAGAAATTATTTCATGGTTTCTACTGATGTAAACTAAGTTCCTCTGACTGTGCTAGTGATAATACTGGTGATACCTTAGTTGAAATGTTACATAGAATCCATAATTTGGGTCAGAGACTATATATTATTACTTTTGTGTCACAGAGGGGTGGGGGTGACAGAAACTAGCTAGGGGAGGAAGAGTTTGTTTTGGCTCACAGTTTTAGATAGATTTTAGTTTGTGGTGGTGAGGAAGGCATGGTGACAGGAAGACCTATGCCTGTGGTGTGGGAGGCAGTGGGTGTTTTGCATAGCGACCTGAGAGTGCTGAGCTGGATCCAGGGGAGAGGAGAACCCTCACAAACTTGATTTTGGTGACCTACTTCGTATGCAAGAATTTTCATTACTGAGGATTTCAAATTTTGGTTTGAAAAGTAACTATTTGAGAAAATTTAGGAATTTGGGAAATTGAGGGTGCCGTATTTTACTCCGTCTACCCTTTATTCTATGTTTCTCTCTCTCTCTTTTTTTTTCTTTTTTAAGATTTATTTATTATATGTAAGTACACTGTAGTTGTCTTCAGACACACCACAAGAGGGCATCAGATCTCATTACGGATGGTTGTGAGCCATCATATGGTTGCTGGGATTTAAACTCGTGACCTTCAGAAGAGCAGTCCGCACTCTTAACCACTGAGCGATCACTCTGGCCCTGAACGGAGGACTTCTTTTTTGTTTTAACATTTACTTATTTTATATGAGTACACTGTAGCTGTCTTCAGATACACCAGAAGAGGGTATCGAATCCCCATTACAGATGGTTGTGAGCCACCATGTGGTTGCTGGGAATTGAACTCAGGACCTCTGGAAGAACAGTCAGTGCTCTTAACCACTGAGCCATCTCTGCAGCCCCGTTTCTCTTTTTCACTGACAGCATTAATCAGGAGCTTGTTGGGCTTCTGAACTCATAGTTTAAGTGCCTTCCAATTCTGTCTTTCTAGAGCAAATTTGCAAACCTCTGAGGCGTCCCTGCTGAGGCAGCGTCAGTTTTTTTCCCCTGGGTATGGGGTATTTCAGCCATCCAATGCATCCAATGTTGTACAGGGTTTAAAACGGAAATGTGGGAGTCAAGTTGCATCTGGGTCTAAGTGTTCTCCTAGAATGAAAATAATATGATATAAAAATGAGTTAAAACAAAGCATGAAACAGAGTCAGTAATAGCTTTCACAAGCCATACTGCTTCATTCCGATACTCCCAACTGTTATTTCCTCTTTAACAGCAGAGAACAAGTCCATGTTTCCCTTCTCGCAGCTACTTCCTGCCTACACTTTCACTCATACAGATATGGAAGATGCAGCTGAACATTACTGTAGAAGGATTTTTGGATCATCTTGCTTTCTGCTGACCAATAGGAAGAAGCATAACCTAAACCCATACAGCAATAGGGTAAATGACACACAGCGGGCCAGTGCGCCTGCATCTGTCCTCTCTAGGCTCCTCTGAACGTAAAGGAGAGTGAAAGGCAGGCCTGGGTGGCTGACAAATGAAACATAATCTCAACCACTGTTTTGAAGGTTTGCAATACTTTTAAAATTCACACGCATTTTTCATTTTACTCCAGAATATATTCACATCCATTTTAATATCCAAGAGAATGTCCAAGTTCCATGCCAAGTGAAATTGTTGTCACGATGAAGTAGTGCTAATGTGATCCTGTGTTTTCTCTTCTCCCAGGATACTACTGTGTACTTAAGCATCTCCAATTTGAAAAATGAGTTATTTGGATGTCATTTTAATATTATGGTTATATCTGTCCACCACCCTCAGCACTTACTCAGAGGGAGACTAGAAAGGCTGACTGACGGTAATAGAAGCTTATCTTTCAGGAATAGCTGCAGTAAAAGGATGCTTGCTATCCAGTTTGTAAACCAGAGTTCTACACATGAAGTAACGCTGTGCTGGAATCTTACACTCCCTTGACTCTGGTGGATTAGAAGTAATGCTGAGCTAAATTAGTTACTTCCTGGGTCTAATATATCTGTCCATTTTAATGGCATTCACATTCATATATAAGAATAACATCCCGAAGTTTAAAAATAGAAACAAAATTCATATTTTTTGAGGCATGGGATGAATATATAGGCTGTTGGAAAGAGAGGATATTTTTTTTTCTTCAACGAGGCAGAAAAGGAATAACTTTACAAGCTCAGCGAATTGCAGAGTATTGCCAGCTAGGTCTGTGCACAGATTCTTCATTATGTAGAAAGCTAATATAGTTAGCAGAACATTTTTTTTCTTTAAATGCACATCAAACCCAAGGATGAAGTGCAGTCACAAAATAAGCTTCTCAAGTCCTGGAAGCCATAAATTCCCAATGTTATAACTTAATCTTCTGGAAATACTCCAAAGAGCAGCCCCGAGTTCCCTTGACTAAAATGCTCTCATTTTCTCCCCGTGTGCATTTAACTTTATTCTTTATTGAATAAAAAGGGGGAGGTATAAAAAAAGGGACTTGGTTTATTGCTTCTAATAAAAGAAATGTAATTTGAATACTCAAGGATGTAATCAGATCATAGCATTTCAATTGTATTACTAATATGGTCGTAAAATAAATAAGCTGCACGCTAAAAAAGCTCACCACGCAAGTGCATCCTGTCACCCAGTCTCATCCATCTTTCCTTGCCATTTCCCGTCCGTCAGCAATTTTTCCCCCTTCAGCTTTTGGCTTGCACCTAGTGATTTTTCACCCATCCTTCACTGTTGTCTTGTTACCTTCTCAGTTTAATATATAGAGCTAGAAGGAATCTGCTGTACCTCACTCACACATCTTTAGTTTTTGGACTCTCAATTTGTCACTTGACCACTCTGCCTGTTCCTTTCTTGTCTTGTTCATTAAGTCAGGTACTAATGCATGAAACTGGGTGTTTCTCATGTTGATGTTTCCAAACAATTGGTCTTTTAGCTCCCGGAATCTGTGAAGCTTGTCCCTAACGAAACTTCTAGCAGAAAAAATGAGACCTTGCTCTTTTTCTTTTCTATTTTTAAGTCAAGTTTGAAACCTTAGAAAATGAAGCTGACTGAAAGGGTACTTTAATTTCAGGTCTGGGCAGGACAATTAATCTTTTTTTCCCTCTAAGTGTTAGTATTCATTTAAAAGTCTGTTTCTGAGTAACCAACAAATATGAAATTTTGATCATGAAAATGTTGGGAAATATTAAGCTCAAAATCAGATCCATGGCAACTCAATTAATTAGAATCCATAGATCTTACTTGATAAATGTGATCAATGTGTATAAATTTTATGAAGACAAAATTTAAGTTCAAAAGTAGTCACAGACTTCAGTGATGAACAGTCATTGCTATTTCTTCAATAAGAATTCTTATTTGATAATCTAATTTTGTATTATTCAATGAAGAAATTGATTTTCTAGAAAAATACATATTTTATTTTTATACTGAGTCCTGGAATGATTTTTCTCTTCTACTTTGTCATGCCTTGTGGGCACTGGAGGGGAGCCCTTTGACAGCAGAGTTGAATTATAGCTCCAGTTATTGACCCTTGGCAGCAAATGAGATGCACCTTGGAATTTACTGAATCATCATGTTTTCCTAGCCAGGAGGATTAGGACAAATATCTTCTTTTATTTTATTCTAAAAATCACACTGACACTACATGACCATGATCTTGTTCTTTGAAGCAATTTTGTTGCTGTTGTTGCTCCAAAAAAATCTTTATTTCTTTGGGAATTGTATGAGACTATTAGTAAAAGTGACCTTCGTCTGCTAAAGGATATGAGAATAACTCTTTTGAGTGAGGATTAAATGAAGTTCAGTAAAATGTTGAATTGACTCTTTTCTCCCACTAGAATCTACTCATTGTTTTCCAGATTTTGGAGGGTATCTGTTTTGGCATCCTAGTATTGTGAAATGTGGGTTCATATGAGAGATTGGGTTGTGTAACCAGCACATCGACACCAAACATCCCATCAACATGAAACTGTCTCCAGGATCAACCTTAGTTCTCAAATCTCTCAAGATACCTCTTTCTCAAAGTGGGAGAAACCTTGGATTTTAAGTAACATGCATATGATAGAGATTTGAAGAGAAATGTTAACCTTATGCAAGTATCTATTCTTCTGGGTTCTCAAGCCTTCCCAGTATCTGGTTCTCATTCTTTCTTCTCTGTTTTTTGAGTAGCCAGCCAACCTGGTCTTTAGTGAATGTTTAAATTAGAGCAGATCTTGGTAATTGTATTGAGTGTTGGTAAAATGGCCTTCAACACAACCAATACTAATAAACAAACCTACTGTGGAGCAAAATGGATCCCCTAGATGTTCTATGTAGGGTATCTAGGAAAACATCAATTCTGATAGTATTGAAAATTAAGGCAACTGAATCTCTTGTGGAGATAGATAATGGAAGAAAAGAATATGAGGGCTGTTTATCATATCCTCTTTATATGGTAACTTGAACTTGGAAACAACTTTGATTTAGAGGACTTAAAAATCATTGAATGGGGGAACCAGTAGCAAAATCTGTTAGGTACTAAAGCCTATGTTGAAGTTGGGAATTTCTCTGCATGTTACTGAAAGGAAATAAAACTTGAGACCTGTGATTCATGTAGTGTATTTCAAATAACCTAAAGAGTTGTTTGTGAACTTTGAAACCTGGGGCTGAGAACATAGCAGAACAGACCAGGACATGCCCGGGCAGGTCCATCGCCTCCCTATCTCCCACCCCTCTGACCTAAGTTAAATGTTAACAGGCTGCTGATGTTTAAATGGACCAATCATGTGAAATCGCACCAATTCCTCCCCCAGCCCCACTCCTTTTCTATAAAATCCCCTAGCTTCCAAGCCTAGTGGTCGAATCCACTGTCTCCTGTGTGAGATACATTTCGACCCGGAGCTCCACCATTAAAATACCTCTTGTTGTTACATCAAGGTGTTGTGTTCTATTCGTGATTCTTGGGTGCACGCCGAATCGGGAGTTGAGTGGGGGTTTCCCCACTAGGTTCTTTCATTACTGCCTGAAAAGATCCATTGCCATACCTATGGACATAGCCCAACTGTATTAAAAGAGCTGGCTACCTAGTTTTGAGTCATTTTCTATACATTTCATATGAAATACCTAGGTACCTCAAATGCCGTGTTTTTTGTTTTTTTGGTTTTTTGGTTTTGTTTTGTTTTTCTCATTTGTGGAGACACAGCACCAAATTCTTTCAGTAGGGAAAATGCACTAGAATTGCATGAAAGTTTTGTGGATTGTTTCCTTTCAGTGGAAAGCCCAGGGTTTAATATTTTTGGAAATAGAAAATTTCAAACTTTGAGGATGATATTTATCTTCAATTCTGTTTGTTTAATGAGGACCCCGTGTCTATATATTCTATAGCTTTGTGTTTTCCTTGTTGTGGTGTTTTGTTTGTTTGGTTTTTTCAGTGATGGTATTATTTGTAGAAATGTCTCTTTTCAGGCACTATATTAATTACTTCTTTATTATTTTATCTTAATATTAAAAGCAGTATTATTAAATGGATTTGTACCCTGTATTTGTTGAGTGATAAAACAGCTTTAAATATTAACGAGCATCCTTAAATTTACATATTAAATACTTAACAGAGCCAGTAAATGAAGCTAAGTCCATCAAATTAAACAAAAATGCTAGTTTTCTCTCTCAGAAAACTTCTCCTCTTCTTCCTTCTCTTATTTCTTTTGCTAAGTGTAGGTGTGTAGTATGCACAGATATGTGTCTATGACGGTGTTTGTGTCCATATATAATCACAGAGACCAGAAGAAGCTATGGGTCTATCCTAATCTTTCATTCTTGATGGGGTTGTGGCTCAGTTGGCTTAGAATGTTTTCCTAGCATGCACAAAATCCTGGGTTTTATCTTGGTACCCTTTTATCCAGGCATAGACTTGTTCTCCTACTACTCAGAAAGTAGAGGTAATGGGATCTGAACTGCAGGATTATCAACATTGGTGAGTTCAAGAGCAGCCTGGGTACTGGAGCTCCTACTTGAAACAAAAATAAAAACAACAAACAGGATCATTGTTCTCTTTATTTCATAGAGAGAAGATCTCCCACGGAACCCATAGCTAGAGCTAGATAGGCAGCCATCAAACTCAGTGATTCATTCTCCATCTCTCATAGTGCTTAGGGTATAAGTTAATCCCTGGTCAACTCCTTATGCATGCAAGTGATCTTAATCACTAGGTAATCGTCCCAGTGGCCCATCTCCCATCAATGGAATCTCTCATTTCAAAGGTATGAATTAAGGAAAATATTAGAAAGTAGTTTTGTTTGTTTGTTATTTCAGAAACAATTGCAATATTGGAGACCTAAGAGGCTAAGGCTGCCATTTACCACAACATTCCAGAACTGAATATATTAGCACAAAAATGCATTTCTATTTTTGTTCATATATCCTTCAATAATTTTATTTATCATTCACTATCTAGCCACTTTTCACTGAATTTGACTCATTTCCACTGTTTCAAAAATTCTTCATGGTACAGGATAAATAGATAATACAAATGTATTATGTAATTATGTGAACAAGAAATACACTTCCTAAGTGTGTTTCTCCTTCCTGGCATTGATGGATGGCTCTGGAGCTGTTCTGCTCATTTTTAGAGATGTGTCATTTTTGATTACTTCATTAAATTAAAGGGTCAATATATAATACACAAAGGACTAATTTATTCATGCAACTGATTAATCAGTCATTATCGACAAGAAAATGTTGCTTTTGTCTTGAACACAGACTCACCCAAATTAAACTACAGTACAAGCAACCAACAGTAGAGTACAAGGCCTGGGAGTTAGAGTGTTTCACGAGAAGATAAAAAGAATTCTTTCCAAGTAAAAATATCTTAATTTCTTTCTATAAATTCTCAGAAAGGCTTCAATTAGAGGTATCAGGTTTAAAAATACAATTTTTGAAAAAAAAATTCAGCACACTTTTTAAAGTATTTATTTTATGATTGTCCTTATAGTAATATTTTTCTGTACCTAGTGGTGTTAAGACTTTAAGGTGACTATGAAATTGCATAAAATAATTATTTGAGTTCATAACCTTAGCCATGTGCATGTTTACTACTCCATTTATCTTTCAAATGTGTTGTAATAAATATTTCATCTAGAAGAACAGGTAGATGAGAGGATTTGTTGAACACTAAGCTTCCAGGAAGAAATTAAATGAATAACAGATTGGAGTTAGAAATCTAAAAAGGACTCATTTTTATTATAAAAAAGGCAATTTAATAGAATAATTAATTTTATACTTGTCAGTTACTGGATCCATTTCAGAAACAGAGAGTTTCTTATTAAGAAAAGTGGACAACTGTAGCTTGCACAGTCTATGGTTGCAGGATATGTCTTGGAAAATACTCAGACTAAATAACTCTTGTTAGATTCTCTTAGAATTGACCTCTAGTCTCAGGGCTGTTTTCACACTACATCTGAGTTTTTTGTTGTTGTTGTTGTTGTTGTTTTTTGAGACAGGGTTTCTCTCTATAGCCCTGGCTGTCCTAGAACTCACTTTGTAGACCAGGATGGCCTCGAACTCAGAAATCTGCCTGCCTCTGCCTCCTCAGTGCTGGGATTAAAGTTGTGTGCCACCACTCCTGGCTTACATCTGACTTCTTTAACACTCAAGGGCTTCCATTTTGGAAGTTGCAACTGAATTAAATGCCCCAATCCTTAAACATTTTCACTGGAGACAGGCACTTCTTGAGGTTAGTGAGATGACACAAAACGTTTATGAAATAGAATACAGCACACCAAGGCAGAGCCTCCCTGTTTCTCCTCAAAGTGTATGTGCAAGTGCTGAGGTGGAATCCATGAGAGGGGCAGCTACTCTTGAAATCGTTTGAGACAAAAAGTGTCAGCACACTGCCAATAATCTTCAATAACAGCTGTTCTCCCAGGCAGGCAGTGCTCCTAGTCATAGACTTCAGAGGGGAAGCTGTTTGTTTTTTGTTTTTGTTTTGTTTTGTTTTCTGAAGGATAGCTGAATCTCATTATTTTCAAGTCCATAGTAATCTGGTATGAAACTAGTATGTTTCACCCCAAACAGCATAGATGAATAAGTATAATGAATTTGTCAGTGCTTTAATATTGCCCTTGAAATAGTAAATTTTCTAATATGAGTACAATACTCATGGTCTTTGCTTAAACATCACTCAATCATACTTTCCATGAATTAGGGGTCATAACTCTTGGGGTCCAGTTGCCCATGAGCAGTTATGTGCAGCCTGTGGATCAGAGAGCTGTGGATTTACCACTTACTAGGGTTTGCTTTATGCTTCTGACTTCAGCTCTGGCTAGCAGCTGAGGATCTGTCAACTTTCCTGCTCATTTCCCGCCCCTGTGCTAGGCCAGCAATTACACAGCAGGTCATTCCTACTTTCTCTTCAGATGTAGTCTCCTCCAAATGAAACATGTCATTTTCAGAGGAGTTAAACATAGGTGCTCTGGAGCGTATGACCTTAAATATACAAATATCTAATTCATGTGCTTAAAAATATATTCTTTTTCTGAATGGAGGATTGCCTGAAGGAAAACAGCAATACTAGCGACATGGGCTGGAAGTCGGGGGTTGGGGGGTAGCATCTTAGCTTTCTTTATAGCAAGTGGATTTTTGTAAAGGAGAATGTCTGTGCTTGTAGCTAAGGTTTTGAAATGACGAGAGATGATGAAAAACTTAAGAGGATGGAAGGAAGGATGGTCAAGGCTAAAGGGCTGGGGGTGGTGGGGGAGAAAATAGAGATATGAACTCCACTCCCATTTTTCTAGTGCATTTGCTACCTTGGAGCTTCAATACTATATTGAAAATGTTAAGACAAATGAGAACTACTAAAGCTGGGTGGGGCTGTAGGTCTATTCGTTGCATGCTATAAAGGAACAGATAGCAAGCAGAGGGTACATAAAGTTCAAAACTGGTATGATGATTTAGTAAAAGGGATGATGAGCAGGAGAGATTCTCAGGGGTAAAGTGCTTTCTGGGTATACATGTGGGCAGTGTTCCGATTCCAGCATACACATAAACTCTTGGTGGGTGTGGCAGATTCCCTAATCCCTCAGGAGTAGAAACAGGGGATTCTGGGGAAAAATGGCTAGCTAGATTGTTAACCAGAAAGTTCTGTTTTCAGGGAAAGATGCTGCCTCTGTAAATAAAAGTGAATATTTCCAAGAACAAATTTCATTATGAAATAAAAAGCCATATATATATATATTTTTTTTTTTTAACAAAAAGTGAAAAGCAATAAGGAAGAAATTCAGTGTTAATCTCTGTCTTCCAAATGCATGAAAGTATGTACCATACATATGTGAACATGCCATACACACCCATAAACATGCAAATAAAATAAATTCAAGAGGGGGAC
Organism: Mus caroli; assembly: GCF_978045245.1. Lineage (NCBI taxonomy): Eukaryota > Metazoa > Chordata > Mammalia > Rodentia > Muridae > Mus > Mus caroli. Next base: position 61,684,630 of record NW_028227261.1, read on the forward strand.
AGAGGGCCTTCTGCCTGGGCAGATCACCGGGTTGTCTGCTCCTCTAAAGACACCACAGTTTGAAGGCCTCCAAGGAGTTCTGCTTCACGCAGGGCAACAGCTAAGGGACCCGAACATGCATCCATTGCTGGTAGAATTGCAAACTGGTACAACTACTCTGGAAATCAATCTGGAGGATCCTAAGAAAATTGGAAATAGATTTACCTGAAGACCTAGCTATACCACTCTTGGACATATACCCAAAAGATGGCCCACCATGCCACGGGGGCATGTGCTCTACCATGTTCATAGTAGCCTTACTTGTGATAGCCAGAAGCTGGAAACAATCCAGATGTCCAACAATAAAAGAATGGATACAGAAAATGTGGTTAATTTACACAATGGAATACTACACAGCTATTAGGAACAAGGACATCCTGAGTTTTTCAATGGATGGGACTAGAAAATAATATCCTGGGTGAGGTAACTTAGACCCAAAAGGACATGCATGGTGTATACTCACTAATAAGTGGATGTTAGCCCAAAAAGTACAGAATACCCAGCATACAATCCACAGAACTCAAGGAGATCAACAAGCAGAAGGACCCAAGTGAGGATGCCTCAATCCAATTTGGGAGGGAGAAGAAAACTATCCTGGGGTGTGGGATAGCAGAGGGAGGGAGGAACCTGGGTGGAAGAGAAGACAGGAAGGTCACAAGAAGAACATGATCAGAAATTTGGGGGATATAGGAGTAGCTGAGAGTCAGCAGAAAGAATGGAAACGAGGCAACTTCAGGAGGTATGAGGTAGGGGAGCCTCTAGAATCCACCAGAGTCCTAGGATGTGAGAGATGCTCCGCACTCAACAGGAGGGACCTTAAATGAAATACCCAACAGTGGGGAAAGAGAACTTGTAGAGTCCACTGTCAGTAGAAAGACAGGGCATTAAGTGGAGAGATGCTGCTGCCATCCCACAGTCAAAAACTGTGACCCAGAATGCTAACTATCTACAAGAACTGCAGGAACAAAAATGGAGGAGAGCCTGAGGGAAAGGAGGCCCAGTGACAGTCACAAATTAGGAGCCAGCTCAAGGGGAGATCCAAGGCCTGACAGGATTACTGATGCTATGGTGTGTTTACAAATCAGGGCCTATCATGACTGCCCTCCAAAAGGCCCAACAAGCAGCTAAAAGAGGCAGATGCAGATACTTATACCCAACCAATTGACAAATGCTGGGGACCCCTGTGGTTGAACTATGGAAAGGCTGAAAGAAGCTGAACTTATAGGAAGATCAGCAATCTCAACTAACTTGCCCCATTTCCTCCACATCTCTCAGACACTGAGCCACCAACTATGCAGCATACACTACCTGCTAAAAGGCCCTGATACTTATACAGCAGAGGACTGCCTGGTCTGGCCTCAATGAGAGAAGATGCACTTAACCCTTGAGATACTTAAGCCCCCAGGGAGTAGGGTGGTCTGGTGGGGTGGGGGTGGGGACATTCTCTTGGAGACTAGGAATTGGCAAGAAGATATGAGATGAGGAACAGTCAGAGAGTGGACCTGGAGGTAGACTGTAAATGAAGATTAAAGATTCAAAAAGAAAAAGAGGGAAGAGAGGAAGAGAAATATCAGAAACTAAAATATTACTGCCCAGTAAATCTTCCTGAAATGTTTTTTTTTCAGTTCTAGTTTAATATTAAAAATGATAAGGGGTAGTAGAGAAAGAAGTTTGATTTGTTTTGTATAATTATTAATCTTTTTTTTCCCTCTGCCAGTACCTAACATTTTGGTTTCCAGCTGTTTATTATCCCAATCATTTCCTGCACCAGATGAAGTGCTAGCAGCAGGACTCTAAGATATTTTATGCTAATGAGGGGTAAAGTCTTGGACAAGTTGCAAAGCCTAGAATTTTTTTTTTTTTGAGTGACATGGTAAAGTAATCCGAATCTAAATGGAAAGGAAACTTGGGTAACAGCCATTATATTTAATATGCCAAAGAAACTGATTGACATTTTAATTAGATGAGAAAATATAATTATATTTTAAACTCTGAAAGAACCCTTACAAGAAAGATGGACATTCTGTAAATAAAGAAACTTGCAGGAACACAAAGGAATAACAGAGAATATTAAGATGCACTCATTTCTGAGTGCTCATGACAGGAGTTATTAATTCCATGGATCATGAAGCAAAACTTTTTGAAAGTTAACTTTCACTTACCCTTTTGACAACAGTTTGCATTATTGTGATTGGATTTTATTAAGTGAATCGTTTGCTGTAGCTATTTATCTTCATCTTAGCATCTCTGGCATAAATATTTAATATAATTTATGTTCTAAATTTTAGAAATGTCTCTGTAAAACTAAATGGCTGAGTCGTACGTATCTTCCCACTATAAACATGAGGTTTATATATGGCTACATACCACATAAACTATGTCAGCCGGCAAACAGACTTTATATGACATGAAGATGTTAACAATTTCCACCATCTGTGGAGAAGAGATGGCCACGAAAAACAAAATGTAATAAGGACTTTCTATTAATGCTGGAAGACATAACTTTGTAGGCTCATCACAAAATGTTTCTCCTTGTGATGATGTTTCTGATTAATATTCCACATTAGAAAAAATAGATGCTGTCATGAAAATAGTTATGTAGAAAAATGTGAACATAAAATAGACTTCCTTTTACAGGAAAATCTACACAATGAGTTATAGAATTAAACTAAAATCTTACTCTAGAACACAAAAGGCCATAGATTTTTTTTTCAAGTTCTCCTATGTTAACATGATAATATACTTATAAGTATGTAAGTGATAGAACATTACGTTTTCCAGTGGTAGCCCCAAAAATACCCTCCATCTCACACACCTTTAGGTAATTCTGTCTCTGCTTTGCTATGACTAAGTAAAGAGGAGTTTGCAGATTTTAGTGGGATTGTTTTGAATTTCTCTCCACTTAATTTGATATTGGCTAAGGATCGCTATAAATTACCTTTATCATATTTAGATATGTCCCTTGTATTAAGGACTATTAATCTCTCCAGAACTTTTATCACAGAGGAGTATGGATTCTGTTAAGGCCTTTTCTGCACCTAATAAAATGAGCATTTCCTCCCCCTTTGGTTGTTTATATAGTTGATTATATTTATTAATTTTTGTATATTGAAACATTCCTGCATCTGTGCAGTGAAGTCTACTTGATTATTCTGCATGTCCTCTTTGCTGTGTTCTTGGATTCAGTTTGCCACATTCTTGCATATTTTTGCATCTTTGTTCTTAAGAAAAATTATTCTGTAATTCTCTTTGTTGGATCTTTATGTGGTTTCAGTATCACAGTAACTTTGGCCTCATAAAATAAATTTGGCAATGTTTCTTCTGTTTGTATTTTGTGGAATAATTTGAGGAGTATTGGCATTTACTCTTTTTTGAAAGTCTGGTAACATTCTGGGCTAAAACCATCTGACCCTGAGTTGTTTTTTGTTTTGTTTTGTTTTGTTTTTTTTTTTTTTGGTTGGGAGATTTTTAGTGACTGCTTTTATTTCACTAAGGGTTCTATAGGTGTATTTAAATTGTTTGTCTGATCTTCGCTCTTCGCTTAACTTTGTTAAGTGATACCTGTCAGGGAAATATTTCATTTCTTACTGAGGGCCAAGCAGGTGGAATGATTAATGGCTCTGGAACGCGTGGAATGTGGTCCACTGGTTACCACAGCCACATGGGTGATCCTTGGTGTGGTAGGACCCTGAGGACTATGTGTCCTGAGGACTTCATGCTGTTACAGAGTTCTGCTCTGCTTGCTGCCCTTACATTCCTCATAATCTAAGAATTACATAAAAACTGAAAGGCAGTTTCCAGTCCCTCACTGGCCCTCACAGTAATAATGCTTGATCTTTTCCAGGCATTGCTGCTGGAGCAGATTAGCAATTCAATCACCATACTGGGAAAGAACTTAAAGACATAGATTGTCAGCAATGACCACCACCTTTAGAAAACCTTTGGGAAAATAAAAATTGTTAATGAAGCTAGGTTGATATGCTTTTTCCTACTGGCTCTGATGTAAAAAAAAAAGTCATAGGAAACAACTTGAGTTTCTGAAAATCTCACACTAGTTAAGCTAAGGAACGTTTATGGCCAGGAAGCAAGAACAGTGGCAATGTTAGCTGGCTTGACTCTCACTGAGGCTGGACTGGTGATGATAGATTTTGCCTTTACCTTCCTGATACGAACTGCTGATGAGTAGATGTGCATTCTTAGAATTTAACGTAGATATAACTGATTTTTATATAAAAGTTTAGATCTGTGGTTCTTTTAAGATTCTTACAACATTGTTTTAAAGATTAAATAATGAAACAATTACCCCTTTCTTTGTAACTTCAAATTGCTGCCTGCCTATAAGAGAAACTGCCTGGAAAAACTACCTTGCTTGCTTACACTTTGTTAACCTATAAAAAGCTGCTTGGTTTCAAATATACATGGGTTTGGGGGAATAATTTGTTTTCTTTACCTGTACTGTGTTATGCTATTTCTTGGATAGCTACTGGGGAACACACTGTTTTTCATAATTATCCACTAGAAGAAAACTAAAACATAATCACACTATGAGTTTATACTATTTTATAGATTTTGCTAGGCTATATAAACTATGGAAGAAAAAAAATAAATTGTGGAGGTTGGAACATTGTTCCTTCTAGCCATCAACTATGTGTATGTCTGTATATATGTAAAGCTTGTCTGACTGTGTGTTGGGGTTTGCCTCACCCACTAATTGTGTGTATATATGTATATGTATGCGTGAAATGCTTAGAGCCTGCTTGCTGGAGCTATGGTCTAACCATTCTATGTGTGAATGTGTAAATGTCTGTCTGTAGGTATCTATACACATATGTTTGTACATATTCATGCATGCATGCATGTATATATTTGTGTGTATAAAGTTATTGGACTCTGCCTTTTGTTTCATCCACTCAGTCTCTCTCTCTCTCTCTCTCTCTCTCTCTCTCTCTCTCTCTCTCTCTCTCTCTCTCTTTGTGTGTGTGTGTGTGTGTGTGTGTGTATTTCTCTCCTTCTCTTTCTTGTCAGCCTCAAAGAGTTAAAAGAGTGCATAGTTTCTCTGCTGGCCACAGGGAGTTCCAGCCCCAGTAAATTAAGCTTTGTTCCCTCAGAGAAAAGTCTGCTGAGCAACTTCTCTAACCACTGCCTGCCATAGGCAGCAGCCTTTGTAGGCATCTGAATCCATCCCTGTCAATGGCCCTAAGCACTGACCCCGATGGATGCCTGCCTCAGTTTACCCACCACATGAATGCCAAGGCTGGTAGCTGGCAATTTCTTTTAGATTTTCCAATTTGGTAAAGTACAGGTTTTTGAAGTATGTCCTAATGGTGCTCAGGATTTCCTCAGGGTCTGTTTGCCACCCTTTTGTTTTTTATTTTAATTTGCATATTTTTCCATCTTTTACATAGTTTGCATTAGGGTTTTCTATCTGTTGATTTTCTTTAAAAAGAAAAAAAAAGAAATGAATAACCGAACTCTTTGTTTTCTTGATTCTCTGTATTGTTCTCTATGTTTAGTAAATAATAAGCAAGCTACAATGAATAGAGCCAGAGAGATTGGGTATTGAGGAAGGGTCTATGAGGGGGTTAATGAATATCTCTGGAAGGGGAAATAAAATATGTTTTACAGGGTTGATGGGAACAGGAGGAACTGTAGTAACATGTGGGATGGAGGAAGGAAGATAGAGCATAGGGAGAGACAAATTGAATTTAGGGGCATTTGAGAGAAGATATGGACATCTAGTACAGTGAAAAATATGAAGATGATCCTGACGTTTTTTTAATTATGATGATATTCAGTCTCAAATGGCTATCTCTTGTCACCAAAGGAGGCTTCCAGCAGCAGGACTGGGTTGTATTCAATTGAGCTGTTGGCCAAGGCTCCACATGGAAATCTTGAAACAACCCCGGCTATGGCTAAGACAATGGATTATCCTCTACAAATTGACAATAAAGCCCTTTTGGTAAGGACAGTACCCATACAACTAGATAAACACAGAGAAGTTAAGCTGGCATCTACATGGAGATTTGACTACAATGCCAGAGAACAAGTAGCCCAGTGACCTAGGGTAAACCAAACATTATTAGTTTAAAGAAGTATTAATGAAACGACTTCTATTGATATTGTTATACTCGTAGATCATTATCTTATTCAGTCATCACCAGAGAAACTTCCTCCCATAGCAGAAGGTAATGCATGCAAAGAATCATAGCCAAATATCACACCCACACCCACACACACACACACCCACACACACACACACATGAGAGAGAGAGAGAGAGAGAGGACACAGACTTAATTGGATGTCTCCATGAAACCACCGTCCTCAGAGCTCAGGTAAACCTGTAAGAGCTACTGGAGATGTAGAACAGGAAAACAAGGCACTCTGATTCAGCTAAGCAAGGTACATGTGAACTCACAGACATTGAAGCAATAAGTGCCAGACCTGCACAGTTTGTACCTTTATCCTCTGAGCAGATACTGTAGATTTAACTTAGTATTTTTATGGCACTCCTGAGTATGAGGAGAAGTAGATCTTTGATTCTTGTAGCTGTTCTTGGGTCTCTTTTTCTTTTGTTGGGTTACCTTCTTCAACTTGGATATGATGGGTTTTTCTTTGTCTTATATTTTATTTTGTCACATTTAGTTTTTAATCTCTTAGAAGCCAGTCCTTTGCTAATGAGAGATAGAGAAGGAGTGGACCTGGATGGGTGGGGAGATAGGGAGGAATTGAGAAGAGTAGAGGGAGGGGAAATCTGTAATCAGAACTTATTGTATGAGAAAATCATCTATTTTCAAGAAAAAGAAAAAAAACAAAACAAAAAGGAAAAATACAAAAAGAAAAAACAAACAAACAAACAAACATCAATAGTAACAACGAAAACAAAATGAGTTTTTCCTGCTTTGAGTTTCCTTTGGCCTTTGGCGCTTGTCTCATTATGAGTTAACTGTGGTGGGGGAAGTACTTTATGACTTCTGGAGATAGCTTCACAGCATTCTATTACATGAGGATGGATACTCTTGGGACACTCTCTTGGAAACAGTGAAAGACTAGTCTTTTACCTGGCTAAGAAGCCCGGGGCAGAAAGAGAGACAATCTCAAGTGAGTCAGTATATTTTCTTAACTTTTTTTATTTCATTGAAAAAGATTTTTTTCTCCCATAATATATGCTCATTGTTGTTTGCCCCTCCCTCTCCTCCTCCTGGTTCCTCCCTACCTCCACTCTCTTTGGATCCACTCCTTTCTCTTTCTCATTAGAAACAAACAGGCTTGTAATGGATAAAAACAAAACAAAAAGAAACACATCTAAACAGTACAAAATGAAGAAACAGAAGGAAAAGAATGCAAGAAAAGGCACAAGAAGCAGCTGTAGAAGCAGAGACTCACTCATTTACACACTTGGAAATTTCATAAAAACACAACAGAAACAACAATATATAAACAAAGGACACATGGGCCCATAAACAGATAAAAAAATAAAAATAAAATAAAACATTGAGAAAAGAACTGAAAAAGCCCTGTCATTATGAGATATGAAAGCTCCAAACAAACTCAGCAAAACTGTTGAATTTGTTTTCTGTTGGCCATCTACTGCTGGGCATGCACTACCCTGCAGAGTACTTTGTTTTCCCAGTGAGGTTTCCTTGGAGTAAACTAACTTTTCATTTGCGAGGGATTATCAATTGAGGATATCTCCTGGTTTAGAGATAGAGGAATGAGTACACATCTTTCAGCTGCAGAACTTCATCTGGTACAGATCTGAATGGACCCTGTGCATGCTGCCTCAGCCTGTGAGTTCATATGTGCAAGGGGCCTGTTGTGTTTAGGAAGACTTTTTTCCTTGGTGTCCTCCATCCACCCTGGCAATATTCATTTCTTGATGGCAGCTACCACTTCCAAAGGCCAGATCAGAGCTGCTACAACATATAGACCAAATATGCCTGCTGCCTGATTTGGTGACACAGAAAGGCCAAAATTATTATTATTATTTAATATTTTGATTATATTCTTTCCCTTTCCCCAACTCCTCCCAGATTCTTGTCACCTCCTACATACCCTACTTCATGTCAAACTGAAAATAAAACCAAAATGACAATCCAAACACACCAATAAAAAAACTAATAAGATAAAAAAGAAGTGTAGTGAAATGAAACAAAACCCACAAAACAGTAGCAGACATAGAATCTGTTCTATGTTGGCTACTATTGCTGTACATGAGGTTTCTTCCAGAAAGTGGTTAATATATTCAGTGGCCCTCCATTTCTCCAAAGAAATCTGACTTTACTTTTCCAGATAGGTATCAATTGCAAATGGCTTCCTGTTTAGGGGTGGGATTCTGTGCCTAAACCCACTTTGCAGAGCTGGGAGTTTTCTGATTTGAACTAGTCAGGTCCTGGGAGTGATGTAACAGTCTCTGTGAGTTCATAGACATTGACTTCCTCTCAACAAATGACAAGTATCAGGGAGATATCAGAGAATTAATATTCATAATAACTTGACAAAATATCTTGGGATAATTCTATCAAATAAGTGAAAGATTTATATAACCAGTTGAGGATATTGAAAAAGACATCAGAAGGTGGAAGTCTCCCTTGCTGATGTATCAGTAGGATCAAATGATAAAAGTAGCCATTTCACCAAGAGCAATATACAGATTCAATGCCTTCCACATAAAGATTTCAACACAATTCTTCACAGAAATTGAAAAACAATCTTCAGCTTCATACAGAAACACACACACACACACACACACACACACACACACAAACAAGATCACCAAATAATCTTGAATAATAAAAGAACTTCTGGACGTATATCCCTTCCAGATCCCAGATAGTTCTAAAGAGCTATTATAATAAAAACAGCATGACATTACCATACATTTTTAAAGTATTTCAAAGCAATATTTAAGAGGCCAAATATGCAACAAAGATAACCCATGGACCCTAGAGTCTATAAAACTAACAGTCTGGCTCTTTCAAGAAAAAATGTTGGAACCCCTCAGATGATTTCCCCTAAACAGTGTGAAGCAGAGAGAGAAAAAGAACCAAGGCTGATTTTTGTTTGTTTGTTTTTTAATCTAAATGCCCAGATCACACGACTTACTGTAAAGGGTTTGTTTGTTTTGTAGCCTAGTGTGCCTGGAATTCACCTTATGTGTAGCCTAGGTAAGCCTCAAATTCTTGACAGTCTTTGGCTTTAATCTCCAGGGTGCTGGAATGAGACACATGATACTGTGACTGGTTAGCATGTTGTTCTGTTCTGTTCTGTTCTGTTCTGTTCTGTTCTGTTCTGTTCTGTTCTGTTCTGTTCTGTTCCGTTCCGTTCCGTTCCGTTCCGTTCCGTTCCGTTCCGTTCCGTTCCGTTCCGTTCCGTTCCGTTCTGTTGTTCTGATTTCTGTTCTATTTTGTGTTTTTTTATGCATCATTTCATAACCAGTACATTAAGGCATTTTTTTACTGTATAGAGATCAACATACATTACTTTTGTAACAGCAATCTACCTATATCAGAAAATGCTTAAATTACTTGGCTATTATGATCTTGCTATCATGAGTCTTGATTATCTTTAAGTACCTGAACCTTCATTTTCAGTCTGCTTAGCACTACTATTTAGTAAATGCTAAATATTTTGCTCTAGTAAAAGTGTTGCATTTTTTAAATCGATAGAAGTAAGACAAGTTTCCTAACAGAATAAATTATTAAAAATAACTGAGGCTGTGCTAGAGTTCAGCAGTTAAGATCACATACTGCTCTTGCAGAGAACCAGACCTTGATTCCCAGTAGCCTCATCAAGTAGCTCACCCTGCCTGTAACTAAGTAACAGGGAAACCCCCACATGCTCAACTGACCTCATTAGATCTATGCACATACATACATGTACGAACAAGTAATAATAATAAAATTTAAAAATGAATTTAGTCTTATAAGATGTGGTGAATTTTAATTTGTTACTATGTTATGTAAAATCAAACGTGATATGTGTGTCATTCTCTTCTCTAGCATTTTCATTTATAGTCTATTAAAGTTGGAATTTTTGTTTTTTTCTTTTTTGTTTTTTCTTGATGACTAAAGCCGTTGAGCATGTTTTAAATGTTTCTTAGCTATTTGATGGAATCCTCAAATGATGGTATCTTTTATTGTAGAGAAGCTTTTATGCATTGTATAGTGCACTTTGGTATTTCTTTGTCTTACTTACTTTCAGTGTATTGTCCATAAAGTCCTTTCCTATGCCATGGAGGTTGAGCTTATTCCCAACTTTCTTTTCTTACCAGCTCAGAGTATCTGATATTATGGTAAGGTCTTTAATCTACTTGGAATTGAGTTTTTCCCAGGATATGAATGTCTTTTCATTCTTTTACACACAGCTATCCAGTTTGAGCAGCACCATTTGTTGAAGATGCATTCTTTTTTTTGGTGTGTATTTTTCTCTCTCCATCAAAATTATGTATCTGTTGCTGTTTGGGTACTTTCCAATTCTATTGCATTGATCAATGTCTGTTTTTAATGCTACTTCAGTACTATTTTTATTAGCATAGCTCTGTAATACAACTTAAAATTTGTGATGGTTATAGCTCAGCAGTTCTTTTATTATCCTGGTTGGTGCTTTTGGGTTTTGGGGGTTTTTTTTGTTTGTTTGTTGTTTGTCTCTATATAAAATGAAAATTGTCCTTTCACTTCCTGTGAAGAATTGTGTTGAAGTATTGATGGGCAGTGCATTAAATATGTAGACTCAGTAGAATAGGTAGCATGGACATTTTTGCAATATTTGCAATCAGTGACATGGGACATCTTTCTATCTTCCTCAATTTTTATCAGTGTCTTAGAGTTTTATTATAAAATTTTTTTCTTAATACATGGTAACTAATCTGAAGACCCACGACTGGACAATGTTCAGAGAGTGAAAAACTTTGGAACATTCAGTCCTAAATGGGATGTCTTTATTGAAATCCTTCCTTCAAGGCTCAGGGATTTCTGTTGAAAAGGAGTTAGAAAGATTACAATAGCCAGAGATAGTGGATGACTCCAAGGAAGCAACATCTTCCAGACACAACAACAATTACACACATACGAACCCACAGAAGCTGTGACAACATGCACAAGACCTGTAGAGGTTCAAATGAGACAAAAGCCCAGAACAGGGAAGGCCTGACCCAGCCAGCAGGTCCAGTTATTCGAGGGTCTCGAGGGGACCTTCTCCTAAGAACCAAATGGGGGGAGAGAAAGACGGACACCAAGTGCAATGAACGACACAGAAGCAGTCTGAGTAGCATCAAGGTGTCACTGTATTCAGCAAGGCTCAAGGCTTAAATGCACAAGCAAAGGAGGAAGTACTTCTCAGCAGGAGGGATGGGGCAGCAGAAATTTTTCTTTTGGTGACTACATGGGGAAGCAGGATCTTGGTGGTATCAGGGTACATCTTGTGGTCAGGACATCCGGCGCTGACTTAGGGCTGGAATATTCTGTGGTTGTTCTCGGAGCAGTGTGTCGGTGGCCCGCTTTTGACCCCCTTTTCTTCTCGGGGGGGGGGGGAGGCCCAGTTCAGAGATCAGGACAATTGTGTTGTCTTAATAGCTCCCAACAAAGGCCCCTGCTGGGAAAGGCAAAATCGGTTTTCTTCAATATAATATTCCTAGGTATATCAACCATACTTCAAGACAGGCATCATGACCAGGAGTAACTAGCCCACACAGAATGAACTCCATGGTTTGTTTATTTATGTTTTTGTTTTGTTTTTGAAGATTGAAAGATAGGGAAAGGAAGGAAGGAGGGAGGGAGGAGGGGGGAAGAGAGAGAAAGAGAGAGAGAGAGAGAGAGAGAGAGAGAGAGAGAGAGAGAGGAGAGAGAGAGAAGAGAGGAGAAAGGAGAGAGAGAATGAAGGAATGAAGTAAGGTAGTAAGGAGATGTAAAGGATTAAAGGATTTAGAAGGAGCTGAAGAAGGGAAAATAGGATTAATACATTATATGACAAAACATTTTTAGTTAAAATATTTAACTTATAATTAAAATTTTAACTTAAATAAGAGTTGATCAAACGCTAGGCCTTCTAGTACTCTCAGCCATTTGAGAATTTAAGTAAATTTCTCTTCGTGGTAAACATTGATTTGAAGTTTTATATTTTTACAGAAAAGGAACAACGTTTTATCCATTCATATAAAGTCAAAGGTAAGCAAAAATTATTTAAATAATACTCACTGCATTGCAGTAAATCTTTTATTGGCTCTCATTTATCCTTTCTCCAAGAGATCATATTTAACAAATGCCTTTTCATTTTTCAGAAAGTTTTATGCATTTAAAAACAGTTCATAGAGTTGGGCATAAAGCTGGTGGTCGAGTGCTTGCCTACCACACATGATGATGGTTCATGTTTCCACACTCAGGAAAGGGAAACCAAAACAATATGCATGGTTATAAATAATCTAGTACATAGAACATATTCTATTCAACATTCAATTTCTATAAAGTATATTTCTCCATTAATATGTATTACTCTACCTTATTTTTTTAAATAGTGACATAGTTTTTCAATGTGTACCCGTGTTAAGTAGCAGCCATGAACAGTTTTGAAGGACATTCTTTAGTACTCTGATATGTGATAATGCCCCTTACAGGAGGATGTGATCAAATTCATTTGATGAGCTAGTAGAGTGAAGCTGATCTTCTTGAGGTCAACTAACCATACAAAAGCTTTTCCCAAAGAGATAGGAGTATGCTGGGGTGAATAGAACTCATAGACTTTAAGGGCATTATAAACCTTAAAAAATATCATAACAGTCTGTATATCTTTATGTCTTAAGATATTGACTCATTTTGTAACCTGATCTAATATGTGATGTTAAGTTGCTGATTAGATAATTTGGAATATCTAATCCAAATGTGTGTGTGTTTGATGTTTAGAATTAATCGCATTACTTCTAGTAGTGCTTTGGGAGAGGGAGGAAAGGAACATAATTAAAGACAATATTTAAGGATCAGATGGTTTCTGCCACAGAAATAGACAACTGATGTGTCTTGGAGAGGACACTGCTGAGTGATTTTGAGCAAGAGGCTGGCATCCTATCCAGAGCAGTCAGCAGTGATGCAGTTTTCTCTGAGTTAAAATTTAAAGGTCTGTGAATGTTATGGGTATTTACTCAAAACACAGAAAAAAAAAAAGCTGTTCTAGTTACTTATTTTAGTCTTCTTCTTTTAGTCTTCCACAATGAAGTGATTGATACCACTTCATAGAGATGCCACCTATGATATAGCTGGTCAACCATGCTAATCATCAGAAAACTGTTTAAACAGTGAACAGTGGTTAATACAGAAATTCATAACTGGTCAAAACACAGAGAATATGTTCCTGTGGCATACTCAGCCCCAATGGGACAAGAATATCATACACCCTCCCTTAAGGTTTAAGGGATATTTCAGAAGAGGGGATGGAATGATTTTCAGGGGTAGATATCTGGAGGACTTGAGAAAAGTAGTGCACTGGGAACATGCCAAGGCTCTTGTATTCACAAATTCAAGACTGCTGTTGTTACTTGCACAAGAGCAAGCCAGTAAATATTCCAGTATAGATGGGAGGGGCATATGAGCTACAACTCATAGCTGAGAAGTTATTGTCAGTGGTTTCTGGAGTTTATTATGACAATGGATTATTCCATACACATGTATATATGGGTAACACTAATGGAATCAGTGGATTATAAAGAATAAAAGGGACTATTAAATTGGGAGAATTTGTGGAGGATAATGCAGAATAAATATAATCAAAATACATTTGTATGGACATATAAAATTCTCAAAAAGTAAAAACAAAATCAATCAGAATACAGACTTTTTCCATTAGTCTTCCCCCCTATGGAATCCATTGGATGACTGCTTATCAAATGGAAGATATATTGGTAGAAATATCAGGATATGACCATTTTAAAATATGGATGATCATCCAGTCCTCACATGAAGAAAAGGCCTCTGGCTGTAATGGGTACAGTGCCATTCTCAGCTGCAGTATAATTATGCAGAAAAACTTAACTGGTCAGGATTTCCAGGACCTGCCCAGACTCACAGAGCTGGTGTATAAAAGGGCTGACTTCTATTCAGAAAACCTGCATAATTTTACTATACCAGAACCTTCCTGAGAAAAATGTTGAAATGCTATATTTTTAAACTTAGCAGCTTTAATGAAACTGTATGAGTATATCTTGACAGCAGCAGAACAAAAGAAAAGAAAAGAAAAAAGAAAAAAATCAGAACATTTTATCTCCTAGTGAACAATTCCAGATAAGTCTAATACATAGCTTAAGAGCAAAAAGTGAAATATGTGTGATATGTACATATCTTAAATCATAAATGTCTTTATCTGGATTCAGTACTTCCCCTAAATTCTTGAATGGCACTTTGGAGACATTATGAATTAGGTGACCAAGGTGCTCAGTCAATATTCTCAGTGTTTCTGTTTATGTAACAATTGGATGGATATATTGTCCCTGCACAGTTTCCCCTAGCGTCTCATGATAACTCAGGGTAGGTTATGGTTTTTATGTTGGCATGAAATTCAGCTATTATAAATCTGAGCTATTCTCTCAGTAACCTTAATGCTTAGGCAGAGATGCTGACTGATCGATTGTATAATGATCTACTGCATTCATTCCCCATAATCCATTTGTTTTGCTTCTAAAATCAAAACCTTAAAAATATGCAGGAATAATTTTCATTAGTTGGTGGAAAATTACAGCTATAGTATTTTTCTATGACCTATATTGGTTAAAATATAGACCAGAATATTATTAAAAATAATACATCTTAATCTGGAGACCCTTTTATTCCTTTACGTTCCAACAACAGTGTCAGCACATATTCAGGGTCTATAATCTCTTTGAATAGCTACTTTCCCAGAATGGGACTTTAGGTTGAGAACACCAGAGTTTGAGTTTTGTCTCTGCACACACTAATTTTATATTTGATGGGCTTTTTCATTCATTTAATCATTCATTTACTTCATAATCCATTTATTTACTTCAGTTCTTATCTAGTGACATGCATATCAATCTACTGAGTTTTTACAATTTCCTGCACTGGGATGTACTGCTAGTATAAAAGAAAAAAGTTTAATGTGGTAATAAAAGAGTAGATATGCACACAGAGTCAATGGTATCTCCGAGGACACTGGCAAATGGCTAGAATAAAGTACTCCGAACAAAGAAGAGTGTAATATGGAACTTTCTATAGTTTTGTTGCTTATAGTTGGTACAATCTTGTCTTACTGGATGAGCTATGACAGCATCCTAAAGTGTTGTAGTGAAGACAGAAGTTGTAAAAGCATATCCTTAAGGTGAAGAAAAGCAGAGGTTGGAGGGCGGGCATGTTTAGACATGTATGTAGACTGCTCCAATTCCGTGTGTCGGTAAGCTTGACAGGATAGTAAACATGCACGGCATAATTCCTACCAGCTTCTAGAGAATGTCACCTAGTCGGTGACATTCTTAGAAGAATGTTGAGTTGGATGTTAACTATTTGTAATCATTTACTTATAAAACACAGCAAATGAACGAAGGCTTTTCTTCTTGAATATACACATGGTTTTTGTTTGCATATGTTTTTAGACAGGGACTTGCTTTGTAGTCCAAGTTGGCCTTGAAGTCCTGACCATTCTCCACTAAATTCCTTAGTCCTGTGATTTAAGCATGTGCCTAACTGTGGCTTGCATCTTTTTTTTTTTTTTTTTTGGCATTTCTATGTACTTATTGCACAATTGAAAGGAGGCTGTGTAAAGAATTAGCACAAACGTGATAAAATTATTATCTCTTCATTGACTCTATTGGCTACTGGATGGCTCAAAATGCATTTTCCTCTTACCCATCTGAAGTTTACTGGAAAAACAGAAAATGAGAGCATAATGAGTATATGCACCACAAATGATGATGCGTTTTGCAAACAATGTACAGTATCATCATTCAGTGGGGACTGTAGCCTCATATTACTCTAAGAAGTCAAACACATTTTCCTTTGAATCTAGCATCTTTTTCCCTTGCCTCATTCACTTTCTCATATCCACTTGTTCAAACCGTTTTGCATCTCTTCTTCTCCCTCTCCTTGCTTTATCTACATATCTTCATTACTTTATTATAACATGAATAGTTATGCCTATTCATGCCTGTACTAAAGAATTTGAAGATTCTCACTCATAAAAATCTTCAAATGCTAGTGATTGTACTTCTTTTAATGTCAGATCTTGTTTATTATCTAATGTCCTATGGTAAAGATCTAATACTAAAGAATGTCCAAGGGTGGCAGGAGAGGTCAAGGTTTTTACTGAGAAAGATGAAAATAACTATAGTACAGTTTAGTTTCTCTAAGTCACAAAAGGAACACTTGTCTTGCCAAGTAATTATTCTTAAATTCTAAATGATAGACAAACCTATTACTTTTGTCTCCCAAATTCATGTTTCTCAGGAAAAGAATTTGTGGTGATACAGAAATAAGGTCTAAATATTTATAGAATATATTGTTTGAGAATTTAATACAATACAATGGATTTGACTCCACACTCCTCCTCCCTCCAGCTTCAAGTCCTTTCAAACCCTTTACCAAATTCCCCTCCCAACTTCATGCAGTATTTTAAAACATACTCTATGTTCGATGTATTCAGTTCTACAGCAGCAAAACTCTAGTTGTTAACTTGTCTTGCACATGCAATGCACTGGGTTTGATTCTGAACACAACAAAGACAGAAATAAAAGGGAAACTCCAGGTGAGAACAGTTTCCTGGGGGAAGCTGAGTGGCAACGGTATTACTACAGCTTTTCCAATAACATTTGTGAAGATTGAAATACTGGGTTTCTCCCGATTGTATGCAGATACACTCAAAATTGTTCCTGAAAATTCAAATTTATTTTTCTACTTATAATGAAATAAATAGATTTTTTTTTCTGCTTTAATAGGATGTCTTTGATTTTTCCCCCCTTCACTCCTTATCTCAGGAAAAGGCTAGACATTATAGAAGAGAGGGACAGAAAATAAGACTGAAGAAAAGGTGAGATGAACTTTTACGTGGGAAGTATTTTGGTTAGGTGAGAATTATAGTAATTGGACTCAGAAAACCTGGGCTTAAACTTCTCTCACTGTGCAAGGTTGCCCAGGTTAGTGGATGTTTCCTGTCTTGGTTTCTTTATATCCTCACACGACAGTGCTTAACACTCCCTGTCAGTAGGACTTGACTAAGCTATCATATACAGCCAGCTATCATAGCATTAGCTCAATGCAGCCCGTAAGCAACTTTGATATTATTCTCTACTTTTCAAATTTCTCAAAATAACACATGGGCTGCTAAAAATTGTTTTTTTAAGTATAAAACTCCATTTTCTAGAAATTTACTTTCAGATTGCCTGTGACAGCATCCTCCCTGGTATTAGTTGTTATGGGACAACACATATTTTGGTGTTTAAGCTTTCATTTTGCCACTTTCTATCTGGATAAGATAAAATGAAATTGCCCTTACCAATTCAATGTCTCAGAAGTTTCAAAACCTTCTTTAATATTTCTAAAAAATGTATGAGGGAATTTTCATGACTGCCTTGTCCTCTCAACTCCTATTTCTATCAGCATTATCTATATGCTTCCTTTCATCAGATTTGTCAACCATAACTTGGTTTTAAATATACATAACTTGGTGCTGAAGAGGTGGCTCAGCCTTTGCTGTTGAAGTATGGTTCCCAGCACCTAGGTTGGACAGCTCACAATCATGGGCGACTCCAGCTGCCAGGGAACCAACACCCTCTTTTAGCCTCTGAGGGCACCTCTACATGTGCCATACTCACAGAGAGACACACCCATAAAATCTTAAACAAATAGCAGAAATAAATAAACTTGTCTTTCTCTTTTACTTTGTATAATTCTTACAAGAAAAAGAAATATTATGAGAAACTAGAAGAAAAACACCAAGGTTAGACACAACTTAACATATGCTCCATTCACTGGGGCTTTTCCCTCTCCCTTTCCTAGCTCTGCCTCCCTGTGACTACACAATTTTGTATCACAACCTGACATCCAAGAAGTAAACTTGCAGAATATCTATTTATCCTGCTAGCCTCAAAAGCAGAGTAATATATAATCCTGCCTCAGAAAGCGTCTGTGTGTGAGGAAAGTGAAGGGGAGAGGAAGAACTATTTGAAGGATATTAATATCAAAGACTTAATTTGGTCGTTTTGCAGAGTTGAGTTAATGGATTAAACTTGTGGCTGTTTCATGTAGTTTTGTCAGAAAGTGATGTGTCAGAATTTTTACATCTTTTAAGCTGACGGGAAGCATCAATCATAGGTAAAAATTCTCCTGCTGATCGCTCTCTTTTCTCTCGTTATCAGAAAAGAGGAATTTATATGTGATTTTTCAACAGAAATAGGAACAGAAGAAAGACAGTTCATTTCAAAGACACTTTAAAGTGCCCGGATTTCTATTTAACTTTGAAAACAAACTTAAACTGATATTTTGAATTCTATTAGGGATGATGACCGCACCGGCCCCCATTATCAGTCCTTACACCTTGACTTGGATCTAATGGGAAACCTTCCAAAGTGTGATGCTGTGGTTATTTGAGACTCATCTCTGCAGATTCTAGGAGAGAGAAGGAAGTTAACATTCTGCACAGTTACCAGGTGCTCAGCACTATTCTGATTGGCTCTTTGCATCACAGTTTATCTCATATATAGTCCTCATGGTAACCGTTTGCAGAAGCTGTAGCATTTCCCATTTAACAAATGAGGTTACTGAAGCTCAAAGAAAGTAAGTGACTAGCCCAATGTTATTAAGCTAATAATAGTGGATACAGGTATCATGCTTCAATCTTTCAAAGCGTTAACTCCAGCATAATCTAGTCACTGTTAGGGATGCCTTTCTTAAAAGTGTAAATAAAACCAGCTTAAATTTATGTCAAAATTTACAAGTTATCATTTAAGATAAAAGAAAAAATGGAAAAGGAAAACATGCACATCCTGAGAGGAGACCCTATTAGTGTAATCCAATGCAAAATGACTCAGACTAAAATTCATAATAACCTTTTCCTTTAGTCTCCACTGCCTCACTAATAGCACCATGGCCTGGTGTCTATTGAAGCGTCCGTTTTTTCATGTGTAAAATGAAGATGCTGAACTGGATGGTCTTTTACAGTCTTTTCTGAGCAAAAAATATTCTTTGTTTCTAAATAGGAAATAGTTGAAACATTTACATTTGTCAAATTTATATTACTAATAAAATTAAAGGTAAGCAGAAGTATAAAGAGATAGACATGAAAAGAAAACCAAATGCTAATCATTTATCCATAATATATTTAAGTTTATACTTTCATTGAATACCAATAATAAACTTGCTACGTTGCTATTAGCCCCCATTTCATTGGACAGAGTGACTCAGAGCAGTGAGGCAGTTCACCCAACTTTACTAGTTAAATAGTATCTAAAGAGTCCATCTGTAGAAAAAGTATTTTAATCACTATAAATATAAATACACTGCTCCAAATATCTCTAGTTATTTGTACCAGACGCAGTCAGAGTTAGATAAATATGCACCATAGCACACATAACACTTGTGTTGCATAGTATTGACATATAGTCTATTCATGAAGAAATATTGTATGCATAATATATAGTATATATGTATATATTATATATATATATATTTATAAAACAATCTATATGATCATAGATGTAAAGCCATCTATAGAAGCTTAGTTATTATATATGACAGTGAGGCTATAGTCCTGAAGAAAACTGACTCTTCCTCCTCCAATAGTCATTAGTTACTATCTAGGAATGAGGGTCTTATAAGCCCCTCCCCTATACATAGCAAAATGTTGATGGATTGACATTGGCAGTTACGGCTGCTGCTGTGTGTTCATGAGTACAATAACCCCAATGTGTCCAGAAGTCTAAACTGATCTCTGCCTCTTATAATCTTTGTGCCTTTTCTTTCATGCTGTTCCTTGAGACTTGAGGAAGGGGGTGATAGAGATGTCTCGTATGGGTCTGAGTATTCTACGTAAGTGTTCCTCTGTGCTCGGATTAGTTGTGAGTCTCTGTTAATCACTGTCTATCACAATGAAAGGCTTATCAGATGAGGGGCGAGGGATGTTCTAATCTGTGGACACAAGGTTAAGAACTCAGAGAACAATTTGAGGATCTGTTTAGCTATGAAGTAACAGCAGTAGGTTCTCCTCTAAGGTATTATAACCTTCCCAGCGAGGAGTTCTTGGTCAGGTTCACAATGCACATGACTTCTTAGATTCCTTTAGGTAGAGCAGGGACTACATTCAATAAGAAATCTGTAAACATTCATGCTACTATTGCATGATTGGGCAAGTTTTGCCAAGGTGAACATTATTGTAGCTCACACAGATCTTTCTTAGTAGCCCAGATAGCACTTTCAATCATAATAAAAGGTAGACAGCAAGAAGGTCAGTACAAGCTTGACTACTTCATTTCCTGTGGCTAGAGTATGTGTTGCCTTCAGGAATAGAATTTTATCATCTAGTTATTACCAATGACCAAGAAAGATGCTGACAGTCTGTATTATAGTTTTTAAGGGTCTCTCTGACTCCCTTGCCAACAACTCAAAGAAAAGTATCCTATTTTTGACATTGGGCTTTTGTTTGCTAGTCTATGGATTCTCAAAGGAGCATTAGCTTGGGTATACTATATTTCCCAATATTTATAAGTTCTAAAATCTTAATATTCTAACTACTAGACCATTTAAAAAATATTCAATATAAGTTAAAAAATAGCAAAACTAGTCTACCTTAAAATGCTATGAAGAAAAACAATTATTATACCTTGCGATTTAAACATGAATTTCTGTTGAAGTGGGTAGGCCAAACTTTCCAGATCAAGCAGTGGAATTTTATGTTCTCCTTAAGAAAACTAAGAAGGACACGGGAGTTGAGTGATCCAGGTTGGAATGAATATGAAACCTTATTTGAGCTGTAGTAAGAAGAATAGATGATCGTGGTGCCAGAGAACATAATTGAACTTGGTAGCGTCACATTGCGGTGAAACAGGCTAAATGAAAAGTGCTGTCTACTAGGATGGTATGCCTAGGGATGGAGTGAGATGGGTTGGCTTGACAAATACATAAGAGATGAAACTGGCAGGAATTGGATACAGTTAGTGAGGAAGGAAGTAGGGATAAATCTTTGGTTTCTCTCACATTTAATTGGATGGTAGAACTGTAAATAGGCTAGATTAGGGGCATTGACAGTAAATATATGACAGAGTGTATGTTCAGTTGAATTTTCTTCTTAAGATTGTTTCCTGATGGACCATTTTGTTAATTCTGTGACCTTCTTTAAAATAAACAAACTAACAAATAAATAAACATTTCCTAGAAAGAGAATGAGTAATAAAAATTAAAATGTACATTTGAGAGAAAAAGTCCCTTAATCACTTCTTGATATTTTCTACTTCATTCCATCAGTTGTACTCTTCCCTTAATAACCTTGTCACAAAATTTGAAATATCATTTATTGTGGCTAACAGCTGGCATTTTGAGAAGTGAGAAATTCAGGTGCCTTTGGCTTGATTAAGAACTTTGCTTTGATCAAATTATTTGTTCAAAATGAAATAGGTTAGGTATTTTGTTGTGGTATCATGTTTAAATTGATGATAATTCACTCTTCTATTTCCAAATGGCCAATAAGATGTGTTCTGCTTCAATAGGTCTGTCTTTCTACCTCTTTAATACCTCTGGGCAAAATACTTAACATGCTTGCAATGGGCTTTGGATAGTATTGCTAAAGCACTGATATCTCATATAAGAAATACCAGTACATATCATTTTACATGTCAAGAAATAACTAGTGAGTGGGTATTCATTTATTTCTGAAATGGTAGTGCATCATCTCACAGCAATCTCCATTTGAAATTGAGAGTTCAACAGGTTGATCTAAACCTATTATGAAAAACACACACACAAAAAAACCCTTTTATGCCTTCAGAGTATCATCAACACAGTGACTTTGGATACATTTACTACATGTTAGACATTGTGGTATGCATGTGAAATGTCCCAAAGGGCCCATGTGTTTGGATATTTGGTTCATAGTTGGTGAGAATATAGAACTGTGGTTGGTGTGGATGAACTACAGGTTGCTGGGCCTTGAGAATTATAATCAGGTCTTATGTCTTACCTTGGCTTTCTGCTTTCTGGTGGGGGTAGCTGTACTGAAATTGACTTCAACATCCTGCTGTTCAAGACCAAGTGAGTCCCACCTGCCACCTTCCCTATGGTGATGGACTATGTTCTCTGAAGATGTGGGCCAATACAATCCTTTCTTCCTAAAGCTTATTTACACAAGTCATTTGATTACAGCAGAAAGTAACTACCACAATAGGGTTCACACTATGTGTCTTTCAGATATTACCCCATTACTCCCCCATAAGATTTCGGTGAGATAGATATTGTTCTAACCATGAGAAACAGGAGGCAAAATGCCCCAGGTTATAAATAACATGGCTTCCATGTCTGTACATAACAGAATCATTTGTGCAAGAGTCAACAATTGAAAAGATGGTGAAAAGAGAAGAAAAGCAAAAAATGTGTCCTCAATTATTTCTGAATATGACTGACACAGTACTTTCTCATATAAATTCGTGCCCCAAATCATGGCTTCTGATGTATCCAGTAACCCGTCCTTCTGTTACTCTGTACTTATCAGAACTTACCCCATAATGGATGAAAGACATGGAAAAAAAGAAGGCAGAGCTTTTCTGTTAAATAATGATGCAGCCAAGTAAATCCATAGAAGAATCCATAGTAACATAGAAATGACCCACATACACTGATGCTATGGGGACCCAAAGATAGGTTTAGAGCTTCTGTTGTAACCAAAACTTCTCCCTCTTAGAGTCTTGGCCCAAGAGCCACCAAGCTTTGTAGTGACTTCACTCTCATCCAACAGCTCACATCTGAAAGGTTCTTGAATAGTCAGTTAAGAGCTGAGGGGCTGCTCACATTATTCAAAGTGGAGAACAGGAGCAAGACCAATGGATAGCAGTTTCAAGCTAAAAGTAAACATAAGCCTTGGATAGTTAGAAAAAAACAAAATAAATGCTATCTATAGAGAGACAAAGGTGTTACATTTTCAAACCTGGGACAAAAGACTGAGGTGTCTATATAACATATCAAAGCAGATGCTAGCTGCCAGGTTCTCCTTGTATCCCTCAGTCATTTCCTGTTACAGGGCCCTGCAGGCTTGCATACCCCTCCCCTTACTCTGAGCTCTCCATCTAAGGGGGCTGGGTTGCTCTTTCCTATATAATCTACCCATTTTGGTTGCCTTCTTTTTCTTTGAGTCCTAGTCTCCTGGCTGCTGTACCTGGTTTCTCTCTTTCCCTTCTCCTTTCCTCTCCCCATCTCCCCACGTGGTTCAGCGTCATGTTCACTCTGGATTCTCCCCTATGTCCCTGTTCTCTCTCACACATCTATAATAAATCTTCTTTGCTACTATATTTAGGAGCAGGTATGTTTCCTGTCCTATTTATTTACTTTTTCACTCGTCTGGTGCTGAAACCTGGGACCAGTCCTCTCCTCCCCTCCCCTCCCCTCCCCTCCCCTCTCCTCTCCTCCCCTCCCCTCCCCTCCCCTCCCCTCCCCTCCCCTCCCCTCCCCTCCCCTCCCCTCCCCTCCCCTTTCATTTTTTTTTTTTTATAAATTTCACTGAGGGTATAGGGGAAAAACATTCGGGTCTTACTTGGGTACTGTTCCAGTCTTAGGTTTTATAATCACCAAACTAAATATTTTACATTTTGTGTATAGCTCTTGTTGGGTCTCAGACTTGGGACTCATGTATTTCTCAAAATATTAACTGATATTCTACTTTGGGAGTTATGAGGAATGACCTACAAATCTGTGCTTTTAGCCAAGTCTCTCAAGTAAGTCTGATTCACATTCAGGTTTAAACTTGGTTATCTACTGCACATTTTTGTTGAGGAAAACAACTACATCTTAAAAATATAGAGTTTAACTTAAAAACAAAAGAAGAAGAAAGAACGAAAAGAAAGAACTGAAGGAAGGAAGGCAGAAAGAAGAAAAGAAATAAGAAAAGAACGAAAACAGGAAAATACGTGTTTGGATGAGTAACCGAGGTGTGAACGGCCACCGATGATATGAGCTGAGTCTGTTCTCCTTCACAGTTCGAGATAGAAGGAAACCATTTATGGCCTTTTAGATCTCTGTTTTTCTATATTTTTGCTATGCTAGCTGCCAATCTGAAAGACACACTGCCTTCTAGAAGTTAAATTTACAAGTAGATCTGAAAATGGTGGTGGTGGGAATCTGGGGGTGCGTTGGAAGCAGTTTGTAAAGCGGCTCAGGATCTTACCTTCCAGGAGGTCATTCGTCCAGGCACACATCATTTTTATCTCCTCCCTGGGATATTGAGATCTGACCACTGTGCCTGCCAGCTTCTCTCCCAGTGCCACTGTGGGGTGCCTTAAAAGAAAAATGCTTATGTAAAGAAGACAAGTGTGGGAAGGCAGACGTTGGCCCTAACAGACCAAGGAGCTCAGCAATTCCACCCACAGCTACTTTCCCAGAGAAATGTCCCCAGAGACAGAGGAACTTCTAGCAAGAAGTCTGGCGCTCAACAACTATTTCCCAACCCTCTCTGACGAGTCGATTTCCTTCTGAGAGCTTAATTTTATTAGATCATAGGAGCCCAATGTGCTAATGTAAAACCCTTATAGGGAAAGAGAAACTTTCAAAGCAGCTGTTTAATGTAGGTTTCTGTTTTGTTTTGTTTGTTTGTTTGTTTTTTAGGAACCCATGTGGGCGGAGAGAAAAGTAAAGGAGAGAAAAGTAAATCTAAAACCTTACAAAATAAAATGTACTAATGCCAACTAGCTCTCCCTTTCCCCGCATAAGTAAGATATTCAAAAATCCTGCCACTATGGTACTATATGCTAGATGGAATGAAAAACTCTTATACAGAACAGAAGTCATTGAAAAGTGTACTGTTCCCTTACAGAGACGTGTTGGGATTCACGGGTCCAGGCACTGGCTCTCCGAGGAGCAGGATGCCAGGAGAGGAAGCAATGGGTCTCTCTTTCTGTACTGCCATTCAGAACAGGACTCCTTGAGCATCAGCTAGCTGCTCTAAGGGTCAAAGAGACTAGGAAGTCCTGACAAGAGGAAAAGCGTTGAAAAGAGACCAGTCACTCAGGACCAGATCAACAGAAATGCTCTGTGATTCAAATCAGTGAAACACTTGCTGAACTGGAGAGCAGATAAGACAGCTGGAGGCAGAAGGATAACTCAGACCTGTCACTTCAAAGGACAGCTCAGCATGCAGTGGGTGATGGGCCACCTGATATGTTTGCCACCAAGAATCTGTGCTGTTGTCTGTGCCTGTGCTTTCTCTGATTCACCGACTCATTCAGTATTTTGGTGTCCACAGTGATCTGTGCATCACGAACTGAAAACACAAGAATATGTGCTTTAATTGTGGTTGCTGAACCTAGCAGAACTGTAACATTTACACAGGTGACTGATGTATTTCTGGTGAACTTAATACACATTTTTCCTCATGTTAACCTCATATAAGGTTGACAAAACAGGAAAGAGTCAGGGCTAACCAGGTAATTTCTATACTTACACATGGGCAAAAGTGAGTTCCAAAAATCCATTTTCTATAAAGGGACCTTGAAAGGTATAAATCATAAGTGTTAGTGGAAAGCTATTTACGAAGAAGCAATAATATTAAAATTTCCTCCTTTGCATCCTTCAGCTAAGGCATAGCCTTTCTTCCTCTGGGTAGAATAAATAAGAGGATCATTCCATAGTAAAGATAGCAAAAGATGTCTAGTCTTTAAAACAGGAGCAGTGAGGAACACAGTTAGTTCACTGAGGCATGAATTCCTACACAATTATGTTCTGAAGGCTGAGGCTCTTTCATGCTGTCTTACTCTGTCAGCTCCAGGGACATGCTTTTCTGAGAATATATTTTTCCAGCCAGACATTGGAAGAAAGTTACAGACTTTACTCAACAACCTGAAGAAATAAATACACAATTCTGTACTCCTAAGAAACTATCAAGAGGCTGGAAAGAGTTCAGTTAAGAGCACTTGCTGTTATATCTCAAGGCAGGAGTTGAGTTCCCAGCACCCGTGTCTAATAGTTCCCAACTGCCTAACTCTAGCTGCAGGGAATTCAACACCCTCTTCTGACTTGTATGGATCCCTGAAAGCATGCACACACATATATTTATTTCTTTTAAGTGAAAAAGAAATCTAACAAACAATTGACTCAACATGCAATACCAGAGACTGCCCCACTGGGGACCCATCCCAAAACCAACCACCAAACCCAGACACTATTGCATATGCCAGCAAGATTTTTCTGACAGGACCCTGATATAGCTATCTCTTGTGAGGTTATGCCAGTGCCTGGCAAATACAGAAGTGGATGCTCCCAGTCCAATGAAGGAGCTAGAGAAAGTACCCAAGGAGCTAAAGGGGTCTGCAACCCTATAGGAGGAACAACAATATGAACTAACTAGTACCCCCTTCCCCCCAAGAGCTTGTGCTTCTAGTTGCATATGTAGCAGAGGATGGCCTAGTAGGCCATCAGTGGGAGGAGAGACCCTTGGTCTTGTGAAGATAATATGCCCCAGTACAGGGGAATGCCAGGGCTAGGAAGCTGGAGTGGGTGGATTGGGGAGCAGGACAGGGGGAGGGTATAGGGGACTTTCAGAGAGGAAACTAGGAAAGGGGAAAGAAGCATTTGAAATGTAAATGAAGAAAATACCAAAAAAAAAAAAAAAAAAAAAAAAGAATATCACTCATAATCCTTACAAACAGCATTAGATGCCCAAAAAGTTGGTTTTTTCCTACACTCCTCTTTGCATGTGTGTGAGTCCCTAGAGGGGTCTGTGAAAGTTTGGCCAAAATCTTTATTATTAAAAGGACCATGGTAGAAAACTAGAATCAACATCTTGAAATAAACAGCATATATGGATGCAAAATGACTAAACTAAATCCATTCCTTAAAAACTGGCAGTGGAGGAGGGTGAAGGGCACCTCACCTGGTACAAAGAGCAGTCAGAAATAAGATTCTAGATTAAAGTATGCAGCACAGTGGGCCCTAGTCACATGCAGCTATTTAAATTTAAATTAAACTACAGGTTCTTCAGTTCCATAGAATACTAGGCACCTGTGGCAAGGGGCTGCCATTAGTGCAGTGAGAGCAAATTGAGGGCTGCCATGCTCCTGCCTTGATGATAATGGACTGAACTTCTGAACCTGGAAGCCAGCCCCAGTTAAATCTTGTCCTTTATAAGACTTGTATGGTATCTGTTCACAGCAGTAAACCCTAACTAAGACACACACACACACACACACACACACACACACACACCTGCTTTTAGATATACATAATATGTGGAAGTTAGAGGATAGCATGGGGGTTAAATTTCTCCTCCTATCATATGGATTCAGGAGGATGAACTTAGGTTATCAAACTGGGTGGCAAGTCAAGTTATCATACAATTTTAAAATATAGAAAAAAATAGTTAAAAATGACATAGCAGAAAGGTATTACATACCTCCACTAAAACATCAGAAACATAATTAATATGAACAAAAAAATTCAGGGCCAGTTATTGATTTTATTAAAGAACATAGAACATTTGCAATTCATATTAACAGCATTCAGGTTCTAGACATTGCTATTTCAAAACTGTAAAATGTGTCATTAGTTCCATTAGAAAGTATCTATTCTAGGATTCATTAATTTATGAAGGTCACATTTTTTGAGTATTTATTGAGAACAGTGTCTCTAGGCTGTAAAGAAACAGAAAACATGTTATTCGTTCATCATTGAAGACAAATAGAGGAACTACTTTCTTATTAAGGAAATGTGTGTGTGTGTATGTGTGTGTGTGTATGTGTGTGTAAGGAAGTAGAGGAGAAGTGAACTATTTGGTGGTAAAGTCAAAAGGAATGAGCCAGCATGCTTTTTAGTTGCTGTGCTATTAATCTGTACTGTGCTATTTAATCATTCTAACTGTCTTGAGAGGAAGCTGCAATTTCTTTGAATGTCAAATGAAGTTGAAGCTGTATCTAGCAAAGTGGTAGTGGTAGACTTATTCTACAAAGCCAGCTGTTAGTGCACTGGAATTGTCTTTCATACTATTACAACTTATTTATATTACTTAGAACAACATTTATTCAACAAAAATTCATGAGTATTTACCAAGTGCTCAGAACCATTCTGAAGCTGCAAATCAAAACACACTAAATAGCCATTCTCATACTGCAATAGGAGAAATGCAATAACAGCAGAGAGATACTGTGCCAAGTGGTGATAGATAACATGCTGCTGAAAAGGAAGAAAAAGAGCAGAGGGCTTGCTAAGCGTTAGGGGAACAACAGCAAGTACCACCAATAGCATAGTGGAGCATGTCTTCATAAACACACTTTGCATTTCATAGTTGATTCAAAGTATTATTGGCTTCCCTCTGACATTTGTAGCTTGGACAATGTCTACTTTCTGCATTCCATTAGAGTAAGCAACACTGATGTGGCAAAAATCTGCTCATAAAATCAACCTTATTTGAGCTCTTCCTATGACTTCTTGAGTTGTAGTAACAAAACCTTTAGGTAGCAGCTGACAGCATTATGCTAATCATTGGCCCTGTCTCACGCTTTTTTTTTTTTTTTTTTAATCACTATAGAAACTTCCATAAAAGCTATGTGATCCTGATTCCTTCTGCGAACAGTGTTGATGCTCCAGCCCTTTAGGACAGTCCTCAATCAATTATTAAACATGTCACTGAAACTTCCCATTTTCCTGGAAAGATACAAGGGCATTTATGAACAGAGTGTCAAAGAAAGACTCCAAGGTAACTCCCAAGGTAACTTGCCTCAGGGTAGAAATGTGAGTTCACTTTGGACAGCTGTGTCCTTATCTACATGTGGGATCAGAGTGCCCTGGGTTCTGACAGGCTGCCCCATTGTTAGCTTTATCCCACTGTCTCTGCTATTTAACCATAATTTGAATGCACAAGGTTTTTAAGCCATATAAATAACCAATTTCTATTCAAAGAAGACCTCTCTGTTCAACAAAATTTAGCACCAAGTATGTACGGTAGTTGGCCCAAGACTCAGTGCTTTTAAGTCTACCAAAAGTAGATAAATTGATTGCCATAATGCATTTATGGAGATAAAAGCAATACAACCCCAGAGTGTTTTTGGACACACAGATGGCCTTGTAGACAAAATGATACTTGTGATAAGAATTTAAAATTTTATGCACGTGGGGGAAATTACGGCAGAAATTAATTGTGAAACTTGAACTAAGACCTAATGAAAACAAAGCACTTGAGTTAAGGAAGCTATTCCCAATATGGCAAGTGTCATCCAGGAAGCCTAGACTTCTATGCACACATAGAACAAAGAATAAATGTCAGCTTGGCTAAGTCAGGTAGCTCCGTGTATTGGGAGAAACGAGGTCAGACAGACAGGTGGGACTATTTCATCTAGGTTTGCTCCAGCAGTTAACAGAAACAGCTGTCTACCTTTGAATTTGAGACTCATTCAGAAAAATGGGAACATGAAACCATTTCAGAAAACATTCATCATGACTAGTATCATGCATAGGTCATTCTATCAAAACTACACTTGATCCATGCAGCCACTATGCCCACTATGACACTGAATCTGTGACAACAACTTCAACCCCTGTGGTCCTAACAGAACTAGCTCATCCCTCCATCCCAATAGACCAGTTATGTGAGGAGTGTCTGTAGGGTCAGAGGCCCTTCTGAGAGAGTTTATGAATCATGGTGCTTTAGGTAGGTGACTCTTGGGTGACTAACACACCCATATTCAGGATTAAGCAGTAGTCTGACTCATAGGTTTAAGGCAAAGGAGACAGACAGAAACTTAAGGCAGGAATGCCAGGATTTCATTCTGCTTTTAGTGGCCTTCTGGGACTAAGGAAGGAATCAGTGCTCTTTAGCAAAAGCAGTTCCTAAGTATTTGTTACAAAACTGGAAAGCCCTGGTAAGGTGGACTTAATTGCCTATTTCACACTTGGAATAAATCAGTCTGGTCTTTTCCCTCCCCCTCTTTGAATTTGGCTCAGATAGGGCCTTTATTGCTGCAGCACTACTTCACCTTCAATGAAGGGAAGCATTAAGGTCACAAGCATACAAACCACACCACATTTTTTTTCCCAATGGTCCTTGTTCTAAAACTTCCTATTCAAAGACCACTTTTCCTCCCTTTCCCCTTCTACTTCTGATGTACTTTTTCTTTTCTTTTCTCCAAAAGAAACCTGTGTATGAATGAAAAATAATCATCAACCTTACCAGACCCAACCCCAGCCATGGGTCCTGATTCTGGGGTTGAACATTCTCCTTCCTTAAGAGAAGAATGACATAGTATACTGAGAAATAAGAAAAATTAATTTATTTATAGTTTTTACCAAAAATCAGGATAGAGACATTTTCTACCTTCTTCTGCCTTGCCCATGATACAGGCACGTATTACAGAAAAGACAAGCAAAACCAGAGAATATGGATTCAGAGAAGGCAGGACCCTCAGCTTCTGGGCCCATACTAGCAGCTCATTCTTATTGCCTGCATAGAAGAATTCTGATTTTAGTTCCCCAACAGCTCTTCCATTTTACAGAGATACTAAGCACCTTCCATTTGTAGTTCCATTGAGCCTTTTGGGTCACTCTGAAACTTGAGGGAAAGGCACCTTGGAGAAGAGATGGAAAATGAGCTGGTTGCCCTGTGACCCATTCCCTTCCTAGCCTGCAGGTACTTCAGGCTTCTCTAATAAATTTGGCAATGAAGTACAGGGAAGGCATATTTGCCCCACCTCCCTGATTCCCTGGAAATCTCTGTCTGAAGCTAGGCTTGTAGCCATTAATAGCATGTTATAGTTGGCTTCAGAAGCTACCAGATAAAAAGCAGATTCTGCATTTCATTGCTGTTTCTAGCAAACCCTCCCCTTTTCCTCATTATTCCTCTACAAACTTGTGTTAAATTATAAGGACAACACTTGCCTATGGTTTTAATTTGAATGCCATATTAACACATTGAAACCCTGTTTTGGGATCTTAATGAAGCAGATGATTCAAACAAATCATCTCTACTTCAAAATTCACAAATTCTGCCTCATTGTTCAGGGAATTTCTAAACCATTATCCCTGGGCAGTCTACAGGGCTTCATTTCAGTACCAGAGCATCTGTACAAGTGCTTTTGTGTGCTTCTTCCCTTTAATTTATATAATCTCTCTCTCTCTCTCTCTCTCTCTCTCTCTCTCTCTCTCTCTCTCTCTCTCTCTCTCTCTCTCTCTCTCTCTCTCTTTCTCTGAGTGCTAAAATCCAGGATTCTAAAAATACAGATGTTAACAAGACAGTTTGAAGCTAGCCTCTAATATCTGTCCCGGGCTTGAGCCGAATCCTGATTCTCTGTGTAAAGAGAAAAAGAGAAAGTGTAGGATTCCTTTCTCCCTCAGATGGAGGGGTGGGTCCTAATGTTCATTGCTGCTGATGTAGAACTCAGCCTAAATGATATAGGACGTGAGGGGGCGGCAGCCAGTACAAAACAGTGAAATAAATTACCATATATATCATGTTCTGGTGGGTAAGATAGAAGTGATGTGTGTAATGAATCAAAGCTGGAAGCAGCTCTGGCGCATGGTGATAGAGAGGGAGACAGAGTTCCTGGGCTTAGATTCAGCTTCAGAGAGCTCTGCATGAGCAATGTGTGAGTAAGCAGAAACCACTCACTGTAATGTGACAAGGGAGGACATTTGTGAGGGCACAGGAGACCTTACATTATTGTAGTGGGGATCTGTTATTTCGCTAGCCCAGCACTCTGATATTCCAGTGGGGATCGTCTCCCCTGATCCAGGCAGCCTTGGCTGTACTCACTTAAGGATCCTCTTTGTCTCTGCTGAGCTGTTGAGAGGACACATAATCCAGGGCGAACCAGACTTCCTCTCTTCCTGAATCTAAATTGAGCAGAGTGATACTGCCTTGGAAGTATGGTGTACCTACTGCATCCTGGCAGAACGTTGAAAAGATTCTCCATGTGTCAGCCTGGCTCCTCTTTGGGCCATGACCATTCTGGCTTTCTATTATGAAGATTACCATATACATTTAAAAGAGATGTTTTAAAAATGATTTTTATTTTCTCCTTTAGTTGGCTGGGAGCAGTTTATTTGGCTCGTATGAGAATATTCCAATTATTGAAAATTTCAGTCCTTGGGCTGAGCATGCTGGTATAGTGGGCGAGCATTCAGTTAGCTTCAAGATTGTCATTATAATTCCCATGCAGTTAGATGGGAAGAGAGACAGAGACAGAGAGACAGAGGGAAGGGAGAGGAGAGGAGAGACAGACAGACAGACAGACAGAGGGAGAGGGAAAGGGAGAGGAGAGGAGAGAGAGGGAGAGGGAGAGAGAGTAAGACAGACAGACAGAGACAGAGACAGAGAGACAGAGACAGAGAGAGAATAAAATGGAAGAAGAGAGAGGGGGTTAGGTTAGAATTGAATTGGGATCATGTTCTAAGGGCTTCAACAAGGGAAGAACACAAGGCCAACTATGGATCCCACAGCACATTTCAGAAGCTACTTACAGGGAGAGTTTGGAGTCTCCTCTGACTCAGCCTCCTCATGTGTCAAACAGGGGTGAGCATTATTTAGTCCTAGAAGTGAGAGTTAGGTCGGATAACACTGGATGGGACTTAGTACATGGAGGAACCTTATTAACTGCTGAGAGTCCTCTCTGTCTCCCTTGGGTGGTTTTAATAAGGCTAGCAGATTAAACAGTACACTGAAATGAGATACATTTGTTTCAGGGGTTTTCCACAAAGTGACTTTCCACAGAGATGGTAATGGAAGTGTCTAGAGGCAGGTATGTGTTTCTTCTTTTGGGAAATTTTCCTTTGCATGAATTATTTTGTTTGCAGCAAGCAGGAGAAAAGCCTTCAGAAATTCACTGACTTAAAGATGATGGCAGCACAATACGTTCATGGAGTTCATGGGCCAGGCCTGACTGGAGAGTGGGTACAAATTATATCTCATTTACACTGCTCCATCTCATTAACTCTAAAACTCCAGTTGCTAATGAACAATTAATCCCATACTCATGTTTTCTTCCAGGGCCCAGTGAGAGCTTAGGCATGCTCCCTCCCAGGTATTCCACAAACGAGTACTGCACCCATTGTTGTCCTTGAGTTTCAGGGTCGCCCGTGGACTTTGAAACTATTAATTTAACATGCCACGAGTGTCTGTCCCTGACTGCTGTCCATGCCCACTCCTGTTAAACTCAAGCTTCATCACCTAGCTTGTGTGCTCCAAAGCAATCTTACTTGCCAGAGTCACCTGCATCTGTCTCTTTATGGACCTTTTTGATGTTCAAGGCCAGTCAGTCTGAACTAAGGATGAGAATATGAATCAACGGAGGTCATGCTGTGACTTGTAATATCCACACACTTTTATACTTATGGATCCTTTATACAATTCCTTCATTCTTATCACTAAATGTATAAGTTGTGTGTGTGTGTGTGTGTGTGTGTAAAATGAAGGGATACTTAGCAAGACAGTGTTCTTTACTGACATATTCTACATTTCAGAGATATCCTGTTAAGACTCAAACTCTGGACCCTTTATAATGACACGTGCCATATTTTTAGGGAGAGTGAAATCAGTGAATATTGTCTTAAGTGACTTATCTATCGTTCCTTCAGCCTTGATTTGACTGAAATTCTATACTATAATCAAAGTGAGCTATTACAACTATAATCCTTTAATGAGTCAAGAAAGTATTGATAACATATTTTTCTTTCTTTAGCAGAAAGTTTGGCTGATATCAATATATCATAATCTTTATGAACAGAGAAGATAAAAGCAAGGTTTCCCAGAATGTTACTCAAAAAAGACACATTCTTTTGATCACAAAAGTGTGATGGGAATGTAGCTGCTCTGATTAACTCACTCCAATTTAATTTCTTCAATTAGATATTGAAAAACACATTCTATAAAATGAGAACTAAGTGGCAGGGAGATGGCTCAGATGGTAAAGGTACGAGTACTGCCAGACCAGTAACCTGAGTTCCATTACCAGAATCTCCAAAAAAAGCTGCATGTGGTGCATCCTGTGTGTAATCTCAGCGCTTCTACCCCAAGATGGAAAGGGGAGACAGGGGAGTTGTCCAGAACCTCTAGGGCCATCTGGAGGAAGCTGCACAATGGCAGAAACCAGAGACCCTGACTCACCAGAGAGGAAGCCAGAGCCAACTTCCCAAAGCTATCCTCTGACCTGCAAACCATGGCATACATGTGAACACACACATACACACACCCCACAGACACAGACACACACACAAACACACACACCACAGACACACACACATCACAGAAACACAAACACACACACACACACACACCCCACAGACACCCCCCACAGACACACACACACACCCCACAGACACACACACAGACACAGATACAGACACAGATAGACAGACAGACAGATACACACACACACCCCACAGACACACACACACAAAACCCACATATATATACTCTCCAAAGACATAGACACCCCCACACACAGATGCAGACACAAACACACCACAGACACACCACAGACACAAACACATACCCCCACACAGACACCCCACAGACAGACCTCACAGACACACACACACACACACCCATACAGATACACAGACACACAGACACACACACACACCCACAGACACACACACACACACATACTCACACTGATTCTAATTTAAAAAAAAAACCTATAAGCTCTCTATCATTATTTAAATTTTTTAATCATACCCTTTGGCATTTCTTGTAATTTGGTTGATTTAAGACAGCATCTGACCCTTGCTAAATCTCAGGCAAGCATAATGAAATAATCTGTCAGATGTTGTAAATCCATTAAGATTATTCAATAATGCCAATGGTCCTCACTGGGAGGAGGCTTGTTTTTTTTGTTTTTTGCTTTTTGTTTTTATTCTGATATTAGAAAAGGATGTTTGACAAGTCAAGCTTCCCACCCCATCCCATGTTCTTTTATTTGGCTTCTTTTTGTGCTCATTCTGTCTTGGTTCTGAAAACGGTGAATTGTTTTAAAAATCTGATGTGATCTCTTCGTTCATTTACATGTACTTGCATTTCCTCCAGTATCTTTCTTTCCTAGGAATAACTATGAAATTAGATTAATTTGACATAGATACTTTTCAGAGCGAAGAACAGAAAATAGCCTACAGTTACTGCCTTTGTCACCCTACTGGGACGAAAATGACAGGGGTGCTGAAATCTGACAGTGATGAATTCAAATTCTGAATTTGCCAATTGCTTGTTGCATAACCCCTTGTGTATGCTTCCATTTCCTAGGATGTAAAATGGCAAAATGTCTAACTCCAAAGGTTCTTAGGGAAATTAAAAAGAAGTCTGGGCATGCCTTTCCTGTAAGGTAAGAAAATGATGTGCCATTTGGAAATTATTGTTTCCTCCTATCAGAAAGAACAGCTATTGGCCATTCATATCTGAAACTCTTGTCTCTTTCACAGCCCTAATAATCTTTGAAAAAAAAAGACCTCCCTATTTCTATAAGTTGAACAGTTTGGAATCAGATTTGTATCTGAGTGTCACTTCTCAAGCATTTGATTCATACAAATGGCTAGTTACTTGATACATACATCCACATACACATACAGAGGCTAAAATTCATTTAAACTATCAGAAATTTACTAACGATATGTGTTTGAGAATATAAGGCCAGACTGGATGTATGGATTCTTGAAGGCAATATGTTATATTTTCCTCCTTGTTCAAAAGAGAATATTGTCAAATTTCACCTGGTAAAAAATGAAGTGGTTGGTAGCTTTACTCAAAGGAATGTGGTATTGTATAATATTAAAAGGTGGACCATTTGAAATATTAATGTCTAATGATTGCAGATAGCTATGCAAATTGTTCTACATTTTTATGATAGATAATATTAAAGTTTAACAGGAAGAAGAGAGTTGGATACAAGAGCATCTGTGTGTAGTCCCAGTTATTCCAGAAGCTTCATTGGGACTAGTGGGAGAGCCAAATAGTTCAAAGCCAGCCTTAGCTTAATAGTGATACCATGATTTGATACTACTCAAAAGAAAACAGTTTTCTTTCTCTTCTACTAGTGTGTGTGTGTGTGTGTTTGTGTGTGTGTGTGTGTGTAAGGGGTCATGGGTGAAAAGAATTGTATCATTAACTATATTTTCTTAATGAATTAATTACTTTTTTGATTTATTTTTTATTAGGTGTTTTCTTTATTTACATTTCAAATGCTATCCCGAAAGTTTCCTATACCCCCCCACCCCCGCTCTCCTACCCACCCACTCCCACTTCTTGGCCCTGGCATTCCCCTGTACTGGGGTATATAAAGTTTGCAAGACCAAGGTGCCTCTCTTCCCAGGGATGGCCGACTATACTATCTTCTGCTACATATGCAGCTAGAGACACGAGCTCTGAGGGTACTGGTTAGTTCATATTGTTGTCCCACCTATAGGGTTGCAGACCCCCTTCAGCTCCTTGTGTACTTTCTCTAGCTCCTCCATTGGTGTTTGTCTCACCATTCTAGGGAACAGGCCACCATGGAGGATCTACCACTGAGGTCGCAGTAGTTTGAAGCAGGTAATCATGTTGAGTCCACATTTAGAAGAAAGACAGAGGCACATGTGGAGTTACTTACTCTAACATTTTCATGTGATCTCAACCCAGTGAAGTGTCTGTGTTTTGGGGCAGATCTCCCCACTGTAGTTAACCTAATTTAGGAAATCTCTTACAGAAGTTCCTAGAGCTTTGTCTTTGTAGTAATTCTAGGTACTCTAAAGTTGATAATCTATATTAACCTTCATAAAACAAAATTAAAATCTTAGTAATGGGGAAATATGTATGTAACAATAGGTAAGATAGCTGTAAAATTAAATATACATAAATTTTAATGTACAGCACTCACATTCATATGATATGTAAAAACTATTTCAAGATCCATTCCCCAAACTACTGATGTTAGTTATTGGAGTGTTTTATTATCTCATTTAAAATTGTTTTTTGCTATTTTTGTACAACTACATGTAGTACTTCCCAGATGAGAAAACATTTTTTAAAAAAGTAATCTAAACCTTTCTAATGACATCTAAATGTGTAATTACTGATCAAGTTTTGTCTTCCTCATTTCCTGTGGGTTTTACCAGTTTGGATGTAAAATTTGAGGAAGGCTTGTTTTTGGAACAAAAGAAAAATATGTGAGCAGAATGGTAGAAACATCAGAAATCAGTTAAGCTAATGTTTTATCATTTCCCTGGTAGAAAACTTCTATATGCGCTGGTGGAAGAGGGAGAACACTATAGGATGAAGTGATAGGAAAATGTCTTTTGGCTATTTAGTGCCAGAGTACTTTAGTTCCATTTCTACCTTCTCTCTAATAGTAACCGTGTGTAAAATTCAGAAGATAATTAGAAACAGGGGTCAAATACAACTGTGTCAGAGATGCAAATGAGTTAAAAGTGGGAAAAGGACATGGGTTCTGGCACAAGAGAAAAATCCAGTAGCAATTCTCCACAGGCAGCAAAGAATTTGTTTGAGTGTATAATTAATAGATTTGTCAGAAAGTACTTAGATTGTGAAATATTGCATGTAGCCCTCGTTCCAGATGGATTGAGATGAATGGGTCCTCCAGCAGCGTATGAAACCTCATTGCTCAGCGGCTAGAGAATTGCTGTATCTGGAGTTGTGCGAGTCTCTGCCTCTTTGCTCTCTCCTTTCTCTTTCTCTGGCTGCAGGGGGAGAAATGAATAGAATGCTTCTAATTCTGATATTGAATGGTGTCCTTTACCTAAAGGGCATCCAAGCAGACAAAATTAAATCAGATACTCAATGGGGAAACTTTCCACTAAGCAGGAATTTAAAACAGAGAAATGTATTAACATGCTGAAAAAAAATGGTTAAATTAAGCCGATCTGTAGATCAGAGGTGAGACTTTGCAGCCACAAGCCACAGATATATTTCATGTGCAATTGCTTGCACATTGGGAAGTGACACATGCCTCCTTTACCCTTGGAAATGACCATACAATCCATTCCTGGGGGACTCTGATATAAATTGGTTGCTAAAAACATTCTGATGAGAATCCAGACTCGATTTCTTTTCAGCATACAGTTGATTTGAAGGGAAAAAAAAATTACCACATCAGTAGTTTGTACTTGAAAACTTTTGTTAAACATGAGAATTACAGGCCCTTGTGGATGGAGGAAAGAACTCTGAGTCCCAGGTAGTAATCTCCATTAATTTGGGTGGCCTGAAGTCTAAAATAGGGGTACATAAAACAAGTTCATTTCTTAAATTCTTTTATTTATGTTAAAACAATAATTTGGGAGTAGGGACGGGTAACAAGTTAATTTTACTGTCTATTCTCTATTTCTTTCTTTTTTAATGTTTTCAGTGGGGAGCTGTGGAGGAGACATGGCTTAGCATCGAAGGGATGGTACCCTGCCCTCTCACAATGACTCAGCTCTTTCCTCTCGGGCTTAATAAACAAATATTTAAGAGCACGTTAGAAATCAAGGCATTTTCAAGTTTCATAGATAGGGCACTCTACATCTGATGACATGTATGGATTGTTTTTCAGGGCAAACAAATTGTAAATAACAACAATAAATAGTAAATTATTTGATTAATATACTTGGAGTCTCAGAAGCACATTCAAGATGTCTGAAAGTGTGAGGTCAAAACAAGGCTGACATTTACCATTTCTAGCTATCCAAACTTTATTGAGGATCTACCTATTTGCTCTCTGAAAAGTGTTTTCAAGATTATCAAAATACCAATCATTTTTAATAATTATTTTTTAAATGTAGATGGTTACATCCCATCATCAGACCACTGACATGCAACCTCTCTGTGGCAGCTCTGGGCATTAGCATTCAGCCCGCTTTAGAGTACTTTCACATGTAAAGTCTTAGAGTCTGTGGTCATAAGTGTATAGGATATTTTATCTCTCCAGCCCTCATGTTTCACTGCACGAGACCTTGGTCCCTGAAGCCCCTGATGTAAGGAGAGCCAGAGTATGTTACAAAATGGTTTCAGGAGTTAGTAAGATCATTGGAATTGATTATAGCTCATTGCTTTAATTTTCTACTCATTAGTCTTTCTACTCAATTTCAACAAATAATTATGGAAAGTCTGTTTTGTGTCAGGCATATGTAAAGTTCTGATTATATCAAGAAGATATTACATAGTATTCCTTATAAACTCTTCTGGGATCCATATAACAAAGGTCTTGTGAGGCTCATTAACCTATTTGATTCTTAGTTGGACCAATTATGTCTCTTTTGTTTTAGAAGTTATTCAAGGCCGGGAGTGGTGTCGCACACCTTTAATCCCAGCACTCAGGAGGAAGAGGCAGGCAGATTTCTGAGTTCCAGGCCAGCCTGGTCTACAAAGTGAGTTCCAGGTCAGCCAGGGCTACACAGAGAAACCCTGTCTCGAAAAACCAAAAAAGGGAAAGAAGAAGAAGAAGAAGAAGAAGAAGAAGAAGAAGAAGAAGAAGAAGAAGAAGAAGAAGAAGAAGAAGAAGAAGAAGAAGTTGTTATTCATGACTTGCCTAGATTTCTTGAATTTTAGCATCCATCTTGTCTGTCTGTCTGTCTGCCTAGAAAACTCAGTGAGTAAAATTAAATCTTCAGGTAAGAAAAATTGGCTTTAGATACAGATTTCTCAAGGACAAGGAATAAGCTTTGGGAGTAACTTAGTATTACAGACAACAGCAGTATTTTCTGTCCTGTCCAGTGTAAGGAAAAACGCAGAGTCTCACTTTATCTTATGCTAGGGTACTTAAGGTGATCACATCTGTTTTCCCTAGGTACCTAGTCAGAATCAGATGTAACTCTGATATTATTCAAATAAATATAACTATGATAACAAAATAGTAAGTTTACTCAAAATAAGCTACTTTGACAGCAATATTTCTGATAGATTAGGTGGAAATATTTAGATCTAGAATGTGGGTGTTAAATTGGCTACAAGGCACGTTTTAGTGATTTAAATCATCAGGTTTGTAATGACCAGAAACCATGGAATGGTTGGTTTAAATCTCAAAATGGAAATCTTAGTCTTCTGTCCTCCTAAAACATATCAATGGAGTATCTAATGCAGATCCTCTGTGTCTGTTACATGCTCATGCAGACACACACACACGCACACACACACACGCACACACACACACAGAGAGAGAGAGAGAGATGATTCACTCTCAGAAAAGTGATACACAAACAGAACAAACTCTAACCTTTTTTTTTTTTTTTTTTAGAAAAGCAAGCATTTTGTGAAGACTATTGGTTTCCAGGAATGACAGGCCACACTTTCTTCTAAGAACAGGTGAAAGCACTTTTTCACAGCACCAAACACAGGGATATTCTTTGTTTCTTTCTCTTCCCATCCTAGGAACACAAACTGTTTTGTTGCCCATTTTAAACTAACCCTGAACAACCTTGAGAATGTACAATCAGCCTAAAGGGTTTGCTTGCAGCCTAAACCCATGGCACATGATAAAATCATATTTTTTCCAGTCTAAGGAATGAGAGGCTGAGGGTGACAATTACTCTTAAAAGTGTCAAGAAAGACTTTGAAAAAAAAATCAATAACTACTCGGTGGTATATTAAATGCCTATGGACCAAATGCAATTTTGTTTGGTATAACTATTGCAAAATTTCTGAAATATAACTAATTTAGGTGTAAAATGTGTAAAATAAGCATGACTGGGTACTAGAGAGTAAAGAGAGGAACAGCTATGCTTTCTGCAAATCTGAACTTTATTTTCTCTTTTGACATGTTGAGCCTTAGTGCCAGGGAAGAGTCCTGTCCTTCTCTGCCCCTCCCCCCCCAAAAAAAAAAAAAAAAAACCAAAACAGACAAGAGCTGATCTGATGCAACTCACAGCAGGCTCTTTATACTATTTGAGCTAGCTCAGGCCCTCTAATGCAGGACAGTTTTGGTTTTTTTTTGGGGGGGGCAATATCTACTGGGGCAAGGCTTTATAGTAAGCAACAAGTTGGGTGAGGGGAGGGTAAGTATAAATCTAATTGGAAAGCTTCACTGTGGCCTTTAACATAAGTGACTGATGCTGGGAGTCATATCATAGACTTCATTTCTGCTCCCCTTTGCATTGGTGATCCTTAGGCAGGGATTAGGCTTGTACCCTGCGTATACAGGTTTGTTGGGGAAATAACCTGGAGATGTTGGTCTTGTTGAAGGTGTAACCTGGAGATGCTGCTCTTGTTGGGGATTAGCCTAGAGACAAGAGCTAGGCTTGGGTTTATTGCGGGTAACTTGGAAACAAATGCTAGGTACCAGCCTGTTAGTTTACCTGAGTTCAAACGTAGGCCAAGT
The DNA here is from genome assembly GCF_978045245.1 of Mus caroli. Lineage (NCBI taxonomy): Eukaryota > Metazoa > Chordata > Mammalia > Rodentia > Muridae > Mus > Mus caroli. Next base: position 61,726,104 of record NW_028227261.1, read on the forward strand.
TCTCTAAAATGGAGTCTGACCTCAAAAGATGTGGACTCTCAGAACTTGGTACTTTCCTTAATATAAAAGCTTTAGCATCTTTATAAAAATCAGAACCTGTCAATCTAAGTGCCTGGTGTTATAAGAAATATTTTTAAAAGTCTACACTATCTGTAGAGTCAGTCAAAATAAGCAGGACACATTGGCTTGATTTTGATCCCACCAAACTAACAAAATTATACATGCAAAGTATTCTTTAAGAAGAAAAACATGTGATTAATTTGAACACTTGAATCTTTCAGTGTTTTTGCCCCGAGGTCATAGGTTTTGTACCTAGAACTCCTTCTGCCCCTCTGATGTTTGTGATCAACTGGTAAATCACTGTGAATAGATATCATGGTGAGGACAGCTCTCATCATCACAGTGAAGAAGGGAAACCCTGCAAAGCCTGATTGCTTTCAGTATGTAGCTCAGTGTCAGAAGAAATGCCCAGAGGCAATCATCATGTATAGCGATGTAAATACAATGATGAATTTTTATTCTGGTAACAAAAGTAGAAAATTAGAAATTTTTATATTTGGAGAACTGTATTTAAATATGGCCACGATTCCTTCCTCTAGAAAAGACCACTATGTTTTGGTCTACCTCTTTTATTTTTGTTATAATTCTTTCCTTCTGAAGGATTTTGTTCTTCCTCATGGTTTTTGGTTGTTAATTTGTGACACTTGTAAAAAAAAAAAGTGTAACCATTTATTCTCCTTTATTGTTAGTACTCTGTTGTGTGATTCACCCTCATTTTGAAGGACTATGTCTTTGCCTTTATGCTCACCAACAAAGGAACACTTTTAATGAGGTATGTTTAGACATGTGCCTATACTTCCATTTCATACTTTATAAAAATTGACTCCATCAACCAACTTTATGCTCTTTTTCATAGATATAGTCTAATAACTAAAAGAAGTAGTAGATAACATGTCTGAAAATTTAGACCTTAAATTTTAGCATGATGAAGCTGAATATAAAAATATTTTTTTCTTGTCAAAACCCACACAACAGTTACAAAATGTATCCATATGCAAGGCCCAAATGAAAATGTTATATATACACCAAAGAACACATTTCACTGCAATTTAGAAGTACTGTGGAGGATAGTAACACTGACCTAATATTATGCTTTTGTAACAAGAAGAGATACCATTTTTTTTTCTCTCTCAAGGCTCATCTAATCAAATGGGATGTTGGAAGTAGATCTATGCTTAGGGCTATCCACATGATACGAATCTCACCAAATATAATGTTCAGGGCAAAATCAGAGATGTTATTGGAGTAGTATGAAGAAGGAGAGAGGATTTCATTAGTCACCAATTGTGCCGAATAGTCTCAAGCCAATGGAGGAGAGCTGCAGCTAAGAGATGCTGGGAAAGTCATCAAAAAGGGAGCCTACACTCTGGAATGCACCTGTGTAGTGGAAACTGAGTGACAGTCTTTCACAGCATCAGAGCTGCAAATTAAGGACCACATTCTGTTTGGACATCCTTTCTGTGCTTCTGAGTAATGACTTCCAATTTTCACTGGGCTCTTTGGGAGCCTTCCCTGCGAATCATATATTAATCCCACTGTATGTGTATTTAATAAAGCACACCAGCAAAAATAATAACAATGTTCCTTCTACAAATACATTCTCATGCTTAGTAGTATATGTAACAAGCTTCTAGATAACAAAGATTAAATATGAAGCAGTTCCAGAAGCAAATGGCAACAACTGGCACCATTAAAGGGAGTCCGAGGGTTTATTCTAAAATTATTGGTGCTACAACAGCATTCTATTGATTTTTCCTCAAATTTTCTATTGTAATAAACTAAATACACATTTTATTGTTTTAGCATTTGTAGGCTCACAGCCTAGTGACAGTAAATACATTCAGACTATTGCCTCATCTTTCCCACCATCTATTTCCAAAACTCTTCATCTTGCAAAAAATGATATTCTAAACTCATCAAACAACAAATATGGCTCCTCCATCCTCCTAGCTATGACAACTAACATTTTGCTCTGTCATGGCAATTTTGACTGTTCTAAGTATTTCAGAGAAGTGGTATAAGTAGAGTAATGTTCATTTACTTCTTGTTTGTTTGCTTGTTTGTTTGTTTAGTATTTGTCCGTTTATGCTTGGCTTTATTCACTCAGCATTGCTTGCCATAGTAAAATATTGTGGATTTGGAAGAGACAACGGCATGCTTGCATCCAGAAGCAGATTCTCTCAGGCCGCGAGGCCACAGCTGTCCCTTAATAGGACCTAGATGTTTTTCTAACATTTCCCCCTTTACAGAGATCATCAGGATATTTTAGGATTCAGATAATGGATCAGAACCCCAAAACGCTTCGTATATTTCTGTCTTTTACTAATAAATGTTACTTTCTAAAATCATATAGGAACAGAAAGTATAGCTACACACTTCTATTACAAAATACTACCTTTAATCTCCCATGTCTTTTAATTTAGAGGTGTCTTTATTACCATACATACTTTTAAGTTGCTTCATAGTATCATTTCATACCAACCTGTAAGACTTAATATTCCTTTTAGGATTGTACTAAGAGTTAAAAGCCTCTTCGACGTTTGTTTACCTGGGAATGTTGAGATTTTTCTCCTCAGTGAGACAGTTTTGCTTGCTGTAAGGTTTGGATTTGTTGGATGTTTTGCCATTATCACTTCCAATATATCATCTTACTTCTTTCTTCCCTTCAAAAATACTGCTGAGAAGTCTAATAACATTATTGATGATGCCTTGTGTACAACTCATCTTCTTTCTCTTAGCTTTAAAATTTTTCTGGTCCTAATGAATAGTTTGATTTTAATGTGTCCTGACGTATATTCATTTGTAGTTCTTGGGTTCCTTGGACTTTTTTTTAACTTTTATTTATTTTTTATAGTCCAGCCGCTGCTTCTCTCTTGGTCTCCCCTCTCACAGTTCCTCATTCCCTCCTGTTTCCAAGAGGATGTTTCCACCCATCCCCACCCCACTCCCCAGGCCTCTCCACTCTCTGAGGTCTCAAGTCCTCTGCTGTATATATTAGAGTCCTCGAATCACATATATAGAAGTGGCTCCGTTTCTGAGAGTTCTCAGGGGTCAGAGTTATTTGAGACTGCTGGTCTTCCTATGGGGTTTTCCTCCTCCTCAACTTACTCCAGCCTTTCCCTAATTCAACTACAGGGATTCCCCAACTTCAGGCCAATGATTGGGTGTAAGTATCTGTGTCTATCTCAGTCAGCTGCTTGTTGAGCCTTTCAGAGGACAGCCATGCTGGGTTTCTGTCTATAAGCACACCATAGCATCAGTAATAGTGTCAGGCCTTGGAGCCTCCCCTTGAGATGGATCCAAATTTGGGTGGGTAACTGGGCCTCCTTTCCCTCAATCTCTTCTCCATGTTTTTTCCCTGTAGTTCTTTTAGACAGGAGCAATTCTTGGACCAGGTTTTTGATTGTGGGATGGCAATCCCATCCCTCTACTTGATGCCTTGTCTCTCTGCTGGAGTTGGACTCTAAAAGTTCCTTCTCCCCACTTTAGCGTATTTCATCTAAGGTACTTCCCTTTGAGTCCTGAGAGTCTCTAACCTCACAAGTCTCTGGTACTTCCCTATCTCCCATTCCTAGAAGTTGCATATTTTCATTCATTTTGCTGGCTTCAGGGCTTCTCTCCTATCTCTCCCATTCCCCATACTTGATCATGTTCCCCTTTCCCCTTCCCTGTCCCCTCTCCTATCCAGGTCCCTCCCTCCCTTTGCCCCTTGTGATTGCTTTTTTCTCCCTCCCAAGGTGGACTGAGGAGTCCTTACTTGGGCCCTTCTGCTTGTTAAACTTGAGTTCTGTGGATTGTGTCCAGGGTATTCTGTACTTTTTTGGATAATATCCACTTATTAGTGAGTAGATACCACACATGTCCGTTTTCGTCTGAGTTACCTCACTCTTGGACTTTTAATTTCATGGTTTTCAAGATGTTTGAAATATTTTCAAACACTAGTGTTTCGAATGCTTCTCTGCCCTTCCCTCTTCTTTGACATTCTACTGAATGTGGTCCTGCCATCTTGTTGGGTCTGTTTATTTCTTTGCAGTCTTTCTTTTCCCTGCTCATGCATTTGAATTTCTTCAGTGAAAGGGTTTATTTTGTTTGTTTCCCAATTTTTAAAATACCAGTTTACTGTACCTTCAAGCTATAGAATTTTTTTCTGATTTATGTTTCCTACTTCTTTATGAAACTTTATATTCTATTTATAGCTTGATTTCCTAACTTTCTTTATTCCTTCAGTTATTTGAATATTATAATAGCATCTCATTGAGATTCTCTTTGTAGTGTATCTGCCATCAGCTCTTTTCATGCCAGTGCCTGTTGTTTTGCTTGCTTGTTTCTTTTGTTTTTGTTTTCCCTTGAATGGGCCACACTTATTTTCTCTCTTTATATGCCATTTGAGTTTTGTTCTTGTTTTGGAAAGATGTATTAAGAATTATAAACATCTTTTGAGAGTCCAGCTTTCCTGTGGGTACGCACAGTGACTATCACGTTTGCCCTTTTTGTGTGCAGGTTCTTTTGAAAGCTCTGGTCTTCAGTATTGTTGCCTTTACCATCCAAATTCTAAAAGAAGAATGTAAATGAAAGCAGAGGTAAAAAAACACACTGAGGGATTTCTTTTTTAGATCCTCCTAAATTCACTTTACAGAGAAAGAAGTGGCCTGTAGTAAGGGAGAAAAGTGCTGAGCAATGACTCCTCCTGTTTGCCCTTGTATGATGAGAAGCAACTGTGAGCTATCTGAGAAAAGTCCCTCATAATTAAAGAGAGTCCAGATCTGTGCAGATTACTCCAGCCTGTATCTGTATATAATCTGTATATATTTATACACATATATTGCATATCTATGTTTATATTAGATAGATAGATAGATAGATAGATAGATAGATAGATAGATAGATAGATAGATAGATAGATGGATGGATAGTTGAATGGTTAGATGGTTAGAAAGATATAACTTTCTGTCATGGGTAAATTGACAGAAGATGTATAATTGAAACTACACTGAGTACTAAGAGAAAGTAATTGATTGAGCTGATAGCAATTTAACATTCAAGCTTTCCTCATGGGAGTTATAAACCTTTAAAAATTAGCAGAGTTCTAAAGTAGTTGCCCTGAACTGCTTCTACCCTGGATGTTTTTCAGGTGGTAAGATGTGTCTCTACTAGCTTCTACTGTATCATTTTCTCAGATGCTCTTTGCTGCGCGTGTGCTGTTTGTTTATTTTGGCTGACAAGACTTTTTTTTATTGATTAGATTTTTTCTTTGACAATTTCACCCATGTATCTAGTGCATTCTGTGTACTCTTATCCTCACATTTTGAATCCCACTCTCACCTCCGTCATTCCACTTCCACCTCCCCGATGATCCCTTTTCCACATCATACTTTTTAGTTCTATTTTGTTGCCCAACATTTTTTACCAAGAACCATCTCTGTGGTCAAAAATTTAGAACTATCTAATGGTAACTGGTGGGTACAGAGTTCCATTCACAACTGTAGGCAATGGCTGTTTCTCCCCCAGATCACAAACTGCCAGTAATTCATTAGGAGGATTAGGATCTAGAAGACCTTCCAGTATCCATTATAATCCAGGTTTGTGCAAGCCCAGCACAAGTACAGACATATACTATGAGACCATGTTTACAACGGTATGTCTGAACTGAAGGGAACATTTCATGGCCCTTCTCCCTGTCTTCGGATTCTTATATTCTTTCTGCTGCCCCCTCTTCTAACACGTTCCTGGACTTTATAAATGTTGTCTTTAGAGCTAAACACACAACAGGTTTTTACTTATAAGCATTTTTGAGCAGTCACAAATCTGTGAATTCACCACAGTTCAGTGCAAAGAAAAGTTTCTCTGATCAAGGATGAGAGTAGCATTTCTCTTTTGGGATAAGCACTAATATTTAGAAGGGATATTATTTTGAAACAGTAATATTTAGAATGGTGTTTAACTTATATATTTTAATTGTCTGTCAAAGTCATAGGTTTGTATGTGACTTTTTAATTTTTCTTCCTTTTGATTAATTTTCCATCCCTATGGAAAATTAATACCTTCCTACCTCCAGTATTTCCCTTTCTCTACTTTTATATCACTTATATTCTACCACCCCCTTTCCTTAAGTCATTCCCTTTTTCTATGCAATTGGCCCTTTCTAGTTTCCTGACTCCTATAGGTATACCAAGTTAAGCTATAAAACTAAAGATCTGAAGCAAGAGTCAGAGTATGAGGGACCATAGATGTTTGTCTCTCTGTACCTTACTCAGCATAAGTTTCACCAGCTCCACTTATCTACCTATACATTTCATAATTTCTTTTTCTCTTGTTTTCACTTTTATTTATTTATTTTTTTAATTGGGTATTTTCTCTAATTACATTTCAAATGTTACCCCCTTTCCCAGTCCCAGCCCTGGAAAATCCCTATCCCATCCTTCCTTCCCCCTGCTTCTATGAGGGTATTCCTCCACCCACCAACTCCCACCTCCCCACCCTCCATTCCCCTGCAATGGGGCATCTATGGGACTTCCTTAGGCCAAGGATCTCTTCTCCAATTGATGCATGACAAGGCCATCCTCTGCTACATATTCAGCTGGACCCATGTGTACTCCTTTGTTGATGGCTTTGTCCCTGGGAACTCTGGGGGAGGAGAGTGTCTGGTTGGTTGGTATTGATATTCTTTCTATGTGGTTACAAACCCCTTCAACCCCTTCAGTCCTTTCTCTAACTTCTCTATTTGGCTCAGCACAATAGTTAGCTGTGAGCATCCACATCTGTATTTGTAAGACTCTAGCAGGTCCTCTCAGCAGACAGCCATATCAGGCTCCTTTCAGCATGCACTTCTTGGTATCCACAATAGTGGCTGGTTGTGGTAACTGTGTGTGGAATGAATCCCCAGGTGGGATACTGTCTGGATGGCTTTTTCTTCAGTCTCTGCTCTACACTTTATCTCCTCCATATTTTCTCCCATGAGTATTTTGTTCTCCTTCTAAGAAGGACTGAAGCACAAATACTTAGGTCTTCTTCTTGAGCTTCATGTGGTCTGTGAATTGTATCTTGGTTATTTTGATCTTTTGGGTTAATATCCACTTATCAGTGAGTGCATACCATGTATGTTCTTTTGTGATTGGGTTACCTCACTTAGGATGATATCCTCCAGATTCATCCATTTGCCTAAGAATTTCATAAACTCATTTTTTAATAGCTGAGTAGTACACCATGGTATAAATGTATCACATTTTCTGTATCCATTCCTCTGTTGAAGGACATCTGGGTTCTTTCAAGCTTCTGGCTATGAACATAGTGGAGCATGTTCGGAGCAACTTTTGGGTATATGCCCAGGAGTGGTATAGCTGGGTCCTCAGGTAATACTATGTCCAATTTTCTGAGGAACTGCCAGACTGATTTTCAGATTGGTTGTACCAGATTGCAATCCCACAACAGTGGAGGAGTGTTCCTCTTTCTCCACAACCTTGTCAGCATCTGCTGTCACCTGAGATTTTGATCTTAGCTATTCGACTGGTGTGAGGTGGAATCTCAGTTTTGTTTTGATTTCCATTTCCCTGATGACTAAGAATGTTGAACATGTCTTTAGGTGCTTCTCAGCCGTTCGCTATTCCTCAGTTGAAAATTCTTTCTTTAGCTCTGTACCCTATTTTTAATAGGGTCATTTGATTCTGTGGAGTCTAATTTCTTGGGTTCTTTGTATATATTGGATATTAGCCCTCTATCAGATGTAGAATTGGTAAAGATGTTTTCCCAGTCGGTAGATTGCCTTTTTGTCCAATGACAATATCCTTTGCCTTACAAAAGCTTTGCAATTCTATAAGGTCTCATTTGTGGATTCTTGATCTTAGAGCATAAGCCATTGGGTTTCTGTTCAGGAATATTTCCATTGTGTCCATGTGTTTGAGGTACTTTCCCACTTTCTCCTCTATAAGTTTCAGTGTCTCTGGATTTATGTGGAGTTCCTTGATCAATTTAGACTTGAGCTTTGTATAAGGAGATAAGAATGGTTTGATTTGCATTTCTCTACATGCTGACCACCAGGTGAACCAGCACCATTTGGTAAAAATGCTGGGTTTTTTTCCCCCACTGGATGGTTTTAGCACCTTTGTCACACATTAAGTGACCATATGCGTGTGGGTTCATTTCTGGGTCTTCAGTTCTATTCCATTGATCTTCCTGCCTGTCTCTGTACCAATACCATGCAGTTTTTATCATCATTGCTCTCTAATACAGATTGAGGTCAGGGATGGTGATTCTGCCAGAAGTTCTTTTATTGTTGAGAATAGTTTTTGCTATCCTAGGTTTTTTGTTATTCCACATGAATTTGCATATTGCTCTTTCTAACTCTATGGAGAATTGAGTTGGAGTTTTCATGGGGATTACATTGAATCTGTAGATTGCTTTTGGAAGGTGGCCACTTTTACTATATTAATCCTGCCAATCCATGAGCACGGGAGGTCTTTCCATCTTCTGAGATCTTCTTTGATTTCTTTCTTCAGAGACTTGAAGTTCCTATCATACAAATCTTTCACTTGCTTGTTTAGAGTAACACCAAGGTATTTTATATTATTTGTGACTATTTTAAAGGGTGTCATTTCCCTAATTTCTTTCTCAACTTGTTTATCCTTTGAGTAGAGGAAGGCTACTGATTTGTTTGAATTCATTTTATAGCTAGTCACCTTGCTGAAGTTGTTTGTCAGCTTTAGGAGTTCTCTGGTGGAATTTTAGGGGTCACTTAAGTATACAATCATATCATCTGCAAATAGTGATATTTTGACTTCTTCCTTTCCAATTTGTATCCCTTTGACCTCCTTTCATTGTTTAATTGCTCCAGCTAGATTTTTGAGTACTATATTGAATAGATAGGGAGAGAGTTGGCAGCCTTGTCTAGTCCCTTGATTTTAGTGGAATTGCTTCAAGTTTCTCTCCACTAGTTTGATGTTGGCTACTAGTTTGCTGTATATTGCTTTTACTATGTTTAGGTATGGGACTTGAATTCCTGATCTTTCCAAGACTTTTAACAGGAAGGGATACTGAAATTTGTCAAATGCTTTTTCAGCATCTAGTGAAATGGCATATGTTTTTTTTCTTTGCTTTTGTTTACATAATAGATTATGTTGATATATTTCTGTATACTGAACCTTCCTTGCATCCCTGGGATGAAGCCTACTTGATCATGATGAATGATCATTTTGATGTGTTCTTGGTTTCAGTTGGCAAGAATTTTATTGAGTATTTTTGCATCAATGTTCATAAGGGAGATTGATCTGAAGTTCTCTTTATTTGTTTGGTCTTTGTGTGGTTTAGGTGTGAGTATAAATGTGGCTTCATAAAACTAATTGGGTAGTGTTCCTTCTGTTTCTATTTTGTGGAATAGTTCGAAGAGTATTCATATTATGTCTTCTTTAAAGTCTGATAGAATTCCACTAAACCCATCTGGTCCTGGGCCTTTTTGGTTGGGAGATTATACTATTAAATGACTGCTTCTATTTCTTTACAGTTAGTGGTACTGTTTAGATGATTTATCAGATCCAGTTTCAACTTTGGCACCTGGTATGTGTCTAGAAAATTGTCCATTTCATCCAGATTTTCCAATTTAGTTGGGTATAAACTTTTGTAGTAGGATTGGATGATTATTTTGGATTTCCACGGTTTCTATTGTTATGTCTCCCTTTTCATTGCTCATTTTATTAATTTGGATACTGTCTCTGTGCCCCTTGGTTAGTCTGGCTAAGGGTTTATCTATATTGCTGATATTCTCAAAGAGCTAGTTCTTGATTTTGTTGATTCTTTGTATAGTTCTTTTTGTTTCTATTAGGTTGATTTTTAACCCTGAGATTGATTATTTCCTGGAGTCTACTCCTCTTGGGTGAATTTGCTTCTTTTTGTTCTAGAGCTTTCAGATGTGCTGTCAAGCTGTTAATGTAAGCTCTCTTCAGTTTCTTTTTGGAGGCACTTAGAGCTATGAGTTTTCCTCTTACCACTGCTTTCATTGTGTCCGATAGGTTTTAGTATGTGTCTTCATTTTCATTAAATTCTAGAAAGTATTTAATTTCTTTCTTTATTTATTCCTTGACCAAGTTATTATTGAGTAGAGCGTTGTTCAGCTTCCATATGCATATGTGTTTTCCATTGCTTTTGTGGGAATTTAAGATTAGGCTTAGTTTGTGGTGATCTGATAGGGTGCATGGGATTATTTCAATCTTCTTGCATTTGTTGAGGCCTGTTTTGTGATCAATTATATGGTTAATTTTGGGAGAAGGTACTGTGAGGTGCTGAGAAGAAAGTATATTCTTTTGCTTTAGGATGAAATGTTCTATAAATATCTGTTAAATCCATTTGGTTCATAACTTCTGTTAGTTTCACTGTGTCTCTGTTTAGTTTCTGTTTCCATGATCTGTCCATTGCTGAGGGTGGGGTGTTGAAGTCTCCCACTATTACTGTGTGCGGTGCAATTTGTGCTTTGAGGTTTAGTAATGTTTCTTTTATGAATGTTGGTGTGCTTGCATGTGGAGCACAGATGTTCAGAATTGAGAGTTCATCTTGGTAGATTTTTCACTTGATCAATATGAAGTGTCCTTTATCCTTTTTGATAACTTTTGGATGAAAGTTGATTTTATTCGATATTAGAATGGCTACTCCAGCTGGTTTCTTGGGACCATTTGCTTCAAAAATTGTTTTCCAGGCTTTTACTCTGAGATACTACTGTCTGTCTTTGTCACTGAGGTGCATTTCCTGTACGCAGCAAAATGCTGGGTTCTGTTTACATATCCAGTCTGTTAGTCTGTGTCTTTTTATTGGGGAATTGAATCCGTTGATGTTACAAGATATTAATGAAAAGTTATTGTTATTTTCTGTTATTTTTGTTGCTAGAGGTGGAATCAGGTTTGTGTGGCTATTTTCTTTTAGATTTGTTGAAAGATTACTTTCTTGCTTTTTCTAGGGTATAGTTTCCTTCTTTGTGTTGGTTTTTCCACCTCTTATCCTTTGGCTGGATTTGTGTAAAACTATTGTGTAAATTTGGTTTTGTCATAGAATATCTTGTTTTCTCTATCTATAGTAATTGAGAGTTTTGCTTGGTATTATGGTCTGGCTTGGCATTTTTGTTCTCATAGCATCTGTATGATTCAGATCTTCTATCTTTTATAGTCTCTGGTGAAAAGTCTGGTGTAATTTTCTGTTACAGTGCCTGGGATTTGGGACTCTTCTGGGTGCTGTGGGACTGGCTGCAGAGTTTGTGCCCAAAGTAAATAGGTGAATACCAGAAGGAACCAGAGCCACTGGGAAGGCAGAGTTACTGAGTCCCTGGATGCTGCTGGTCCCAGTTACTCCTGGTGGTGTTGGAACAGATGTTGTGTCCTACTTACCCCTGTTCCTACAATCCTGGGCTTGCTAGAGTGCCTGGGAGTGGATCTGCCTCTGGGTGCTGTGGATTTTATTTTTCTTTACAAATGAATAGAGTTTCATTGTTTGTACCACAGTTATATTATCCATTTATCATTTACCTCACATCTAGGTTGATTCTATTTTCTATCTATTATGAATACAGCTGCAATGAATATGAATGAACAATATTTCTATTAGGATATAAAGTAACATAGTTTTCTTTATATATTCCCAGGAGTGGTTTAGTAGGGTTAGACAGTGTATTTCCAACTACACAAGAAAATGCCACAATGATTTCAGCTGCACCACCTACACACATACCAACAATAAACAGAGGTTCCATTTCCATACAATCCTGTCAATATCTGGTGGCATTTGATTTTTTTTCAGTAATTTCCATTTTATTTGAGATGAGATGGAATCGAAAATAAGTTTTAATTTGTATTTTTCTTTGTTTATGGTTTTTGTTTTGCTTTTGATTTTGTTTTGTTTTTTTGTTTTTGTTTGTTTGTTTGTTGTTGTTTTTTTTGAGACAGGGTTTCTCTGTGTAGCCCTGGCTGTCCTAGAACTCACTCTGTAGACCAGGCTGACCTCAAACTCAGAAATTTGCCTGCCTTTGCCTCCCAAGTACTGGGATTAAAGGTGTGTGCCACCATGCTGGTCTAATTTGTATTTTCTTAATGGCTAAGGATATTGAATATTATTTAAAGTTCTTATTAACCATTAATATTCTAATATTGTTTTTAGAACTCTGTTCAGATCCTGAACTGGTATTTCTTGTTGTTATTGTTTGTTTGTTTTGGATGAGGTTGTTTGTTTTCTTGATATTTAGCTTTTCTGAGTTCTTTGTATATTCTAGATACCAATCCTTTATCAAATATATTGGTGATAGCACTTTCTCCCACACAGGGTGCCTTTTGACACAATCAGTTGACAATGTCCTTTGCTGTACAGTAATACTTTATTTTCATACAGTACCATTTGTTATTGGCCTTTTGTCAGTTATTGGTGTAATGTTTAGAAAATCTTTACTTATAACCATACCTTGTAGTGTATTTCCTATCGTTGTGTTCTATCAGTTTCAGAGTTTAAGGTTTTATGTTGAGATATTTGATCCTGATAGAGTTGACTTTTGTGCATGTTGGGTTAATTTTTAATTGGCATTTTCAACACTATGCTTTTCTGTTTATCCAGGATCAAGATAATAATATATTGGATGATAAATTGTTCCTTAAGTCATAATGCTATATATCTGTTTATCACCTGGCAATGCCATTTGTTCTAACTCCTTCTTTATCATTTCCATGCACTTAAATTCTAGATTTGCTGTTATACCTGAGTTGAATCCTTTTAAAGAATAATTAATTAAATCATATTTTATAAGCAAGTTTAAGCCTTGGTATTTTGCTAGTTGTTTTATATGCTAGTTATGATGTTAGAAAGTAAGTTTTACTCTATTAAAACTACAACTGTAGTTATTACCTAATATTTCATTCTTTGGATGAATCATGTATTATGTAGCCATTTTATTATTTTGACATGTAAGGTTTTCATAAGTTATACACACTTACAACTATGCTGAAGTGAACAATATTATGCATACCTATCAGTGCTTGCTTTGGGGGGTTTATGTTCTGAGAATTCAGAAGAGTAACAAGTACATTATATCCCGTATTTAAAAAGTACTATTTAGGATAGTTTAGGTATGTATTAATTTAAATATATTCAAATTGGGCTTTAAAATAAAACAAAAATTTAAATACTATTAATAGGATAGTCTATACATACATTTATAGACTGTACAACTGATAGCCAGAAGATGGAATTAGCCCGAAAACATCATTTCCCAATAGGTGGTCATTCCTGCATTGACTAACTCTAGTGACAGTCAGTACAACCCTTCTTGGCATCTTGTTCCATTACTTAATTTCTTAACTAACATCACTGTTTTAAAGTGTTTCATAATATTGAATATAAATTACTCAAATTTGAATTATAGTCAAATTCACAAATATGTTTCTGTGCCCTTTCACTTACACACTTAATAATTAAGAACTAATTAATAGCTATACATAAAAGAAAGTATAGCTCATACCACAAAAACTTTATGTGTTCAATTTTTTGCATAAAGAAATGAAAGCTTCAAGAAGCAAAATAGAAAATGTTGCCCAGAAGTAGTATCAGAGAACCTCAAAGAGATCTAAATTATCTAGCTGCCCAGCTACAGGCCAAAGCTGGCTAAAGATCAATAATAGTTACAAAACATTAAGTCTTCTGCCTTTAGGGAAGTAACTAAAATCTCTAGTAGCAGTTAAATAGCCCCAAGCAAGAATGTGAACCAATTGATCAAAGTTATAGGGAGGCAGATTTTAGCTTAGTGTAAGAACTTTCAAAAAGTTAGAACCATCCACACATGTAATGAAGAGGTAAATTCCCAAGCAGTTTACAGTCTTTTGTGGAAAGCAGATAGCTTCTTTTCAATAAGTTTGGAAGGAAATCCTTGTTCATTGGCTTTCAAACATTTTTGTCTTAAAAAGAGTTTAATGATGACTACAGATTAGCTTTTGTTTAATAGGCAAAATATCATGGATGAAGACACTGCCTTCATGGGCTAGTTATCACTCATATAGAATCATATGGATTAGGACACAACATACAAAATTGGAGCAAACACAAATATTCAGCTTGCAGAACTTATTTATATGGTTTTATACTTTGCATTTAAGTCTGAGTATTTTATATTAATAAAATGGATCTATATATACAACCATTCAGTATCTAGATAGATATATGCATTCCACAAGTTCTAACACATAACTTTAAAATTTTAATTTATTGATGAACCTATATTTTCTCTTATCCTTTTATGTTTCTTTAGGAATTCATACAACATATTTTGCTACCATCCCTTCTCCTCCTACCACTTCTCTAAGATTCTCCTCAACTTCCTTTCCTGCCAAAGTTCATGTTATTTTTCTCTCTGTGTCTTAAACACAACAACAACAATAAAAGACAAAAACAAAATCAAGGAATATACTTTGTGTTGCCTGTCACTCCACTGAAGAAGTAATTTTTCCCTTGCACAGCAGGCAGTAATTGCAAATCATTTCTTGGTCTTAGGTAGGGTGTGCCTACTTCCCATGCTGGAATTTTTTTTGTAGCTTGAACTTTTGCAGATCTCATGCATATTGTCTCGGTTTTTGTGAGTTCATAAATGCATCAGCCATGATGGGTGTGGAAAATGCTGTTTCAATGAAGTGATCCACTACCTTTGGCTTTTACGATCTTTCTACTTCTGCATAAATCCTTGATCCTTGAGAAGAAGGGTATGCTAAAGACATCCCATTTAGGGATGAGAATTCCAAAGTCTTTGCATGTTTCCTGGTTATCAGTTTCTATGGCTAAATGTTATTTACTGCAAGGACAAGCATCTCTAATGAGTATTGAGTAATGTGCTAATCTGTGGGTATAGTGACATGTCATTAGGGGATTTTTTTTTTATTTCTACATTCATTTAGCAGAATAAAAATAGTAGGTTTTCTAATAGTATCAGTATCTGATCTATACACAGGTTCTTGGTCTCCTTGACAGTGTCAGGTATAAATTCTATCTTGTGAAACAAGCCTTAAATTCTCCCAAAAGGTGGTTGGCTAAACTCATAAAATTTGTGCCCCAGTGGGTGTACTATCAGACATGTTGCTATTATAGCTTGCATGGTTCCTAGACTGAAGATTATTATTGCTCCTCGAGTAGTATTCATAGCACATTTTAGTATTGTTAACACTAGCTAGTAGGGTTTTCCAATTGAATATCAGCTAAATTTCTCCTGACATATCACATAAGTGTGTGGTATTTTCAACCATAAGTCTTACTGTCAAGGTGTGGAGGATAATAAACAGCCTGGGCAAGTTTTTAGTGTTATTGACCATCAATTCAAAGCTGTGTAATATCTTAAGAATATTTATTCTATGACTGGTCTGGCTCTACTATTGGTATTGCCTCAATACATTTTAATTATCTTCTTTACACTCTTCTTTGTCAATCATTGAATTCTTGTCCTCAATGATCTTGACATAATTCCAACATGAGACACTGTGCACTTACCCTGTGGAATGTGGTTTTGATAATAAATGTTATCAAGTTTTATTGGCATTAAGACTCAAAGCTTCCCCTCTGTCCAGGTTCTTTTCTCCCGAACCAGGTCTCTACTATTTAAGCATTTGTTCTTTCCTGGATTTTACCATAACTTACCTATATAAGATAACTATATCATGGTAAAACCCACTCTAGCTTAAGATCCATGATCATTATTTCCATGTATGTACTATTAAGTCTGTAGTTCTCTCACTTTGTTTCTTTTCAGTACTTGGGGCAAGGCTAACACTATGCTTTTAACTTTCTTTGCCAGGCAGAGTGGCACCCTCCCCTGTCCCCATACTTCTTGCACTCTGGATACAGATCTAGATGCATCAGTACAAATTTAAGGCCAGTCTCAGTCACATAGTAAGGCTTTGTCACAAAACAAAAATCCATTTCTCTAACTAAACTGAAATGGTACCCTTTAAATCTGATTGGGGCTAGATAAAAATCTATAGTCATTGGATTGTTCTCTTTTAAAATTCATGAGAGTGAATGTCAGTGCTCGAAGTGCTGCCTGCAATTATGCGAGTGAGATGGCAGGGGCATAGGCTTGACATATGTGTCCATTAGGATAAGCCTACAATCTGGATCCCTAGGGAATGCCAAAGCACTGGATATGTTCCTAACTTAAATTATGAGGGTGGGGCATTACATGAATTCTCAGATTCTCTTGTAGCAAGTCTATCTCTGAGTACACTCTAGCCAGTGGTTTAAGAATTACTTTAGAAGAAAGGGACTGGTTATTGGGGAAGCCATGTAACCTGGGCCCATGGGTTCTAGTTTGAAACCTGCTCATTGGAGCTGTTCCAATAAGCTGGCTTAATGCCTGGGTATTTAAGACTTTTGCTAAGGCCAGATGTGAATAATGTACATGGTATATGAGCTTGTTGTCCAGGAAGCAATACATGACCTGGATCCTGGGCCTTGTAGGTTTTGACATTTTTTTCAAAACCTACTTTACTTAAGGGTTTTTAAACACTTCTACCTTCCTTCTAACCCACTAACCAGAGGTAGGGGGAAAAGGTCAGTAGGAAAAGGGGTGGTGAATCTTTTTAAAAGTTGTATTGTGGGATAATTCCACTCTTTGGTGTCAGGATACCAGCAGTCCAGTTCAATAGCAAACACCAAACATGAATCCGTAGATGCAGCATGATCCAACAGAAATAGCAAGGCTCTGCTGAATTGGCATGAGTTAGTGAAAGCAGCCTGGATCAGCCTGAATACCACAAGAAGTTCTTTAGTATGTTTCTTTCTATGAAGTGAAGACTAACAAAGACCAGTGAAGACCCCTCTTGTGCTAATCTTAATTTATTTAACTGGTATGATATAGTTTTTGTGTCAGAACTTTTAATTCTATTTTTTTCTTGTGACATAGTCTGGGAAGTTTACCTAGTACCTGTCTACCCACTAGAGAGCTCCATATATAGTTACTGAAGGCTTAAACAAATGGATGAATGACAACATCTGAGAGGTCAGAACATTAAGTTTTTTATGTGAGACTGGTCAGAATGCTCTTACCCTCAGTCATTTAATTGTAGGGTGTTCAAGATGACAATTGATTTAGCCAACTTCAAAACATAGCCCCCAGCTGATTCAGGACAAACATGAAGTTTGAACAGTAAGTAATTGCTTACAGAAGTCTGAGTTTAGACAGCATTTGTCATTACAGGTATAGACTAGCACATGCTGGCAGTGTCCCTCATGCTGTACAAGAATGACATTCTAGAAAACACGTGTCACAAATAGAAAATAACAGCTACTTAAGTGACTGTACATTTATTTAAATAAAATTTTCCAGTGAATGGAGAGAAAATAATTTTCAAAAAAAAAAAAGCCTTTTTAATTCAACAACCAGAAAACATAATATACTGGCTTCTACAATTTTAATATGATCCCTGATTAATCATTTATAATGAGCAAAGTAAATATTATTTTTCTCTGAATGGATTATATAAAAAGCTTGCACCAAGAATGATAATTTCTTTGGTTTAGCTTTTGTGTTTAATCCTCTCAACTCTCAAGTTCTGAGGAAAGTGGCTGCTAACTGTGTCTAATAAGAAATGAAGAAGCTTTTTACATTTCTCTTTTAATTTTAGAATTGAATAAGAGCTTTTATTGGGGCTAAATTGGGTTGTCTGAAGAGGGTATTCCAGATAGTTCTTATGAAGTATTTTCTGTACTCTGTACTCATTTCAGTTGAAGTTTTTTTTTTTTCTTTTTCTTCTTTTTAACTATTTCCTCTTGCAAAGCCATGGCCAATTACTCTTGTGGGACATGAGGACCTTCACAGGACATGGTAAACACTAGATAAGGTAATTCTCCCTTATAAAGTTCCTTTCTTCCTCATTATGCTTCTTCTTTTATCTTAAGAGTCAATGTGTACGCAGAACGACATCCCTTGGCCATATACTTTCTAGTATAATTAATTCTGTTGCTGTAGTTAAAATGTAGCAGGACTTAGAGAGCAATATGCAAGAACAACCTTAAGGAAGCTATCAATAACTGAGGTAGGGAAGGAGTTACATGGGAACCAGTTTAGTAAGAGAGAAACCATTTGGACCCTGAAAAGGAAGCAAGGGTGAAAGAGAAATAAAGATAATCAAAACAAAAGACAAAAACCAAACCAAACAAAAAGAAGAGAACAGATGTTTCAATTGGATCTGGGGAATGGAAAGAACCTAGAATAAAGCCAAGAAGTGAATTCTGTGCAAGCAGACAGTAGGAACTTGGTATAAAGACAAATCCTCTTGGGAAGAGCACTGGTGATACTGGAAAGTGATTTTTGTATGCCATCTAAAGTGTCACTCTATGTGCTTGAAGGTCTAAATACTTGAAATATTGTTACACCGCAGCAATTTCCTCATATATTAGAGGCTGGAATTTTTGGTACCTTCAATTATCTGGGAAAAATTTACACAAATGATTAATGTATGAAAGCACAGAACCAGATGTGCTTTCAAGGTGTGACTAGAGCATCATAAGTGGTCATCACCAAGTTCTGTGGCAGGACATGTACACTGAAGGTGTTCATAACCCTCACTAAACAGAACAATAGATCAAAATGCTTCCTAGTTAGTACCAGGTACATAGGAAGGATTCAGGCTCTCTTCCCAAACATGCTGGTCATTGGGTCAAACGTTGGGAGCAGCATGGGGGTCAATAGTGATTGCTCTGATCAATCCTATAGAGAATACTGAAGAGCTCTAGGTGTCTCATACCTGGAGCATATGGGAAAAGAGCTGTTTGTCACTGCCAAAAAAAAAAAAAAACAAAAAAAACAAAAAAAAAAAAACAAGTATTCACTGATGTCTCTGACATGCTGCTTAGAATTTTAATCCTCTAATACGTCTGTCAGTTAGATATGACTGGATCTGTCCAGCATAAATGTAGATAGATCACACTCATGAAATTGAGAGAATTTCATCAACTTACCCATGGACTTTTCTGGTAAATTTCCAGTTGAGCTCTAATTTTAGGCCAAGTCTACTTCCAAAGTTCTAAGTGTTTTTTGTTACATTACGTTTCCATCTCCATGAGTCAGTGACAAATTCATCCCAAAGGTCATTTGGCAATACATTTTTTTTTTGGTACACCAGATAAGGGAAATTAACATTCATCCAAAAATTAATAGCTTGAAATACCTGTATAGACTTCCTTGGAATTATGGAAATTTTACATCAAGAATAGCTTAGTAATGGCCTCTGGGTTTACACAAAAACATTATTTTCAAATGCATGTAGTTGATACAGGCATGCTTTTGAACATATCAAAAATTGTTTCTCATTTTCTTTATTTTCCAACTTACTTTTTTTTTTATTGGATATTTTCCTTATTTACATTTCAAATAGTTTTACCTTCCCAGCCCCTTGAAACTCCCATCCTATCCCACCTCTCCATGCTTCTATGAGGATATTCCCCACCCACACACCCACTCCTACCTCCCTGCCCTTGCATTCCCCTACACTGGGCCATTGAGCCTTCACAGGATCAAGAGCCACTACTCCCATTGATGCCTGACAAGGCCATCCTCTGTTACATTTGCAGCTGGAGCCCTGGGTCTATCCATTTGTACTCTTTGGTTGAGGGTTTAGTCCTTGGGAGCTCTGGGGGTACTGGCTGGTTCATATCGTTGTTCCTTCTATGGGGCTGCAAACACCTTCAGCTTCTTTGGTCATTTCTAGAACTCCTCCATTGGGGATCCTGTGCTCAGTCCAATAGTTGGCTGCGAGCATTTGCCACTGCATTTGTCAGGCTCTGGCAGAGCCTCTCAGGAGACAGCTGTATCAGGCTCCTGTCAGCAAGCACTTCTTGGCATCCACAATAGTGTCTGGGTTTGGTAACTGTATATGGGATGAATCTCCAGGTAGGGCAGTCTCTGGATGGCCTTTCCTTTAGTCTCTCCTCTATCCTTTGTCTCAGTATTTGCTCCTGTATTTTGTTTCTTCTCCTAAGAAGGACAGAAGTATCCACACTTGGGTCTTCCTTCTTCTTGAGCTTCATGTGGTCTGTGAATTGTATCTTGGTTATTTGGATCTTTTGGGCTAATATCCATTTATCAGTGAATGTATACCATGTGTGTTCTTTTGTGATTAGGTTATCTCACTCAGGATGATATTTTCTAGTTCCATCCATTTGCCTAAGAATTTCACGAATTCATTGTTTTTAGTAGCTGAGTGTAAATATAACATTTTTTTTTTGTGTATCCATTCTTCTGTTGAAGGACATCTGGGTTCTTTCTAGCTTCTTGCTATTATAAATAAGGCTGCTATGAACATAGTGGAGCATGTGTCCTTGTTATATGTTGGAGCATCTTCTAAGTATATGCCCAGGAGTGGTCTAGCTGAATCCTCAGGTAATATGTCCAATTTTCTGAGGAACTGCCAGACTGATTTCCAGTGTGGTTGTACCAGCTTGCAATCCCAGGAACAGTGACAGTGGAGGAGTGTTCCTCTTTCTCCACAACCTTGTCAGCATCTTCTGTCACCTGAGGGTTTTTTTGTTTTGTTTTTTGTTTTTTGTTTGTTTGTTTGTTTGTTTTTCGAGACAGGATTTCTCTGTGTAGCCCTGGCTGTCCTGGAACTCATTCTGTCGACCAGGCTAGCCTCAAACTCAGAAATCCACCTGCCTCTGCCTCCCAAGTGCTGGGATTAAAGGCGTGCTCCACCACGCCTGGCACTGTCACCTGAGTTTTTGATCCTTGTCATTCTGACTGGTGTGAGGTGGAATCTCAGGGTTGCTTGTAACTTTTGCTTTTTCGGAAAAAATGTTAATTTTCCTCAAATATATCTCATTTATTTTGGGAAAAATAAAGGCAAAAATATTTATAACAGCATTTTTTTTTCTACAAGGCACTTTTCTATTGAGATTCCTATTTGGTTTATCTCTAGCTAACTCCTCCATCTTCTCCAAGTGTGGTAACTAGAGCCTCACCACATTTTCCAAACTTCACCACTTCACCATAGAGCTTTATCTAAGTTTTGTGCTGCTTAGAATTTACTTTAAAGCTGTAGTTTGAGGAATTACTGGATCTTAAAGCGAGATTTATTCTACCCAAAATAAAAAACCTCAGGTAATCTTCTTTGTTCAAATATAGGGAACTAGCTAATTGCAGGACGAAATCAACTATGTTGTATTGTACACACACTTTAGAGACAGTCTTTATAAAGTGTAAGATAATATGAAAAGAAAGAAGTCCTGGGCTAGTTTTCCAGACATGCAGATTTCAGAAGCTAAATGCTCATAATCCCCATGAAACGTTCTGCTTAGCACTGACACGGTTGATTATTGCTGCTCCATTTCTGCTCCTTTGTGCAAGAGCGAGCTAAGGATTCAATAGTTCTGGGTGAGCAAAGCATTCTCAAATAGCAGTGTCCACAGGAGTTATGGTTTAGGCAAGCTTTCTAGTTTGGTCTTTGAACCTCATCCATGGGTTAGCAAGGCACCTCTAACTCCATCAGAATGAAGTCAAATGTTTATGAAAATCTGAGTTCACAAATCAAGTTGTGTTTTCCTTTAGTGAATTTGAAGTAAGTCAGGAGTTTTAGACCCTTATACATGTTTTAGAAGCACCAACTAGGCTTACAGATTACAGACGAGGAAATGCAGAGCAAGGAGAGAATTCTTAGCTTGCAACTCAGTATAAAGTTTGTGACTCAGAAAAAAGTCACTTTATTTTATAAGGAACCTAGCTCTCTCCAATTAAAAGCACAACCTGGGGAAAGACTCATGGACTGATAAGGAAAAAAAAAGAATAACAAACCCTTTATATATATATATATATATATATATATATATATGTGTGTGTGTGTGTGTGTGTGTGTGTGTGTGTATGTATATACATATACGTACACACACACACACATATATATATATATACATACATATATATATATATATATATATATATATATATATTCATGAAGCAGAGCAGATCATGGGTTCTGTGTTCAGGTGGGGATCATCCTGTGCTATTTACCTGTAGGTGTAGAATCACATCTAGTCTCTTTTCTAGGTGATGGGCTAATGAATAATAGTAATCTGACAGCTTTAAATCTTTGAACCTAAGTTATTGCTGCTTTTCTTCTTCTCCTCCTCCTCCTCCCTCCTTCTAAGTCTGTCTTCATTAAACTCATTCTTTTTCTAATCAGTTAGAGTTCCTTGAGTGAGTGACTGAATAAAATAAACCAATTGACTGGCTACTACTGTAACTAATGAAAGAATCCATTTTTCCTGGGAGCAATGGAGAAGCAATGAAGAAACTGTGATGCCATTCTTCCTGTAGCAAAAAATGAGCTAAGACGGACTGTTTTCTGCTTGCTATGTTGTGTTTCACACATCTTCCATTTGACTTATCTACTATATTGTGACACTTCCAGCATCAAAATATCAACAAAAGTAACTAATCCAGCACTGGAATGGCATTAGAGCAGATCACAGACCAATGGAGTCAAACTGAAGGTCTGGAAATTACATACCAAGCTATACCCATCCAATTCTGAATGAAACTGTAAAAACAAACAAACAAAAACATGTTGGTAAAACCATATACTCATTTGGAAGTTTTTCTTTGGAAACTGAATTAAATATGTAGAGCACTTAAACTAGGTACCCATCTCATACTCTGTATAAAAATCCCAGATGGGCCAATGATTTTAGTGCAACACCTGTAAAAGCTACTAGAGGAATATGGAGGGAAAAAACTTTAAGTTCTAAGCATAGCCAATGGTTTTATGAATAGGACTTTCTCCAATTTAGAAAATAACAGAAAGAATTTGCAAACATTATTACATGACATTAAAAAGATCCTTCACAGAAAAAGAAGTGAGCAATATGATAAAAATAAACGTTGCTGAACAGAGAGAATCTTTAGTGATATTTATCCAATATGGAATTAATAGCCAGAATATATAAAGAAGTAAAATATTAAACTCCAAAAGAGCAAATGATGCCATCAGTCACAAGGCAAATGAACTCAACAGGCACCAATCGTCCAAAGAATTACGAATGGCCAGGGAATACATGAAGAAACGTTTAGTATCTTTATCAATCATGGAAAGAAATTCAAATAAAAGCTACTCTGAGCTTCTATTCTAGACAGATATCTACCATTAATATAAAAGATATAGCTAAAGGGGTCTGCAACCCTTATAGGTGGAACAACAATATGAACTAGCTAGTACCCCCAGAGCTCGTGTCTCTAGCTGCATATGTATTAGAAGATGGCCTAGTCAGCCATCAGTGGAAAGAGAAGTCCATTGGTCGTGCAAACTTTATATGCCTCAGTACAGGGGAATGCCAGGGCCAAGAAGTGGGAGTGGGTGGGTGGGGGAGTGGGTAGGGGGGCTTTTGGGATAGCATTGGAAATATAAATGAAATAAATACCTAATAAAAAAAGATATAGCACATCTTTGTCAAACTACAAAGGAGAATGACACTTTATAAACCAGTGATGGATTTCCATGATGGAAATGAGTTTTTGCCCTATGGAAATCAGAGTAGGAGTTTTTCAAAAACTTAGATATAGAACTTCGATATCATCAAGCCACACCACCTTGGGTTATCCTAAACAGAACAGACTTATTGTAGCATTACCTACATACTCACATTTATCAGCCTTTCATTCACAAGAGCCAAGTTATGGAATAAGTCTAGATATCCATTAACAAATCAGCAGATACAGAAAACATGGCACATGTAGACAGTGGAGTTTTGTCCATTCACACTCTGGAGAATGGATAGAACTGGGAAAAAGAGAGAATAACTGGGATAATAAAACTTAATAAAAGCCAATAAATATGAGCAAATAAATTATCTGTACTTATAAAAATTTAACAGCAAACTTTTTTGTGAAATTACTATATATATGTAGATTAAATTTCAAAAGGAAATTAATTTAATTTCTTTGATTTCAACATTTTTTCCACAATTGTTCTCTCAGGAAACAGAATGATGGTATTTTTGTGATACCATGAGTTACAAATCCTAGAACTGCATGGTGAAAAGCATGCAGATACTAGAAGAAATTATGCATTTTCCATGAAGAGCTAATATTTCAAAAATGTGAAAATCTATCATTTGAGATGTTTTCTTAGTTCTATATGTTACCTTGACTGTACTGAGATTTGAGAAAGATTCTGTTCATTGAAAACAGACTGAAGGAATATATCTAATGGGTGTTAACTTGGAATTCCTACACGGGGTTTTTCTTTTTTGTAATTTTCCTGTAAGATTTTTTAAATCTATTTTTATTTTATATTTGTGCACATATGGGTCATAAAAGTACATGTGGAGATCAGAGGACAACTCGAGAAGTCTGTGCACTTCTACCATTGGAGTTCTGAGGATTGAAGACAGGTCATCAAGCTTGGTGGCACACACCTTTAATACAAAGCCATCTTGCCAATCAAGAAATATAGAATAGCATCACCTGAATAATAAGTCTCTTCCCACTGCCAAAGAGAACTATTCTCTTTAACCCACATTAAACTCAGAATCAGACTCAATCTAATAATTGTATAACATCAAGTAGACTACTTCTTCATAGCTTATTACTTTAATTTTACCTTACTTTATTTCTCTGATTCTGAAGTTTTATTTTTTTCATAGATTGTTAGCTATATCACAAATGAGTTACTTGAAATATATGTAGGATGTAGAGACTAATTTGTACAGGAATTCCCATGCATGCAATTGTATCACTATCATTTAGTAGTCCAACACTTTAGTCTTGAGTGTTCTACTCTGAGGAAATTGTTTCTATTAGAAGAGAATTTCATGAGGTTATTTGAGAGGCAAAGTTGAAGCTAGAAAATCAGTGTTTAATGCAAGGTCACCCCTGAAAATTTCCCAAAAAGAGTTTATTAGAAACAAATAATAACCAGTGTCAGTAAATATAACACAGTTAAATTTTCACCCAGAATTATATACATGCCTATTAATTTGTATAAATATAATGTTAACTTGATTTGTGTTGGTAATCCTTTTATGATTGGATAGAGAATCTTTAATATTTGAACAATACTCTATAGGTAAAGAACTTAGATATTAAGAAGGGTTACACCTCTATCTTATTTTTATGTTGGAACATGAAAATTCACTGTTAAAACTAGACTTCTATTCTTCTTTTATTCTTTATTCAGGTTGTTTATTACTTTGTAATAAAGGTTTCAGCAACCAAGTTAAGTTTAATGGTTGGGGAAATTAGACTTTAACCCTTCAACCCTGTCCCCATCCAGCTTCTCCTAACCCTTGCTATGTACCCCTTCCAAATTTTCTCTCCTCTTTCTCTGACTCTGTCTCTGTGTGGCCCCCTTCTCCTTCTCTGTCTCATAGCCTACTGAGTTCAGTTAGCATTGTCCACTGTCCATATGTACATAAGTGTATGGCCATCTATGGGAGTGTGGGCAACCTGTGTGAAGCTACATGCCTGAAAAAAATGGTCTCTTCATCTCCTGGCAGCCTTGAATGGCTCGGGAATTTTTCTTTTATTTTAACACGATTGATAATTAAGACTAAATATCAAAACACCAAGAACGATTTCTTATATCTGAGCTGTTCAGATCATAGAAGAGTCTTTTTATTATTTTATTTGTTTGTTATCTTTTCCCCACTGACTGGAAGGCTGGAAATTTGGAATCATGATGTCTGGAGAGTCATGTTGAGGACTCTAGCAAAAAAATCTTTGTTTCTTCCAGAGATAACTGCTGACAAACTTTGGCATTTCTTGGCTTGAAATTGAACTGTACTTCTCCCCCAACACACACACACACACACACACACACACACACACACACACACCTTCACAGTCCTGCATTCCCTCTGTGATTTTTGTGTTTCTGAATCTCTCTCTCCATGAAAAGGTATCAGTCATTGAATTAAAGGTCTTTTCTGTTGTATAGCAATTTCCTCTGAATTGAAACATTCCCTCCAGGAGGGAAGAGAAGGCACCTGAGACTCAGGAAGTAAACAAAAGGCCATGTGTGGGAAAGTGTAAACCTGGAAGATTATGGAAGATTCTCTAAAGCTTTGTAGAGAAAGAAATAACTGGAGTAGGAGGCTTTGACCAGCAAAATAGCTGAGAAGAGAGGGCCAGGTTGTTGAAGTGCCTGCCAGCTGTGCACAGAGCTCCAAGGTTCCAGTTTTTGTGAATTGTCCTCTAAGCTGGAGTGGGTTTTCTGTGTTGCAAGTGCTTCTTTGATTCATTCCTTCTCCTGTAAATTACCCATCCCCCATACTGCTGTTGGTTAACCCAATGTGAACTCACTGGCTCACTGAGCTGGACTTTTATGATTCCTATCATTACTATCATTTCTTTGGTCTGTCATGTGTTCTCTTTCTGAGATGAATAGACATATGTGTACTGTATCTTCCCAGGAAAAGTCTATCATATGCTTTCTAACCCACAATAACTTCACCTTCATTGGATGAGTCTAAAATACTTTTCCAAGTGTAACATTCACAGGTATTAGAGGTGAGGAATACAAAATGACGTTGGAGGAACACAATTCCATCCATAACCAAACACTGCCAAACACGTAGGCTGAAGGGGTGAAGCATTTTCAGGATTTGTTGCTGTCTTGAACCTGTCAAACCCTCTTTCCTTTTCCATTCTCCTTCCTTTACTTTTATTGCCTTTCTTATCTTCGGAGTCAACTCCACTCTCTGACTGCTACATAATAACACTTAAAGGTTAATTGTTTTGTTTTAAAGTGACTTTTATTAGTTTTAACATTTTAAGAATAATTTCAATGAGTTTTATAAAATTTTATAAATTTTGATCAGGCTTTTTCTGGCAGTTTGTGGGGTTTATTTCTATGTGTGTGATATATGTATTTCTATGTATGTGTATGTATGTAGAAGAGAGAATAAAGGAGAAAGGAAAAGAGGTATTACAGTAAACAGATCACAGGTGAGATAGCTGCTTCCAGTGAACCTTATGATTGATAAAATGTCTTCTCATCAAATAAACATTTATCTGCTGCTTCTCAGAATATTCAAGGAATCAAATAGAAATTAAATAGTTTTGAGACCTACTGATAACAAGAACATGGAACAGATTTGCAAAGCAGGAGAACGTGTCTGCTTCAACAGAAAGATCACCAGGGAGGAACACAGTGCTGAATCTGTGCCTTATAATACCTAGAACTCTGTTGTCTAAGGTTCAATTCTTCTAATAGCTGCCTTATTAGGATATTTTCAAATAGAAGACTCTATGGCATGCAAGCATGAACATTTTGAATAAAATGTCTTTTTGTATGATGTTACCTGTTTCCTTTTATCAGTTTAACTGTATGCATTCTATACGATTTTTCAGTACATTTTTATTTCTGAATAAAATGCCCATCTTGGTCCTATCTACAGGACTCTTGTAGATAATCTTCGTTGTCCACTGCCTTGACTTTTTTTTTTTTTTGATGATGATGATGTAAATTAAGTGAGAAAGAGTATCAAGGTATATTTTTGCTTGTCCATGGACTGCCTACTTTGCTTGGATTTCTTTTATGATGTAAATTAAGTAAAAAAAGCTCTGTGTCTTTTCTGGGTAAAACATATTCAGGAAGCATCTTATTATCACTCTACCTGGGAAATGAGCATGTCCCCAGTAGGTCCTCCTCCTTGTCTGCATCCTGAACTAATAGAGCAGAGTCCATACCACTTCACAATAGAACAGAAGCCAGTGTTTTAAGCTACTGAAAATTTCATAACCTTTGAGCCTTTAGAATAACTCAAAAGATTTCAGGGAAATAATGTCTGTGCCTTTTTTTTTTTTAGAAAGGAGCAAAGTCTTCAGTCTCCTGGAGTCATGGGATATTTCCATGGATACATAGAACTTAGTGTTGCATTCAGATGAGTCTTTGAGTGAGGTACCACTCAACTGAATGATTAAATTATTAGATCTGCAGCTGATTTCATTTCTGCTTCTCTCTGTATTACATCAGGCAAATATCCAACCTCCTCAAGGTTGTGCCATCTAATCTAGAAAATAGAGACAGTAATACTTGCTTCCTGTGATCATTAAGGGAATTCAGTGAACAAAGCAGTAATTATTGATGGGGACACTTTTGCCATTTGGGCACATGTGACAATGTCAAGCAACTCCTGATCTATGTTATTGACAGGGAGCAGTGACTGGAATGTGGATGCTGCGATACTCAAAAACTGGCCACAGTTCATAGGAAAGCCCTGACAGCAATATGAATCCTCCAAGATAACACAAAGTTCTTGTCAAATAGTAAAAGTAACAAAAAGGTTTGCCACATATGGTAAGAGGAAGTAGGATTCAATAGCAGTCTGAAAGTATCTTTGCAATTATTATGTATTAAATTCCACTCTAAGTTTATTATAAACATTTGTATCTGAAAGTAAATATATAACTATAAAATATTGTTCTTTGAGATTATTTCACAATGGTAGTCTATAACCCACATACCCTCTGTGGTTATCTCAGTAATAAAATAAGAGAGGCTTGGAACATGCTGAGGTTTCATAAGAATTTTTATGACATGCCTCAAGTAATTATTGTCACCATATAATTTAGACAGGGCTTATAAAATCGTATGAATTTAAAATGTTATATAAATACGTAATGCATAAAGTAATCTTCTTGAATAATAAATGTATTTACCCAAAGTGTAAGTGAACAGCTTCTAAGAAGCTGGTCCAATTATCCAGGTAAATACTTGTGTCCACGGCCACGTTTCTTTTGTTGTTTTGTGTCATAGGAACAAAACTAGAAATATTATCTTATGATGAAGGTGGAAAAGGACATCACCTAAAGCCTGCCCAAATCTGTAAAGTGCTACTATACCAACATCTCTCTTTGTCAGTATTCAAGGGCTCTCTTCATCAATGCACTCTTTCTACAAAGAGGCTTTACTTAGTATAAAATGAAGGCTACAAAGTCACTTTTAGGGAACCTGTAGCTAAGTTTCTCTGATTCTCACCAGTTTAAGAAACAGATTAATTAGTGTTTTGTGAATTCATATAGAACACATACATTCTATGGAAGTACCATCCTTATTTTGAGTGACATTTAAATGGGCATGAATATGTTAAGGTTCTGAGTTACTGATTCAACTAGATGTGAATATGGTATTGCTTTTATATTTTTAATTTCTAATTAAAAATCAAGCACGAAAGATTAAAAATCTATAGTAAACTAATCCTGGATATTTTAAATAGCCAATAATTACAGTAAAGATGATAATAGTGCATTGTAGTAACATGGAAATCCTATATTCTGTGTGTTTTTTCTCAGTTGACCATAACAGTCACCGTGCATTGGAGACATTATTATCTAATTTTTATTGGATATTTTATTTATTTATATTTCAAATGTTATACCCTTTCCTGGTTTCCCCTCCAGAAAACCTATCTCTTCTATCCTCCCCCTGCTTCTATGATGGTGCTCACCCACCCACCCACTTCTGCCTCCCAATCCTACATTCCCCTGCACTGGGGCATTGGGCCTTCTCAGGACCAAGAGCCTCTCCCCCCATTGATGTCCCCCCATTGGCAAGGCCATCCTCTGCTACATATGTGGCTGGAGCCATAGGTCCCTCCATGTGTACTCTTTGGTAGGTGGTTTAGTTACTGGGAGCTCTGAGGGGTCTGGTTGGTTGATATTTTGGTTCTTCCTATGGGTTGCAAACCCCTTCAGCTCCTTCAGTCATTTCTTTACCAAGATGAATTCTCAATAATAGTGGGAGACGTCAACACCCCACTCTCATCAATGGACAGATCATGGAAACAGAAAATAAACAGAAACACAGTGAAACTAACAGAAGTTATGAACCAAATGGATTTAACAGAAATCTATAGAACATTTCATCCTAAAGCAAAAGAATATACTTTCTTCTCAGCACTACGTGGTACCTTCTCAAAAAATGACCATGTGATCAGTTACAAAACAGGCCTCAACAAATACCAGAAGATTGAAGTAGTACCATGCACCCTATCAGATCACCATGGACTAAAGTTGGTCTTCACTAACAACAAAAAATAACAAGAAAGCCCATATATACATGGCAGCTGAACAACGCTCTATTACCTATTTTATATGTGGGTAAACTAAGACTTAGTAAGCATTAAAGCTCAGAGTCTATTACTCTCATGAAGGTTGTTAGCAGAAGAAACACCCTCATAATCTTCAAGTCTATGACCATCTAAAGTTCAAAAACTGACACCTTTCACTGAGAAAGTAAAGGATATTTGTCTTTTCTAGCTGCTAAATATACTTTCACTAGGCTATTGGGATGCTTTCTGTTCTCAGTGCCGAAGGGGTGGTCTGTTTCTTAAGAGTAGCTATCTGGCAGTAAAGAAGAACCTGTTATGGCAGGATGCAGATTAGGAAAGTACTTACTGATGATTGACAAAATGATTAGTGACTTCCTTTTGTTGGAAGCAAGCAAAAAAAAAAACAAAAAAAAAACAACAAAAAAAAAAACAAAAAAAAACAAAAAAAACCCCTCATTCTAAGTACTATCAATATGTTTCAAACTCCATTTAACCACAGGAAGAAACTAAATTCAAGGTCCCAGGTCCTAGGGGAGCTTGGGACTTCCCAAAAGCTGAACAACTTGTATTATAAGGAAACAGTTTTTGTTTTTGTTTGTTTGTTTGTTTGTTTTGTTTTTCAAGACAGTTATCTGAGTCCAGATATCTCAAAGACAACTATCTTGCTGGCAGGATCAAACAAGTCCATGTTCTTAGGTCCAGGAACCTAGTCTTATCCTGCTTGGTAAAAACTCCCTTGCTTATCCCCTTATATGTTGTGGGAAATATTTAAAAAGTCACAACATTCCATGCAACACCCAGCTACTCTCTGCTCTGGCAGTCTCAATCTCGCTGCCTCCATGGCTAGCCCCATGCAGTGACCCATCATGGTTCTCTTGCTGCAACTTCTGCTCACATTCCCAGCCATCCACTCCCTGTGGTCAGTGGTCCCAAATCCTAGAAACCTGGTAAAATCAAAACTCCAGCAGCTTGCAATTTATAAGTCAGGTTTGTATCAGTAAATTCTCACTCCACAAAACGTCCACACAATTACTCAGAGCCAATTGATACTGATATAATTTACCCACCTAGATAAGACAAATTATCCTGTAATTATACATCCCTTATAAAATAGTCATAGCTATTTGTTTCTGTTTAAAGCCACATGGAATCTAGATCATCGTATTCTTCCTCCATCTTCCTCCTTCCCTCTCCTGTCCTCCTCCTGTCTCTGTCTCTGAAACTTTTAGCTCTACCTCCCTTTTCCTTGTCCAATCACGGGCTTCTTGTATTAATATTTAAATTGATTAGACAGGGAAAATTCTGCTATACTTGTATCAAAATATGATTGGACAATGCTATAACCTTCAATGATACCCCTCACTTTATGGCATCCTTTAAATATGCTGTGCAATTTTTCTTCAAGGTCATAGTTCATCTCCTGAGTCTGTTCTGTGGCCCTGATCGATCTGTAGCAGCTTCATTCCAATAAATTTTTGTCATCTTCATTGACCTGGTGCTTAAGTTATATTGGATTTATGTTGGATTTAAGCAGACCTCACAACAATTTACATCTAATACATAAAGTCCATGTGAGTTTTAGTAATTCAGGTGGAGTCAGGGAAGCTTATGGTCACCAATATCTTTGGAAATTATCATGTTGAGTCTTAGACTAGTGATTCGCAACCTTCTGAGTGTTGCAATTCTTTAAAACATTCCTCATGTTGTGATGACCACCAACCATAAAATTAGTTTTGTTGCTACTTCATCCCTGTAATTTTGCTACTGTTATGCATCACAAAAATGTAAATATCTGTTTTTTTCTGATGTTTGTATCATTTGACTTCCAGGTTGAGATCCACTGGTCTACATGAAAGATGGAACTCCCTTAATGTCTGATACTTATTTAGGAGAAAATGTCTATCTCCAGAAGCAAGTGTGGCCTACAACACTGTCACTTTGGGTACATTTCAGGAAAAATTCCTGAAGTGTGAGAATTAAGGTTTATTCTTTATTGATCCATGAGTAACACATACCAATAACAACTTGTCTTTTTTAGAAAAAAATTGTATTTTTATCCTTCATAATTAAATATCAAAAATCTCTAAATAAAGTCTTGTGTGGTCCCTAAACTATATCCTGGGATATTACTACTTATCCTTCATAAATGCCTTACTTTGTGCCACCTTTACATGAATTATGTTACTGACCCATATAACTGCCCTCTGAAGTAAGTACTATTGTTATCTTTGTCTTGAGGATGAGAAGGTAGCTGACATTGAGAGTATTTAGTAACTCCCCCTAGTCCACAGATAAATACTGGTAAACCCAGGATTCAAGTTCAGGCATTATGACTGTAGTATTTATGCTCCTAGCCATTATGTATCACTGTGTTGAGAAAAAAAAAAAAGGATTTAGAATCAACTACTACCCATCTCATATCTCAAAGTATTTATAACTTTTGATAATGAGAAATTTATAACTCAGATTTTAGTGTAACATTTTAGAATTCACATCTGAGGAAGACACACACAACTTGAATAAATAGGCAGCTGTACATATGTATCTGCTTAAAGAGGCTGGGTTTGTGAAAGTGGTTGCTACTGAACATGTTGGGATATCTATGATTAGCATTGAATTCTTTGTGCTTTCATTTAAATAAGAAACCCGTTGTGATCTTAATGAGAAATTCCCCAGTTGGTGATATAGCTTGTTGAGTTTTAGGGGGCCAGGCATTAATGGAGGAAGTACATTACTAAGGGTGGGTTATGGGCTTATATAGCCTCACATTACTTCCAGCTTGCTATCTCTGCCTCATGGTTTTGGTTGATATATAATCCCTCAGTTTCTTGCTCATCCCACCATGCCAGTAGTTTACTACCTATGCTTTGCCAGCATGATAGATTCTCCCTCTAGAACCAAAATAAACTCTCTCTTCTCTAAGTTGCCTTTGGTTATCACAGCAACAGAAAGTAACTAATTCACTCCTCTTATCTGCATTGATATTAGCATTGTTGCGGATCTTAGAGTCAAGTTCTGATCTGTTTCCCATTATTATGAGTTATAGCAGTTCGGATCCTAGCTGAACTAATGAAAGATGAATCCATTTTTCATAGGCTGATCTAGAGCTCAACTTATGCAGAACCAGAAATCCTAGTTGTATATATACTGCTGTTACCCAGTTTTAAAAATTGCTTGAGAAAAGATCAGTTATAATATTTCTTAAAAATAATAAAAATACAGAAGATATAAACCCACACTTTCTGTCCTAAAAACTCACCAGGCAAAATAGAATCTGTGTAGTCTGCAGTAATTTGGCAGCTTAAGTATTGAAATGTGTATCACTTTCTGTTATTGAATTTAGAGCCAAATTCTTATCTCTCCTTTTGTCTTAAGATATCTGCACAGATTTTGTTGTATAATTAGTACAAAATGTTCTCTTTGGGTTTGTATTATTTAATTTAAAAGAATCTTGGAGTCCTCAAGTTTTTTCACATTTCAAAAGTGAGTACATTTCTGTTGAGTCATTGGTTATTTTTATTATTAACCATTATGAGACTACTAAATAGCAGATAATATCTAAGCTTGGGGATATTCATAGAAGTGAAAGAAGAGAAAAGAAAATACCTGGTGGAAGGTTTCTTTCTGGAACTCTCCCCTCCCCCTAAAATCTGAAAGCAGGATGGAACACAATGAAATATAAAGAGTATCCTGCTTGCAAAGACTCTGCTTATAATCTAAAACCAAATTAACTATTTAAAAAGCGAAACCTTTGAGATTCCAGTATCTTCCATCAGTGTTCTGTATCTTCTATATCATCCTTTCATTCAGATTCCCACATCTGTGAACTGGTTCTTATGGTCCACCCAAAGTTTCTTGTTTTTCCTCAAAAGAATATTCTTTTCTGGAAATTGTGTTCCTCTATATATGTTTTAAATAATGAGTAAAAGATTAGATTCTGGATCCAAGTATTGATATTTGAATTTCACAACAGACTGGGTTAGCTAATGGCAGAAGGTAAGAAATGTGTTGCTTTAATTGTGCAAGGCTTATTCTGCCATATGTTTATAGTAAGAGGTGTGTGTGTGTGTGTGTGTGTGTGTGTGTGTGTGTGTGTGTGTGTGCATTCAAAATACATTTCTTAAAGTTGAAAATAGCCTTTGTCTATTTGATCAACCCCTGACAGTTTTATAAAACTCTTCTGTGGCTAACCACAGTAAACAGAACCCCTCACCACTTTTGTAAATTTTATGGTGTAAGTCCCAGTAGTTAGCTTTAGAAAGAAATAAAAAGAGAGAATTGGTCAAATAGTGGATTGGTCAACTTCACAAACAGATTCTTGCAGGAAATGTGTATGTATAGGGTGAGTTATCTTCCTCTGAAGGCATTGACTAATCCAAATCACTCAGACAAATTCCTTGCCTCTGATTCCCCATTTACGTAGCATTTCTAAAATTATCTTTTATCATCTAATGTGTGTTCATAAGATTCAGAATACTCTCATCATGTGATCTGGGTTATTACAGTTTCTACTGTTGATTAATTAATTGATAACTTTGCATTTGCTTCTAGAAGCCTCATTAATATAGACTATCCATTTATTTCCAGATCTGATATATTAGTTTTCTGAGTCTATATAACTGAAGGGTCAACCTTGAACTGGGGTGAATTCAATAAAGGAAATATCCTTCTAGTCTCTTGGAAGCCTGCCTGACTGTTCCTCTGGGGACAGTGTCACATTTCTTTCTTATTTTCAAATTCCACAGTTGCAATTAGAAGGGAACTCAACACATAAAAATGTGGGTTTTTTTAAAATTTTGTTTTGTTTGTTTGTTTGTTTGTTTTGTAGAACATTTGTCTCCTTCCTGATCAATGTGTAGAATATGTTTTTTTTTAACCAATCTTTATTTTTTCCTCATGTTTTTCTTCTAAATTTTAATGAACACTACCTGTAGAGTTAGTCAAGGTTAAAACTATTTATACCAAATGTGCTGGAAACTGGGAGAGGAATCAGCAAGGTTCAGTTAATATTGGGAAGAACGCGAGGAGGACAAGTTCATCATCACATTTAATATTTTACAGGCTTCTTTCCTTCTTCATTAAACATGTTTGATGCTGTTTATGCTGATGCCAAAGGAGGTTAAACACAACTTAAGTATGCTGTTAATTTGTAAGAATGTTTAATACAAAAACAAATAAACATAACCTCATGAATATGTAGTGCTGCTGATGGCAGCTAAATGAATTCTGGTCATCATTAAAGCTTTCCTGTAAGGTCAAAGTTGCCTGTTTATTGCTAAAACTGCTGGGTGTGTTCTTTGACACTGTTGGGATTGTATAAGAGTAGCCATTTGGTTTCTGAATTGTATTCTGAATTCTGTCTCTTCTTTCACTGCATTTCTTGCCATGTCTAAGAATTCTAAGACTTGGAAGGACTGTTTGGCTCTCAGGTCCTTCTGTCTTAGAATGGAGATTTCTGCCACAGAAACAGGTGTGGTAAGAGAAATAGCATGCCTTCACTTTTTCCTTTCTCTTTTAAGTCATCAATTTCCCGTGCTATAAATGCAAACCTACTTTTTACCCTATAGAAAACAGAAATATTTTTATCCAGTATATTTTCAGATAATATTGACATTTTTTTCTTGGGCTGGGGAGATGGTTCAGTGTACTTTCTCTGAAAATATGACATGAATTCAGATCCATAACATTCATGTAAAATCTTGACATGGTTGTATGAGTTTGTAACCACACCATTAAATACTAGAGACACAGGCCAGGGAGCCTAGATAAACCAGCAGGCTTGCATTTAATGAGGGACCCTTTCCTTAGGTGCTAAAACAAAGGTGCTAGAGGATATTCGATGTTCTTCTTTGGCTCCATATGTACATACACAGGTGTAGACATCCACACTCATGTACATGTACAACATACCAAGAGAGACAGAGACAGAGTTTTTTAAAATATATTTCTCTAGTGTATGTACACATACTTTGATTCGGCACTTAAAGGGTATATGTACTGAAAGAGAACAAAGCATATTTCTAAGGTAAATATTCACAATTTTAAATGATAAAGTTTATTACCATTAACAACTTCCTGCAACATTGTATGATTTATCAAACATTTTCACACATTGCTAGGAGAAAACATTATTTACTTGAGATTTGAATAAAAAACTCTAAAGTGGCTAGTGGATAACACCATTTGTGAATACAGGTAGAAAGGTCTTTGGGTGTATATACAAAAAAGTAGAATGCAGGTCAAAAATCATCACATTTGGATTTTATTAGCCTCATAATAATGAACTACATTATATTAATTTGAGAACACTAACTATGTTCGTGAAGTGAGGAAATGATGAAGTTATTATACTTAGCTGAAATATTAAAATGAATTAGGTCATTGCAGTAACTAGGAAGACATGATGATGGGAAAATAAAAATAAAATTGACCATCCCAAATCCACATTGCATTCATTCACTCAATTATTCAATTCCTCAATAAATAATTTATCTTGATATGGCAATTTGATACTATCTCTTAAGTTATTGTCATAGACATCCTAGGGTGATCCAAGCCTTCACTAAGATTTTAGTCTGGTGGGGAGATAGATAGACATTACCCCAAGCGAGTTTGTAGTTATACACTGCCCTACAAGACAGGAAAGTAAATCACTGGGGACTGGGCAGAGGGTGGGGACTCTATGGCAGAAGCTAGAAGCATCAAACTTAGTCAGGATTCTGCATGTGGCTTCTCAGAGTTCTCTGATGAGAGACAGCATTTAATATGTGAAGCATGAACTAAAGTTCTCAAGGTGAGGGGAGTTAGGAGTGGTCCATGTACTCCTGAAAGTGGGAAGGGCCAATAAATATACACCGAGTTAGTAATTGAAAGAAAAAGTATGTATGAAGTTTAGATTAACAAAGTTTGTTGGGGGTGGGAGTTATTAGCCAAGTGAGGAAAAAAGGAGGCCCATAGAGGATATTGTTTCTTTTGAACTTCAGCCCAACAACAGTTGAAACTACAGTATGAATTCTATTAGAGGCATTTGTTGATGAAGAATGAGCTATTCAAAGGATGACTCTGAATGTCTAGTTATGGTGAGACAGATGAATTTATACCACCCAACTTCCACGCATAGATCAATAACAAGCCAGAAGATTCTTTATTTATATCTCTTACAAAAGTTGAAGCAGTAAGTATTCTCCCAAGACAGCATTCAGGTCTGCATGGCTTCACTGATGAACTTCATAGAAAGAACAGGGAAGAAAATTTAGTAAACTCGAAAAAGAGATCTACCTAAGAAAGGGAAAAACTTTTCATGGCATTTTAAGAACTCTACCTTGTCCCACAGTTTCACTACAAGAAAAGCATAGACTAATATATCTTAGAATATATT
This sequence comes from Mus caroli, assembly GCF_978045245.1. Lineage (NCBI taxonomy): Eukaryota > Metazoa > Chordata > Mammalia > Rodentia > Muridae > Mus > Mus caroli. The sequence continues at coordinate 61,763,575 of NW_028227261.1, forward strand.
GAAAATGGTTCAGAATCAACAAAGTATAAGTGAATTGACTACATCAACATATAAACATTGAGTGATTCCAAATGAAGACTGTTTGCTACTTTGTGATTCTTTTCTTTTTTTAACCCTTCTCTACCTGCTTTCCACCTTCTCAGCCCACTAACACTAGATAGCAGAGAAAAGAGTGTGGTTCAGCATGCATTTTACTTCCTGGAACATTGGACAGGAAAAGACGAAGCTGTTCTGGGGATGGGTGGATCAGCAGGATATCAGTATGATCTGAACTCTGGTGGGGCTTGAGGAGGAAGCTTTTTCTGAGGATTTCAGTGTTGCACCTCTTTTAGACAGTATTCAATGAAACATCTTGTGTGTCTTTTATTCTGGGTGAACAAAGGCTATATAAACTTTGGAAGAGTGGGAAGAGATTTTTTCAGGTGAATGTACATTGGCTGGAGCTTAAGGCACTGGGAATGCCTCATTTGCATGGAGAGGGATTCTAGGTGCTGGGTGGCCAGGTTCTTAGTGGAATAAAGAGAATTGAATCTGTAATTTTTCTACATTTCATTCCTGGGATAGAGGATGTGGGGAATCAGGCTCCCCCAGAGAAGAAGGAGCTCTTCTGGGAAAGGAAACCCTCCATTTTGCACTCAGCTCATGGGGAGAACATGGAACACATCATGGTAGTCAGAAACCTTAAAAGTATGGTTTCCCAACCAAAAATGGATAGAGTGGAAAAGGGATGATGTTATCATTAGACTACTCCCTGCTGATTAGGGGCAGCGAGTTTCTTGGGGGCAAGTTTGATCTTTGTTATTAGGATATCTAATGTCTTGTTGTTTTTCTTCTTTACACATGACTACTTAGCAAACCCCAACTAACTAACCAAAAACTCAGCACCTCTCAGGGTCTAAGCATTTATATAGACTCATAAAATCCCTAGAATTCCAAACATCTCACAACAGCAGAAATTATCTTCAGCGGATAGGAAAGTGGCAAATCAGAGTCAGCTGCTATGCTGCTGCCCCACATCACACACCTGGGATTAAACTCACACACACACACACACACACACACACACACACACACACACACACACACATTCTGATAATATTTCTGTGTTTTTCTGGAAACCAAAATTCTCACTCTAGAAGACTGTTTCAGGAAGTCAAAGTTGTTCTAATATTTTAAATGTGATTAAACTAAACAGGCACATTAAGGGAGAAAAATTCCGCATGACTTTCTCAGTGCAGAAAAAACAAAACAAAACAAACAAACAAACAATCCAAAACACTAGACAAAAATTTGCAGCCAATCTTACCAAAAGCTAACAAAGTCTGGGAAAAAAGGTGGATTTCCTCAGTCGGACAGAGATCTCCAATTTATTCTATTATTACAATTAAGAGTCAAAGAGTCTGATGCTTTCCTGGGGCCTTCTGCCTAGTAGTGTAGCACTTTAAGCCTCCTGGAAGTTCCTCTGGGAATGTATAAATCAGGGATGATAATTCTTACCAAGCAGTGTATGCTTGTGAATGTGTTAGCACACTAAAAAGAGTTTGGGTAGACATGAGGGCCATACTGCCTAACAGAGAATTACAATTCTTTTAGGTTTTCTTATGAGTGTCCTGAAAATCCTACAATACATCTTCCCCTCAAGTGTTTATTTCCTCCAATTTTATTTTATTATTTGGGGTCTTGAAAGAGATTTAAATTCTTTGATTATCTAGTCATCTTTTGACCTTTATTACTTCATATTAGCTTTCTCCTATGGGTTGGGCAGATAGCACATAAAGCTAATAAGATTTACAGCTAGCTCTTTAAGTCCTTCACTGTGGATCTTGAAAGGAAGGAAAAGGACAATTGATTAAGCCATTATTTCTTGACTTATTGGTAGGTGTTAGGTGTTAGGTTTGGAGTACTTTATTCTTTTCTCTTTTTTTAAACCCTCATCAAAAAAGGCATATTATCCCACATTCAATATTTACACTCAAGCACTTCTCTCTGTATATTAAGCAATAATAGTGTCAGGGTTTGATGCCTGCCCATGGGATGGATTCCAAGTTGGGCCGGTCACTGGATGGCCTTTCCTTCGTCTCTGCACCATTTTTGTCCCTGCATTTCCTTTTGAAAGGACCAACTCTGGGTCAAAATTTTTGAAGATGGGTGAATGCATGTCTTGACTAGGGGCCCTGTCTATCTATTCAGGTTATCTCTTCAGGTTTCATCTCCCTACTGTTGGGCATTTCGGCTAAGATCATGGGAGCCTCCCATATGTCAAATCTCTAGGACTTTCTAGAGGTTCCCCTGCCTTCTATCCCCTATTGCTGCATATTTTTATTCATTCTCCTGGCCGTCCCTCCGTTCCTCTGCTTCCTGTGATTATTTTGTTCCCCCTTCTAAGTGGGATTAGAGTACCTACACTAGGGCCTTCCTAAGCTTCATATGGTCTGTGAGTTTTAATAGTTGAAGAGTACTCCCTTGTGTAAAATAACCACATTTTCTGTATCCATTCTTCTGTTCAGGGAAATCTTGGTTGTTTCTAACTTCTGGCTATTACAAATAAGGCTGCTATGAACAGAGTGGAACATGTGTCCTTGAGGTATGGTGGAACATCTTTTGGTTTTATGCCCAGGAGTAGTATAGATGGGTCTTCAGGTATAACCACTTCCAATTTTCTGAGGAACTACCAGATTGATTTTCAGGGTGGTTGTACCAGTTTGCAGTCCCACCAGCAATGGAGAGGGATTGTTTCTCTTTCTCCACATCCTCAGCAGGATGTGCTGCCACTTGAGTTTTTTACCTTAACCATTCGGAATGGTATAAGGTGGAATCTCAGGATTGTTTTGATTTGCATTTCCCAGATGACTAAGGATGTTGAACATTTCTTTAATTGCTTCTCAGCAATTTAAAATTCCTCTGTGCAGAATTCTCTGTTTAGCTCTGCACCTCATTTTTAATTGAGTTATTTGGGTTTTTGGAGTTCAACTTCTTGAGTTCTTTCTATACTTTGAATACTAGTCCTCTATTGGATATAGGGTGAGTGAAGATCTTTTCCCAATCTGTGGGTTGCCATTTTGTCCTTTCTGTAATTCTAACCAAGCAAGTGAAAGATATATATATAAGAACTTCAAGTACCTGAAGAAAGACATTGAAGAAGACCTCACAATATGGAAATATCTCCCATGCTCATGGATCAGTAGGAATAATATAATAAAAATGGCCATCATACCAAAAGCAATCTACAGATTCATTGCAATCCTCATTAAAATTCCAACACAATTCTTCACAGACATAGAAGAAGCAAATCTTAACTTTTTTAATATGGAAAATCAAAAACTCAGGATAGTGAAAACAATTCTCAACAATAAAAGAACTCCTGGGAGAATCACCATCCTTGACCTCAAGCTGTACTACAGAGCAATAGCAATAAAAACTGCATGGTCTTTGCACAGAGACAGACAGATCTATCACTGGAATAGAATTGAAGACTCAGAAATAAACCCACACACCTATGGGCACTTGATCTTTGACAAAGAAGCCAAAACCATACAGTGGAAAAAAGAAAACATCTTCAACAAATGCTGCTCATCTAACATGTGGTCTACATGTAGAAGAATGCAAATAGATCTATATTTATCACCTTGTACAAAGCTCAGGTCAAAGTGGATTATGGACCTCAACATTAAATCAGATACACTGAGTCTAATAGAAGAGAAAGTGGGAAGAGAACGAGAAAGCCTCAAACACGTTGGCACAACAGAAATTTTCCTGAACAGAATACCAATGGGTCAGGCTTTAAGTTCAACAGTTGACAAATGGGACCTCACAAAATGGAAAAGCTTCTGAAAGGCAAAGGACACAGTCAATAGGACAAAATTTCTTATTTTTCTAACTATTTCTATTTTTGATAACATATGAATCTTAATGAGATCCCCATGTTTGGCTCAGGTGTTTAGGAATCAGTTGTCAAAATACAAAAATGTGAAGTTCTATAACAATAATGAAACAATTATTTTTTTTCATATGGCTCAAAGTAATTTTAAAATTTTTATATTAATTCATTGATCATCATTTTCTACATTATAATTCAGACATTTTTCTGTTTCTATTATAATTTTCTCTCACTCAGCGAAGGAGAATGCTCTGTGACTTTTTCTGGGGAGATTTGAGCTAGCATGTGTTCACTCCAGATAAAACACTGAGAACACATTAAGTAAACAGTTATCCCTAACTCTAGCCAAGTAAACCAATGATTGTATTGTGATTACTTATAGGTATGTGAATAAAAGTTTCATACAGAAGCAGGAGTGACTCAAGACAGCTGCCATCTCTCAAAAGCCCACCCCAGCAGAGGCAACAACTCACAGAAGCTGCATCTCTGTAGTCCTTGAACAACAGGAAGGTATGCGGCTTGATGGGACAGCCTCCTCCCTCTAGCAACTATTATTGGTCATATAATCTTAGGACAGGACCTTATGAGTCTTGTAACTTTTAGGAGTTCCTGACATAAGTAAGTTTCACTTCCTTCATGGGTCTTGTAAATTTTGTTACTTCATGATGCCTATGAGACTCTGTCCTTCAAGGAGAGAATGTTTAATAGTAAGGGAATAACTAAACTACAGAGGATGAATGTCTGGGTATGTAATAGTAAAACAGAATTGACCTCTTTAGGGATCCAAATTTTGAGAAAAGTTGTCCCTTTAACATTGCACACATTTTCTTTTAGATCACCAAATATCTGAAAGTGTTGCTTAAAAGTTAGACCCCAGGATGAAATCGCTTGGTTTCAGATTCTGGAAGAATTAAGGCTCTATTAGAGATTAAGTTACTCTGGTGTTTTCAGTAAAAATAGCCCTCATAGGCTCATATACTAGAATACTTCATCACCAGGGAATGGAACTATTTGAAAAACTTAGATATTGTTGAAAATGCTTTAGTATAATTCTTGCTAAGCTAATAGGTCAACCTTTGATTTAAATGTGGTCTCAGACTTTCTGGCTCTTATATTTTTGATAAGTAAAATGTAAGAAATTGGCTTACATTATTTTCATATTTCATATTTCATACTATCCAAAGCTTTACCAAATATTGGATGAAATAAATACAATTAAACATTTTTACCTTATATAATATAATATAATATAATATAATATAATATAATATAATATAATATACTGAGCTTCTTATATTCTTTACCACCTTCTGCTGTGTAATTACACCATTTATAATTTATTGAGACAAATGCTCAAACCTTTAGTATAGAATATCCTGAGAGATGCTGGTAACATGACTCAGGTTGCTGCCATCCCTGAAACCATATAGGAGAGAGACAAATAACCCTAGGGCTTGTCTTTTGACCTCTTCATATGTGCTTTGGTATGGATGCCTGCATATGCAAACATAGAAGTGAATAAATATAGTAAATATTCATTAGTGTGATTATAAAAATTAAGAATTTCTTTAAGGTACTTCAAAATAATTCATGAAAATAAATGAATTATACATGCATTTTCATCCCATAAATGACTAGTAAATAAAAATATTTCTTCCCAGGTATAATAGAAATTCCTTTAATTGTAATGCATTTGTTGATAAATCATCATGATTTCTTATTTATTTTCACACGTTTTATTACTGCTTTGATATAGTTTAAGATTTTCACACAAAGCAAGAATTTTTGATTTTTTGTGTTCAGCTAAACGCTAGAACACTAACAGTCATTTTATTTATTAAAGTAATAAACAGAAAACAATTAAGAGAGAAACTACCTAATTTTTGAATGAGAATTTGCTGCTAATTATAATGAACTGCTTTTTATATTATGATTTAGACAATATTTTTGAAATTTCATGTTTACTTTATGAAAGAGTACCTAGTTGTCATTTATTTCATTATCACTTGCAGCATTATCAGTTATAATTTTATTTATTATTATGTCCAGGTAAATATCTAGTATTGTTAAATATTTAAACTAATTCTTTAATGGGTAAAATGTGGAAGACTGGTATCTAAGTGGACTATGCACACAGAATGCCTGGAAACTAGGAAATACTTAGTAACAATATTATTGCTTTAGAGGAATTGTCCTTATAATTTGTTAAACAAAATTAAGATTTTCAGAAATTGAGACTAGAACCAAAGTAAATTGATATGTGAATCATTACTATTACATCCTCAGTATTTTAATTATACTTGGGTTCTTTTTTCCCCAAGAAGATACAGATAAAGACGTCTGAATTAACGTAGGCATAATGTATCCTTCTATAAACTAGGTAGCTTGAAATATGTTCACTTGGTATGAATTACCTTACTTAAAAAGTTTTGTGCATGAATGTATCCAATTAGCCAAAGTGATGTACATTCATTATTTTATGACATATTTTAAAAAGCTAATTGCTACATGTGTAAAGACTAAGACATTCAATTTACAGAAGTATTGAGTACTAGAGGTAACATTTGCTTAAAAATCATCAAACTTTGCTCTGTTCCCATCTTTAGCCTATTTTTAAAAATTCATATATTATATTGATTTGAGTATTTCCCCGAATATATGTACATGTATCACATACATATCTGGTGCCCACAGAGGCCAGGAGAAGTATCCACATCTCATGGAACTGGAATTTTGGATGGTTGTGAGCTGCCATGTGTATAATAGGAACTGAATTCAAGTCCGCTGCAAGAACAAAACATTTTCTTAACTGCTGAACTATCTCCAGCCCTAACTACTTTCTTAATCATGAATCTACCATGTTCAAGGCACCTAAATATCACTTACAATGTTAGCATTTCATATAGAGCTTGGTGAAGAATTTAACTCAACTCAAATTTGATGAGTAACACCATAAAGAACACAGCATGGATGTCAAAGGAAACTCTTTGATTCTTAGACATTACTTTGGTGGGTCAGAGGATAAGGAAGAAAACCTGGATGTTGTTTTCAAGAAGCATCATTTAGAATCAAGTTGGAGGAATTAGAATAGACAGTGCTTTTTAAGGGGAAAAGGTATGAACTGTTTCATTTAAGATTACTGTGTGCTCACTGGATGATATTATACAGACTCCAGCCAGTTCCAGGAGGAAAGGCCATGCCAACTGTTTGTTTTGTTCTGTAATGCCTAGATCTAGGGGGCTTAAAGGGAGAATCAGAGTATTGAGTAATTTTCTGTGGACCTGAAACTTCAGAGTATATCCTCAATGTATTCTCTGCTCACATAGTCTTCTCTTTCAAAATTCTAAACATTTTTCTAAGTCATTGTTGTCACCTGAGGATGAATTATTCTTAATATAAATATAAACAGTGAATTAATCTAACAGCTGTATTTCTTCATGTTATGGTAGTCCCCAATAAATTCACAGAGAAACCAAGATTTATTTAAAACTTCGTCTCGATAGCTGAGCAATTAAATGATCTGTCTTTTCTTTACGCTAATCTGGCTACCTCCCAGCCCCATCCCATGATACATCCCAAGATATGAGGGTAGAGAAATCAGCATTTAAATAACCTAAGGATAAACATTATACAGCATACAAAACATTATGCCCATAGTCACCTATCTAGATGATTGATTGCAAAGGGTCTTCATTAATCAATTGTTATCCCTGCTTTCCCTCTTGGCCCACTTTTTAAAGGTTATTTTCAACCTGACAACCAAAGTAATTCTTCTGAAAGACAAGTTTACTGTAACTTAATAACCCAACACCCCAATACATAATACTTCCCAAATCTGGCTTGGTGAGCAAAACTGAGGCTAATTCCAGGAACCCTGGAGAACCAAAGGCAGTTTTCACAGGATGAAGATGCAGCATGGAAAACTCCTGAAGTGTTTCTCTGTCTCCAAGTTACTTATAGGCAGAGTCTACTGAAGAGTCCTGTAGCGTCTGCTCTCGACCAGCAAGAACGACACGACACAGTCGGATTCTTCTCAACAGCCTTTATTGCTTCCATGGGGACCCTGGGTGCCCAGGGAGCCCTGCTTATATGCACCCCAGCACAGGAGAAGGCTCTGTGGCACCCTGGGATTGGTCAGTCTGCCGGCACCCAATTTGCATGCACCTGCTCGGGAGGGGTTGGCGCCAAATTCAAATTGACGCCTGCGCAGTGGTGTTGTTTATGACAACCGCAATGGGAAACCGACGCCATCTTGGAGTTGGCTTCCCACATCTCCCCCTTTTTTGTTTAATGATGCTGGACTAGGTCTGGGCAAATCTGTCCATTGGCCACGGCTCCTGTTTTAGGTCAATTCTCTAGTGTCACAGCCTTACCCGTCATAGGGTTGCCCTATCACCTCCAGGCCCCATGTCTTAGGTTGGTCTGTGCACGAGGAAAGTTGCCTGTCTCTGGATACTGTGGATCTGTGTGACTACAATTGCCAAACGACCTAGGGCAAACTCTTAGTTTTTCAAAGAGGCCAGCCAAATATTGGGAGATGCGCCATCTTCAATTGCCAACAGAGCTTGGTACACCACTGCTTTATGTAGAGCATGCTCTCTTTTTAGTCAACACAATAGCCAGATGCAGAAAACACAACCCAGGAGGACCACTGCCCCCCAGGCCAACATTCCTGCCCATTCCTTAAAAAATGAGAAGGCAATGGTGATCCAGGAGGTGAAGTCCCCCAAGGTGACTGGGTCCAGTCGAGTGCCGTTGAGTTTGGCAATCTGGAGGAGCAGCTTTCTGGACAACTGCTCCGCTTTGCTCAGATAAGAGGCGACTCTGTTCAAGAGACTGAGAGAAATTAGCTTGTAACCAAAACATTTGCTATCACAGGATGCAAGGGGAATAGAGAAAAAACAATCCTTAATACCAATTATTATTATAGGCCAATCTGTGGGCAAGCTAGAAAGCAAGGGTAGGCCTCTTTGTATTGGGCCCATTATCTGCATTTGACTATTAATAGCTCTAAGATCATGTATAAGTCTCCATTTACCTGATTTTTTCTTGATCACAAATATGGGTGTATTCCAAGGTGATTGGGAAGGTTTAATATGTCCTAAATGTAATTGTTCTTTTACTAATTCCCTAGCGGCTGTTAATTTCTCAGAGGAGAGAGGCCATTGAGGAATTCATACAGGTTCCTCTGTCTTCCAAGTGATGGGTATACTGCCCTCAACGGCCCCTAGGGAAAACCCAATCCCTTTTTATCTTGTTTGAACTTAGTTGATACTGGCATAGTTATGCCTTGTAATGACTTTCCTAACCCTTTTCCTGGAGTGTAGCCCATACTAGACATAATTTCTCTGGCTTGTGGGGAATACTCATTAGTTAATCTAAGATCTATCTTGGTTAAGACATCCCTGCCCCATAGGGTCACAGGTATGTCCACAATGTATGGGAGGAATTTTCCCGACTTACCTTCCTCATTTCTCCATGTCAATTCCTTAGTACTAATAAGAGGGGCAGTCTCATAACCCAGACCACGCAGGCTTTGAGATGATGTTTTCGAAGGTCATTTTGGCAGCCAATCATGAGTGGAGATGATGCTGCAATCTGCACCTGTGTCTAACAACCCCAGAAAGGATCGTCCTTCAACCTCCAAAATTAACATGGGACAGTCACCTAATTCCATAGATAAGAAAGCAAATCGAGAACCTGTAGAACCTAGTCCACTCTCTCCTCTTATTTTATTATCAGCTGGGAAATATTTATGCAAACTTGGCAACAGTAATAATTGAGCAATTCTGTCTCCTGGGGAGATAGCTGAAATGCCACTGGGGGAGGCCACTAAGATTTTTACAACCCCCGTATAATCTGGATCAATCACTCCAGGGGTAATTTGTAATTCTTTTAAGGCAGTCGATGAACATCCAAGCAGCAGCCCCATGGTGTCTTTTGGAAGGGGGCCTTTAAAATCTGTCTCTATGGGCTGTACCCCCATCTGTGGGGTTAGTACAAGTCTGGTGGTGGAGTGGAGGTCCAGTCCTGTGGAACCTGCAGTGGCTCTCCGTGGTCTCTCAGATGGTGGAGAGACGCTTTCTGAAGAGCCCCATATATTTGAGGGCCCTGGTGACATGTGCCCGGCTATCCGTTTTTTGGCCTGGTGTCACCATATCCTGCCTGTAGGGGTCGACCCTCTATATCTTTTGTTGTTCTGCATTCATTAGCACAATGTTTTCCCTTTCTACATTTATGACATAATCCTGGCTGCCTAGGTTTATCTAATGGAGTCCTTTTCTCATTTTCAGGGCATTGTCTTCTAAAATGTCCTTTTTGGCCACACTTATAACAAGCATCATCATTGGATTTGCCTAATTGCACTACAGCTGCTGCTAGGCCCGCATTGGTCAGCGGGCCCCCAAGTTCTCAACAGACTTTCATCCATACCTCTCAGCCTTTATGTTTATAGGGTGTTATGGCTGCCCTGCATTCTTTAGTACATTGCTCATATACTAGCTGCTTCACCAAAGGCATAGCTGTATCAGGGTCTCCAAAAATTTTAGCGGCTATTTCAACGAGGCGTGCTACAAAATCTGAAAATGTTTCTGTGGGACCCTGTAAGACTTTTGTAAGATTGCCTGAGACTGCGCCTTTGTTTGGCAATGCCTTCCAGGCTTTGGTAGCTACCTCATTTATTTCGGCATAGACTGCTTCAGGATAATTTGTCTGATCTAAAGCAAAGTGCCCAAGACCCAGGAGCATATCTGCACCCCAATGTCTCTGGGGATCTTGTCCTGTGGCTAAATTTGCTGCTGCCTGACTGTTTGCATGTTCATATGACAAAGACCTTCAATCTAAATACTGACCAGATGATAGGCATGCCCGAGCTATATTGTTCCAATCCCCCGGGGTGAGGCAACATCTAGCAAGCGCCTCTACCTGTGCAACTACAAAGGCTGCACTCACCCCATAGGTATGGACTGACTCAGCCAGTTGCTTAATAGTTTTAAAATCCACTGGCTTGTGATACCGCTGCCCTTGTCCATCAACAAAAACCGGAAAGGTTAATCCTATTTCTTTCCACACCTCTGGGCAGAAGGAGGTACCTGGTCTAACAGCCCTAGCGGACTCCTTTTTTCCTGTGTAATCAGGGTTGTAAGGTTGAGTTGTCAGCACTTTCGGCTCCCCTTTTCATTGGCTTGGTTCTATATGACCAATCCAGGTCATATCTTTCCCTCTCATACCGAGCTGCCTCTTCCTCTAGGTCAGCTTCATCATCTTTGCTAAGCTCCGAGTCTCTGGAAGTGGAGCTTTATAAACTTAAATCCTTTAAAGAGGGATATATCTTCACTATTTCCTTTTCTTTATCACTGATTCCTTTTATTTTTCCTTCCTTTTCTTTTCCTTTTTTTTCTCACCCTTTTTCTTTCTCTTGCTCATATGCTCTTTGTCCTCTTCTGACATGCTTTCTTATTGTTCCATAAGAATTTTCTGACCTGTCTTAACTGCTTCTGTCAAAGGCCATGCAGAGGCCACAAATTACAGAAAACGAAACAAGGATAAGAGCTACCCACACTGGGTCTATGGGCAAGAAAAACATATCCCCCTTAAGCCCGGGGATCAATTTGGGAGACTTACTGGTACCACCATTCCCCAGCTGAAGAATTCTGAATCCACAAGATCCTCGAGTCCCCGTACGGGCCGCCATAGGTCGCGTCTGCTCTCGACCAGCAAGAACGACAGGACACAGTTGGATTCTCCTCAACAGCCTTTATTGCAGGATTGCCGCGATGCTTCTACAGGGACCCTGGGCTCCCAGGGAGCCCTGCTTATATGCACCCCGGAACAGGAGAAGGCTCCGTGGCCCCCTGGGATTGGTCAGTCTGCCAGCACCCAATTTGCATGCACCTGCTCGGGAGGGGTTGGCACCAAATTCGAATTGACGCCTGCGCAGTGGTGTTGTTTATGATAACCGCAACCAGAAACCGGTGCCATCTTGGAGTTGGCTTCCCACAGAGTCCCATCATTATCATCTCTTTACTCTCAATATAGCCAGGGGAACAGAGGACCCTCAGTGAGAATTACTTGAAGGACTTTAAGCATCATTTTTTGAGTCCTTCATGTTTCCATAATGAAATGTTTATAGTCTCAACCCATAAACTTATGCAGATCTTGTAAAGATTATTAGAGCTGCTCTGATCTATGACAGCAATGGTCATGTACAACTCAGAGGGAATAGCTAACACACTTCTGTGGAAATTGGTTATAGATATTTTAACTAACCACCTAACTTCTCTGTGTCTATATGATTATGTATCTTACAACACCTTAGGTTTTTGCTTCTTGGCGTTTTCTGTCCATGTTTCCCTTCTGGAATTTCTGCCTATGCTGATATCAGCTTTGCAAATGTCAGCTTTATCTTCACCAGCTGCATAGATCCTGAGCCTACCCTTTTCAGGGTGACCATTCTCATTATTTACTGAGATTTGATCCTAGTGGGTAATTTATTAACAAATGTGAGGAATTTCTAGACTTGTTCATCAATTTCAGTGTATCTACCTCAACTTTAGATATATACATATATCTAGGCATTATGGGGTACTCACTGTCTGCTGCTCATGAGGCAACAATTGTGACATGTTTTCTCCTAGTAGATCAGGTACACCCCCACCCAAGTTATATATTCTCAGTGTTGTACTCTTTTGATTTGCCAATCTGAGATCCTGATTACCTAGATATTTTACCCAAATTAACTTATTTCTTTCTAAATAGCTCTAATATAATCTTTTAAACTTTTATTAGGTTTATATCCATTAGTAGGTTGTTCATGGACATCTTGGAAAGGATAGAAATAGTCACTGGGAATTCAGTTAGACAATGTCAGTATCTTATTGGTATTCACTGAGGAAATGGCACTGTAGAGAGAGTAGTGGTGTGTGTGGGAGTCTCCAGGTGCGAACTTGCCTCTAAGGTTTAGCTCTGCTTAGTTTCAGCCACTAACAAGAGACAATGTAGAGTCACCAGGGATGTGAGCCTTAATGGGGAATTGTCTAGATTAAGTGGCCTATAAGCATACCTGTCAGAGATTGTTTTGATTGCTAATTGTGTTTCTAAGAGCCACCCTAAAGGTGGTATCACCATTTTCTGAGCTGAACCTGGACTGTTTAAGAATAGAGAAAACAAGTTGAGCATTAAGAGATCAAGTAGGCAATATGGGTATATTCCAGTAGTTCTCAGCCTTTCTAATGCTGTGATTCTTTAACACAGTTCCTCATGTTGTAGCAACCCCCAACATTAAAATTATTTTCTTTGCTTCTTTATAAGTGTAATTTTGCTACTGTTATGAATAGTAATGTAAATATTTTTGGAGATGGAGTTTTGCCAAAGGCATCATTAACCACAGTTTGAGAACTCCTGGCATATTTTATTCTCTCTGCTCTTGACAGTAGATGTGATACAACTGGCTGCTTAAGTTCTTGCCTTGACTTCACCACAACAATGGATTGTTACCTGGAATTGTCAGCCAAAATCAAACCCTTTCTTCAGCTTTTGATCAGCGTATTTTATTACTGCAGCAGAAATGAGACTAGAATAATTTCCAACCCAAGACTATCTGTAGCTGTGTTTGACAAGGTAGGTAAAGAGGAATTATTAAGAAAATGATGAAAGGCAACACAGAGGCCAAGGCGAATGGCCTTTAGATGAGAACTTTTTTCTATTCTAGAAAAGCTGAGAATTGCTTTTTTTGACATTAAGGTCATTTTTCAGCTATTGAAATTATAATACATATTTAAATATGAAGAAATCAGACAGTCATAGTCGAAACTTCAAAGAATTAATGGCTTTCTTATTGTCCGTACTCACAAATTTCAAGTATAATATCTAGCTTTTACTTTTTTGCTCTGATATGAATATTTTACATTTCTCATTCAGCTTCAAACACATCCTTTTATGTGCACGCTGAAATTGTCCTTACCAATTAATACTGAATCAGTTGTTTTCTTATATTGCCACTGCAGAATTTAAGTTGAGTAACCATAGTAAGTCTCAAGGGAATACAGGGTATTTTTATCTTGTTCCCTGTACTTTGCTTCCATCAATGTCAACTTTAACCAACATATCTTTTACAAATGAATTGCCAATTTTACTATATTTCTTCAAATCTTGCATCTAGTAAGCAGTATCAGACAGTCTGTGTATTCAGACAAATCTTGACGGGCATTCACTCACAGTTTTGACAAAGGTTCTGGGAGTCTTGGGACAATGTACTTACTTATATGAAACCCATTTTTCTCAGTGACGTTGTAGACAAATTTATATTTTTCTTCATAGAACACTGTGGGCATTTCCTGAGAAAGTTTTCAAACAGTTTAAGATAGTGGTAGACTCTCAATGGATGCAGATTTTCTTTATTTCATCACCCAGATCCTACTTTCCTTGGCAAATGATCTGTTAAGACCCTACCACTTAATTCAACATATTACTATGTTCAGGGACAAGTATGGATATTGTGCTGCATAAAGAATAACCTATTCAATGAATGTTTTATGTTTCTAGTGGTAGTACATTGTTTATCTCTACTTCTAAACAATATACTTCATTCTCTTTGGCATAGTTCAGGACGAGCCTTGAACTGGTTCAGAAGGCAAGGCATGGAGTATGGGGAACACAAGGCCTCCTCTCTCTTCTATTTACAATAAACTGCATAAAATAGAACTCTAAAAATTCTTTAAAAGAAAAAACGGTAACAAATTATTTTCTAGCGAAAATCACATTCTTGTATTGTATTTTACTTGGGTCCATTCTAAATATTGATCATTCTTTGTTTTCTCATAAACCTATTCTTACAGCTCAACACTTTTCTCTTTTATACTCCCTACATTTTTATCTTACAAATTAGGAGAAAAGTTTGCCCAGTGGCTCTTCTTGAAGAACTGTACAAGCTCACCAATTACCCTTGAAAATTTTCTCAGAATGTGCACAATTATTATTATTAATTATTTCTAGAAATCAAGCTAGAAAAAATACTGTAGAATAATACTTTATGCAGAATATATATGATAAAATTCTAACCACAAAAACATTACCTCAAATAATTCTGAATCATAACTAAATCAGTAGCATTTTAGAATGTCATACTCAGCCTCTTCTATGAGTGGGTATTGCACATACATATCCAAACAACAAAAATATTTAAAAGCTTTGTATCAAATATGTGCAGACATTTTAGTCTGTCCTTTATGTTTAGTCTTAGAGCCCCATAAGCACTACAATATAATAACTGTGCTAACTTGCATGGTGTTAGCTATTATAAATATTCTATCATTTATTTTTAAAGCAGTGATGATGTGTTCAGGATTTACACGAATGCATTGGACCTAGGATGGAGCACTCTGGAACCAACATGTCCTTGTGAAAACAGAGGGATGACTGTACAATTAGGAATTAGAGTGCTTCCATTAATTGGTACCTATACTACACTACTATGATTCATGGAGTTAACTTACTAAGTAAGAAGTCAGTAGTGGAACTAGCAAGCACTGTAAAAATATTCAGGACTAATATGTTTATGCTTAGTAACAAATGTTTCCTGTTACTGAAGAGCTTTGTTTTCAATTTCTTGAATATGATGGAAAACAAATCAGGAGCTGGCTGCAACACTTGATATCAGTTAGTGTGAAAATGTTTAGTAGGCATCTACAAAGTTATTAGCAAATGGGTGTACTAATAGAGTGCTGTCTTCAGCAGTTTGCTAATAAATTCTTAATAGATGTTGCCTATATTAAAAGCACTGCAGTGGGCTATGGCCACAACTTTATCCATGTTTCCAAGAAATTGATACATTAGGGAAAATGATGATGAAACTGATAGTTTGTGATTTCATATCACACACAAAACTACTGACAACAAATGTTAGCAGGATTATGGGGAAAAACAAGCCCTCATTCACTGTTGGTGAAATACAAACTGATGCAGTTACTTTGGATATCAGTGTGGAGAATTTTTAAACAACTAAACGTGAATCTACAATATGTGCTATCAGTACTATTTCTTGGATTATTCCCAAAG
The DNA here is from genome assembly GCF_978045245.1 of Mus caroli. NCBI lineage: Eukaryota > Metazoa > Chordata > Mammalia > Rodentia > Muridae > Mus > Mus caroli. The sequence goes on from NW_028227261.1 coordinate 61,779,506, forward strand.
GACTCAACATCTCAGTCCACAAACAGTTCCTCGGCAATTTTCATGGCCACCATATTCACAATAGCCAGAAAATGGAAACAACATAAAGGATCTTCAGCAGATGAATGGATAATGAAAATGTGTTACATATACACAAGAGAATAGTACTCAGCTATAAAGAATAATAAAAACATGAAATTTGTAGGAAAAAAGTAGGCCATGAAAAATATTATATTGAGCAAGGTAATCCAGAAAGAAAAATCCCTCATGCTCTCTCACATCTGTGGTTCTTAGCTCTAATTCTTCAGACATGATTATATAACATACGGTTAACCACAGTAAACACCAAAGTATAAAATGAACATAGGTGCATGTGGGAAGGAGTTGGGAAGAGAGAGGGATAGCAGGATACAGGTGTATAAGTTGGGAAACTGAAAAACTGGGAGGGTGTTATACTGACTCTACATGAGAGAATGACGCCAATATGGTAGGAAGAGAGAGATAAGAAACAACTGACCGCTCTTGCCCTTTGCCTGCTTGCTGTGTGAGACTGAGTAACTACTAGATCCTTGGACTTCTATTCACAGCTGCGACTGAACCATTGTTGGGAATTGGGCTGCAGACTGTCTTTCAGCGAATCCGGATCATGGCGGCCACGGCCACGATGGCGACGTCTGGCTCGGCCAGGAAGCGGCTGCTCAAAGAGGAGGACATGACCAAAGTGGAGTTCAAGACGAGCAAGGAGGTGGACGTGACCCCCACGTTCGACACCATGGGCCTGTGAGAGGACCTGCTGCGCGGCATCTACGCCTACGGTTTTGAAAAACCTTCAGCAATCCAGCAGCGTGCTATCAAGCAGATAATTAAAGGGAGAGATGTCATTGCACAGTCTCAGTCTGGCACAGGCAAGACGGCCACCTTCAGTATCTCAGTGCTGCAGTGCTTGGATATCCAGGTTCGAGAAACCCAAGCTTTGATCCTGGCTCCAACCAGAGAGTTAGCGGTGCAGATTCAGAAGGGTCTGCTCGCTCTGGGGGATTACATGAACGTGCAGTGCCATGCCTGCATTGGGGGCACCAATGTCGGGGAGGACATCCGGAAGCTGGACTACGGGCAGCATGTGGTGGCAGGCACGCCGGGACGCGTCTTTGATATGATCCGCCTGAGAAGTTTACGGACACGGGCTATCAAGATGCTGGTTTTGGATGAGGCTGATGAAATGTTGAACAAAGGTTTCAAGGAGCAGATCTATGATGTGTACAGGTATTTGACACCAGCCACACAGGTCGTTCTCATCAGTGCCACACTGCCTCATGAGATCCTGGAGATGACCAACAAGTTCATGACCGACCCCATCCGCATCCTCGTGAAGCGTGATGAGTTGACTCTGGAAGGCATCAAACAGTTCTTTGTGGCTGTGGAAAGAGAGGAATGGAAGTTTGGTACTCTATGTGATCTCTACGACACGCTGACCATCACCCATGCCGTCATCTTCTGCAACACCAAGAGGAAGGTTGACTGGCTGACAGAGAAAATGAGAGAAGCCAATTTCACTGTGTCATCCATGCATGGAGACATGCCCCAGAAAGAACGAGAGTCTATCATGAAGGAGTTTCGGTCAGGTGCCAGCCGGGTGCTCATCTCCACAGACGTCTGGGCTCGGGGCCTGGATGTCCCTCAGGTGTCCCTCATCATTAACTATGACCTGCCCAACAACAGAGAACTGTACATTCACAGAACTGGGAGATTGGGTCGGTATGGACAAAAAGGTGTGGCCATCGATTTTGTGAAGAATGATGACATCCGGATTCTCAGGGACATCGAGCAGTACTACTGCACCCAGATAGATGAGATGCCCGTGAATGTGGCTGACCTCATCTGAAGCTGGTGCTGGTGCACCGAGGCCCTGTTTGGAAACAGAAGCTTCTATTTAATGGGGTTGATTGATATGAACTGTCTTCTCGGAGCCCCTCGGGAAGACCTTCAGCCTCCGCCATCTTTTCTAATGCATGTGTAAATAACCCAATGCTTAACCTTTTACATTAAACGTGGACATTTTCCCGTGGGGGAAATTTTTTTAAAAAAAGAAACAAAAAAAGTAAAAGAAAAAAAATAGCAGAAACCAACTTACTCCCCCTCCCCCAACCTATAATCTCATGATTGTGTAGAGATTGCAAAAACAGGCCTTTACCATACTGCAAGTATTGACCCAATTAACTGGGTGTCTTTGCATACTTTCCTATTATAATTACTAACAAGGAAAACCTATTTGTAAAAAAAAAAAAGCAAAAAAAAAAAAAAAACCCCAAAAAACAAACAAAAAAAAAGAAACAACTGACATCAAGGTTCATTAATAAAACCTTCAAGGAATCATACTATTTCATATGTGTCTAAAAGTATATAAGACACAAATACACACAATGGATGCAGGGTGAGGGAAGTGGGGATGAAGGAAGGGATGAGAGGCATTTGAATTAGCAATGAGAAGTTATGCCATTTGAGTTGACAGTTATTCCCACAAGAACCATATACTAACAAAACCCCTAGATCAGGTATGAGGAACTTCCTTTTGAATGGTTGATCAGGGTAGTCCAAATATAAGTAAACTATTGCTATTGCCCTAGGTTGCCCTCAGAGGTTGAGGATAGGCCCCTGATGCTGAAGAAGTCATAGCACTTGGATTATTCAAGCTGAATCTAAACTGAAAGACTACTTGTTATCTAACCTGAAAACCTAGTTTCCATGGTGCTGGAACTTATTATACAAGCTGTCAAGGGAGGGAAGCAATAGTCCTACCCAGCTGAATAGTCCAACTGATGAATCACAACAATCACCAACATGACATTATACCATAAAGTTACAAAAAGTGCCACTCTCACATTGATGGTGATCAACAAATCTCTAAATGGACCTAAGACCCACTCAATACGAAGGACTTCATCCCTAATACTTGTGTCTAGACAGTTTGCCAAGGTTAGTGAGGTCATGGGCCTTAGAAAAGAATATACTTCCACTCACTATATTGCTAGACCAGCATAATTACTACTATATTCTAAAAGTCAGCCTTCATCCTGAGATAATAAGGGTAGCTACCACTCCTCAAAAGAAACTTCTCTTGACGGTAAATGAAGACCATTACTGAAAACCATAATTAGACACAACACAAAGATCAACAGACCATGGAGAGCCTGTAGCTGCTTGTGATCTCATGTTAATTAGGTTCCACAAAACCTGTTTGTAGTGTCCCACATGTAAGACTGAGGGACCCTGCCCACAGTTGGTTTTGATTGGTAAATAAAATTGCCTGCAGTCAATGGCTGTGTGTTGGAGACAGAGGTGGGACACTTTAGGATTCCCAGGCAAGGGATGCTAGGAAGGAACAGGAAGAGGGAGGTCTACATTGCAGAGAGAACATGAAGGAAGGAAGAAGGAAGAAGCTCAAAGAGGGCATAGATGCCATGTAGGAAGGGGCAGGAGATGTCCCCAAGAGAAACTCCAACTGGTTCTAGGTCAACAAAGATGGAATATAAGATTTGTAAGTAATGACAAAGGAATATGGGGGTGGGGGCTAAGGGTGGGAGGTGGATCAGCCACGTGGAGGTTAGGAAGTGGCCCAGCCATTGAATTGTTTAAAGCACATCCAAATATAAAGACTGTGGAGTGTGTGTGTGTGTGTGTGTGTGTGTGTGTGTGTGTTTGCATATGTGTTTCATTCGGGAACCCAGAAGACTAGGACAGGTAGTGAGGACTGTTAAATGGGTACAGCTACCGAAGCTTGAGACAGATGGATGTATCTATCTCACAAGTCCTGTATCTGTGTTTGAAGGACCATTGTGGACAAAGAGGTAAGATGTAAAACAGTCTCTTTTGGAACTGACTATATCAACAACACCAGAACAATGGCAATGACACAAGACATGCTAAAGTAGAAAGGGAGAATTATCACTTCATCATACCCCTTGGCAAAGAACTATAGAAAACCACTGACTGATAGGAGAGGAAAATTAGCCTCTCCCAGGAATGAGCCCTAATCCAATACAAAGTGGTCAGTCCTGAAACTATAGACAGACACATAAACAACAAAATGTACTCACTGGATTTTATTCACATATCAGTGTGTGTGTGTGTGTGTAAATAAAAAACAGACTATCAAAATAATTGAACTGAAGAACATGAGACAGATTGGAGAGATGGAGTCTTGAAGCTTGAGGGGGAAAAGGGATGAAAGAAAGTGATTTTATTTTATTTTAATTTAAAATATTAAAAATTAACATGCGTATTATACATGTGAAAGAACATGAACTTGGATGGGAGGTTGAACATGAATGGGTATGAGTAAAATAAAGGCATATTATATATATATGAAATTTTCAAAGAATAAATTTTTCTTTAGTTAATAAATATTTTTGTTTATTAATATATTTATTAAATAAAGAAAATATTTTAAAAATAAAAAAAGATATCAATGTGGCTAGCATATGCTAAGATAAAAGTAGAAAAAAACAAAACAAAACAAGGTCAAAGATAGAAGACAGACTTTAGCTGACTCTTACATTAAGTCCAGGCTTGCATAGAAAAATAATTCTGTCAAAATATTGCCAGCTAGTATTGTGAAAACTCAAGACTATAGGCAAAGAAACCACATTTCTTGAGGTAATTCAAAGGACATACATTTTTAAATCATAATCATAAATGAGATTGTGATCTAAAGAGATTAAGGATTAGGCTGGTTACCCCTAAATTCAGTAATTTGAAGTCAGTACAGATATGAAAAACTACATTGGAAATGTAAGTAAAGAAAATATCTAATAAAAAAACTTTAAAAAACCCTAATCCTTAAAATGTAAGGACTATTGTTCTGGACTGTGACGTATGTGGATTTGTAGTGATATATCTTCTAATGGTTCAACTTCTGAAATTCATAAGATGTTTTCTTATCAAAGCTAAGACTGTTATATAGTGAAAATTAAAATAGTTGGTATAATATAACTCATTACAGATATGCCATAAAAATAATTTAGAGATGACTTAATTTAATTTTCTAATATTGCATGTAGAAAAAGATTAAGTGTTTTATCATTATAGTCCTTTCTAAGTTATGTTTTCAGATTTAATATGTTTTGAACATTAACAGATAATTTGAGAATGTTCCTTTTACAAAATATAATTGTTAGTGGACGTATAAGATGTCTCAGTGGGTGGAGACCACTGCCACCAAATGTGATGACTTTAATTTAATCCCAAAGACTCACATGGTTAAAAGAGAGAACTCTCTCCTCCATCTTCCTATGACCTCCGCACATATTTCCTGGCATGCAAACCAATGTGCATTTACACACACAGGCAAGCAGATGCAAGAAAGATGTGATTGTTATTTCAAATCTGAAGCCAAAAGGGAAACATAATTTGACAGGAAGAGTCATACAGAGAAATTTGACAGGATGTTGGTTGCTTTCTCCAGAGATTTTTAGAAGAGACAGTTTTAAATGACAGTAAATATGGAGATCAAGTGGGACCCTCATTTCAGTCAATGTAACTGATAGAAGAAATATAGGCTGTTTGTCAATAAGTATTTTAGTGCCAGTTTTAACTAGTGAATGTGTTAGTGCAAAATGAAATAATATAACATGGCCTGAGTAAAATATGCCAATCACAGTAGAAAAAGTTTCCTTTGATCATTTTGATTCATTTCCTTGTGCACTAATAATTCCATTTCACTTTAAAGCAAACACTATATCAATTCTTTTATTAATTTAATTAAAGCTTTAATAGGGTAATTGTGGGGAAATTAGGAACTACTAAATATAAAGTAAATCTGTTCGTGCTGAAGAATATTTCTTTAAAATGAGTAATGAATATATGAAAATTGCTCATTTGGTTGGGGTGGTGTGAGTGAAAATTGCCCCCATAGGCTCAAAGGAGTGGCAGTATGAGAAAGTGTGGCTTTGTTTGAGGAAGTGTGTCACTGGGGGTGGGCTTTGTTTTTTTTTTATTAGATATTTTCTTCATTTACATTTCAAATGCTATCCTGAAAGTCCCCTATACTCCCCATGCCCTGCTCCCCTACCCACCCACACCCCCTTCTTGGCCCTGGCATTACTCTGTACTGGGGCATATAAAGTTTGCAAGACCAAGGGACCTCTTTTCCCACTGATGGCCAACTAGGCCATCTTCTGCTACATATGCAGTGCAGCTAGAGACACGAGCTCTGGGAGTACTGGTTAGTTCATATTGTTGTTCCACCTATAGGGTTGCAGACCCCTTCAGCTCCTTGGGTACTTTCTCTAGCTTCTCCACTGGGGGCCCTGTGTTCCATCCTATAGATGACTGTGAGCATTCACTTCTGTATTTGCCAGGCACTGGCATAGCCTCACAAGAGACAGCTATATCAGGGTCCTTTCAGCAAAATCTTGCTGGCATATGCAATAGTGTCTGGGTTTGGTGGCTGATTATGGGATGGAACCCTGGGTGGGATAGTCTCTGGTTGGTCCATCCAAGCTTGTACAACCATTCTGGAAATCAGTCTGGCGGTTCCTCAGAAAATTGGACATAGTACTGCTGGAAGATCCAGCAATACCTCTACTGGGAATATACCCAGAAGAAGTTCCAACTGGTAATAAGGACACATGTTCCACTATGTCCATATCAGACTTACTTATAATAGCCAGAAGCTGGAAAGAAACCAGATGTCCTGATACAGAAAATGGATACAGAAAATGTGGTACATTTACACAATGGAGTATTATTCAGCTATTAAAAACAATGAATTTATGAAATTCTTGGGCAAATGGATGTATCTGGAGGATATCATTCTTAGTGAAGTAACCCAATAACAAAAGAAGTCACTTGGTATGCACTCACTGATAAGTGGATATTAGCCTCAGAAACTTAGAATACTGAAGATACAATTTGCAAAACACAAGGAAATCAAGAAGAATGGAGACTAAAGTGTGCACACTTTATTCCTTCTTAGAATAGGGAACAAAACACCCATGGAAGGAGTTACAGAGACAAAATTGGCTTTGTGGTTTCAAATGCTCAAGCCAGACCCAGTGTCACACTCTTCCTACTGCCTAAGAATCCAGATGTGGAACTCTAAGCTACTTCTCTAGTACCCTGTGTGCCTGGGTGCTGCCATTCTTCCTACCATGATGATAAAGGACTGAACCTATGCATTGTAAGCCAGTCCCACTTAAATGCTTTCATTTTCAGAGTTACTGTTTTCATGGTATTTCTGTATGTTTTTTTAAAATATCTAATTCTTTTTTTATTAGATATTTTTTTTTATTTACATTTCAATTGCTTTCCCGAAAGTTCCCTATATCTTCTCCCTGCCCTGCTCCCCTACCCACCCACTCCCACTTCTTGGCCCTGGCATTCCCCTGTATTGGGGCATATAAAGTTTGCAAAACCAAGGGGCCTCTCTTCCCAATGATGTTATTTCTTTACAGCAATAAAAATTCTAAGACTGAAGTTGGTACCAAGGTTTCTGTGATAGACCTAAGTGTTTTTTATTTTTCTAAAGAAATATTCAACACTTGGGACTTTGGACTAGTAAACGAATTGGACACTTTAAGTGGACCTTAATAGCCCAACTAGTAGGAGAATGAAAGACAGTGGTGCTGAAGGTGATTTGAACTGAGGGTCTGAGCTCAAGAAGCTTCAGAGGGGAAGGATATTAATATGTGGCAAACAGATTGATCTTGTGGTATTTTGAAGAATGTGGCTACTCTCTGCCCTTGTCCAAACAATCTGCCTGAAGTTAAATTAAATTAAATTACATTAAATTAAATTAAATTAAAGAGTTAAGGATTAACAGTTTTGGCAGAAGAGAATTCCAGACAGCCTAGCATTGACTGTTGCTTGGTGATTAGTGACCATGCATATGCAGATCTATAATAAAATGGAGCAAACTGCGAAAGGAAAAATATAAAATGTAGTGTGAGGAGAAAAGGGGCACCAGGAAGTGAAAACATAAATGGATTGGTGACCTCAGATAAGAACCGACCCAGCTAAACTGCCAACTAGTGAAAAGGAAATCAAGGAAAGCTTAATGCTAGGCATGGTGGTGAACACTTTTAATCTCAGCACTCAGAAGGCAGAGGCTGGCCAATCTCTGACTTCCAGGCCAGTCTGGTTTGTGAGTGAGTCTCAGGACAACTAAGTTTGGGCAGTGAAGGAGACCATCAAAACCAGAAAGTTGGTGAAGATGTAATTGAATGAGGAGGCCATAGTCCAGTCCTAACAAGCATCAGAACTAAGTAGCTTCATCCAAGTAGATCTAGCTTTAGAGTCAAGGATAAAAAGAAAGGGGTTATGGAATCTTTCTCCACAACTAAGGAAAGCCGCTGGTGCCAAGTATGTGTCAGGGTGTGGAAGCCTATAGAGGCAATTATGTGAAGCTGTGAAGATGAAGACTGGATTGTCTTAGGGACCCCCAAATGTTAAGATGCCAGAGCTGTGGGATATCTCCTGAGGAAAGATGTTTACATGGAGTGGAACCTGTCCAAGAGAAGTAAATATGTTGCACTCAACAAAGTTGAAAGGAGATGAAGATCTTAAGAATGCTTTGACATCAAACATGAAAATGAAGAGTTTGGAAATTGCACAACTGGTTTTCTGTCTTGCTTTGGTCAGTGTTTTGTCATTATGCTCATTTCCCTCACTTTTATTATAGGAATGTATGTCCATTACAACTGTGCATTCGAAGTGTGTGATGTGTTTTTTCATTTTTCCTTAGAGAAGAGTGCAGTTAGGAGATTGCCACGAGTCTCCAAAGAGACTTTAAACTTTGAAACTCTGAGTATTGTTGAGACTTTGATAGACTATAGGGACCTTTGAATTCGGACTGAATATAGTCTTGCATTATTATATGGCTATAAGCCTACTGGGGCCAGGAAATGTAATGTGGTGGCTTTAATGAAAATGCCCTTCATAGGCTCAATAGGGAGTGACATTATTGGAGGTGTGGCCTTGTTGGAGAAAGTGTGTCACTTGGGATAGGCTTTGCAGTTTCAAATGTTCAAGCTAGGCACAGTGTTACTCTCTCTACATGCTACCTGAGGATTTGGATGTAGAACTCTATGCTCTGTCTCTGGCACCATGTTTCCTGTGTGAGCCCATGTTTCTTGCCATAATGATATGAGACTAAACCTCTGAACTGTAAGCCAACCCCAACGAAATGTTTTCCTTTATAAGAGTTGCTGTGTTCATGATGTCTCTTCACAGCAATAAAAACCGAAGACACTCCTTGTTATATGCTCACACTTGTGGATTTGGAGAAATATTGAATAAGAGAAAATATGAGGCATTTGTCTTTCTAGGTCTTGGTTCACTTACTCAATATGATCTTTTCTAAGTCCAGCAATTGACTTCTATATTTCATGATTTCAGGTTTTTTGTTTGTTTGTTTGTTTTAGTTGAAAAGGATTCCAATGTGAATTTATAACAAAGTTTTATTATCTATTCCTCTTTTTCATGGTATTTTTACTATTCTCTTTTTCTAGATATTTTGAATAGGGGAGTTATGAGTGTTACTGAGCAATATCAATGGAGTATGATGTTGAGTTTTTGGGGAATAAGCGAAGATATGGTATATCTGGGTCATGGGGTGAATTTATTTTTAGGATTTTTTTTGAGGTTTCACTGTACTGATCTCCAGAGTAGCTGCACCAATTTGAATTTCCACCAACGATGATGTTTTATGGATGAATAATATTCTTTGTGTATGTGGAACGAATTTTCATTATCCATTCATTTGCTATAGGTCATTTTCTGGCGATTGTGAATATGGTGACTGTGAAAATCCCTGAGCATGTGTTTGTGAAGTACTATGTTGAATGCTTTGGGTATAAGGCAAGGAATAGTGCAGCTAGATGATTTTGTAGATTTTTGTTTAGTTATTTGAGAATTCTCTATACTGATTTCACAGTAACTGCACCAGTTTGCATTCTCACCAATAGTGAATGAGGGCTCTTCTTTCCCCACAACCTCGCTAGCAGTTGCCAGTTATTTTGTTGATCATAGCCATTCTGACTGGGGTAAGTTGTTTTAAATTGAATTTCCCTAATTCTAGAATGATAAATGTTTTTGATGTTTTTAGCCATTTTAATTTTTTCTATTGATAATTTTCTCTTTTTCTGGCTGAATCATTTTTTTAACAGCCTGTGTCTTGAGGGTTTTATTGTGTTCTAAGACAGGAAGATAACAGGACTTAGGAGTCATTGATAAAACTAGAATAAAGGTTTTGCAGAAAAGCTTAGAGCAGAAGAGGGAACTATACATGTCCCTCTGTCTCTACCTTCCCATTCACATCACTCAGGAACTATCCAAATTCCTGGGTAAATCCCAGCTAAGGAGTTTCTTTGAAACTTGATTCCAGATGTTCTGGCTTCCACAGCTGGTGGTTCTGTCCCTGGGTTTTATGGTAAAAATAGGGCATGGTGTGAAAGTATCCAGGGTAGCTCTCAGATGGGTGCTGCGCAAGTGAGTCCCAAGTGAAGAATAGAATGTCTCTCACTGTTACAGCTGCGTGTGCTTCCCCCGTGTAAAGCCTTCCTGAAAGTGGATTTGATTCTGACAATTTGATCATTAGAATCCAGTCTCCATGAGGGCAGGGATCTCTGTCTTGGTTTCCTTTTTTTTTTTTTTTTTTTTTGACATTTTGAGACAGGGTTTTGCTCTGTAGCCCAGACTAGCCTTCAACTCTTTGCGATTCATACTTCAGCCTCCCAATTGCTGGATTGCAGCCTAAGCACACTCATCTGCGATCTCTGTTGCTTGAAGGATGGTCAGCAGACAGTGAATAAACAAGTTAAGTCAGCCCAGGGGATCAACTGCAAGGGTTCGGGGTCTGGGATCTTTTTGTAAAGACAAGGAGGATGACATCACTTGTAGCAGTTACCTGTCAGAGCGGGCGATTAGCGGTGCTACTACCTTTAAGGACGTCTCACATTTTTTCCAAAAATAAATTTATTTTTAAAAACAAAAATCAGGTAAGCCTTCTGAGGTCCAATTTTCCAGGGACAAGCCAGAATTTGGCTTCCAGCCTATCAGAAAGGTTGGACAGCAGTAATTTCACACAGAAGTCACCTCTCCCTGCAGGAGACAGAAAACCTTCTGCTTGGTTGCACACACTTAATTCTCTAAATCTGGTTGTTACTTCTGTCATCATTGTATTCTGTCCCAGGGGTCTGGCATGCAAGAGAATCCATCTCTAAAATTCAAAGTGTCCAAACTGAGATGTGCGGTTGTTGCTCTTGAATTGGGGTTTATAACCAATTCGATCATTAATCATTTGTTCCCGGCTTTTGGGGTTACTGCTGAGCCCAGCAGTTCCTTCTCCATCGCTGGTTCCTACACCTTCCACATCTTCCTTCTGCTTCTCACGGCCTCCAGGTCCTTCCGAATACTCTCAAACTCCTCAATGTCATCGAGCTTGAGCTCCAGGTGGGTTGGTTTCCGTTGCAGCATACTAAAGTCACCCAGGGCTTCAGGGGAGCCAGAGCCCGTGAGCTGGGGGCTGGTGAAATGTCAGGAGAGGAAAAGCTGCGGGTGCCAAGCCTCAGCTACAAACAGATGAATCAATTCACAGGTATCCACAGGATCTAAGGGTCCAAATCATTCATTAATCAGATGCTTCCTATGCTGAGATTAAAGTCACTATCGAAATCTCTTTTCAGGCCTCTGCAGTTCCCCAGAACCTCAACTCCCACCATGACTCCATTGCTACGCCGACTGAATCATTTTTAATTTCTCATTTGTTTTCTTGACTCTTATCTTCTTGATTTCTCTATGTATTTTGGATAATACTCCTTTGTCAGGTGTATATGTGGGAAACATTATATCCCATTTGATGGGCTTCCTTTTCACTCAGTTGTTTTCTTCACTTCACAAAAGTAATTGAATTTTATGAGGCCCCACTTGTCAGTTGATATCCTTCAATCCAGGCAAATCCTGTTCATAGAGCCTTTCCATGGAAGGTATGGAAATACAGAGAGGGGTCTTCAACTAGGGAACAGGGAGAAAGGTTAATACTAATGGAAAAACGGATGGTGGTGGGGTGTAGAAGGCAAGGATGTAAATTAATACCAAAAATCATATTATATTTTATTTACCTAAAATTATACACAATGCATAAAATATGTATACATACATACACACATATTTACAATGTTTTCAAAAAGAATAAGAATGTGAAGCATGCATCCAGTGTCACCAAATTAAATATTAGAATGAGCACTCTTGAGGAATGTCCTTAGACATGAATGTTTGGGTATCAAATAGCACTGCATATTTTCCAGCCCAAAGAAAATCCATGAGTAAAAATATTCATGAGTGATTTTTTTTTTACGAACTTATGTAAGATTTTGGCTGGGAAGATTTGTGGCATTTATTTATTTATTATTTTATTATTTAAAACAATTTTTAAATTTAGCAGAGATTAAACAAAACCTCTGAAATATAATAAGAAAGCAAAATAAGTGAGAAAACCTTGAATGGTTTCTACATTGACCTACCTGTGAGTTACTTGGAGGATTTCACAAATGTACTACTATAGTTAGAAAAGCAGCCAAGTCAGCCACAGGAAAAATGAAAGGGAAGAAGCAAACCAAGACATTAAAAACATTTCATCAAATGTTGAATTCAATTATGGAACAGGTTTTATACTCCTGACATTAAGAAAGTACAGGCCCAAAGGCATCCTTTACATGCTTTACTTATAAATTGCCCAAAAGTTAAACGGTGTTTAATCTCTAGTCTCATTTTATGAAATAAATAACAGAAGGATGATTTATAGATGAGGTAATCTTTTGACACGTATCTTCTTTGAACTCACAGCATGGCAAGCTATTCTCAATTAACTCATTGAATATATCTGGGTTGAATATAGCTGAGACTTCAAACTTTAAGTTTGCCACCATAATTATATATGTTGTTGGTACAGTGGTTGCTATAGCTGTCTATCAACAGAATTATAAACAAAACTCACTGAAAGTTTTTAGATAGGTTTCCCCAATTAAAATAATTATAGTATTTTATAATTTTGTGCTAATTTTGAAACAGAAGTTGTGTCTATAGTGGTATGAACATTGAAACAATTGTATCAGCACAATATAAGTCCTTTTAGAAGCATTTTCTCTGTACCATTATTATTACTAAATAACACAGTAAATATGAACAACAACAAAAAACCCTTAGAGATGAATGTATTTAATAGATATATGGCAAGATCCACAAAAGAAAGAAATAGCCACATTTAATCTTTGCTTTACTGGATTTGATACTAATTTTCCAGTTATTGATTGAAGATTAAACTAGTGATTTTCCCTCAAAACTCACCCTTGTATGTGGGTTGATGACATTTCATTGTAATCAATAACTCTGACAAATTCTGAGTTGGCTATGAGCCCGCCATTTACACTTTCTCAGTTAGTCACTGGATTTTAAAAATCATGAGCAGCTTTTCAAGCACATGCAACTTATTAAGACAGGCTTACCATTATAAACAGAAAGCTTTATTTCACTCCAGAAATAATGCTGCCAACATTTATTGAGCAAGCTGGAGAGATTGCTTCCTGTGTGTTTGTGCTACAAAAATTCTATTAGACATATACTTGAAACAAAATATGTTAGCACTTCTAAGTTTTAAATGACACACTCAGAGACTCTGTTGTTTCAGAACATGATTTAAAATTAGTCTTTACATTTAAATAGTGGGTTCCATTCCTTTAGCTTTTGTAGTTGTGTGTAAAAGAAATCTAAGTAAGAGATCTTCAGTTGACTAATAAATGTAAACTCTTGCTCTCTGATGTTTGCACTTTTGACTGTGGTTTATTCTTGTTTTTCTCTGGCATGATCAGATCAACTGAGAACTTCTGTAACAGGGAAAGAAAATGATAGTGTTGTCTGTCTTCTGTGCTTACCTCTGAAAGTACTATAAAGGAATAAGCACTTTAGTGGATAAAATTTAAAACTCATATCCTATGTGTATGATTTAGGGTTTTACTGCTATGAACAGACACTATGACCAAGGCAACTCTTATAAGGACAACATCTAATTGGGAATGGTTTACAGTTTCAGAGGTTCAGTCCATTATCATCAAGGCAAGATCATGGCAGCATCCAGGCAGGCATGGTACAGGTGGAGCTGACAGTTCAACATCTTCATCTGAAGGCAGCTAGTGGAAGACTGACTTCCAGGTAGTGATGATGAGGGTCTTAAAACCCACACCCACAGTGACAATTCTACTCCAATAAGGACATACCTACTCCAACAGGGCCATACCTTCTAACAGTGCCACTCCCCGGGCCAAGCATATACAAACCATCACATTCTACTCCCTAGCCTTCATAAGCTAAACATAGCATAGTGCAAAATACATTTAATCCAACTTCAAAAGTCCCCATAGTCTATAGCAGTCTCAAAAATGTTAAAAGTCCAAGGTTCAAAGTCTCTTCTGAGATTCATTTAATTACTTAACTGTAATCCTCAAAGCAAGACAGGTAACCAGCTGGGCAAACTCCAAACTCTGCATCTTCGTATCTAATGTCAAAGTGTTGTTCAGCTTTCTGACTCCTTTTTCATCTTTGTTTTCTGCAACAAACTTCTACTTTCTTCTGAGCTGGTTCCATTGCAGGTTAGCAGCTTTCCTCAGCAGCTAACTAACCCACTGTTCTGGCATCTTGAACATATTGGGGTATCCAAGGCAACTTCAATGTTACAGTTTCTTGCTTCAATGTCTGGGATATATACATGATCTTCTGGGCTCCTCCAAAGGGCTGGTGTCACTTCAGTTCTTTCCTCTGTAGCATTCTAAGCTCATGTTAATTCATTACACTGCCACTGCTATTCTTAGTGATCATTCCATGGTACTGGAATCTCCAATATGCTGGGGTCTTCTGATGCAACTAGGCTTCACCAATAGCCTCTCAGGCTATCTTCATGGTGCCAAGTCTCAAATCCTCTGCATGTTTCCTTCAGTACTGGGTCATCAACTGCAACTGAGCCTGCACCTTCACCAATGACCTTCCATGGCTTCTCACAGTGCCTAGCCTCAGCTGCTCTTCATGACCCCTTCATGTCTTCAAAACCAGTACCACCTGGGTGACACTTACACATTATCAAGTAGAGCTGCAGCACGAACTACAACCTTGGCTATCTCTGGAACACAGCTTGTTTGTGTTCTCAGGAGAAACTTCCCAGAAGATTTCACTTCAATGATGCTGCTCTCTTCTTAATCACCACTAATATTTTTGCTCCAGCTAATCAACATCAATTGTCCAGTAGTCACCTTCTCTTGACTATAAAGCCAGAGGCAAATGAACAAAGCTGCTGAGTTCTGTTGCTTCCTGGGGCTGGAACTTACCCAACTTGTTATATTACATTATCACCAGCTTTCTGTTTTCTAGCTCCTCTTTACCACTTAACTTAGCTGTCCTGTAACTTCCTTTGTAGACTGACTTTGAACTCAGAGATCTCCGTGCCTGTCTCATGGGATTAAATTTGTATACCACCATACCTGGATTCAAACTTTTCTTCACCTAGAATTTGCTCTGTCCCAGGCTGGCCTTGAACTCAGAGATCTGCTTGCTTTATCTCCTGGGATTAAATGTGTGTACCACCATGCCTGGATCTTAATTTAGCTGGGTAGGATACTGCTCCTGTGTCCTACTCCCTTAATCTGCTATCTCCTAGAACACAAGATTAGGCTCCATCTCACTTACTGGTGCCCCTTTAATACTCGAACCATATATTTTATATTTTTCTTTTCTCGGCTTGCTATGCTTGTTTAAAATGATCTCCATAAGACCTAACCAGAGAAAACAGTCTATGATGGGTGTTTCTGAGACTTCCTTTGTTGATTCAATTAATCTGAGTATCTTCACCTTAGCCTTAGGCAGACTCTTCAGACATGAATAAAAAACTAGCCACATTCTTCACAAAAACTGTCTCTAGGACACATACTGAAATTCTCCACGGAATCCTCTTGGACCAGATCCATAAAATTCAAATCACTCTCAGTATCAAAGTCTTCCATATTCCTTATAGGATATCCCATTAAGCCTCATTTAAAGCATTCCACTGCTTTCCAAATCCAAAGTACTCAAATCCACATTCTTCCAAACAAAAGCATAGTCAGGCCTATCATAGCAATACCCCACTCCTGGTACCAACTTCTGAATGAGTTAGGGTTTTACTGCTATGAACAGACACCATGACCAAGGCAACTTTTATAGGGACAACATTTAATTAGGGCTGGCTTACAAGTTCAGAGATTTAGTCCATTATCATCAAGGCAAGATCATGGCAGCATCCAGGCAGGCATGGTGCAGGTGGAGCTGACAGTTCAACATCTTCATCTGAAGGCAGCTAGTGGAAGACTGACTTCCAGGCAGTGAAGATGAGGGTCTTAAAGCCCACACCCACAGTGACACTTCTACTCCAATAAGGACATACCTCCAACAGGGCCACAGCTTCTAATAGTGCCACTCCCTGGGCTGAGCATATACAAACTATCACACTACATCAAAAATTTTCTACTTCTATAGAAAAGTAAATCATATCACTTTCTGTATTATACTAATTTCCTAGATTAGATTTGAACTTTTACTTAGATATTGTTAATCATAAGTAAAAAATAATCTAAATTTTTAACTGATATGACATGTTAAAAAATCTAATTCTAACTGCTTGCTTTATGTCAAAAATTTTAAATTATAAGGTGATACATCTTATTGCCTTAATAACTGGTATTTCAAAATCAATGATCATAACTCAACCAGTTACAATATGTTTTTTGAAGTTAGCATCACAGTATGCATTTTTCAAAGCCTCTAAATATGAAGAGTTCATGTTAAATAAAACTAAATTTAGCATAATTAATAAAGTTTATATTGTTCATTATACTTCTCACTCATGATTTATATATGATACATGATTGCCAGGAGCCTAATATCTTCTGGAATCACACCTTGACTTTCATTTCACATTCTGCAGTATCTAATGTTTGGAAGTGCAACTATCTACAGTAACTTCATGTCACGTAAGTCATTGCTCAAACATATGGAAGGCATTCATTTCCATTTTAACAGTAGAAAGGACAAACTGAGCTGTTCTTTATTTCTATATTACCAATATTCATTTATATTAATATTAGCCTCTTAAAGATTTCCTTAGTTAAATTAAATAAATATGCTTGTCAGAATGAAAACACTAAGAATACTTTGGGATATTTCTACATTTTAGAGCAAAAGTTCTGGTAGATATACACAACCTATATCACTATGCATCAATATAAATTATATTTTTATATCTCCTAAATGTCAAAAATATTATCACCCCACCTTTCCAGCTCTCTCAAAGATGTTATCATTCTTGCTTGTATGTTGTATAGTCATTTTTTTTTTGTACCAGGACATTTGATTCAACCTTCCTGCAACAAAAGAAAATGAAGACAGAAATAAAGAAGTTTAATTTAAGAAAGTTTTGGGGCTCAATCATATAGTCCTTTTTCTTTTTTGCTTCCATTATTTTTTGAAGCAGAGAGAGTTTAGATCATATTTTGAAGATAAAATATACCTGATAATTCATGTAGATTCTTAGATCCTAGTGTTTGTGCTGATAAAAGAAAAGTTTGTTTGGGTGGTAGAAATATAAAAACAGTTAAAATGAGCCTCCTTGAGTTTTCAAACATATAATTGAGTTTTCTGGCAGTATCAAATAAGAAAGATAGAAAAGAAATTTTAACATTATTATAAACTCTTGAAAAATGTTCTTAATAACAAAAGTGCTAACCTTCACTTAAACTAAGCAATAAAATCTTATATGGAGTCATGGGTAAAGTAGAATTAGATAGAAAAAATTTAGTTATATTTTCAGAAGACCAAGTGTCTGTAATGTGGTACTCATACACCAGTACTTCTTTTAGCTATTAGTTTAAGATTTTAAGCTTTATTTTAAGCCCAAGATTTTCCTTTCCTGTTTGACTTGGAGACATTCTAAGGTTCTCGCTTTGTATTAAGTTTTAATTAACCTAAAGAAATGGATATAGTAAGACCTTATGCTATGTAAGTGGAATTATGTTAGGACATATTTTTCATTAGTGAGAATATAACCTAAAAGATTTCCTAGAGAGAATGATACATGTAAACTGCATATGCTTTCTCTATGGAAGGAAAATGCTTAAAACAGAAAGGCAGTTAGACATAACATTATTAAAGCTATGTTTCAGTTTGTTATCAAAATTTGGATTCCTAGAAATAGTCATCTGCAATAAATGTTTTGATATTTGTAGAAAAATAAGTTCAATTTAAATCTTCTGTGAATGGACAGAAATTAGTTGAACTGATTTAATTTTAAGTTAAGTTTAATGTTTAATTTCTTTTTTAATATTTTATATTTTTTAACATGGAATGTGAAGTATTTGTATATGATTTGTTTGGTACTTTTCTCATTGTTGTGATTAAGTACCTGATAAGAAACACAGCCTGGGAAGAAGGCTTTGCTTCGTTTTACAGTTTGAGGGGATACAGTTTATCCTGTTACCCATATCCAGAGTTACTCTTTTCTGCTCACTTATATTTCCAGGAATCACCTTCATAGACACATTTAGAAGTGTGTTTGTATAGTGATTCTAAACTCAATCACATATGCTATCCATATTAGCATTCATGGTTGATTTAAGTTTATAATTGCAGAAACATGATTATTATAGCTATTTTGTTTATATGGAACCTAGTTTTAAAAACCAAATCAATCAATGTGAAAGCTGACAAATATTTAGATTTATAAAATGTAAAAATGATTCTGTTTTTCTTAATAGATGTTCAATAATAGGGCTTTCAGAAAGAATCCTTACCAATAACATACTGAGAGGTTTAACTTTTATGTAGGCCAATATTCTCTCAGTTTACTATTTAAAATCATTCTATATGGGTGTTATATGCCACACCATTTGAAATGAAATAAAATTACAAAATAGCCACCTATTACATTCAAGACACTTATCATCTGAAGTGAGGTATGAGATTGCCCTATTTTTCTAACACTTGTTTGTTTTCTCTCTCCTTTCAAAGTGAGGATAGTTTGATTTCTTTTCTGAAAATGTGGAGACTTGTACAGATGTTTCTGCCCTGTGCTTACTGTATGGAAACTTTCCTAGCCTCACATCTGCTCTAGAACAGCCCATCTGACTCAAAAGGAGTGTGGGCTACTAGAGCACGGGGTTGTGGTCTCCTTAAACTTCAAGCACAAGTTCAAATTCGTGAATGAAGGTTTCTTTTCTTTTCTGACATTTCGCATTAATTAAACAGCCGTGGACATCTTTGTTTGGGACCAAGGACATATGACCCTCAACCCCTAGCTCCAACCTCTTTTCCAACTTCTGTTTGAGCATCTATTATTGAGCATTCTATTAATAAACTGAAGAAGCATTTCCTAGCAGGCATTTGCCATCATGTTTTTAGTGCTTTTAGGATTCAGGTACCAAAATATCAAAAACACTTAAAAAGATTACTAAATTAAGTATTTCTGGTCCACAGAGGCTCGGAGAGATGAGAATGGTGTTAAGTATTGCTATGTGGTGAGCAAGCAGAAAGATATTTATATTCTATCTGACCTGGATTTATTCAAAGACATGATATTTGACATAAAACATACAACTTAAGAATTATCCTATGTTTGTTTTAATAGAGTAGCACTACTCAGCATATATTACGACTTAAAACATCTTTAATATCAACTAATATCAGTCAATGATTCAGGTAAGTTGAATACTCAATAAGGTATAGCTTGAAGGTTTGTATTTTCAAAGACCATTCCACTTAAGATTTAAAAGGATAATTGATTTTTTTAAATGGAAACAATTACTATTTTGTACAGAGGCATGTGAAACTTTTATTAAAGTAATATTGTTTTGGAACAATTTATGGGGAACTTTGACTCAGAGCATAGATGGATGAGGTTATGTGAATGGTAAGTTGCAGTTGTCTATTCACTCTGTTAGAGATAGTAGCATCGGGAACCAAAGAAGGTCTGCCTTTCAAGTCTAGCTTGGTAAGAGAATGAGTGTGTGGAGGCTGCTTACATGAACATGAGTGACTGAAAGGCAGCGAGTCACTGGAAATCTCACCCGGGCATGCATGATTAGTGGTTCATGAAAGCACATCCCTGTTGCTTTCTGCCCAATGAAACATTTAGGAGGTAGTTATGTCGAATTTCCTCCCTTTATAATGGAATAAGAAGATTCTGGTAAAATCAAGTTAATGGACAAAACTAGAGGTCTATACTGCCACTTTCCAAAGGCTGAAG
The DNA here is from genome assembly GCF_978045245.1 of Mus caroli. Classification (NCBI taxonomy): domain Eukaryota; kingdom Metazoa; phylum Chordata; class Mammalia; order Rodentia; family Muridae; genus Mus; species Mus caroli. The sequence goes on from NW_028227261.1 coordinate 61,799,796, forward strand.
AATTCCTTTTATCTTTTAGAAATCTCTACTAGAGCTCAAATTGTGATTGGTGGCTTCAGTGGAGAAAATGATTTCAGAACTTCCTTGTAGGAAGCAGAGTGGAAGGTTTTCTTAAGGCCATTTAAATATGAACTTCAAGCACAAGGATTATGAAAAAGAAATATGTTTAGAAAGAAATTAAGACAAACTCAAACATGGGTATTGGGGATTCCCCAAAAGAGATATGAGACAGTAAGACCTATTCAAAGTGTAGGTTTGAACTCTGCAAAGGAGAGACACAACTGTGTTAATATTTATCATTTGTACAATTTTAGTGAACACAAGTTGTAAGAAATAGAGAAGGTGGATGACTTCAAGAGAAAAAGGGTCTTCAAGATACAACATGGTTGACACACCTATGAACTCATATATTGCAGCTTATACAAAGCTTGCATCAGTTCAAACAAGACAAAATCCCAGCACAGAGATGGGGAAGTGGACACAAAGTCCCATCTCTAAGCAGAAAGCAACTTCCAGTTGACATGTTCTGGGAAAGAGAAACCCAGCTTTCCCCAGTGGAGTGTTACTAAACATAAAGAGTACTTCAGGGCAGAGCCGTTTCTGAGAGTAGTTAACCAAGACAAAATAGATAATGGTTTGGGGGGAGATAGCATTTTGTTTTGGTATTTTCTGTCTTACATTTTCTCCTTCATTTGTTTTCCTTTTTTTATTAGGTATTTATGTCATTTACATTTTCAATGCTATCCCAAAAGTCCCCAAAACGCTCCCCCACCAACTCCCCCACTGACCCACTCCCACTTCTTGGCCCTGGCGTTCCCCTGTACTGAGGCATATAAAGTTTGCATGACCAATGGGCCTCTTTCCACTGATGACTGACTAGACCATCTTCTGATACATATGCAGCTAGAGACACGAGCTCTGGGAGGCGGGGGGGGGGGGGGGAGGGTACTGGTTATTTCATATTGTTGTTCCACCTATAGGGTTGCAGACCCCTTTAGCTCCTTGGTTACTTTCTTTAGCTCCTCCATTGGGGGCCCTGTGATCCATCCAATAGCTGACTGTGAGCATCCACTTCTGTGTTTGCTAGGCCCCAGCATAGTCTCACAAGAGACAGCTATATCTGGGTCCTTTTAGCAAAATCTTGCTAGTGTATGCAATGGTGTCAGCTTTTGGAAGTTGATTATGGGATGGATCCCCAGATATGGCAGTCTCTAGATGTTCCATCCTTTTGTCTCAGCTACAAACTTTGTCTCTGTAAGTCCTTCCCTGGGTATTTAGTTCCCAGTTCTAAGAAGGGGCAAAGTGTCCACACTTTGGTCTTTGTTCTTCTTGAGTTTATGTGTTGCAAATTGTATCTTATATCTTGGATATTCTAAGATTCTGGACTAATATCCACTTATCAGTGAGTACATATTTTGTGAGTTTTTTTGTGATTGGGTTACCTCACTCAGGATGATGCCCTCTAGGACTATCCATTTGCCTAGGAATTTCATAAATTCATCCTTTTTTAATAGTTGAGTAGTACTCCATTATGTAAATATACCACATTTTTTTTGTATCCATTCCTCTGTTGAGGGGCATCAGGGTTCTTTCCAGCTTCTGGCTATTATAGATAAGGCTGCTGTGAACATAGTAGAGCATGTGTCCTTCTTACCAGTTGGAATATCTTCTGGATATATGCCCAGGAGAGGTACTGCAGGATCCTCCGGTAGTACTATGTCCAATTTTCTGAGGAACCATCAGACTGATTTCCAGAATGGTTGTAAAAGCTTGCAATCCCACCAACAATGGAGGAGTGTTCCTCTTTCTCCACATCCTCGCCAGCATCTGCTGTCACCTGAATTTTTGATCTTAGCTATACTGACTGTTGTGAGGTGGAATGTCAGGGTTGTTTTGATTTGCATTTCCCTGATGATTAAGGATGTTGAACATTTTTTAAAATATTTTTATTAGGTATTTTCCTCATTTACATTTCCAATGATATCCCAAAAGTCCCCTATACTCTCCCCCCCACTCCCCTACCCACCAACTCAAACTTTTTGGCCCTGGCATTCCCCTGTACTGGGGCATATAAAGTTTGCAAGTCCAATGGGCCTCCCTTTCCAGTGATGGCCAACTAGGCCATCTTTTAATACATATGCAGCTAGAGTCAAGAGCTCTGGGGTACTGGTTAGTTCATAATGTTGTTCCACCTATAGGGTTGCAGATCCCTTTAGCTCTTTGGGTACTTTCTCTAGCTCCTCCACTGGGGGCCCTGTGATCCATCCAATAGCTGACTGTGAGCATCCACTTCTATGTTTGCTAGGCCCTGGCATAGTCTCACTAGAGACAGCTATATCAGGGTCCTTTCAGCAAAATCTTGCTAGTGTATGCAATGGTGGTGTCAGCTTTTGGAGGCTGATGATGGGATGGATCCCTGGATATGACAGTCTGTAGTAGGTCCATCCTTTTTTCTCAACTCCAAACTTTATCTCTGTAACTCCTTCAATTCATGTTTTGCTCCCAATTCTAAGAAGGGGCAAAGTGTCCACACTTTGGTCTTCCTTCTTCTTCAGGTTCATGTGTTTTGCAAATTGTAGCTTATATCTTAGGTATTCTAAGTTTCTGAGCTAATATCCACTTATCAGTGAGTACATATGATTTGAGTTCTTTTCTGATTGGGTTACCTCATTCAGGATAATGTCCTCCAGGTCCAACCATTTGCCTAGGAATTTCATAAATTCATTATTTTTAATAGCTGAGTAGTACCCCATTGTGTAGATGTACTACATTTTCGGTATCCATTCCTCTGTTGAGGGGCATCTGGGTTCTTTACAGCTTCTGGCTATTATAAATAAGGCTGCTATGAACATAGTGGGGCATGTGTCCTTATTACCGGTTGTAACATCTTCTGGATATATGCCCAGGAGAGGTATTGCTGGATCCTCCGGTAGTATCATGTCCAATTTTCTGAGAAATCGCCAGACTGATTTCCAGAGTGGTTGTACAAGCTTGCAATCCAACCAACAGTGGAGGAATGTTTCTCTTTCTCCACATCCTCGCCAGCATCTGCTGTCACCTGAATTTTTGATCTTAGCCATTCTGACTGGTGTGAGGTGGAAACTCAGGGTTGTTTGGATTTGCATTTCCCTGATGATTAAGGATGCTGAACTTTTTTTCAGGTGCTTCTCTGCCATTCGGTATTCCTCAGGTGAGAATTCTTTGTTCAGTTCTGAGCCCCATTTTTAAAAGGGTTATTTGATTTTCTGGAGTCCACCTTCTTGAGTTCTTTATATATATTGGATATTAGTCCCCTATCTGATTTAGGATAGGTAAAGATCCTTTCCCAATCTGCTGGTGGCCTTTTTTTCTTATTGATGGTGTCTTTTACCTTGCAGAAGCATTGCAATTTTATGAGGTCCCATTTGTGGATTCTTGATCTTATAGCACAAGCCATTGCTGTTCTATTCAGGAATTTTTCCCCTGTACCCATAACTTTGAGGCTTTTCCTTACTTTCTGCTCTATGTTTCTGTGTCTCTGGTTTTATGTGGAGTTCTTTAATCCACTTAAATTTGACCTTAGTATAAGGAGATAGGAATGAATCAATTCTCATTCTTCTACATGATAACCACCAGTTGTGCCAGCACCATTTGTTGAAAATACTGTCTTTTTTCCACTGGATGGTTTTAGCTCCCTTGTCAAAGATCAACTGACCATAGATGTGTGGCTTCATTTTTGTTTCTTCAATTCTATTCCATAGATCTACTTGTCTTTCGCTAACCAGTATCTTGCAGTTTTTTTTGTTGTTGTTGTTGGTTTTGTTTGTTTGTTTGTGTTTGTTTTTGTTTTTGTTTTTGTTTTGTTTTTTAAATCACAATTGCTCTGTAGTACAGCTTTAGGTCAGGCATGGTGTTTCCACCAAACGTTCTTTTATTCTTGAAAAGAGTTTTTGCTATCCTAGGTTTTTTGTTATTCCAGATGAATCTGCTGATTGCCCTTTCTAATTCATTGAAGAATTGAGTTGGGAGTTTGATGGGGATTGCATTGAATCTGTAGATTGCTTTTGGCAAGATAGCCATTTTTACTATATTGATCCTGCCAATCCATGAGCATGGGAGATCTTTCCATCTTCTGAGATCTTTAATTTCTTTCTTCAGAGACTTGAAGTTCTTATCATAGAGATCTTTCACTTCCTTAGTTAGAGTCACACCAAGATATTTTATATCATTTGTGACTATTGAGAAAGGTGTTGTTTCCTAATTTCTTTCTCAGCCTGTTTATCCTTTGTATACAGAAAAGCCATTGACTTGTTTAACTTAATGTTATATCCAGCTACTTCATTGAAGCTGTTTATCAGGTTTAGGAGTTCTCTCGTGGAACTTTTAGGGTCACTTATATATACTATCATATCATCTGCAAAAAGTGATATTTTGACTTTTTCCTTGCTAATTTCTATCCCCTTGATCTCCTTTTGTTGTCAAATTGCTCTGGATAGGACTTCAAGTACAATGCTGTAGGGAGAAAGTGGGCAGCCTTGTCTAGTCCCTGATTTTAGTGGGATTGCTTCCAGCTTCTCACCATTTACTTTGATGTTGGCTACTGGTTTGCTGTAGATTGCTTTTATCATGTTTAGGTATGGGCCTTGAATTCCTGATCTTTCCAAGACTTTTATCATGAATGGGTGTTGGATTTTTTCAAATGCTTTCTCTGTATCCAAGGAGATTATCATGTGGTTTTTGTCTTTGAGTTTGTTTATATACTGGATTACCTTGATGGATTTCCGTATATTGAACCATTCCTGCATCCCTGGAATGAATCCTACTTGGTCAGGATGGATCATTGTTTTAATGTGTTCTTGGATTCGGTTAGCGAGAATTTTATTGAGGATTTTTGCATTGATATTCATAAGGGAAATTGGTCTGAAATTCTCTATCTTTGTTGGGTCTTTCTGTGGTTTAGGTACCAGAGTAATTGTGGCTTCATAGAATGAGTTGGGTAGAATACCTTCTGCTTCTATTTTGTGTAATAGTTTGTGAAGAACTGGGATTAGATCTTCTTTGAAGGTCTGATAGAACTCTGCACTAAACCCATCTGGTCCTGGGATTTTTTTGGATGGGAGACTATTAATGACTGCTTCTATTTCTTTAGGAGATATAGGACTGTTTAGATCATTAAACTGATCTTGATTTAACTTTGGTCCCTGGTATCTGTCTAGAAACTTGTTCACTTCATCCAGGTTTTCCAGTTTTGTTGAGTATAGCCTTTTGTAGAAGGATCTGATGGTGTTTTGGATGTCTTCAGGATCTGTTGTTATGTCTCCCTTTTCATTTCGGATTTTGTTAACTAGGATTTTGTCCCTGTGCCCTCTAGTGAGTCTGGCTAAGGGTTTATCTTGTTGATTTTCACAAAGAACCAGCTCCTTGTTTGGTTGATTCTTTGAATAGTTCTTCTTGTTTCCACTTGGTTGATTTCACCCCTGAGTTTCACTATTTCTGCTGTCTACTCCTCTTGGGTGAATTTGCTTCCTTTTGTTCTCGAGCTTTTAGGTGTGTTGTCAAGCTGCTAGTGTGTGTTCTCTCTAGTTTCCTTTTGGAGGAACTCAGAGCTATGAGTTTTCCTCTTAGAAATGCTTTCATTGTGTCCCATAAGTTTGGGTATGTTGTGGCTTCATTTTCATTGAACTCTAAAAAGTCCTTAATTTCTTTCTTTATTCCTTCCTTGACCAAGATATCACTGAGAAGAGCATTGTTCAGTTTCCATGTGAATGTTGGCTTTCTACTATTTATTTTGTTATTGAAGATCATCCTTAGTCCATGGTGTTCTGATAGGATGCATGGGACAATTTCAATATTTTTGTATCTGTGGAGGCTTGTTTTGTGACCAATTATATGGTCAATTTTGGAGAAGGTACCATGAGGTGCTGAGAAGAATGTATATCCTTTTGTTTTAGGATAAAATGTTCTGTAGATATCTGTTAGATCCATTTGTTTCATGACTTCTGTTAGTTTCACTGTGTTCCTGTTTAGTTTCTGTTTCCATGATCTGTCCATTGGTGAACATGGTGTGTTGAAGTCTCCCACTATTATTGTGTGAGGTGCAATGTGTGCTTTGAGCTTTACTAAAGTTTCTTTAATGAATGTGGCTGCCCTTGCATTTGGAGCATACATAGTCGGAATTGAGAGTTCCTCTTGGAAGATTTTACCTTTGATGAGTATGAAGTGTCCCTCCTTGTCTTTTTTGATGACTTTGGGTTGGAAGTCGATTTTATTAGATATTAGAACGGCTACTCCAGCTTGTTTCTTCAGACCATTTGCTTGGAAAATTGTTTTCCAGCCTTTCACGCTGAGGTAGTGTCTGTCTTTTTCCCTGAGATGGGTTTCCTGTAAGTAGCAAAATGTTGGGTTCTGTTTGTGTACCCAGTCTGTTAGTCTATGTCTCTTTATTGGGGAGTTGAGTCCATTGATATTAAGAGATATTAAGGAAAAGTAATTGTTGCTTCCTATCATTTTTGTTGTTAAAGTTGGTATTCTGTTCTTGTGGCTGTCTTCTTTTAGGTTTGTTGAAGGATTACTTTCTTGCTTTTTCTAGGACGTGGTTTCCGTCCTTGTATTCTTTTTTTTTCTTTCATTATCCTTTGTAGGGCTGGATTCGTGGAAAGATAATGTGTGAATTTGGTTTGGTTTTGGATTTTTTTTTTTTTTTTTTTAGAGATACAAAAAGCCATAGAGAATGGATATGGAGTTGGATGGGCAAGGAAGTGAGGAGGACCTGGGAGGAATTGGGAGAGGAGAATATGATCAAAATATGTTGTATGAAGCACAACTTTCCAAATTAGAAAAGTTGATATGAAATCCTTTATTTTTCTTCTACATTATCTCTTTTCATAAGCAATATTAAAGTATGGCTCTAGAAATGCCTTTGATGCAATCTGATAAAATAAAATCTGATAAGATAAAGGCTGTGGCACATGTACTTTCACTATTAATGAAATTTCTAGTGAGATTCTTGGAAATGTGCAGCCTTATGGCTATGACAGAACAGTCTTAAACTGTTGTTAGCTGTGCTTTGCTGCAGAACTTCTCAGCCTACAGAGGTTGATTCTCCTTTCCATTCTAATCTTCATATTTTTCTCTTTTTTATTTCCTTCTCAATAGGACTTCTGTCTTATATTAATTATTGCAATAATCATTTTCAATTAAAGATCTATTTTTCTAGAAACCGCTAGAAATATCAGAAAAATTATACGGTTACTGTCTTCATGATATATTTCAGAATTATAGGTCAGAAAAATGGCAGAGAAAAAGCTTGGACACATTGTTTTTGAGTGTGAAATTATAGCAGAAATTAAAAGGAAGGTTAGCGTAGACATAAAATATGCAATTGAAAAAATATTCAAAGTTAGTAAAGAAAAGTCAAATGTGAATTATGTGAGGCATTGCAAAGTGGAATGACTGGCTTCATTTAACATGTGATGTTTCCCCCTCCCCCAATATATATGAAGTTCTTTTTGTAGTGATGTGTCACATGGGAGCCCTCAAATACTCTGCTTATCTCTCAAGGTCAGACACTCATCTATAAATTTGAAGGCTTTTTTTTCCCGTCTAGAATGTTGTAGAGATCATGAGGATTCTTATTTGCAATTTTATGCCTAGCAGTAAATGGTGAAGACAACCCAAACATTTATGTCTTTGTTATCAAACTCATCATATGGAAACAGGAAATACCTTCCAGTTAGTAATGCTGATTTCCTAAATTGCAGTTCTTTGAACTGTTCCTGACTCTGTGGTATTTGAAGCATATGGGAAGAAGAAATATGCATCATTACAGATTGCCATTTATAAATCATTAAATTTACTCTGCAAATTTAGGCAGTTAATTTAATCTCGAATCAACTTTCTTTCCACTATAAAAACAAGATTTGGCTTTGTCACTTGCTGGATAATTTTATATCTAGTTTATTACATTTTTGTGACTTTGTGTTATTGTTGCATCTTTTCTCTTATCTTCCCTGAAGCCTAAGCAAAGCATTTTGTTCAGTGACAAGCTGGCCCTGTTTGATTGTCTGTTGTATTTAATCAGCTATTTAAATGTAAAAATCTTGTTTTCTTAAAATTGTACTTGTATATATCTAACAGAAAGAAAGAGAGAACTGAATATATTTGGACAAAAGGATGTGAAAGCAGAAAAATAATAAGGCCAAGAGCAGATTGGGTAGGAGTTAGTATCACCGACTTACATCATTATTACAGGTGGGCAGCAAATTAGGTTCTAATGTTCCAGCCAAAGAAATAGAGACAAACAGTACAATACCTTCAGAGGTTTATTTAATAAAAAAGTATGACTTGTCCTGAAAAAAAAACTGTTTTCTTTTTCATAGGAAATAATGTTCAGTGTAGTAGATAAGATCTTTAATATCTCAGAATTTTATATAGCAGAGTCTTATGTTGTTTTCCCTAGCTTGGGAGTGGAAAAAACACACATTCAGTGTGACTTATGGTGTTGAGCTAGGCAGGCTTTTTAAACATTGGTTGTTATGAAGTTTTAGGCAGAGCTATTTTTGTTGATTTGTATAATTTGTTTGGTAGTACCACTAGTCTTTGTTTGCTGAATACCAGAAGCAACTCTTCCAAGATCTTTGTTAATATCCAGTATGTCTTCACAAAAGCATCCATAACTGAATACTGCCACCCATCCCAGGCTAACTAACCATCCATAACTGAACACTGCCCAGACTAATCGCTGATTATTCGATAGGATTAGGAGAAATATTGCAGTGGAAGACAAAGAAACTGTTCTTGGGCTACCTTAGGAGTACAACTCTGAGGAAGTAAGATTTCTTTGGAAACCTGAAAAACAAGAAATGTTCAGCTGTATAAAAGAGAGTTTAAGGAACATTCAGTGTGGGGATATAGTATGCAGCATGTGTGGAATGCAGGCGTGACATTTCACTTAATCATTATCTATGACTAAGACGGCAGGAACCATTTCCTTCATTTTTCAACCAGGAAATGTTCAAGATCAGACTCAGTAGGCTCCCGCTAGAGCTCTGGGGTAGGAGGACAGGGAGAAATCTGTAATGATTCATCATGCAAAATAGAAAGGGGACAAAAATGAGGAAATGGCACTAAAAATAGAGCTTCTTCCATGTGTGTGATGCAATGGATAGCTCGGCAGAAGGAAGCTCATGGCCTAGAGAGATCAGCAAGCCTTATGATGGGAAGTGCCTCTTTGTGTGGTTTGATTGTGGGGAGTGAACTAAAAACCCTTCAAAGAAAGGAAACAACATAAAATGTAGGCAAACATGGGATGAACCTGCAAACTGGTGAAGAGAACTGGCTGCGTTAGGTAGTTAATTATTAGTGGCTTTGAAAACACTGGAATGGAAACCCTCAAGCTAGAAGGATCTAGTTATTGATCAGGAGCATGTGATCTTGTCACATCTCTGGCCTTGGATAGGAAAGTAATCTTCTGAATTGTCCTGAAGGTCAATAGTAGATAAATATCTAAACAAGGCTTCAAGAGCCTGAGATCTTATTAGATTATGTTCTAGCAAGAGGCATTCTGATTAAAAAAATAAATAAAAGAAAGGAAGAAAAAGGAAACCCAAAGACATCTATAGCCTCTCCTTTAGGAATCAATCCAAAGTAAATTCGGTTTTACCTGTAGAGGAAAAACTCTGCTTAGAAAAGCTTCCCGTTTTTAGAGACATTTGAAATAAGATAAAATGTAGATTGGAGCAATAGCGTTTGGTCACTGTCCACCCTTATCCCTTAAGGGAGTGTTCTCTTCTCTGCAAAGCAGTTGCCTATTTTCAGCTCTGTTCCCCATGGGTCTCATTTGAGTACTTTCCTTGAAGATCACAAAGATAAAGGAGCCCCGGATTGTGAGATTGAGGTAATTCCCGACTGGTGATAATTTCAAAGTCCTTTTGAGAAGTTTTGACTTCCCAAAGTTAAGTTTGTTTCATGGCCAGGAAAATATGACCTTGTTTGCTTCCTCATAGAAGATTAAAACTGGCAGGAAGGTGACCAGTGAATGAGAGTAAAAAGAATCTCAAAACAAGAGCCCATGGCAGATGGCTGTGCAAACAGTGTAGCGAGTTAAATTAACCTACAAATGCCATCCTCTCACCCCGCCTCTCTCTCTTTCTCTCTCCTCCGTTCTCTCTTCTTAAAGTCCTAACACTGACATATTGCTAAAGGCTTAGGGTTCAGAACAACTCTTCAGTTACTTTTCTCATAAAGTTGACTCTGAGTAAAGGTCTTACTGTCTAGGGATCTTGAGAGGATATGTTTCTCTGCCGGTTAGGTTAAAGAATTAAAACGTGAGGTGGGGTTGGGGGGAATCCAGTGTAACAGATAGCAAGCAGCAGAGATATCTCAAATACAGCAAATTGGAGCAGACAGAATCAACAGCTGAAGAAAGGCTTTTGGTTTTGGTTTTATAGAAATAGTGTGTGTGTGAGAGAGAGAGAGTGACTGTGTATATGAGAGAGAGAGAGAGAGAGAGAGAGAGAGAGAGAGAGAGAGAGAGAGAGAGAGAGAGAGAGAGAGAGAGAGAGAGAAATATAAAAAAGATATGGCAAGTTCCCGAGCTTCACCCAGCTTCTCTCAGCCCCCGGTGGTCTCTCCAGTAAGTTCTTACATCCTGGAGATGCTCTGACTCAGAGCTCCAAAATCTCTCCACCGTGTTCCTACTGGCAGGTCGTTACCAGACCAGCCCTATGCTTCAAAACCCCTACATTTGTGGTGTATATCAGGCAAACCTACACTTTGAATCCTTTCTCTCTTGAACCCTGATGAGCCTCCATATGAAGAAAAACACAACATAAATTTAGTTCAGAAACAATGGTCACTTAATCGCTGGGTGCAACAACTAAAATCCTAATCTTGTAAGCCTTATTAAATCTAAATTCTCTGGTGGTGAATCCTAGTGGATTTGCCATATAAACTGGGAAACAATACATGTCTGTGTGTGTATGTGTGTGTGTGTGTGTGTGTGTGTGTGTATTCTGATCATAGTTCTCACTACCCACAACTCCTTCCACTGGGAAGGAAAAAACATATATATGCAGCAGGCACACAGAGAAAAAGAACCTCCTCAAAGTGGGTAAGTGTTTGGGTGGGTGTGACAGCATATCTGTGTGTGTGTGTGTGTGTGTGTGTGTGTGTGTGTGTGTGTAAGCCATGAAACCAGTTTCTTAAGAGGCATTTTATCTATCTATCTATCTATCTATCTATCTATCTATCTATCTATCTATATACCTATTTATTTATTTTCACCTTTTCCTCTGAGAGGGTGGGACCCAAGAGTCTTCTGTTCCTAACTTAAGAGATGATCAGTTTGAAGAAAATTAGGACAACTGATTGGTTCACAACTGTTGAATAAAATATCTTGATCAAGCCTTTAACTTGTTCAGCTAGTCGAGGGTCTACTGACAAAAGAAATTTCTCTCAAAGCCTTTGTTTTAGGATTCCAGGGTTTTGCCTCAGATCAAGAGAGAAGAATGAAATCATTTATCTTTACTACCAGCTTTCCTACCTAATTATGGCTCCTCTACCTATCTGCTCACCAAGGAATATGTCTAACTTCTAGACCTTCAAAATAGGGTTTGTAGGCCAGGAACTGGTTAAAAGCAAAATGACTCTTAAAAGATCACAACCAATTTCAATTTCTGGCATAAAACAAACAAAGAAATATTTAAAAATACAAACAGCTGTAGACTAGTCAAATGTCTTTGTACCTTGGTATTCAGCAAGGCAATGCTTGCTGAACTAGTCTCAGTTCTTCAGAAAGCTTTTAGAATAAAGGATTGGTGCTATCACATTATGAAGTAGGACTGATATATAAATTTTATCTCTCTTAAAGAGAGGAAGTGCTATAGGCCCTCTCTATTATCATTTTTGTGTTGGGAATGACTGAAAGTGTAACATCCAATCACAGGCCATTATCTACCAGGAGAAAAGTCAGATGGGCAGGTTCCTGCTTCCTTGAAGAATTTGCCTTACCTACAAGCTGGCATAAAATTTTAACAGTGTTATCTCGTTGCTCAATCTTCTCATGATGATTTTGCTAGCATTACATAATGTATTTGCCATACATATGTGAAATGTATCTTTTTAAAAAATAAACAGATTCTTATATGACTGGAAAGTCATATACTAATCCATCTCTTTTTTCTCAAAGAAGTAAAAAAAAAAAATTAAACAGACAAAGGAAAACATCAAGTATGTTGAGATAACTAAGGGCTATCAAGTCCATCAAGAGGAATTGAATTCAAGAGCTCTTTTACTGGACAGTTAATACAAAAAAAAAAAAAAAAAGGTGACAAAAGTGATTTTAAAAGTCCAGGGAGTTCAGTTGAGTGATTGATAGATAACAGAAGATACTGATATTTGTAAGCTGAAGTGAATACAAAGTCGAGGAGCAGGAACTTGGTGGTTATCTTTGAAGACTGACATAATGTGGACCAGGAAATCTGGTAGTATGTATTGTAGAAATGAACCTGTATATTTGTGAGTATTTGAATCATTAGAAACACTGTCCAGTGATGTGAGAAGGGTTTACAATTTTGTACCAGTCCAAACACCTCTCAAGTCCATGACTTCTGGTATGGTTTCTTAAATATTGTTTTGTGAATTTTCCTGGTAAGACATGAACAAGTATCTCTTCACCCCAGTTAGAGCACCATAGAGAGGTCAAAGACTCAGACCATCCAAATATAGCTTTGCTAAACCAATGAGTTTATTTGGGTTACTTACAGGAATTTGGGTGAATGATTGAGTACTGGGAAACTAAGGGCAACTTCCTATAGAAACATCCCCACAGCATGGATGCTAGCTCGTGAAAACTGCATCCCTCAAGCTTTCTTCGCAATACACACTTAATTTCACCAAAGAGTTTATTACTTCCCAACAAGTCTTTTCTACTTATGCAGCCCTGGTCATACGTTTTGGGTCTTGTGACTTTTTGAGCTTTCCAAGCCTTGTAAGTTTGATTAGGATCCTAAGTTGTGAACCTCTGTAAGTTCTCTAGTAACAAAAGTTTCAACTGCAGAACATAGCCTCAGAACTTCTATTGCTTCCTTCAGCTCTACTACTCCATCTGCCCCTTTTCTACAGCATTTCTTTAAGCTTTCGGGATGGGGGCAGATCATATAGAGGCTGTATTGTTTTCTTCCATTTCTGGCTGAGCATTAGACCACTCCACTTCAGCCACATTCACTTATTCTCAGCTGTTCTAGTGATTATGAGTCTCCAAAGTAACCACCAAATAAACAAAGAAGTTTCCCTTCCCAACTGAGGCTGACAGTAGCAATAAGCTATAAGTGAAACCTCGAACATTTAGAAAGAAATTTCACAGGACAGAACATCATTTCGACCAAACAATTGTAGTGCCTTCCCAAGGAGGGCCCTAAAGCTGAGAAACTAATGAAAAAACTTAGGTTTATTTTGTTCACAGTTCTGAAGCTTCCAGGGTATGATGATCTTTGGTTCAGCTCAGGTGAAAGATGCCTTATGTGTGACACATGGTAATGTTATCATGACTAGGTAATGTCATAGATCCAGGGAGAAATAACATAGTAAGTTAGGAAGAAAGAGGAGAAAGAGACAGTCTTAATTTCTTCATTTACAATGTTTGTTTTCATGAAATAAAGAGACGTACATGATACATATCAAATACTTTTAAGGGCTTCACCTTTGAGGACCCAAGCATATATCATTAGGCCTCACTTCTTTCTTATTTTTAATATATTTTATATTCAATGTTCCCTCCCCTTTTCCTTTGAGCCAGTGGGGCCCCTCTGGATATCACCTGACCCTGGCATATCAAGTCTAAGAAGCTAGGCTAGACAAGGAAGTCCAATGAGAAGAACATATCCCAAGTACAGGCAACAGCTTTTGGGATAGCCTGTGCTCCAGCTGTTCATGACCCACATGAAGACAAAGCTTCACATCTGCTACTTATGTGCAGGGAGGCCCAAATCAAGCCTGTGCATGTTCTTTGGTTGGTGGTTCAGTTTCTGAGAGCCCCAAATTTCCACATTAGTCTTTCTTTGGAGTTCCTAAACCGTTCAGGCCAGCAATCCTTCCTCCTATTATTCCATAAGCGCCCTGAAATTCCATTCACTGTTTGGATGTGGATGTCAGCATCTGTCTGAGTCAGCTTCTTGGTGGAGCCTCTCAGAGGACAGCCATGCTAGACTTCTGTCTGCAAGAAAAACAGAGTATCATGGATAGTGTCAGGTTATTGGTTGGCCTTTCCCTCAGTCTCTGCTTCATTCCCCATCCCTGTGTTTCTTATAGATAGGATAAATTTGGGGTGGAAAGTTTTGTGGGTGGGTTAGTGTCCCTATTGCTCTACTGGGGTTCCAGCCCGGCTACAGGAGGTGGCATCTTCAAGTTCAATAATGCCAATTTTGTGAGTCACGGGTATGCCACCCTCCCTTATGCCAGGTCTCTGTCTCATTCTGGAGATGCCCCCACCTCCCCAACCCTGTCAGTTGCAGATTTGCATTCATTCTCATGGCCATCTGGCCATGCTACATCCCAATATGGTTCCACTCAGAATCAAACTTCTAAAGCTATGAACCCTAGAGCGATCCACTCAAATCATCCAAACTGTAGCAACTTTGTTTCATATAAAATTTTAAATTTTAAAGAATTTATATATTAACTCCTAGGAATAATTTATTTGATTTTGTAAGAAATTCAGTTATCAAGCCTTTATATATAGGATTTATCCATGCTTTCATTTAAATCCAGTTGAGATGTTAAGACAGTTTGATATGACCTAATCAAAGAACCTAAAATATGTGATAACTCAGAGTTTATGAAATTGATCTAAGAATTCAACGTTTACTTCTATGTATCATCTTTTTGGCAAATAATTTGTCTTTCTTACTCTCTCATTATTTTAAATGTAAAAGTATCATTAAAAGTGGTCTTTTAATTTACTTTAAAAAGATGTAAGGAGTTATTAAGCTTAATAGATCTAAATGCCTTGTGTCTCACACCTTTTCAGCTGAAGAGCAGCCAGTTTCATAGTCTGGAGATTCTGAAGCAGTATCATATTAAACATATATTCTGTAATTGATTGTGGCAAATTACACTACTGATGGAGAACTGTGTGCCCAACTTCCATGTGGATATTACTTCTTTGAACATTAGAATTATAATAAGTAAACATCTTCAAAGCATGTTTTTGAAATGAGTTAGCTATGTCTTTGGTTTTTAAATTACATGATAAATATTATTTTCAATCAAACAGTCGCAACTAGAAATCAAAGAATCTGTATATTAGGAGGATGATTTTCAAAGCTCGCTGCTTGAAAATCACCTAGAAATTGTTTTATTTTATCTTTCCAGACACAGAGCTTTGAAAGATGTGATTGAAATTATATTTCAGTTTTAAAAATAAGCTTTTCATTTTATTTAACTCCTTGTGGTAGATTGGACTTTGAGAACAGACAAGATGAAAACTCTACAATTTCCAAATAACATTTTAGGTAAATAAATCAGCACCTAGAATTCGGAGGAGATGTCATATTTTTTTTCACACACAGACTTTATAAATAAACTTATTTATTTTTTCCAAATTTTCATATATACAGACACACATATAATCTTTGATCGCATTTCTTCACATTATGCCCTCTTTTCCTTTCTTGCCTTTCATGCCACTGTATCCCTACTCTGTGTGTGTGTGTTATGACTCAGGTAGGGGTAGAGCCTCATGAGTCCTTCCTCTATCCTTGATGGAATGTTAAAAGGCCCAGTGTTCAGCAAGATTCAATGTACTAATTTCAACCCTGTCCCTGGGGATTGGTCTGGAGATTTGGTTTAACCATAGCTGGTGATCATGTCATCCCCTTTTACTCTATAGCTTTCATTTCTAAACGTAGACTATTCTGCCTGGTTTTCTGAATGTCATTTGGTGGATGAAATGGACTTTTAGATTATTCATTCTGTTCCCAGAATCAGAAAACCATTGAAATAATTTTAGTTCATATTGCATCTAAAAGCTCTTTTCTAGATAGATACTCAAAGAGAAATGATTTTCCTTTAATTTGCATTTCATATCTAAGTAAAATAGCACTAACAAACACATCATTCATATCTGAGAATTAGGGCCCCATGTTTGTTGATTTCATACTTGTTTTACTGCAGCTTCTTTGGAGTCTTTAAACTGGAATAGAGTTAGTTACAGCACAAGTTCACGTAAAATGGACCATATACATATATGCACTTAAGTCTAGTTCCCTTTGTCACAGTATTTACACAGAGGAGAACCTGCTGTAGGTAAATCATTTTATCTGTTGAATTAAAAGAATATATCTACAAGGAAATTTCTGATAATATTCAGTGTATGAGAATGTCATGCTGTATGAATGAATATTGTTTCTTTGAACACAGAAATGATTCTAAAAAAAAATCTTTAAATTTGTTTTATAAAATGGATTATCTGTGACTTTAGCCAGTAAATTATACCTGTATATTATTTTTAAAATATTATGATTAAATAAAGTGCAAATTTCTGTGTATGTAAAGCTTCAGGAGATGAAGAATGAAATAAAGAATACAATCTCTGCATTCAAACTTACATCCAGCGAGGAAGAAAGATAGCATGCTAAACCAACATCGTGTTGAATGGTAAATGGTGGTGGGTATGTGACTTTTGTTACAATCTGTCAAAAACTTGTACAATGCTATTTAGCATTCCCGCTTCTGTTCCTACTACTGTATGACAAGAAAAATTACATGGCTCTTTTTTCTATTTCTATTGAATTGTTTAAAAATGTAGAGCTACCCAATAAGGAAATATTAGTAATTTGACCATCACGAGTTAAGAACTTTTCTTTTTTTGCGTTCTTTTATAACAGCTATACATGGTGTATGTTATTAATATAGTATAATTGGGGTTTTTATATGCTACTGCTGCTAACAAATGGTACTTTTTAAAATATTGCAATAATGTCTTCATAATTGTTTCTTTTATGGTGAATGCAATATCACACAAGATCTCAAAATTTGCTTGAGCAATTCTGCCTTATTAAATATTTATATTTTTTCAAATATTGCCCATCACAGAATATCATTATAGATACTACTTTACTTTTCTATTGAATTATTTCATGGGAGTAAAATTACAAGGTCATGGGTCACTGACACTTTAATATCTTTTATTATGAGTTCTTCCCTGTATTTTAAAGAATCTGGACCAATTCCCTATTGCAATATGACCGTAGATTTGCTTTGAGTAAGTTACATCTTTTATTAAATAAGCATTTAGCAGACACTTAGAGTATGCAAACTTTGGAGCTGAACAAATTAGGAACATTTAATGCTAATTATTTCTGTGAGTCAATCTGAAAAGACAAGATGAACACAGAATCCCAGTGGTACAAGGGAAAGAATTTGAGTTTTAGAACACTCATTTCACAAGTGCTGTCCCATGGAAGCATTGAGACCTGATGTGTTTAATTTGGTTCCTGACAACGTTGACCCTGTGTAGCATCCTGGTGATGTTTCTGCCCACTCCACCATTCCCTGAGGACCACTTACCCTATAATCAGTTCTTCAATGGGCCCTACCTGTTTATTGATGTCCTGTCTACACAATCCAACAGGTAAAAATATCCATGGTCCAACCAGTGATAACAAGCAGACACAGCTGCAGCTCAGCCAGGAAATTATTTTAAAACAACCTGGTGGTGCTAGGGCAGCTATTTCTACCTATAGTCAAAGGAGGATCACAAGTAAACAAAACATCTTTCCTATCACTGCCATGACAGGGCAGCCTCCTAATTTAATCTTTAGATAATTTAACCTTTTGGCATGTTCCACTATATTTATATATTAAAATTGTACATATGCTGCCATTCTTAATTGCCATAAGCTATGAGAAGTTATTGTAAACTCCTTAATCTGGAAGGAAATGGAGGATCTGAAAATAACATACAAAACCTATTTTATACCATGAAGGTGGTAAATTGGGAATCTTCCATTCAAGCCTTACTCAGAATGTCTGTGAAGAATATCTTTTTATTTAGGTGTCACTGTTTTCACTTTGAGCTTTAGGTGACATTCTCTTAGGCATGTGTATGTCTGTACATTGGTTTTCTTTTCCTTTCAGTTCACATTTGTGTCTCTACTTACAGAGAAGAAGGAGCCATCTAACATTTATTGAATGTTGGCAATATTCTGTGACACAAACAACTTCACAACAACTCTAAGAAATAAATACTATTATTACATCGACTTACATTAGAAGCATTCGAATATTGGAGAATCATATAATTGACAACATTGACCCTGTGTAATATACTAAGTATATTACTAAAAGTAATAGCCTAGAAAGAAGAGCTGAAAAGTGGCTGGAAGAAAGCAATAGCCTTACTAGGCATAGGCTCACAGTTTCTGAATCAGGTGGTTGTTTGGGGCTTCAAACTTGCACTGTCCATAGGCATATGATGAGGGTTTTGTGAGAATCTGGCTAGTCTGGAAAGGGTAGTCTGAGATTCATAAATACAGTATAGATAGATATGTAGATAGATAGATAGATAGATAGATAGATAGATAGATAGATAGATAGATAGATAGATAGGTTTGTTGGATAGGGGCAGCTTTGGTGAGATCTACATTAAGTTGTTTTAATAGTGAACTAGTAGGCACTGCAGATAACTTGCCAAAAGGATACTTTTACTCACTGAAATGTTTCTGATTTTTAACAGAACAAAAAGCAAGCTGGTACAGGTTTTTAACCTATCTAAATTTTACAATTATTCAGACAGCTTAAGGATTGAACTGTACCTGAGATATCTGATATGGTGGACTTAGGTTGGAGTTCAATAATAATGTTTTAGGAAGTATTCAAGATAATCCTCTGTAGCCAATGCTGAGTGTCACTGAGGTAATCCAGACCAGGTCTTCCTCTTGCTCAGAAGCACACTAAAAATTGAACAAGACAAATTGAAGAGAAATAGATGTTTCATCAGCTTCTGCTTCAATGAGAAATAATAGTGATTTTTTTTCTTGGAAATCTCTATCAAGACATTGTGTCCTTATGTTCTTTGGCTTGAGAATGTTGAGCCCCTACTGTGGATTACACGCTTCTGTGTACCTTTCCTTATCAGGTTTGTTCATTTGGAATTTCATTATTTTAACTAAACATTAGAATGAACTGAAACCCTTAGAACTCCTGTGAACCTCTAATTTATAACTATATATACATCTGTAGGTAATTATTAATTTGTGAAAAAAATGATATACTTTAGAATGTAAATTTTAGACCCTTATACTTCATATGGAATACATTCAGACTTCCTGAACTTTTTAACATGGCCTGTATGTTTTGGTAATAGAGAGTTGAGGAATGTAAAATTAATTGTGTATGTGTGTGTCTGTGTGTGTTTGCACAAACATGTATGCCAAAACTGGATATTTGATCAGTCATGGTAGAAGATACAAAGGCATGAGTGCCTTCCACTCAATCTTTAGCTAATATCTTATTTGTATCTATTATAGATGTGAATACTATATGTATATATTATAGATGCCTATAGTATTATAGATACAAGTATAAATTACCCTTAAATTAGGATTTAAAACTCTCAAAACTGGGTCAAGATAATATCTGTCATTTAAAAGAAACAGCACCAAGTCTTCCTAACTCTTCCTAACACTATTCAAATGAGTAGACCAATATGAATTGAAGTCCTCATTAATATGGTTAATTCATTAGCATCTGACTATCCAAAAATTATCCAGCACCAGCATCAGTTGCCTCTTAATGATTATTATAATCGTGATTTATTCTTTTATAACTCCTAAGCATTCTTGTTGGAGAGTATTTTCTTATAATGTGTTTAGTGAAGTCTTAGGATCCCAACAACTATTTATTACCCTCAATATCAAAATATTCTCCAATTCGTACCCATTTACAGCATTAATAAAACATTGGCTGTAATGCTAAGATCACTTTTGAGAAAGTAAACTGTTGATATTTTCTGAAATGGGGAACTTTGAAAGTCTTGAATCTGAAAGGCTGTTAACTACAACTGATTTCACACAGTAATTTGTATCTTTAGTACAGGGATACATTATGGGCCATGAGATAAAACACCAGTGCCTATACAACATCTCCTATAAATGAAACTATTGTGCTAAACTATAAACCAGGTTGAAACCTGGGTATGTGGGTACCCAGGTGCATGCATATGTGACTCTACACATATACTTTAGAACTAGAATTGAAGAGTACTTAAAAGGACTCCTCAATTTGAAAACTTTGCAAACTGTGATAATTTGTGTAATAAAGCAGTAATGTTACAGCCTCTGTTTCTGCTTTTAAAACATGATAACCTTTGTGGTCAAGTCCTTAACTTATGAAATTAAAAATCAAAGCTTTAAAAAAATAGATAACATCTTAATTTACAGAGAATAAAAACTTGAAACACGTTCTGAATATCCCATCATCTGATACATTAAGATCTCTCCAATCACACTTGAACAGTTTGATATAGCAAAACCACCAGTCATCTACATTGACTCAGTTTCTAAGAGTCCCGTAAAATCAGATGGATCTGAGCAGTATAGCTGCTAATTTTTTGCTCAGTTAAATTGTATGCAAATAATCCAACTCCTCAGATTTTGGCTGAGAAAAATTTAAATATAGTTTCTTCTAGATATTAAAAAAAAAACTAAGCCAGTCTGTATATGAAAAAATGAGCTTCAGTTCCATTGGATGAACACATTTCATTGACAGCATCCCGATCCCATTCTTTCTCAAGACTTCGTTTTATAATTTATTTTGGATACAGGGTCTCAGTATATAACCCAAGCTAGCCCTGAGCCTGTGCTCTTCCTGCCTCATCCCATGACTTCTGACATTAAAGGTTTGAGTCATCACATCCAGTAGTTTGTTAATGTTTTTGTTTTTAAGGTTTTCTTTGATGACTCACTATGAAAAGTGATATAATGAATTTACAAGTATATCGCTTGCTTTTCTAGTTTTACAAATCTATAGGGTATTTCAGAGTCCAACAAGAAAAAATTAACTCCACAGTAGGCTGAGAACTTGTCACCTGTGTTTTCAGCACAGACTTCAGCAAGTCTTTTTGGATTAATCTGTCTATTAACAAATGTGCCACTGACTTACAACCATTAACAAGACTCTTAGTTTCTCTAGTTAAGAGGAGTACCTGGTTGGGGATGCACCATTGCAATGGGAAGCATATATACCAGAGGAAAGTGGAAGCTTTCTTTGTAAATCATTGCATGTCAGACAAGCAAGAATTAATACTTATTTTTAGTAAAAATAAATGGAACTGAAACAGGACTCAGTAAGAATGCTAAAGAACTCACAAAGTATGCCTGTGTGTCATATAAAACTACAAATATTTATAATTGAATTATTAAGTACTCCATCATGGATAATTCACTTATGCAAAATTCCTTTTGATTTCAGCTGTCTGAAGTAGTGCAGGGAATTACACTGACTTACAACTGAAGCTACAATTTTGTCCATTCAGAAGCTGAGATTACTAATCTAGGGGAAAACAAATTTAGATATTTTTAGAAAGACAAAAATCTTACAAAGAACACTATACAAACATATTTGAAGATCAACTTATAGTCAAATCTTTCATTCTACAAATTCTGTGCCCATTGTAATTCATTTTAAAGGAAAGATAGCAAGTACATACCAGTTATAGTACAAAGGAACCAATTATTCAAATATCCCCCTTTCAGTGTTGTGGAATCAAACTGACACTTTGGTTTCCACATGTATGATTTGGATATGAAAAAGGCTGAGATTAGTTATTCTGACAGAAAAATAGTGTATTGTGATTACTTGTTAAAATTTGAATAAACATTTTCATTCGATTTAGCTGATGCAAAGCACAATATCCCCTTAATAAGAAACACACGTACAGTATCTTAATTATGTAACTTAAGGGTACCAAGGTTTGTCTAGAATCAGCATTCTATGTAACAGGCCCTGTAGAAGAACACTGAAATTACTGGGATTACAAATTTATTTTTGAACCATTCAACTTTAACCAGCATTTATGGGGAAAATACTTTGCATAAAGTTCTGTGCCAGAATAGTTTAGACTTACATGATACATTTTAGAAATAACTTTTATATATTTATGTAACAAACAAGAGTACTTCAACTCTCCTGACTTCAGGTTAGGTGTGCTTTCTGGGATTCTCACCTGATGTCTCTACAAGTCAGGATAGGTTAGTGTATGCTGCAGTAACAAGCAAATCCTGATTCTCAGATCTTTATTTAACAAGTTGAAAGTATATTTCTTGTGCTTGTTTCATGAGTCAGCTGCCAATTGCCCTATTCACTGGTTTATGTTAGTACTGACATGTCTGGATTAGCAGTTTGAAAACTGAGACATTATGAGAAAAATTATGATAATTCTTACCCTGGTGTTTAAAAGTCACATATAGATGAGTGTGATAACATATACTTGTAGTTCTAGCACTCCTAGGGCAGGGCCTTCAGGATTCTGAATTTGAGACCATCTTTGTCAATATACTGAGTTCAATGCTGGTTTGAGCAACATAAGCTAAAATGAACCTGTCTCAATGTCCTCTCATTCTCAAAAAAATTTACCCCTAATTACAAATTCTTGTTCAAAATAAGCAATGTAGCTACAAACTTAAAAGGATAGCATGTAATAGATTATACATTTCGGAAGAGAGACAGAGCTTTTCACAATTTGACCAACCCAATATTTTATTCATCCTCTGGTACAGAACGTATGCTTATTTAAAGCATTTTTTTTCATAGAAACTTCATAGACATTTTTCTTTATATCCAACACAATTATGGTCACATTCTCTATTTCCTGAAAGATTGGCATGAAATGTTCTATTGGCAAATTCACATGGGGAATGCTTGAGTCAAGGGTCACCTGAACAATTTAGAAAATTCTCCAGTTTTGGCTTCAAATCTCAAGACAGAGAAAAAAATCAAACGAAAACGAAAACAAAGAACAACAAAACCTTCAGCCGATTCTCATACATTGCCACAAGGAAATCTCAGCCAAAGCTATGAATTAAGAATTCTGAAGCTATACACAGCTCGAGTTTACCTCCAGAAAATGATTGGAAAATCAACTCCCATCTTTCACAAAATGTGAGCATATTTTTCTTGCTTGTCTAATCATGGTGCACCAATCACATATAAACAGAATCACCCAAGAGACATTTCCATCAATTACTGAGTGCTCTAACAGCATTCTATCTCAGAAAGCTTCATAGTTTCTCAAGTGTGATCTCCTTCCTCTTTTCATCCTGAGATGAAACACAAATCATTACAGCCCCTATCAACACTCCCTATTCATGAAGCTCTTTGCTATTTTGTCCTTGTCTGCAGGAGAATCCATTATTTGTTTGAATTTGTGGATTAGTTGATCATTTTCCAACTTCAATCTTCTAAGGCAGTCATAAGGGAAGATTTTATTTCTAGAACTTCTCCAATGTTTTTATTTCTAAAATACTTTAAAAATAGATACCATTGTATAATGGAGATAAAGGTAAACATTTTAATATAAAGTCAAGTTGTTATTCTTTAAGTTAGACTTACATTAAGAGATTTCACAGACTTAATTACTCATTTGAAAGAATGAATAGCAATTTGGGATTTTGTTGTTGTTTTTTTAAGTAATTGAATTTATTCAAAGATATTTTATATAAATAAAAATATTTTTAGAATTGTGAAACATATACATGTAAACAATGTGACACAAAAATGACTTTTTATTTACAAAGACATAGTACTTGCCAGGTAAAGGATAAGGTGGTCTAGATGTAGGTCCCTGTGACTCTTTCCCAGAGATTCCTCTTGGTAAGCCATCTTTTTCGAGTAGATATTAGACTATATAACCCAGTACTTTTGAATATAGATTAGTAGAGAAGGTAGAAAGAGAGACAGAGGAAATATAGCAAGAAAAAAAACAGAATAATCATACTAGAATAACATTCATTAACAATGAATTTATTCATTGTTATGGAATTGTGGTCCATTCCTGTAGTCCCTGTATTCCTCAGGGTGAGGACAGAAGTTGAAAGATTTGAAGTTAAACTGTGTTTCATAAGGTGACTATGTCTCAACCACACTAAAAAACAAAACAAATGTCAAACAAATAGCAGTAATAATAAGAACAATAGAAGCTCACAATAAACTGCCTTTGAGCAATTAAGTAGATCTAGTATTCTACTTTCAGGAAACAAATCCTCTAGACCAGTGGTTCTCAGTCTCCCTAATGCTGCTCATTTTAATACATGTTGTGGTTCCCCCTGTACTGGCTGGTTTTGTGTCAGCTTGACACAGCTGGAGTTATCACAGAGAAAGGAGCTTCAGTTGAGGAAATGCCTCCATAAGATCCAGCTGTAAGGCATTTTCTCAATTAGTGATCAAGGTGGGAGAGGCCCCTTGTGGGTGGTGCCATCTCTAGGCTGGTAGTCTTGGTTCTATACAAGAGCAGGCTGAGCAAGCCAGGGGAAGCAAGCCAGTAAAGAACATCCCTCCATGGCTTCTGCATCAGCTCCTGCTTTCTGACCTGCTTGAGTTCCAGGCCTGACTTCCTTTGGTGATGAAGAGCAGTGTGGAAGTGTAAGCTGAATAAACCCTTTCTTTCCCAACTTGCTTCTTGGCCATGATGCTTGTGCAGGAATACAAACCCTGACTAAGACACACACCCCCAATCAGAAAATTATTTTTGTTGCTACTTCATAACTGTAAGTTTGCTACTGTTATGAATTGCAATGTAAATATCTGCTATGTGGACCCTAAAGGGATCTTGACTCATAGGTTGAGAGCCACTTCTCTAGACTTTTCTTTCTGAATTTAATTTTCTTCTCACCCCTTGGCATAGATTTCTAGCTCGAAACTCATCACTCATTAAACACTGAGAGATGCTCCACCTGATATTTGTTGGGTTTTTTTTTTTATTACATCTTTTCCTCAATTACATTTCCAATGCTATCCCAAAAGTCCCCCATACTCTCCCCCCCACTTCCCTACCCACCCATTCCCATTTTTTTGGCCCAGGCATTCCCCTGTACTGGGGCATATAAAGTTTGCATGTCCAATGGGGCTCTCTTTCCAGTGATGGCAGACTAGGCCATCTTTTGATACATATGCAGCTAGAGTCAAGAGCTCCGGGGTACTGGTTAGTTCATAATGTTGTTCCACCCATAGGGTTGCGGATCCCTTCAGCTCCTTGGGTACTTTCTCCGGCTCCTCCATTGGGGACCCTGTGATCCATTCACTAGCTAACTGTGAGCATCCACTTCTGGGTTTGCCAGGCCCGGGCATAGTCTCATAAGAGACAGCTATATCTGGGTCCTTTCATCAAAATCTTGCTAGTGAATGCAATGGTGTCAGCGTTTGGATGCTGATCATGGGCTGGATCTCTGGATATGGCAGTCTCTAGATGGTCCATCCTTTCATCACAGCTCCAAACTTTGTCTCTGTAACTCCTTCCATGGGTGTTCTCTTCCCAATTCTAAGGAGGGGCATAGTGTCCACACTTCAGTCTTCATTCTTCTTGAGTTTCATGTGTTTAGCAAACTGTATCTTATATCTTGGGTATCCTAAGTTTTGGGCTAATATCCACCTATCAGTGTGTACATATTGTGTGAGTTCCTTTGTGATTGTGTTACTTCACTCAGGATGATGCCCTCCAAGTCCATCCATTTGGCTAGGAATTTCAGAAATTCATTCTTTTTAATAGCTGAGTAGTAGTCCATTGTGTAAATGTACCATATTTTCTGTATCCATTCCTCTGTTGAGGGGCGTCTGCGTTCTTTCCAGCTTCTGGCTATTATAAATAAGGCTGCTATGAACATAATGGAGCATGTGTAATTCTTATTAGTTGGAAAATCTTCTGGATATATGCCCAGGTGAGGTATTTCAGGATCCTCCGGTAGTATCATGTCCAATTTTCTGAGAAACCGCCAGACTGATTTCCAGAGTGGTTGTACAAGCTTGCAATCCAACCAACAGTGGAGGAATGTTCCTCTTTCTCCACATCCTTGCCAGCATCTGCTGTCACCTGAATTTTTGATCTTAGACATTCTGACTGGTGTGAGGTGGAATCTCAGGGTTGTTTTGATTTGCATTTCCCTGATGATTAAGGATGTTGAACATTTTTTCAGGTTCTTCTCTGCCATTCAGTATTCCTTAGGTGAGAATTCTTTGTTCAGTTCTGAGCCCCATTTTTTAATGGGGTTATTTGATTTTCTGGAGTCCACCTTCTTGAGTTCTTTATATAGATTGGATATTAGTCCCCTATCTGATTTAGGATAGGTAAAGATCCTTTCCCAATCTGTTGGTGGTCTTTTTGTCTTATTGACATTGTCTTTTGCCTTGCAGAAGCTTTGCAGTTTCATGAGGTCCCATTTGTCAATTCTCGATCTTACAGCACAAGCCATTGCTGTTCTATTCAGGAATATTTCCCCTGTGCCCATATCTTCAAGGCTTTTCCCCACTTTCTCCTCTATAAGTTTCAGTGTCTCTGGATTTATGTGAAGTTCCTTGATCCACTTAGATTTGACCTTAGTACAAGGAGATATGAATGGATCAATTAGCATCAGAAATGAAAAGGGAGACATAACAACAGATCCTGAAGAAATCCAAAACACCATCAGATCCTTCTACAAAAGGCTATACTCAAAAAAACTTGAAAACATGGACAAAATGAACAAATTTCTGGACAGATACCAGGTACCAAAATTAAATCAGGATCAAGTTAATGAGCTAAACAGTCCCATATCCCCTTAAGAAATAGAAGCAGTCATTAATATTCTCCCAGCCAAAAAAAAGCCCAGGACCAGATGGGTTTAGTGCAGAGTTCTACCAGACCTTCAAAGAAGATCTAATTCCAGTTCTGCACAAACTATTCCACAAAATAGAAGTAGAAGGAACTCTACCCAACTCATTCTATGAAGCTACAATTACTCTGATACCTAAACCACAGAAAGATCCAACAATGATAGAGAACTTCAGACCAATTTCCCTTATGAATATTGATGCAAAAATACTCAATAAAATTCTTGCTAACCGAATCCGAGAACACATTAAAGCAATCATCCATCCTGACCAAGTAAGTTTTATTCCAGGGATGCAGGGATGGTTTAATATACGGAAATCCATCAAAGTAATCCAGCATATAAACAAACTCAAAGAAAAAAACCACATGATCATCTCGTTAGATGCAGAAAAAGCATTCGACAAGATCCAACACCCATTCATGATAAAAGTCTTGGAAAGGTCAGGAATTCAAGGCCCATACCTAAACATGATAAAAGCAATCTACAGCAAACCAGTAGCCAAGATCAAAATAAATTGTGAGAAGTTTGAAACAATCCCACTAAAATCAGGGACTAGACAAGGCTGTCCACTCTCCCCATACCTATTCAACATTGTACTTGAAGTCCTAGCCAGAGCAATTCGACAACAAAAGGAGATCAAGGGGATACAAATTGGAAAAGATGAAGTCAAAATATCACTTTTTGCAGATGATATGATAGTATATACAAGTGACCCTAAAAATTCCACCAGAGAACTCCTAAACCTGATAAACAGCTTCAGTGAAGTAGCTGGATATAAAATTAACTCAAACAAGTCAATGGCCTTTCTCTACACAAACAATAAACAGGCTGAGAAAGAAATTAGGGAAACAACACCCTTCTCAATAGTCACAAATAATATAAAATATCTTGGCGTGACTCTAAGTAAGTGAAAGATCTCTATGATAAGAACTTCAAGTCTCTGAAGAAAGAAATTAAAGAAGATCTCAGAAGATGGAAAGATCTCCCATGCTCATGGATTGGCAGGATCAACATTGTAAAAATGGCTATCTTGCCAAAAGCAATCTACAGATTCAATGCATTCCCCATCAAAATTCCAACTCAGTTCTTCAAGAAATTAGAAAGAGCAAACAAAAAACCTAGGATAGCAAAAACTCTTCTCAAGGATAAAAGAACCTCTGGTGAAATCACCATGCCTGACCTAAAGCTTTACTACAGAGCAATTGTGATAAAAACTGCATGGTACTGTTATAGTGACAGACAAGTAGACCAATGGAATAGAATTGAAGATCCAGAAATGAACCGACACACCTATGGTCACTTGATCTTCGCCAAGGGATCTAAAACCATCCAGTGGAAGAAAGACAGCATTTTCAACAAATGGTGCTGGCACAACTGGTTGTTATCATTTCTTTGGTTTTTAAAGGGAAAAGAAAAAGGAAAAAGAACCAAAACAATAACAGCAATGAAACTAAAGTAGAAAGCGTTAATTTCCCCCTCTCCCTTCTCTATAACTGTCTACTGTCTATACTTGGCTTAAAAGATGCATAGCTTTGCTTGGATAGCAAGAATGTGAATACTTGCAGTAGCTGTGGGCAGAATCTGAGAAACATTTCATTGCTTAAATATGGCAGTGACACTAATACAGCAAGTGTTAGGAGTACTTAGCATGTTCCAGTGTGCTGCCAGAACTCTCATTTCCACTTTTGAAGTGGAAATCATAATAAAGGTGTAGAAATAAGAAAGCCTGAGCTTGCTTCAAAAGCCAGATGTTACTCTAGAACCTTCTGTGAACCTAAGACTTCTATGATATAGGACATGTCCAGTTTCAAACGTGACTGCTGGGATACCAGTTATCATCTGATTGGATTGTATGACTAGTTTTTAACTCTATGTGTCCCTTTGAAAGATTGACATTCACTTTATATTCTTGAGTAAAACTGCTTATTTCTACTTTCTTCTCTTTGAGAAACAGATAGGCTGTTAGTATATTTATAACAAAATAAAATCTTGATGATCGAGACAGGACCTTGCTCATCAGCATTCAGCACAATGGGAGAGGTCCTTATGACCCTTCCCCAGGGGAGAAGGAAGACTTTGAAAATGGATGGCTACTGTGTATGTGTGGGTGGGGCAGACATTGACTTCATTTGTGTAGTCACTTGTGTGTTGACCAGGTAACAGTGGAGAGCAGTGCACCCATGCTCTTGTGGATAGACCTGGTTAAAGTATGTGGGTCATAAAGGAAAAAACACAACAAACTAAGACATGAAAGTAGGAGGAAGACTGTTTTGGAGAAAGACCGATTGGCAGGGGAAGGAAGGGAATAAGAAAGGTAGGACACATGAAATCAGAATGTATTATATAGATGCATGAATATTTTAGGGAATAAGTAAAGATATAAGATCTCAGTGTTATTGCCATGTTTGTCCTTTTCTACATTTAATTAATCTTCGGATTACTCTATTGCCTCTTTAAGTTTCCAAGTCAGAGCACAAGATAAGACAGTAGTAACTCCAAGAACACTCTCCTGGAGAGCAGCATGGGGGATCTCACCGCCTTCTTTTGCAGCTTTCTCATGTTGGGCTTACTTTTATTTAGGGATTTTTTTCCTCTCCAGCCTTGATGTACACTAATGATAATCAAGAGGATTTGTGATTAATGTATATAAGCTTGGAGGATTAGCAATAACTAGGAAACATTCAGAGCCATTGCTTTCACCTCTCTTGGAGTGGAACAGAAAATGAAGGTTAATGGCTTGAATAACTAATTTTAACTGCCTAAGTACTGAACAATCCATCCATTACTTTGCAACTTTAAATGCAAAGCTGGAGCCTTTATAACTCATTAAGTCTAAGTAACTGGCAGTTTACAAGTCACTGAGAATAAACTTGACGGTTTAGCTATAGTATGCATCACTGATTTTGAAAAGGCAAATAAACATTTAACTCTTTTTCTTGGTCTACTCTTTTCATATGAAGATATTTTTTGGTCTTTGAAAGCAATCAGATTATTTGTTTACTTTAAGTCCTAGAGTTGCAACACAGCTGCTAGACAGTGGGGAGGGGATAAACTGATGGACAGACACACAGATGTAATTAGATACTCTTTGAGTGTTTACCCATGGTGCTGTTAGTCCATGGGTACCGCAATAACAGAGACCAAGTAAGGCACCCTTATGATGGGATATTGGGTCCATGGCAAATGTGTTATAAGCTTCAGCTTCCTAACTGATAAAACAGAAACAGTATTGGCACCTGGTTAAGATTGTTTTGAGCACTGAATAAAGTAATGTGCCAAATGCCTTATTAGAGTCTGTGGCAGAAATAAAATCAATGAAATGTTTCATTATTATTCTAATGTCTGGAACACACTGAGTGTTTAAGATGAATGGGGGTGGGAGGATATGATGCATGGAAGGAGCTGGTTTCAAGATCTGCGCAGAAAGAGGAAGTATCAGACAGCAGCCTCTGCCTTCAGAATCTTGTATAGTGGGAGTGACAGAGACAGAAAACAGGAAAAACTTAATAGAAACTAACTTTTGTGAAATCACGAAAAATGGTATTTATATTGATGAGGTTAAAGATTTTGAGAATAAAAATACTTCATTCCTCCTTAGAATAGGGAACAAATTACCCATGGAAGGAGCTACAGAGACAAAGTTTAGAGCTGAGATGAAAGTATGGACCATCCAGAGACTGCCCCACCTGGGGGTCCATCTCATAATCAGCCACCAACCACAGACACTATTGCATATGCCAGAGACATTTTGCTGAAAGGACTTTGCTATAGCTCTCTCTTGTGAGGCTATGCCAGTGCCTGACAAATACAGAAGTGAATGCTCACAGTCATCTATTGGATGGAACACAGGGCCCCCAATGGAGGAGCTAGAGAAAGTACCCAAAGATCTGAAGGGGAATGCAACCCTATAGGTGGAACAATATGAACTAACCAGTACCCCCAGAGTTCGTGTCTCTAGCTGCATATGTAGCAGAAGATGGCCTAGTTGGCCATCATTGGGAAGAGAGGCCCCTGAGTCTTGCAAACTTTATATGCCCCAGTACAGGGGAATGCCAGGGCCAAGAAGTGGGAGTGGGTGGGTAGGGGAGCAGGGAATGGGGAGTATAGGGGACTTACGGGATAGCATTTGAAATGTAAATAAAGAAAATATCTAATAAAAAATTGAAAAATTACTTCCCTAGAGTTTGTCTTTGTAAAAAAGTGATGTATAAGGATAACATCTGAAAAGAGAAAATATCATTTATTTCTAAGAATAAACATGAACTCCTCACCTAATGAGTAAGTATGGTAACTGTGTAGGCACTAAGGGTTTGGCAAGGTCTGCTTTTGACCTAGAAAAATAAAAATCAGGAATAAAAACAATTATTTCAGTCTTTTGAAAATTATTGGCTTGGAATATGTCCTGGGATGCTATACTGATCCTATACACAGTACTAAATTCTTAGCCATATTTAAACTTCATCTTCTATTTTATTGGAGTCATTGAATACAGCTGTGTTCTTGAGGTAGCAACAGGAATTGCAACAGTAGTCACAACAAAAGCAATTAAATTAAATTAGAAAAATATGTTAGCCACATGGCTTTAGTTTATCTAAATCAGGTAGAATCATCTGATCTTTCTAGAAATCAGATCTCTACTTGGGGTCAGATATCTATGCATATCAAAGGCTATAAGATTAGCATTGGTATTTGCAAATACCACTCACTCTGTATTTGCAAATCATATTATACCATAGTAATACCATATACTTTATGTGTTGGCTTTTGTGACAAATGAATTATTTTAACACTTCTCCCAGTTATTCTGTAGTTGGTTGTACCTTTCTCCAAGTCTTCCTCATTGATTAGAGAACTCAGCCTTAGCTTATCCAAGTGTCATCCTGACTCTAACTTCATGTCCCTCAAGTTGACTGGAAGCAAGGTATATGGATGCATGCATCCATTTATAGAAGGTAGGCTAGGTTGATTTGTGTATATTTCACTTTAACTTACCAGGCTGATGGTAAAACTTTTTCTCATCTTGGGATGCCACTAAGCATCTAATCTATGCTGATATGTTTTAACTAATGTTCAAATAAGAGTAATTTGAGAGATTCAAAATAAAATGAAATATACCCTTTTAATTTTTGTAGAGATAACATGTAAACAATTATGCCTTAACTAGTAAGTATGACTAACTAAACTGCTGGACTCTTGAAATTCATGTACTAATTATATTTTACATCATTTTCCTGTATTGGGGATGTTCCTTGACCATTTGTTCTGTGTCATATAAGGCATAATATGACAAAAATGAACATATCTCCAGGAACAGTTACTTCTTGTTTGGGATCCTGGTAATTCAGTTCATTTTAACAAATTATGTGATTTTGTTCTACTTTTCTTTTTCTTTCTTTCTTTTTTTTTTTTTTTTTTTTGTTTTGTTTTGTTTTGTTTCTCTGTATAGCCCTGGCTGTCCTGGAACTCACTTTGTAGACCAGGCTGGCCTTGAACTCAGAAATCCGCCTGCCTCTGCCTTTGTTCTACTTTTCTTACCTTCTGTGATATGATAAAATATGATGGTGTAGGGTTGTTCTAATATTAAAGTTAGTAGTGGATTTCAAGTGTGTGGCAGTGTATCTGGATTACAACAATGCACCTGAAAGTTGAAAATACTGTCTTTTTCAGACTCAAGCTTGTGGTTTTGTTTTTATGTGTGCAAGATAATATTTATGCAGTGACCCTGGTAGATTCTCCATGAACACAGATCCTTTCTCATCTCATTAATTTAAATTCAAGACCTATTTTAGCCATCATTTTTAAAGCCTGTGTGTGTGTATGTGTGTGTGTGTGTGTGTACTTGT
Organism: Mus caroli; assembly: GCF_978045245.1. Classification (NCBI taxonomy): domain Eukaryota; kingdom Metazoa; phylum Chordata; class Mammalia; order Rodentia; family Muridae; genus Mus; species Mus caroli. The sequence goes on from NW_028227261.1 coordinate 61,832,476, forward strand.
CCACTACAATGTCCTTGGCTTTTATGCAGCCCACAGCTTCCATGCTTTAAGTATAACAGAGAAGGGAGGAGAAAACAGACACAAACTGCAATCTCTACAGGAAACAAAAAAGTAACTTTTAGACAAAAAGATGAGTTTGAGATATAAGCTCATTTTCAATATTCCAAGAAACACTTTACATACAGTTCTGGGAATAGAGCCAAAATGACAAGGCCAAGGGTTATATCCAACAGATATTATGAGGGTAAGCAGCCACAGATATCCAATTACTTCTATAATAAAAAGTACCACACCTCCTTCTTTTCCATCTACAGCTTGGCTTTAGAAAGGAAGGCAGAGAGTTAAGGTAAATCTTTAGAGTCAATTTGAAAGGCTTCTCTTCCTCTTTCACTATCTTCCCTTTTATAGTCAGATGCAAACAAAAATGCAGGGAAAGTTCTGACATAGGAATTCTTCTTAGAGGTTTACTAGCGGCAGAGTTAGACATATGCAGCATACTTTCAGCACATAGCGTGCCTATTGTGTTTAGCAGTGTGATACATGCTAGAGATGCACCCAGAGTCAGGGCATTGTCAACATGTTCACATGCTGGACACCCAAGAAGGAAAGCTCAAATTTGGGGGTTTTAGACTCCATCTTGGGGAACCTGACCTGAGTTTGAACTCTAGTAAACTAACAGGCCTGTACCTAGCTTCAATTTCCAAGTTAACCCCCAATAAAACCTGAGCCTAGGTTCAGTTTCCAGGTTACCCCACAACAAGACCTGTGTCTCCAGGTTATTGGCTCTCAACAAATCCAGCGTCTAGCACCAGTTGCCAGGTAAATTTTCAACAGTACTCTGAAGGTTACAAGCCCATCCCTGCCTGAAAATCACCGACTAAGAGGAAAGCTGAAGTTTGATTTGATTTCCAGCTGCAGCCAATTATGCTAAAGATCACAGTAGCCCCCAATAAAATGCTTGCCAGGCTAGAAATATCCTTCCCTTGTCATTTTCTATTTTTATTTTATTTATTTTTAATTTTTATTGGATATTTTATTTATTTACATTTCAAATGTTATCTATCCCCTTTCCTGGTTTCCCCTCCAGAAACCCCCTATTCAATCCTCTCTCCCCCTGTTTGTATGAGGGTGCTCCCCCACCCATTCACTCACTCCTGCCTATTCTCCCTGGCATTCCCCTACACTGGGGCATTGAGCCTTCACAGGACCAAGAGCCTCTCTGTCCATTGATGTTCAACAAGGCCATCCTCTGCTACATTTGCAGCTGGGGCCATGTGTACTTTTTGGTTGGTGGTTTTGTCCCTGGAATAAAACAGTGTCCTGAAAAGTTTTTGGGGATTCTCTTCATTGGAACCATCCTGTAGATTGGCATGAAATAAGCCCAAGCTTGAGTTTGTGAATAAAGACCCTGGTGTGATTGTATCCGATTATCTCCTGATTGGTCCTTCAGGGTTCATGAACACTTCCTTGGTACTGCAAGAACACTACATAGGCACAGTGAAAGAGTCTCCAGATAATACCCATTGCCAGCTCCTCTTGCATCCAATTGCTGTTCAGAGATGTCACCTGTCATTGTCTCTTGCATTCTAATTGTCAACCTTCTTCATTTTCTGCCAGCAATGCTTATCCTTTTAATAACAGCAGTAATCTACTTACACTATGCTTGCCCCAGAGCCCACTCTCTTTATTACTACAACCTTATTTTTTATAGTTTTGATTTTGAACCTAGCCTTCAAAGGCTGAGCCATCTCTCCAGCCCTACAACTGCATTTAAAAGCCGTGGGAAAATATTTGAAAGGTTTTTAATTCTTTTCCTCTTAGATTTCCCTGGAAGCACTCCATTCAGCCATTTATCTTCAGTATCCCACAAACACAAACTAACTTTAATTGCCAAATTTACACATCTTAGAGCCCTCAGAGAAGACTACTAATGAGGGACTGCTAGATCAGGTTGATCCATGGGCATGCATGTGAGAGATTTTCCTTAATTGGTTAATTGAAGTGGGAAGAGCAAACCTGGGTGTGGGTAGCACCTCCACTATTCAGGCTGGTCCCTGAATGGTGTAAACCATGAGAGCTGAGCAGTGGGCATGCATGTGTTCCTTTCTCTCCTATCTTGTCTGCAATGTGATGTGACTGGCTCTTCTAAGTTCCTGATGCCTTGATTCTCTCTAAAAAAGCTTACTGTATCTTAGAGGTGTAAGATAATGTAAACCCTTTCTCCCTAAGATGCTTTTGGGTAGGATGTTTTGTCATAGCTACGGAAATGAAAGCAGGGTAATAGCTCATGGAGAACTGCCTCATGACCGAATCTTCTCTCCATTCTCAGTTCTTATATGTTTAACTGATCACTTACTACAAGAGTTGTTTCCTGGACGCATTCTTCTGCCTCAGAGAGGAGCTGTAGTTAGGCTCCTGTGCTTGTCCTCTTCCTTATTCCAAATATTAAATGCTAGAATTCCTTGGAAGCCAGACCTCAGCCCTTTCTTTGTTTTCCCCCTTCATAATTGAATCATTCCAGTCTAATATTTTAAGAGATCAAAATACGTTTCTCCATCTTCAATATGATTTGAATTTCTAGAAGATAAAGACCCTTTCATAGAATTTCTACAGCCAAAATTTCACCTGTCTCAAACTTTACCCCTAATTTCTGCCTGTGACTTGCTTATTTTCTACCTTGATCATTACAGCTCTGCTCTTCAAACTTTGAATGTCCTCAAATTGGATCCACTCTTGAATCCCCTCATTTCTATCCAACCCCTCAGCAAGCCCAGTCTTCTCTACTTGGAAACTATGTACAGAATCTGCTCTGTCCCTCACCTTTACAGAAACTGATCTACACCATCAAGTTGTTTCACAACTGCTAAAAACCATCTGTCCTACTCCCTTGGCCACACCTTCTTGTTTGTTCTCTATGGCACAGAGAAATGCAATCTTTAAAAATCCTAACTAAAACAATCTCTTGAGAGCTCTGTTAAAACAATCTCTTGAGAGCTCTGTGCCTTCCTCACAAGAGTGAAATGAAAAGGTGGTTGTAGCCTTCATGGTACTCTGCGATTTTCCCAGTTTCTCATGTGCCTAATTCCATCTTCCATCACTCCATTCAAACTACACCAATTATCACATAGAGATGAGGCTTTCTTTCCATGGTCTGTATATTTGCTGTTTCCTGTATGTGGAAATTCCGTTTCTTAGTAATTATCATGGGTTAAATAATAAAGAAAACATTTCTGAATATTTTGATGAATCCATCTTAACAGTTCCTCATTACTGTGAGCCTGGTGTGCTCTATGTTCTCATTTTGCCATGTAGGCTTCATGATATCACCATCTGCCATTTGTGCTGTTTCTTTTCTTGACTTCTGACTTATGAGATGCCAGCTCAGTACTGTCTCCTAGTGCCTGGGGTAATGCCTACCTAGTACCTTGTCAATTTTTGCTAAATGTTTCTGAATGCTGAAGAATGCAGATGTGGTTTGTTTCCCTCTTAGGGAATATTTTGTAGTGACAAATATCCACAAATAGAAGTGTTATAGTTTGAATAAGTGTTTCTCCAAAGGCTCATATATTACAAGCTTGAATGCCAGTGGACAGGCTTTTGGGATGTAACTGAATCCTAAACTCTCTGATTTAATAAAGTGTTTTGTGGGTTGATAGATTCTTTTATGTGTTCATAATTTATGGCACTCTTGGAATACGGGACCATGATAAAGGTAGTAAATTGCTAGGACATGCCTTAGGAATATATAGATTGTCAGTAACCTCTTGCTGTCTCTCTCTTTCTGCTTTCCAGCCACCTTAAGGTGAATATCTCGATTTCACTAAGCCTTCTCTGATATTATATTATGCATTATCTCAAGCCCACATCAATGGACCAAACAACTATGAACTGAAATCTCTGAAGACATAAGCCAAAACGAATAGTTCCACTTTCAAAGCTACCTGAATATTTTCACTTTCAAAGCTACCTTCCAGATATTTGCCACAGCTGCAAAATGGTATCAACATATCCAGTGATCACATAAATAAAGTCATACAAAAAAAACCTTTGCCCAAGGATATAAAGAGAAAATTAATAGAAAAAGAGTTTTGAATGGCTGGTTAGGGAGGTCTTTGTAAGGATCTGGCCTTTCATGCAGAGGACTTAGCTTTTCCTGTGTTAAAGACAGAGGATTCTTGTTTCCTGCAGGCGCTTGCTGACAAGGGTAGCAATAACATATTTAGTCAACAAGGATTTTAGAGAATATATGTGCAGACCTTTCCTAAACGTTGTCTAGAAAGAATGAGAATGTGTTTCTATGGAGACAGGTATTGATGTTGCTAGAGACTCTGCACACGTAAGGAATCTTATCCATCCTGATATAGAACACATCCTGTTATGAATCCTTTCTGAAACTAGTTTCTTCCCAGTGTACATATTTTGCATCTCTTTTTATTGGTTATTTTATTTATTTACATTTCAAATGTTGTCCTCATTCTCACAAACCCCACATTCCATCACCCCTCCCCTTTGCCTCTCTGAGGATGTTCCCCCACCCACCAACCCATTTCCTCACTGCTCTAGCATTCTCTTACACTGAGGTATCGAGCCTCCACAGGACCAAGGGCCTCCCTTGCTATTGATGCCAGATAAGGCCATCCTCTGCTACATAGGTAGCTGGGGCCATGGATCCTACATGTGTACTATTTGGTTACTGGTTTAGTCACTGGGAGCTATGGCTGGCCCAGTTAATTGACTTTGTTTTTCTTCCTACGGGATTGCAATCTGCTTTAGCTCCTCCATTCCTTCTCATAACTCTTCCATTGAGGTCCTTGTGCTCAGTCCAATGGTTTGCTGTGAGTATTTGAAACTGTATTGATCAGGTGCTGGCAGAGCCTCTCAGGGGACAGCTATACCAGGCTCCTGTCAGCAAGCACCTCTTGGCATCAGCAATATGTCTGGGTTGGTGTCTGCAGATGAGATGGATCCCTAGGTGGGGCAGTCTCTGGATGGCCTTTCCTTCAGTCTCTGTTTCCTTTTTGTCCCTGCATTTCTTTTAGATAGGAACAATTCTGGGTTAAAATTTTTGAGATGTGTGGGTGGCCCCATCCCTCAACTGGGGACTGCACCTATCTACTGGAGAGAGTCTCTACAGGTTCTGTCTCCCCTTTGATGGCTATTTTGGCTGATGTCATCCCAGTTGGTTCCTGGGAGCTTCTTACTTCCCTAGCATCTGGAACTTTCTAGTGGCTATCCCCAGTTCACCATCACCCACTGCTACATATTTCTGTTCAGTTTCCTGAGCCTCTGTACTTCTCTCCTGTCTCTCCCCATACACAGTCCTGCCTCAATTTTCCTCTCCCCATCCTCTCTCCCTTGCAGGTCTCTCCCTCACTTTACCTCCCATAATTATTTTTCCCCCTTCTTAGCAGGATTTCCACATTTTGGTTTTCCTTCTTCTTATGCTTAATATGGTCTGTGAGTTGTATTGTGGGTTTTCTGAAGTTTTTTGGGCTAATATATACTCATCAGTGACTACATACCATGTGTGTCTTCTTGTGACTGAGTTACCTCACTCAGAATGATATTTTCTAGTTCCATCCATTTGGCTAAGAATTTAATGAATTCTTTGTTTTTAATAGCTGAGTAGCATTGTATAAATACATTGTATAAATGTACCACATTTTTTTTTGTATCAGTTCTTCTGTTGAGGTACATCTGGGTTGTTTTCAGCTTCTGTTTATTATAAGTAAGGCTGCTATGAACATAGTGTAGCATGTGTTCTTGTTATATGTTAGAACATCTTGTGGGTAGATAGTGGTATAGCTGGGTACTTAGATAGAATTGTTTCTAATTTTCTGATGAAATGCCAGATTGATTTCCAGAGTAGTTGTACCAGTTTGCAATCCCACCTACAATGGAGGAATATTCCTCTTTCTCTACATCCTTGCTAGCATTTGCTGTCACCTGAGTTTTTGATCTTAGCCATTCTGACTGGTGTGGGGTGGAATCTCAAGTTCATTTTGATTTGCCTTGTCCTGATGACTAAGGATATTGAACATTTCTTTCAGTGTTTCTTTGCCATTTGAGATTCCTTAGTTGACAATTCTGTGCTTAGATCTGTACTAAAACTTTTAAAAGGGGTTATTTGGTTCTCTTTCAGAAGGAAATTTTAAATTAAATTTCTGCTGCATGATTGCTATCCTTGACTTTTCCAAGATATTAAAAGACTTTAATGACAACCATATTGAAGGACTTTAATTGTTCCAATTATCATTGCTTGAGACTCATTCTGTAGCCTTGACTGACTTAGAACTTGCTATGTGGACCAGGTTGCATTCACACTCACAGAGATCTGCCTGCTTCTGTAGGGATTTCCCTTCCTTTAGCATGTTTCCTGTGCTTATTGAGCTTATGTTGACATAGTCATGTTGGTAAGATTTATTGGTGTAACTTTTGACAGCCTAGGAGACACAGTCTCACAAAAAAAAAAAAAAAAAAAAATCTATGTTCCTCTAATTCTTATCTGTCCACCACAAAGATTGTTTAGCCTTAGGTGCTTAAGTTCTTTTGGGACTGGGCTCCACAATTCTGCGTTTTTATTGGGTGTTAAATCTGTTGTTCAATCCCAAATAATCAGTCCTGAAAACGTAGTAACACTATACAGATTGGGCAGGTTGCATTTATCTATTTAGTAGTATACATATATATGTACAAAATACACACACACACACACACACACACATATACATATATACATACTTACATATATATATTTAAAAATGAGGACATGAAAAAGAGAATATGTGTGTGTGTGTGTGTGTGTGTGTGTGTATAAGGGTTTGGAGGAAGGAAAGGGAAGGTGAAATGTAGTAAATATGTCATACTCTCATTACACAAAAGAAATTATTTTTAAAATTGAGATTAAGAAATAACTAACTATCAAAAAAAAAAAAAAAAAAAAGCCAGGCAGTGGCGGCTCACGCCTTTAATCCCAGCACTTGGGAGGGAGAGGCAGGCAGATTTCTGAGTTCAAGGCCAGCCTGGTCTACAGAGTGAGTTCCAGGACAGCCAGGGCTACACAGAGAAACCCTGTCTCAAAAAAGAAAAAAAAAAAAAGAAAGAAAAGAAAAAGAAATAGCTAACTAAAAAGAACCAATGTTTTGGCATCATTGAGTGTAGCTAATATTATTGAACACATAATGAGTCTGTTACATTATAAATATATTATTTCATTCAGCTTTTCAAATAATTGTGTGGTTTTCTGCACCATTCTGCTCTCAGTACAGGCATTAAGTACATAATATAGAACACATCTTATTGATAATTTTATCAACTATCAATTTTCAAATTATAAGACGACATTCAAGAATGATTATAGATGAGCCCACATGTTTTGAATAGTCAGGCCTGGGATTAGAATTTATAGTTGCTCAGTATCCCATGTGTCTTTGGTTACTTCCTTTTATACTGGCTTTTATTTCTCTGCTATCCTTTATCTGATGGTTTAATAAAATTAATGTAATGTGAACTAATCCAGGATCCTTTGCTAAGAAATGTTCTGTCTTTCACCAGCCACTTGGGCTAACATTTTTCTTTCATCTCTTTGGTTCTTCTTTCACCCATTCTTGCTTTCCATTTTGCTTGTCTTTATGATCATCTTGCATCTGTTTCCATTCCACACCCTCCAAGCATCCTTTTGGTGTCTTTGCACAGTTCAGCAATTTGTCAGCATCATCCATAGTCACTCATCTCTGTCTTTTCATAGGCAGTGTTTTTCCAGCTGGGACAACTGCCCTGGATCTTGTTTTCATCTTGGTCTGAATTTACTATGCCAATTGCTGGTGGCAGTTTCTTGGCTGACCGTTTGGTACCAATCCCCTTTCTGGCACATATTGGCCTTAGTCTCACCCTTGACCTCTTCTCATCTGCTTTCTCTACTCCTGGGCCTTGTCAACGTTTTCTTCACAGGAGCAGAATCTCTAATCAAAATAATGACTCAACAACTTCAGATGGATCTTCACACCACATGACTTTGTCTCCCATAACACCATTTTGGAGAATCATGGGAAAATGTAAAGCTACAAAATTCTTATGAGAATTCTAGCTCATGTTTCAACATTGTAATTGCACCTATAAATGTGCAGTGAAATATCAATGAATTACAGTGCTTAGTGTGGTTTATTTCTTTTCTTTATTTCTTTGTGAATATGAGGTACAAGAAAACATTCCACTTCATGCTAATTTGAAAATAATTTTTAAAATTGCTGAACAATATTTGATTTTTCCTCTTCAATTTTCTGAGGAACTGCCAAACTGATTTCCAGAGTGGTTGTAGCAGCTTGCAATCCCACCAACAATGGAGGAGTGTGCCTCTTTCTCCACATCCTCTCCAGCATCTGTTGTCACCTGAATTTTTGTTCTTAGCCATTCTGACTGGTGTGAGGTGGAATCTCAGGGTTGTTTGGATTTGGATTTTCCTGATGATAAAAGGTCATCAACATTGAACATTATTTTAGGTGCTTCTCAGCCACTCGATATTCCTCAGTTGAGAATTCTTTGTTTAGCTCTGTACCCCATTTTTTAATAGGGTTATTGTTTTCTGGAGCCCAACTTCTTGAGTTCTTTATATGTATACATATATATTGGATATTAGCCCCCAATCAGATTTAGGATTGGTAAAGATCTTTTCCCAATCTTTTGGTGGCCTTTTAGTCTTATTGACAGTATATTTTGCCTTACAGAAGCTTTGCAATTTTATGAGGTCCCATTTGTCAATTTTTGATCTTACAGCACAAGCCATTGCTGTTCTGTTCAGGAATTTTCCCCCTGTTCCCATATCTTCCAGGCTCTTCCCCACTTACTCATCTATAACTTTCAGAGTCTCTGGTTTTATGTGGAGTCCTTGATCCACTTAGACTTGAGCTTTGTACAAGGAGATAAGAATGGATCAATTCTCGGGGGCTGGTGAGATGGCTCAGTGGGTAAGAGCACCCGACTGTTCTTCCAAAGGTCTGGAGTTCAAATCCCAGCAACCACATGGTGGCTCACAACCATCTGTAACGAGATCTGACTCCCTCTTCTGGAGTGTCTGAAGACAGCTACAGTGTACTTACATATAATCAATAAATAAATCTTTAAAAAAAAAAAAGAATGGATTAATTCTCATTCTTCTACTTGCTAACTGACAGTCGAGCCAGCACCATTTGTTGAAAATGCTGTCTTCTTCCCCCTGGATGGATTTAGCTCCTTTGTCAAAGATCAAGTGACCATAGGCATGTGGGTTCATTTCTGGGTCTTCAATTTTATTCTATTGATCTACCTGTCTGTCGATGTACCAGTACCATGCAGTTTTTATCACAACTGCTCTGTAGTACAGCTTGAGGTTGGGGATGGTGATTCCACCAGAGGTTCTTTTATTGTTGAGGATAGAACAATATTTGATTTTTCCTCTTCAATTTTCTGAGGAACTGCCAAACTGATTTCCAGAGTGGTTGTAGCAGCTTGAGTGATATTGTGCACTCCCCTACCCACCCGCTCCCCCTTTTTGGCCCTGGGGTTCCCCTGTACTGGGGCATATAAAGTTTGCAAGTCCAATGGGCCTTTCCAGTGATGGCTGACTAGGCCATCTTTTGATACATATGCAGCTAGAGACAAGAGCTCCGGGGTACTGGTTAGTTCATAATGTTGTTCCACCTATAGGATTGCAGTTCCCTTTAGCTCCTTGGGTACTTTCTCTAGATCCTCCATTGGGAGCCCTATGATCCATCCAATAGCTGACTGTGAGCATCCACTTCTGTGTTTGCTAGGCCCTGGCATAGTCTCACAGGAGACAGCTATATCTGGGTCCTTTCAGCAAAATCTTGCTAGTGTATGCAATGAAGCCTACTTGATCATGATGGATGATCATTTTGATGGGAACACTTCTTTTCTATTATGATGACCCAGGTATGGATCCCAGAACTCAGGCCAGAAAGGTTAACAATGCATGTTAATCTACCTTAGCTCTGGAGGACCTGATATTCTCTTGTGGCCTCCATAATCTCCTGCACTCATGTGCTCATAACCTGTTCCTCCAACACAAAATAAAAAATAAAACAAACCTTTAAAATATATGAAGATGTAAAACCAAAACCAAAACCAAAAAAAGCCAAAAACAAAAACTGGATTTCTTCCCTAAAAGAAAATAGTCTTTTAGTAATCTTTGTCTCTAAATTGTGCTGTGCTTAATAGGGTACAAATATCCAAACATAATTTAATTTGCACCTGATCCCCCCATCCTGCCCGGCCACTTTCTTTAAGAAACAATATTCACTTAGGGTGTCACATAGAACCACGTTTTTCCTGACAGGTATTGATGAGACAGAAGTATGTTCTGAGGCCTGAAGCTCCTTCTGAATGTATTAGAAACCCCATTGCACCTACTGTTTTTTCTTGATAGCAATTAGGGATATTCCATCTTGTATGTATTCCTTTCTCTAGTATTTGTCACTACAATGAAGACATTGACTCTCCTCTTTTTTCTGGATGTTTATTTTTTCATTTTTCTACAAATAAAACAGCTTAAATACTAAATATATGGAACTGGAAAGATGGGCCAACAGTTAAAAATGCTTCCTGCTCTTACAGAGTATTTGAATTATCATCACCCATATCAGGATGTTCATTAACCACTCAGAAAGAAATCAGATCCAGCAGTCCCATACTGCCTGTACACACTGAGTGTACACACACAATGACATATTCACATATACACAAATAAAAATAAAAAATCTTAAAAATATATGCCCCCACTAATAGTTACTCTATTTGCAAAAATATTCTTAACTCCATATTTTTTCTTTCAATATTAGATATTATTTCCTTATAGGTATGAAATTCTGAAAGAACAACAACAACAACAACAACAAACCAACAAAGGAATCACTGCTCCCAAACTCTTTAGAGGAACACAAACTAATTGAGTTTTCACCCTTATTTAAGGCAGGAGTGAGTGAGATTTAGAAGGTGCAAAATCTGGGGAGTGAGACACCTAAATTAAGATTTTTAGTTACTGTCTTTTTTGCTGTGTCTCAGAGCTGTGCTGCGATGTCTGTCTATAGCAGCTACTCAAGAAGTCTGAGCAATTCTTGGCATTTACAACAGTGAAGCTTGACTGTTGCTCTTTTCCTTACAAAGATTGGATTTTTCTACCATCTATCTTCTGGAATGCCTTTTGATGCTGGATAATCATTTTGAGGTAGGTGGACAGCACCAAAAGTGAAGTCTGTGGCTATGGAATTGAGATGCATTAGTTGGTGAAAGGTGAGAGTGGGCTGGGCAAGTTCAAATGTCATGTTTCCATCTTCTATATACCATGGAATTCAACCACCAACAGATAATCACAGTATCTCAGACGTTGCTGGAAACAAATCATAAGATAAATAGCTTATAGCATATTTTTGCCTTCCAAGTCTTATTTCTTGGGAAGGAATATCAATGAGGGGGCATTTCTTGTGTAGGCAGACTGAAGATGAAGTACCAGAAGAAGGAGGCACAGCCTAGAGTCTTGACATTGTAAGAAGCAGATCATTTCATGTTACTTTGGGATTCTACAGCCACAGCCCTGCCTGACACAGGAACAGCTGTCACCCGAGGTGGAAGTTGCAAGCCTCATTTGCACAGAGCATCTCAGGTTTATAACACTCTCTAAGCAGCACTTCATCTTTTGGTTAGACTTTCACAACATTTTCAAAAAGAGTGTAGGTGGTTCTCATAATTTCTATTTTTAGCTAAAAGAAAAGTTGAAACTCAGAAGAATTTACTTGAATTCAAATAGTGAAAAAAATTAGTCCAGAATTAAGAAAAATATTCTTTTAAATATATTCCATAGCCTTCAAGAAACATTGAGAAAGTGTCATTTGTCTTCCCAATAACTGTCGTTTAAATGATAACTACCCCAAAACTAAACTTTGACATCTGAATTATTTTTCAAAATGATATGATCGATTTAATTTTTTTTGAACTAATTATTTAATGAATTCATTCATTTATTTTATATGTATGGATGTTTTGCCTGCACGTATGGATGTATACCACATATATGTCTGGCATTTGTGCAGGCTACAAGAGTATTGTGTGTAGTGGGACTAGAGTTAGAAATCGTTGTGAACTCACATGTAGGTACTAACAATTGAACCAAGTCTGTCTGGGAGAGCAGCCAGAGCTCTTAACTGCTGAGTCGTCTCTCCACCACTGTATTCTTGATACCATTCACACATGTTACTCTAATAAAACTTAAAATTTCAAAAAATAAGCTGTACTATTTATCTTTTTGTCAATTTTACATGAGCAAGAGTCGTATGGGAGAGGGGTCCTCAACTGAGAAAATGCTCCCATCAGATTAGCCTGTGTGCAAGTCTGTTGAGAGCATTTTTCTTGATTAATGGTTGATGTGGAATGAATTCTTTTATTGTTTATTTTCTGATATCTTTCTTACAAATCATATTATGCTTTGCTGTTTAAGATCAATGTTTGGAGATTTCACTTTCCTGAGATCCCCAAGACTCCATTTCTCTTCCTCACCCAGATCATTTAATATGGTTATTTAGGTTATTATAAAATGTTTTGGGAATCTGCTATTGATTTTGGTGGTTTTGCTTGAAACAAGGCAACTGACCTGTTAGGAAAAACATTGAGAGATCTTATTTTATGTACTAATGTTAGAATGAACTGAAGTAACAAGTTTAAAATGCTTCCAGTTTTTGGACCAAAAAAGTCAAAATTTCCACATATGGTAATTTACAAGAGATGAAAAACAGAACAATATTGAGTAAAGAAATATTGACATCAAAGCATGCCTTACAAGACTACAAGAAGCAAAATGAGGTTATATCAAATGAATATTTTTATCATTTAAACTGCATGCCTTGAGCTATGAGTTGTTAATCATATATTGGATGAAATGAATTTTCATTTTATTTATGTTTCATTTATTTTATTTTATGTGTGTTTTCTTTTTTCTCCTTTGATTGTTTTCTTTGCCTCGGTTGAAATTGTAACATAATTACTTAATTGCCTTTACTGTGGAATTACTGAGATTATATATTGCTATTCTCTTTCTTAGTATAGTTAAGAGTGCAACAACATTATGAACTAACCAGTACCCCGGAGCTCCTGACTCTAGCTGCATATGTATCAAAAGATGGCCGATTCCTAGTTGGCCATCACTGGAAAGAGAGGCCCATTGGATATGCAAACTTTATGTGCCCCAGTACAGGGAAACGCCAGGGCCAAAAAGTGGGAGTGGGTGAGTAGGGGAGTTGGGGGGAGGGTATGGGGGACTTTTGGGATAGCATTGGAAATGTAATTGAGGAAAATACCTAATAAAAATATTTTTAAAAAGAGTGTATTCATTAACCCCAAGCCTAAATTTTATAGCAGCTATATTTCTGTTGATGACAGGCTAAGCAGGGGTTTCAGGAAGCAATGATAACTTGTGTCATATCCTTTAATAACATAGTCAAGTGAGGAACACAAAATATACAGGTTGTTACTCTGGTACCTAGTAAGGATTTGTTTCCCTAAAACATAACTAAAACATTTATGTTTGTTAATACTCTGTGGCATAATAATGATGAGCAGTCATGATATTTGTTTTTGTAAATGATGAAACCCTATAAGTCAATATATATGGCCATAATTACTACCTGTTTTCCTCAAAAAAGCATGTTTTCTATACTAAAATATAAAGTATGTTGCTTTTAAGATAAAAATAAAAATGGCTGAACAGTTTCACAAAGATACTCTTCACTATGGTAAAAACATTGATGCAGAAAGCAAGTTGGCAGGCCACTTTTGCCTTTCTGTTCTTGTTTTATGCTTACAACAAAACCTTCAGGAGTGCCTTCATTATATATTGTGTGAGATTTGTTTTTAGTTCACATGCAATTTCTTTGCCAATCTGTTATCCCTGGAAGGGCTGCAGTGTTTTATTTGCTACTACTATTAAATCTAGACATAGTGTCTTCTATTAGAATTTCACACTTAGTATTAACCCTTCATGTAAGCAGATGTTGCTTATACTCAAGTAACATTTGGTGCTTGTGTAGATATAGAATTCTATGGTATAAACTTTTTATATTAATAATTATAACAAAGCACAGTGTAAATTGTGGCCCAATGATGTAAAGGCTGGTTGCTTTGGATCTCAAAGTCGATACCACATAATAAATTATAAATTGTTGTTTCATAGAGTCCCTAGTATTATGAGCCCTAGACATAGATACTAGGTAGGTCGTCAGTGAGATATATAATCACATAGTATGATTTGATTAGCTATAATAAATTGCTATTTCACATGCAGGTCAATGATGCACTTCCAGTTTATAGTGTAGGTTAACAGACCTAACATAAATGTTGTTGATACTAGTCTATGGGCTGGGTCCTGGACTACATGAAAAAGAGAAAGCAATATTAGCATAAATGTTCATCTCTTCGATTTACTGACTGCAGATGTAACGAGACCATCTGCTTACAGCTACTACCACCATGACTTCTCCATTGTGATACTAGAGTCATGTTGCAAAATAACTCATGCTTTCCTTAAACTGCTTTTGTTGACTATTTTATTTTAACAATGAGGCATGTGACAAAGATAAAGCTTCATGGCAATAAATAAATTAAATGCATATCACCAAATACCAGTGCTTCATAATGAAAAGAATTATTTTCCTTCATTTATGTTATTTAAAATTAAGCAACAAATGTGTAAATGTCTTCTATATTAATTGCAATAATTTCAGTAGACTTTAAAGGAGTTTCAACTAGATACAGAATAGAATATTTCTAGTCTATCAAAAACAGTGGCACGTGTTATGATAGTAAAGACGCCACTATTTCAGGGCTGGAGAGATAGACCAGGGATTGAGATTGCTGTTCTTGCAGAGGGCCCAGGTACAGTTCCCCAAACCCACATAACAGCTCACAACACTCTATAACCCATGTTCTAGGGAGTCTCTACGGGCAATACGGTTTACATACAAGCATGTACATTAACTAAAAACGTAAATATACCCTTTAAAACGTAAAAATTGAAATTCTTGGGCAAATGGCTGTATCTGGAGGATATCATCCTGAGTTAGGTAACCCAATCACAAAAGAAGTCACTTGATATCCACTCACTGATAAGTGGATATTAGCCCAGAAACCTAGAATACCCAAGATACAACTTCCAAAACACAAGAAAATCAAGAAGGAAGACCAAATCGTGGTTACTTCATTCCTCCCTAGAATAGGGAATAAAATATCCATGGAAGAAGTTGCAGAGACAAAGTTTGGAGCCAAGACGAAAGGATGTACCATCCAGAAACTGCCCCATCCATAATCAGCCACCAAATGCGACACTATTGCATACTCCAGCAAGATTTTGCTGAAAGGACCCTGATATAGCTGTCTCCTGTGAGGCTTTGCCAGTACCTGGCAAATACATAAGTGGATGCTCACAGTCATCTATAGGATAGAACACAGGGCCCCCAATGGAGGAACTAGAGAAAGCACCCTAGGAGCTGAAGGGATCTGCAACCCTATAGGTGGAACAAAAATATGAACTAATCAGTATCCCCAGAACTCGTATCTCTAGCTGCATATGTATCAGAAGATGGCCTAGTTGGCCATCATTTGGTAGAGAGGCCCCTTTGTCTAGCAAACTTTATATGCCCCAGTACAGGGGAAAGCCAGGGCCAAGAAGTGAGAGTGGGTGGGTAGGGGAGCAGGGTGGGGGTGGGGGGGCGGGGTATAGGGGATTTTGGGGATAGCATTTGAAATGTAAATGAAGAAAATATCTAATAATAATTTAAAAAGGATAAGAAGTGGCTTACTGGTAAATGTCCTCATTGACATGTCACATAGTAAAATATAAAATAATACCTGTTATTCTGTGCTACTGACTCAGTGACTAACTTTGCCTTTTCTTTTGTTTGGGGCATATAAAGACCATGTTACATACTTACTAATTAGCTGCATATACTTGCAGCACCAATGGCATTTTCTTATTGTTCTGGTTACTAGTGTTTATTCAGTACTGGTGAGTTTGTAGATGTATGGATAAAGGAGTGAAGTGTTGAGGACACAGGAGGCTATTGGGCTATTGTGAAGCTGGCTCTCAAAAGCTATATCTGCATACTGAAAGGATTACATAAACACATTTACTACACCAAGCAGAACACAGAATAGTATTGAACTTGGGCCCTGTTGCTTTGTTCTAGTTGAGTACCATTGAGTAATTAAGGCATGTCAGAGCAGAGTGGCCACCTGTAGGACCATTTTCACACTTTTTTTTTTTTTTTGCCTTTCTTTGTAAAAAAAAAAAAATCTAGCCCTCAATCATTCCACCTCCTTCTGCAATTCTTCATCTACTCCACTAACAGATGGAAGCAAGTAAGCCCTCTTCAGTCCTCTAGAATCCATAAACTTCTTTGTCTTTTCATTAGTATCACTCTCATTTTGGTTATCATTCTTACTGAAATGAAAAAAATTAGTCTTTTATCCCTTTTTATGTCTTTTTTTAACCTAAATTGTTTTTTTTTTAATGCTTTTAGAGTTTTATTGTAGAAATGTAGAGAGGAAGAGAGAAGGTAAAAGAAAGAGGTGGGTCATGGCCACGTGGAGAGAGGGGAGAAGGAAGGGGGAGAAGGAGAGCTAGAGATAAGAATGACGGGTAAGAGCTTAATGGCACCTAAATTGTTAATAGAATTATATTACCTCCAGTAGCCATGTTATTTTTCCCCCATATTTTAAAGCCAAACTTGTATTTCTAAGCTCCTGTTTGTGAGGCTGGGGCTAGGACTCTGCTAAGCACATTTCTCACCTTCCTTGACAAATGGCTTGCATTCAGATGGTCAATAAAACAAATTAGAGGGAAACAGAAAGATGTAGGGAAGGCAGGAAGATCACGATCCATCTCTTTCTTTTCCTTTTGTACACTCAAGAGCAATACTTCAGTAGCTAAAGACAGCTTCAGGCTCTCTCGGAATCTTTGGGGACCAGTGCTGCCCTAAGATGCTGTTTCAGGAGGAGCAGGAGCCAGAGCAGGAGCAGGAGCTGGCCCATAGTGTCTCTGCCCCAGAGATATGAATAAGCTCTCTTTTTATTTCTTTGAATTATGTCAACTTCCTTGTTTCCTATCTATCCTTCAGGTGATGTAGATAACACATAGTTTCTGCATTATCATATCCAGATTTATCCAGTTTTTATTAGGCTTTTGGTTTTTTGATATCCGCATAACCAATTCCCTGGAAAAAAATATTTCTGTTGTAATGACCAGGGAGGTTCAGTTGTCCTGAATAGATTCTGATTAGCAGTCTATGATACTTGCTCAACCTCAATATGTCCACTTTCATAGCATTTCATTTTCATTTGATGCAAATATGATTTTGTGTGTGTGTGTGTGTAGAGATGATACAGTTGTTAACATGCTTGCTAATGTTGTAGAAGACAGGCTTCCTGCTCAACTTCCAGCTCCCAGCATCTAAGTCATTCAACCCTTAGTCGCCTAGAACTAAGAGACCCCTAGTCGCTCTCAGGAATCTGACACTCTCTTTTGGTTGTTAAGTTGCTAGCACACACCTGGGCACACAAACACACAAACACACATAAAAATAAAGGAGTATAAAATTAATTGATATGGTCATGTAATCATCTACCAACTTTATTATGGAAGCAAATTCTTAACATTTTTGGGCCTCAGGTTCTTCAAATTGACATGGGCGGAATGACTGTATATTCTTTAAAGTGAGTAGCACTATTCAAAAAAATAAAGTGAGTGTTCCATATAACTTAGTTATTATTTTATTATCTCCCAAATTTATTTAACAAACATATAGAAAAGACAAAAATCTAAGGATGTCACATATACTATAGACAGACTATAGATGTAGTCACAGAATACTATAGTCTCATGAAGTATGAAAAATTATCAAAGTCTTAGTCAATCACAATGAAATTCTTATTGGATGTTTGAAATACTAGATATAAATTAGTTACCCAATTTTATATGTAGAATGAGCATCATCTACAGAAATAATGACAGCAGGGGCAGATTTCTAAAATCAGTTTTCTTATTTTGCTTTGGGGAAAATAGAAATATTAATCTTAAAGTTTATGCTGAGAATGCTTCTTTAATTCAAAGAAATAGATAATCTATTGTGCTTTCTAATTTTTCTTTCCTCATTTTGTCTCAGTGCTAATAAATCTACTTTACTAGAACTGAGACACCTCTTTTAATAAGGAACTATATTTAGGAGTGAATAAACAAATTCTAAGGAATTATAATATGCATACTACTATTCTAAAGGAGTTATAATATATATACTAGCACTGACAGAAGCTTCTCTATAGAGACACAGACAGAAAATCCACTTGATCAATTGGATGATTGTCATGCTTGGCTTGAAGGAAGTGTGTCCTACTTTTTGATTTCATGCTTTCGTACTCTGCTCCTTGGCCTCCACCACTTGAGCAAGCTACAAGAGACTGGAGATAAGTAAAAGTCAAGAAATGGTCTTTCATATCTTACCCTTAACCAACTGGTATCTTTTACAGAACAACTGTATTTTGATTTGAGTTCTAAATTGGGAACGAAGCTAGTATGTCTCCTGAGGAATCATCTTTGGTTTTAAGTACCAGAATATAATGAATGGCTAATTTGGAATTACTGATTAGTCCCACCAAGTATTTGCTGATGTCTTTTGTCAGCCTTTCCTGAATTAAGTTACAGTCATGTCACCTGATATATTAGTCAATAAGGAACTGCATCTATGAAACAGATAAGGCCGATTCTTCACAAATTTTTGTAGAAAATAGACTCAAAGGCTAAAATACATAAAAATTAAAGTAAACCATTGTTATCTATCATCTATGTAGTGGTAAAATCCCTATTAGAATATTATCATATTGTAACAATATATGAAGTGATATTTATTGCATCATAATCAAGTGAAATTTATCAACAAATATTAGCTTTATTTTGAACAATAAATGAATTCACATTATTAACTGTAAAAGCAAAATACATATAGTTGACTTATTAAATGCAGAAAATGTGTGTTAAGTATTCAATATGTACTACAAGAAAAATTTACTTTAAATAAAATAGAAACTTCATTAAACTACAAATT
This sequence comes from Mus caroli, assembly GCF_978045245.1. NCBI lineage: Eukaryota > Metazoa > Chordata > Mammalia > Rodentia > Muridae > Mus > Mus caroli. The sequence continues at coordinate 61,851,609 of NW_028227261.1, forward strand.
CTTCTAAAGAAAATTTACTGCCAACACTAGGCTTAAATGTTGAAAATAAATGGTTACTTCTTGGGATTATAAACAATGTATGAGCATATTTTCTTAACATTTCTATTGAACTTTGTACTGACTGGATAATCCAACTCAGATAAAAAGTAATATAGACATGTAGACATACAGAATATATATATGTACATATATATGTGTATGTACATAACTTTTATTTATAAAAGTAATATATACATATATACACATACAAACAGAGAGTGAAAGAGACAGAAAAAATCCAGAGAACACAATATTAAAGGAAATTCATAATAACTTTTAAAAATCAAATAGCATGGTCAAATATACAGAAGCCTATGTTATCTGCCAAAAGTATGATATTTAGAAATTCAACTGATAGTGACAGTTGAAGCCAAAGTCAATAGATAAATGACGACGTTATATTTTATTTTATTATTTTATTATTTTTGGTTTTTCGAGACAGGGTTTCTCTGTATAGCCCAGGCTGTCCTGGAACTCAATTTGTAGAGCAGGCTGGCCTCAAACTCAGAAATCCGCCTGCCTCTGCCTCCCAAGTGCTGGGATTAAAGGCATGTGCCACCATGCCTGGCTCCGATGTTATTTTTTATGCTAGCAATGAATAAGTGTGATTTAAAATTTTGGCATATCAGTGCTTATTTTTTTATTTATTTATTTTTATTAGATATTTTCTTTATATACATTTCAAAAGCTATCCTGAAAGTTCCCTATACCCTCCCTCTGCCCTGCTCCCCTACCTACCCACTCCTGCTTCTTGGCCCTGGCATTCTCTTGTACTGGGACATATAAAGTTTGCAATATCAAGGGGCCTCTTTTCCCAGTGGTGGCCAACTAGGCCATCTTCTGCTACATATGCAGCTAGAGATAAGAGCTTTGGGGGTACTGGTTAGTTCATATTGTTGTTGCACCTATAGGGTTGCAGACCCCTTCAGCTCCTTGGGTACTTTCTTTAGCTTCTCCATTAGGGACCCTGTGTTCCATCTTATAGATGACTTTGAGCATCCACTTCTGTATTTGCCTGGCATAGCCTCATACGAGACAGTTATAACAGGGTCCCTTCAGCAAAATCTTTCTGGCGTATGCAATGGTGTCTGGGTTTGGTGGCTGATTATGGAATGAATCCCCGGTTGAGGAAGTCTCTGAATAGTCCATCCTTTCATAATACCCAGAAGCTGAAAAGAACCCAGATGTCCCTCACCAGAAGAATGGATACAGAAAATGTTCTACATTTACACAATGGAGTACTACTCAGCTATTAAAAACAATGGATTTATGAAACTCTTGGACAAATGGATGTATCTGGAGGATATCATCCTGAGTGAGGTAACCCAGTCACCAAAGAAGTCATTAGATATGCACTCACTGATAAGTGGATATTAGCCCAGAAACATAGAACACCCAAGATACAATTCGCAAAACACAAGAAAATCAAGAAGAGGGAAGACCAATGGGTGGATACTTCATTCCTCCTTAGAATAGGGAACAAAATACCCATGAAAGGAGTTACAGAGACAAAGTTTGGAGCATAACAGTGCTTATAATAACAGCTGAAGACAGTAGGAAAATATTATCATATTATTACCAGCAGATATTACAAAATACATAATTTTCCTGTAAGAAAATAAGGAAGAAAATGTATCACAACACTTCTACCCATCCATCCATATTCAGTACAGTCATCATCATGTTAAGGAACATATGGATGGTTATTCCTGAAAGATGCATTGTTAGGTAATTTTATTGATGTACAAACTTCATAGAATGTATTTATCACACACCCAGATGATATAGCCTATATCACCCCTTGGTAGACAGTGTGTGTGTGTGGGTGTGTGTGTGTGTATTCATGATACAGTTGATTTTATCTAGAGCTATAAGGTGTTTACAAGAACATGATTAAATGAAGCAATGGTGAAAAATGTGCTTTGAAATGGTTTAATAAACATGAGATGTCTGAAGCTCGTCTAGGGTAGCTCAACATATTACTCAACAGTAACCCTTATTTAAAAAAAAGATTGTATGCTCTAAAATAATGATAGAGAGAATAGTAAGTCCATAAATTCAGGAGAATCTTGTTATCAAGTACACCTTCATGTGTATACCTAAGTCCATTCAGTGGTTTTGCTTATATCAGCAATATTGTAAACAGTAGAAGGAAGAATGAAGTGAACCGAAATTTTTCATAACTACTCTAAGTGATATGCAGATTTTCACTCCATTATACTTATGTGCTCATGAATGTGATCCTGGACATCATTGGCTAACACCATCTTGAACATCTTATGACTGCAGTTTTATTCAGTAAAGACTACTAGAAGACCTCAGTGCAAGGATTAGTAGCAGGGATAAGGGTAAGAGGCAGGAACAGAAGCATACATAGCATGGTGCTATCATATCAGATTATAGCTTTGTCTGTGCATCTTGACTTTATGATCATAATGTTTCCATCTCCAAATGCCACTTAGATGGTAATGGATATCCAAATAAGAAAATAACAAATTACGCATCCAAAGGTAAATTGTAGAATTTGTTTGCAAAATGCTGAAAGCTTGGCTGGTTGGTTCGTTTTTTCTGGTTTCTTGTTTTGTTTTGTTTTGTTTTGTTTTGTTTTAATTTATTTTTTTTTATTAGGTATTTTCCTCATTTACATTTTCAATGCTATCCCAAAAGTTCCCCATACCCACCCACCCCCAATCCCCTACCCACCCATTCCACCTTTTTGGCCCTGGGGTTCCCCTGTACTGGGGCATATAAAGTTTGCAAGTCCAATGGGCCTCTCTTTGCAGTGATGGCCGACTAGGCCATCTTTTGATACATATGCAGCTAGAGACAAGAGCTCCGGGGTACTGGTTAGTTCATATTGTTGTTCCACCTATAGGGTTGCAGATCCCTTTAGCTCCTTGGGTAATTTCTCTAGCTCCTCCATTGGGGGCCGTGTGATCCATCCAATAGCTGACTGTGATCATCCACTTCTGTGTTTGCTAGGCCCCGGCATAGTCTCACAAGCGACAGCTATATCTGGGTCCTTTCAGCAAAATCTTGCTAGTGTATGCAATGGTGTCAGCATTTGGAAGCTGATTATGGGATGGATCCCTACATATGGCAATCACTAGATGGTCCATCCTTTCATCACAGCTCCAAATTTTGTCTCTGTAACTCCTTCCATGGGTGTTTTCTTCCCATTTCTAAGAAGGGGCAAAGTGTCCACACTTTGGTCTTCGTTCTTCTTGAATTTCATGTGTTTAGCAAATTGTATCTTATATCTTGGGTATCCTAAGTTTCTGGGCTAATATCCACTTATCAGTAAGTACATATTGTGTGAGTTCCTTTGTGATTGGGTTACCTCACTCAGGATGATGCCCTCCAGGTCCATCCATTTGCCTAGGAATTTCATAAATTCATTCTTTTTAATAGCTGAGTAGTATTCCATTGTGTAAATGTACCACATTTTCTGTATCCATTCCTCTGTTGAGGGGCATCTGGGTTCTTTCCAGCTTCTAGCTATTATAAATAAGGCTGCTATGAACATAGTGGAGCATGTGTCCTTCTTACCGGTTGGGACATCTTCTGGATATATGCCCAGGAGAGGTATTGCGGTTGGTTCGTTTTTGTTGTTGCTTTCAGCCACCAGTGTAAACTTAGAGCCCATGAACCACTCTAAACAAAAATTAAAAAAAAAAGTCATTGGTTTTATCTTCACACATAGCACAAAGCTTTGACAAATTGTTCGTTAATGCACCTGTGATGTGTATGACCAAAGAGGAATTTATATTACCTAGCTGCCAGGTGAGATGGAAATAGTGCTGAAGTTGGCATCATTCCTTGTCTCTACATGTTAGAGAAACAACATAACAAGTGTTGCTCATTTGTTGATAGGATAATAAATGTGATTGTCTGAGGAAAATGTGGGTGTGTCAGTTACAAGTAATTATCAATATTTCCATGTGTTCCTGAAGTATTTTGATTTCAGTAGTAACTTAAGCTGCCTCTCCACAATATGTCTCAGTAACTGGCTTGAAGAATATACCTGAGATAAATACAAGAAGAAAATTTAGTTTTAAAATATTAACTAATACTAATTATATTCAGCTCATGTTATTATACATAAAGAAAGAGCCTGTAACTGCTGATTGCTGATTACCACAGTAATTTATTTTATTTAAATTCTTCATTTCAAATCTTTTATGCTTTTATTTTGGGACATTTATTATTTTTCCTGATATATAGTTATATAAATTAGGTTTATTCTTATGTTATTTATATCTAAGTTTTACTCAGCATTTGATTAAGGGTCTTTTATAAGTGATTTGCATATATTTTAAGATAATCTCAGAGCAATATTTGAGAATGTTTTTTTTTTCTTTTAAGTTGAGGAAAAAGGAATAATTCATATTAGTAACCTACTGACACTCACAAGCAAATTTAGGGGATTTGGATAGAAACTTCAGAGAGGTTTAGAGTTCCACTATCTTTTATGTGCCTGATGATATTCATAACAGGGATTGGCTCTGTGTTGTCACTTGTATATTATAAAACAGAAATGTGCATAGATGTTGATCCATGAACAGACACTACAGATGAAGTAGTCACCATATCCAAGCAGATGAAACCTATTCAACACTTTGTTCTGGTGACATAGTTCCATTTGACATACATGCCTATTACACACAAGAAAGATTCTTGTGTCAAAATTTTAGTGTGACACCTCAAATTCACGAGAAATATATGTAGGCTTGTGTGAATGTCTATAAAACATTTGAAAAGTTTTAGCTAATAAACTACCTTAAACTATTTGGACTATATTTGTTTACATAATACATGTTAGAATTCTACTTGATTTAATGATCATGATGGCTGTATACTGTGATGATGGATTAGTTGAAGAGGTATAGACAGGGGGATTAAAGCTTTCAAATATGTTTATTTTTTGCCATTACTATGAGAATTCTCCTTTATAGTGCACTATTCTTAAACCAATAGTAGATGATTATAAAATGTTTATCCAATAGCCCTTGAACTATTATGTATGCTTAGGCCTGGGTCCACACAGGCAATGAAAGAAATAAATGATAATCTAAATCATAGGCAACACATTGATTTTTGCACTAAACTCAAATGAGTCTGGATGATTGCAGTGGGTGAAAAGCCAAAGCTAATAGCTGTTAATCAATTGTCTCCTTTTACTACTAGTACTAATTAGCATGGTGATCAATATTAATGCTAAATTTAACATTTAAAATAGCTTTAGGGTTTCAGGGCTAATTAGTGTTAATATATCTGTAGCAGTCACTAATTATTGGTGTCCAATAAATTTATGAGGATTATTAGGGTATTGTAAAATTAAAATGTATTCCTGTGTAATAAATCTCCAAATAAGGTTAACAATCATGTTAGGTCAATGTACTTTAAGAAACACATGGAATTATAACAGACACACCTACATATTTCTCAGACAATCATATTTATCATCCTAACAACACGATAAATACTAAATGTTTCTTACTATGCTACTAGTGGAGAATATTGCCTTATCTAAAAATATCTAATGACAACATAATATTTATATAATACTTATAAAAGCTATTCAAACAGGATTCATTCAAATATCCTCAAATATTCTGAAATATACATAATTCAGATATTTGGACATAATTTGAAAAGAATTTGAGAATGATTTTTTTTCTTTTTTTCAGTCAGTACACATTTCTTATTTGAATTCCACAAGGTAGATTATTTCTGCATTTCTAGAATGCATCTAATATAATGAATTTGAATGAATGAACCACTGGGTATAGAGTAGAAAATTTCAGGTATCCTGTTGAACTCTGCTTTGTAAATACTTTCTCTAGTCATGTGATTAAACTTGTCTCGTTGTTTCAAAATGTGAACTATTTTGGTGTTTATTGACTTTTCTTTTGGCTGTGACACATGCTTTTTAGTTTCTTTTTCCTAATTATTTTTCTTATTGTTGTTTATGGCTGGATGTGGCTAATACATTGTAGAGATGTTTGTCTCCCTTCAAAATTATTGATTCTTGTCGTAGTAAATACATAAGTTATTATGACCTTCCTCTAGTAGCTAATGGGATACAACACCACCAGCCCCCTATCGATGGAAAATTTAAGATATTTACTATGACATTCTCACTGGGTGATATTTAAATTCTAAACAATGTCCTCTGTGAAGGACAGCAACAGCTGTTTACAGATTTCACCAGAGTCCTTAAATTACCTTCTGTACCAGTTTTTTTTCTCAAATGTTTGAGTGCATCTGCACTTAGAGTTAGATTTTTAAACCCATCTAATTTTTTCTATTATCTAATCACCTCAGTTTCTAGCTCAGAATTTTAGCCCCCACCTCACTATTGCTGTAGTGTTGATTTCGAGTTCAAGGATCCCTTTTTCTGTGTTTTATGGAGGGCTTTCAGAAGAAAAGCCAAAATAGTGCAGCCCTCACCCTGCAATTTACTGCTTAGAAGATTAATTACCTGTACTACATTGCTGCTTTTTTTTGCTATCTAGGGCCTTTAAAGATTTACTTATGTTTTTAATATTTTTGCAAGTTTATAGTTGCTATATTTTAGAAAATTAGCCTCAAATCAGCTACAGTAAATTTGGAAGCAGAATTTAAGACACAGAGTTTAATGATCTTGGTTGTGTGAAAGGCAAAGGATGAGCCTATTCATGTTTGCATTCCCCATAGTATCTGAAATGGCCCTATTGTGCTAGAGGCGTCCATGAATGTTGGCTGATTGACAGTTAATTAAATTTGAGCAATTGACTGATATTGGAGAAAGTGACACCACAAAGCAGATTTATATCACTATAAATTCATGATCATCAGCTTCAAAGTGGTACAAACCGTTGCCTGACAATTCTTCTATATTTCTGTTTTCAACTTATTCCCTTGCTTTTATAATGAGTACTTCAAATTTTCCATTTTCCTTAGATCTCTGGCAATCTCATGCTCTCAAGACCACTGTTCCCACTACATTTAGTTTATGACCTAACTTCTTGCTGTAATAATTAGGTCATTAGAAAGAAATTATTTGAGATTTTTGCCACCACACCTACCACTCCCTAGCTCTGTGAAGTTATTGGCACAATGATCATCCACCAGTTACACTGGGACATGGCAATCCCCTGCATACCTGAGATGGCCAATGTGTTGTTACTATATATCTGGCTATTTTCATAGTATTATGTAAGAATATCCTGGGTTCCTATGGTTTCCTTCCACGTGAATGAACTAAGGAAAATATTCTCTTTATTTCTCCTGTTTCTCATGTAATATTCTAACTCCTTTCTGGTATCCCCTTAAATTATAAACTCAGACTTCTGCATTTATGATCTTTGCACATATGTCTGTATGTATCAGTTATTTATCATATCCTTTAATGAGAGTTATTCTATTTACCAAATTGTTTTCCTCTCCATACATCTCTTTAATCCCTACCTTGCCTTTATTTCCACTGTTTCCCAGGAAAACCCCTCAGCCAGTTATTTATACTTGTGCTATTTCTTCCATAACCCACCCTACCAAACTAGTGATGAAATGAGTTCTCTTCACCAGACATAAGGCAGAAATTAATCATAGTCAATAAATATTTTATAGTTATAGTGAACTCTAGCTGCATATGTAGCAGAGGATGGCCTGGTCGGCCATCAATGGGAGGAGAGGCTCTTGGTCTTGTGAAGATTATGTGCCCCAGTACAGGGGAATGCCAGGGCTAGGAAGTGGGAGTGGGTGGGTTGGGGAGCAGGGCAGGGGGAGGGTATAGGGGTCTTTCAGAGAGGAAACTAGGAAAGGGAATAGCATTTGAAATGTAAATGAAGAATATATCTAATAAAAAAGGAACATATTGTGACTATTAGATTAATTACACTCATAAGGCCCACTTAACTGTCTCTTAGTTTAGTTACTACATCTCACTTAACTGTATGGCACAACTGAGCCTGGTTAAATACAACCCTGGCTTAGAAATTTCTGGGAGCCAAGGTCTCTGCAAAAGAGGTGTAGCTAACATGAAATTTAAACAATGCCTTTCCTTATAATACTCACTGAACTTTCTCTTTTGAAGGGAATACCTCATAAAATGACCTGGTTGAATTCTACGTAAGAAAAGGGAGCATGTACCCCAATTCTGAGAGTCAGAGGCCTCAGTTAGTCAGTTGGTTTTCTGATTCCTTGGCACAGACTATCCACCCATTCCTACTACCATCCTTGAAAGATACGGTCAAAACAAACTACTTCAGCATAAGATTATGTCACTATTAATGTTTGACTCAAACTGGAACTGAGAAGCAGCCTAGAAGAATCTTGCTAGCTAAGATTCACTGAAAGCTCAAACACAAGAGTTTTATGTGACTTGACCTCAAGTTTCGTCATGACTACTCCAACCATTTGAAACTTCATTTTCTTTGGTTCAAAGAAATCAAACTTATCTACAACTTTTTATATGTTTTTATAAATACTTTTAACTTATTTTCCAAACACACCCATTTTTTTTGTCACTACCATTACTGCCATGTCACTCAACTTTGCTTTATCTGTCATAATCACTGTGCAGTTATCTACTTAACGGAATCCCTACATTCTCATCACCAACATCTGTATATAGTACAAAAAGCATGCTATTAAAAATACACAAATGCTTAAAATAATCTCTTATGTTTACTATCACCCAGGCCCTAGGAAGACTGCAAGTAAAATTATGTAACCTGATAAAATAAAAGATGCCAAATGGTTTACTTTCTAAATCTTTCCAGTCTTGTCAAAGAGTCTTTCTTATATCTGAATGACATTCTTTCAGTCTCTCACATGCACAATTTCTTTTTGTTATTTTATGTAGGTTCTTCACTGTCAAAATGATCTTCTTCTTGCCTCCATCTATTCTAAAGCATTTAAATATCTAATAACTAGATTAGGTGGAACTATGGTTGAAATACTCATATCTAGAGGCTTATTTTTTGATAAGCAAAAGTGTGGCTATATTATGGGTTAAATCTACTTTACTAAATTGTCCTTCAGATTTAAACATGAGTCACTTCAGCAGGGAAGCCAAAATTGACCTTGCTCCTGTCAAGACTGATTCATTTATTATCTACTTTCCTAAAACATTTTTCCTTCAGCTTATAAGTATATACAAATGGGTGCTTGCTTAATTAATGTCTGTCTCTATAAGTAAGTCAAATGATTCATTCAAACGTATATCACATCTGGTTATATTCACAAATTTATCCCCAGAGCCTGCCTTTTTAAAAAGAATAAATATACTCAATATTTTTCAGATGAGTGGCTGCATAAGTTAAAAGATGAAACCTACTGATGCACAGTTCTTTAATATGGTTAAGATAGGAGCAAGTAAGAAAGAGTAATGAAAGGAAAAAAGAAATATAAGAATTATCACTTTTACCAATTACTGATATCTGCATCAGTTGAAATTTGCTACATATGTTGACATATTTTTAATCTTTGTTAATTTTTACAAGTATGAAATCTAGTTCTATTTAACTTCTCATTTTAAGTGATACCATAAATATATAATAAATGTATATAGGTGATATTCTAAATCACTGAGATACATGTAAATAAATTGTGGACTCTGGCTTCATATTGATGAGTGCTATAATCTGCATCTTGAATGTCCTCATGTATGGAAGGTTAAGTCCCAAGCAAGGCATTGTTGAGAGCTAGTGAAGCTTTGGGATGATGTCTAGTGACAGTTTTAACTCACTGGAAACTGTTTTCAAAATGAATTGTGGCACTTCACCTACCTTGCTAAGTTTTAGTTTAAGTTTTTAAACTATTTAAGTTTTAAACTATTTAAGTTATTTAAGTTTTGATTTTCAGGTCACAAGGTAAGAGTCTTAGATCTATTGCTTCCGGCTACTGTGATATGCTCCTTTGAGACAGACTCAAAGCCATGAAACCAGCAGATAATAGACCAAATCACCCAGAGCTGTAGTTGAAGTGAACATTTTTTTTTTTCTTGTAAGTTTCTTATTTCAGGAATTTTATCATAGTCAGGGAGAACTGACTAACATCTAATGGGAGCAAAACATACAGACCATTCCAATGTGGTGACGACCATATCAGTTCAACAGGAGTGAAAAATAAAAGTGCTAAGACAACTGTAAGTCCAGATTGACTGAGATTCTTATACTCCATTTACATAAAACAGTAAGGAAAAACAATAGCTACTCTTACCAGTAACTGAATATGAACATTCTGGTACCATGAGAAAAACAGAGATTCAAAACAATGATTACTATGAGAGTTTTACTTCACTCATCATTTAATAACATATATACTATTCTATGCTTACAAATGTGAATCAAAGCCAGCTTTCTGTGACTTTGGACAAATGAATGAACAATAGGGAAATTTGTGGGAGCTGACTTGTTCTGGTGAGACCTAATTTCCTTCCCTAATCTTTTGTTTTGTTAAATAAGTGGTAACCATTATGCTGGTTAGTTTTATGTTAATTTGAAACAACCACCAAACTATTGCAGATGCCAACAAGATTTTCTGGACAGGAGCCTGATATAGCTCTCTCCTGTGAGGCTCTGCCAGTGCCTGGCAAATACAGAATTGGATGCTCACAGTCATCCATTGGATGGAACACAGGGTTCCCAATGAAGGAGATAGAGAAAGTATCCAAGGAGCTAAAGGGGTTTGCAGCCCTATAGGAGGAACAACAATATGAGCTAGCCAGTACCTCTAGAGCTCCCTGGGACTAAACCACCAATCAAAGAATACATATGGTGGGACTAGCTACATATGTAGCAGAGGATGGCCTAGTTGGCCATCAATTGGAGGAGAGGCCCTTGGTTTTGTGAAGGTTATATGCCCCAGTGTAGGGGAATGCCAGGGCCAGGAAGCAGGAGTGGGTGGGTTGGGGAGAAGGGGGAAGAGGGAGGGGATAGGGGATTTTCAGAGAGAAAACTAGGAAAGGGGATAACATTTGAAATGTAAATGAAGAAAATATCTAATTAAAAAAAAAAGAGTCATCTGGGAGAAGGGATATTTAGCTGGAAACCTACAAGTTTATACAGAATTTTCTTGATTAATGATTGATGTGGGAGGCCCCAGACTTAGTGCATGTTGCCACCTCTGGACAGGTAATCTGAATAGTTTACAAAAGTAAGCTGAAGGTGGGCTTTATAAGTTCCCTCTTCCTACAGTAGGGCATTTCATCTAAGGTCCCTCCCTTTGATTCCTGAGAGTCTCTTATCTCCCAGGTCTCTGGTGCATTCTGGAAGGTTCCCCCAACCTCCTATTTCCTGAGATTGCCTGATTCCATTCTTTCTGCTGGTCCTCAGGGCTTCAGTCCTTTTCCCTCACCCAATATCAGATCAGCTTTCTCCTCTTCCCCCACTCTCCCCTCCCATGTTCCTCCCTCCCTCCCCACTTGTAATTGCTTTCTTCTCTCTCCCAAGTGGGACTGAGGCATCCTTACTTGGGCACTTCAGCTTGTTGAGCTTTTTGAGTTCTGTGTACTGTATCTTAGATATTCTGTATAGGTTTTTTTCTTTTTAGAGGGGGGCAGTAATATCCAATTATTTATGAGTACAAAACATGCACGTCCTTTTGGGTCTGAGTTACCTCACTCAGGATGATATTTTCTGCTGATATGAAGCACACAACACACATAGTAGAGGACTTCCAAGTCTGTGCTCATTCAGAGATGATGTACCTAACCCTCAAGAGACTAGAGGCCCAGGGAATTTAGAGGTCAGGTGATATAGGGGTGGGGCATCCACATGAAGACAGGGGGTGTGGGGAGGAGGTGTGGGATGTAGAGCACATGGAGGGTGGATGGGAGGCAGGGAATGGAATATGGAGTATAAAAATAAATTAATTTAAAAAATAAAAATATTATAATGATAAAAAAATAAGTAAAGTAAGCTGAGCAAGCCATGGAGAAGAAGCCAATAAGAAGCATTTCTCCGTGGTTGCTGCTTTAATTCTTGCCTCCAGATTCCCACCTTGTGTTCCTACCAAGACTTCATTGATTAATGACTGTACCTTGTAAGCTGTATGAAAAAAATAAACCTTTCCTCTCCAAGTTGATTTTGATTGTGGTGTTCATTACAGCAACAGAAAACAAATTAGGACAGTCATGAGTCTACACAATCTAGAGAATGGAATGAGTGTAATGGTCATGATCTCACATATCTATCCTTCTAAACTATCTTAGATACTTTGTCAGGGATTTAGGGTTCATTTGATATCCAATCAAGTCATAGTTCCTGTAGAAGTTTCACTGACAAAATAATAGATTTTTCTGCTGGATGGGCTCTGAGATTGAGATAGGAATCCAACTCTCTATATTTCATATGTTACTTAAATTAACAACACTTGGTCTAGATTCTCACTAAGTACCTGATAATGTAATACGTGTTCATTGAATATTAAAACCTTTTGATTGATTATGTAAGTGTAACAGAATTACTATCATCTTTAAGAAATTAAGGATTGTGAATAATAAGTCATTTGCTTAAGATGAATGGGCTAGTAAGGCTGTAATCCAAGCATAAGTTTATTGCATTAAAGCTCTCACTCATTAAATAATATTAGTAAATATATTGTTTTATCAATTCGGTGTCTTGGAGAAGTCCAACTCACAAACTTGCCATCATTTAATATATCTTTTATATGGTGTTCATAGCTCCCTGGTGTACAAGTTGTATATATCTGATGAATCTGCCTCTGGAAATGCTATCTGGATCCCTGTGAAAGGACCCTACCTTGTCAAACCCCAAATCAAAGATGCTTCCAGAATAAAAGCAACGAGGTTGATGACAATCTTTACTTGTGTAGTGTAATCTTTAAAACTTCAGGATTCCCCTGAATTCTAGCTCTGCAGTTTCTCTGTTTTGGTGTGATGCATCCTCTATTTTTACACTGGTAACATGTCCTACATAAATAGTCTGTATATCACTAATGCAACTTTGTCCAGTCAACCCAGAGTATCACTCCACCTTTAATTATCTAAGTAGTTCATACAAATCTCAGTTCACAGATGAAAAGTTCATGAAGAATTTTACTTTGTTTTCTCAATGATCCATTTTTCTCTTACCCTCAATTCTTTCTTATTGTTTAGTCTAATGGGAAAAAATTCAACATTAATCAGTCTTGGATACATTTATTTGTTTTTGTGTACCATTCCACCCAATATGTAAGGGGCATGCAAAACCACTTTGTTGAAGACCTGGTGGCATGGAAGTATCAATGAAGTAGTGCGTCATTGTCAGTATTAGTTTCCTATGTACATTGATAGCCCCTTAAATTCTTGCTGTCTTACCTGATTACATTCACTTAAATACTTTCACCTACTCGGAATTCCATTTTCAGATTCACTGGGGAAAATGGCAGGGAGGCACGACACTTTACTTTTACAACCAGCAACATCCCCCACCACTTTTATACACTGTTGTGGAACACAAAAATATAATTGGCTCTACTATAAATTTCCTCTTTGCTATTAGTAGCTATTAAAAATTGTCTAGCAGCTTTTGTGAAGATATATCTGACAATATACTTTACTTATTTTGGTTTGAGTCATATCTCTCACAAAGTTCCCAGATACTGACTGGTTCTAGCAAATATTTTATTTAGAAATTAGTCCATTGGGAATATGATAAGGGTAAGATAAAAACTTCATAGTTGACCTTTACCATGTGACAGTAAGCATTAGTACCTTCATAAAAGATGCTTTTAAAACTTAAACACTCAAGCTCAAGGAGATAGCATCCACACTATGACAGATGTGGATTCTGGAGTGATACATTTATAAAGCAAAAATACTAAAGATTACCATTTACCAACAACTGCAAAGAGAGACTCTACGCAGTCTTAGCAAGAGCTTAGATATACTGTGTCCTTCATTTTAGATTTCTGTCCAATACAACTGCAAGTAGTAATATATTCGTACTATTTTCGTCACCTATGTTGATCTAGAAAATTCACAAATCTGCTATAACTTTAAAAGTTCCCAAAAACTTATAACACATTCATGTTTATGTGTAACATATACTGGAATTATTTCTTCCTCCTTCTTCTTCTTCTTCCTCCTCCTCCTCCTTTTCTTCTTCTTGATATTAAAATCCATGCTAGATGTCACATCACACACTTACACTTGGAACTACTCTTTATCCCAGAGAAAGAAAGATATGAAAGAGGCAATACAAACTATTTTGCTGGTGTAAACTTCCTTTGGTTCTGTTTAGACTCAAGTTTTAATTTCTCATTTTTATATGGATTCTTGGAAAAATTATTACATTGGTCATTCATTACCTTACACATTATTTCTGTATATGTCTCCCTCCTTGACTCTGCTAAAACTCTAGTCTTATTTATGAATGTCTAGCTTGTAATTTGAAAGTCTGTTTCCTCAAACAGTTGCCTCATACATATAAAAATTATATCCTGAATCTCAAAATGCTATGAATTTTTTTTTACTTGAGAGTCCTTCTTCTAAGAGCCATAAACGTTTGAAGAAATGACCAGAAAAGTAACTACTTTGATTAATTTTGTAAGATACAGCACCATCATTTGGGGTTTTAGATATGTAGTAACTCCTGGGGTTAACTCGGCCTTTTCCTTTCTGCTCTTCCAATAGAATATCTACATAGTAGTGGATATTCCAAAATAGTGGAATGACACTGGATTCAGTATGAAGATGTTGAGGGAAAGCCTGAGTTGAAAGAATAATTGTAGTTTGAATTTTACATCATGTTTCTATTTATGTCTTTAAGCTGATATTAGTTCTGGGTACATGGTTGCATCATTCTTGATGTCAACCAGTGTATCCAAGGGTCATGAAAGAAATATATGCCTAACAGAGATTTTAACACAAATGAAATGAAGATTATTAAAGCTTTGATCTCCAAGCAGGAGTAGAATCAAAATGCACAGGGCTGACCTTGTGAAGGAGTCTGTACATGGCTTGCTCTTCTTGGCACTCAGCTGACTTTCTGTTGACATGTTGGCACAATTCCAATCCTCTTCTATGTATTTTTTTTTTCTGTATCATAGGAAATGATACAGAAAATTATCCAAGATACCACACTTCAGAATCCTTGTCCGTTTAGATTATATCAAGGAAATGATTACAAGATCAGGTCTTGAGCTTAGTCAATTTGTTGTTTCCTTGGATATACCCCATGTCCTCTTTGACCTCAATAATCACACCTCTCTCCAAATAATAAAGATGCTAACAGTATTGACTAATAGTTTAGCTACAATATGCTTTGAATTCTCTCCTTTACATATCAAGTAACAAGTATTTGGTGTAGACATCTTTCTGTTTCAATAGGCAGGCTTTGTGGCTACAATGTTATAACCCTAATTAGAAATTTCACATTCAGGATGGTTAATCTTGTGAGTTTGAGTAGAACTTTAGGAGCTTACAGGCCTCAAGTGACTTCTTACACTTGTACGATACTTTCTTACTTCAGGAAAAGTTGGTAAGATAAGGTGATGTTCTCCCCTCTCCATGCCTGTGTGCTCCATCTTCACTCTGGGTTCCTATGGTGAGTGACTCTTCCATGTCAAGATCTGTGTTTTGAATTACTTTTCTCTGCTATTGATAAAGGGTTCAGAGTTGTTTTCCTGTCACAGTCAAAATGACTTGCGTAAGCTCTAGTCTTTGTGGGTAGACAAATTGTATTTAAATGCAAATTTTTAGTTCTATATCTAACAATTATCTGCTTGACAAATGCTAACTGGTTTGCCTATCTATTGAAATACTGACAGAGAAAAAAGACACCCTCTTCTTAAAATTTTCTGGCCCTGATTGGGGCTGCTGTTTTCTGATTATGCACTTAAGCTGCCTCATCCCTCAGATGTTGTGTGTTAGGTCTTAGGGAGACCATATGACTGGAAACAAGCTAGACTATAGGATTTCTGGGTGTTAAATAAAATCCAGAAATTCTCCAGAACTTGGGTAACTGGTTCCTATCTTCCAAAAGGAGTCATTTTCTTTACTTTTGACAGCAGGAACATATGGCTACCTGTTGTTGCCTATCAAAGCCCATGGTAACTTCCAAGTTCCCTCAGTCCCTACTCACAAGTATTTGTTATACAGTTCCATGTCCTTGATAGCTTCCCTCCTCCAAGATATTCTTTGGTTCTCTTTATAATGGCAAAGTCCTGCCCCCGCTCCTGCATCCTCCACTATTCTCTCTTCTCTCACAGATAGAGATGTGAGAGGCTCAGATTTGTGATGCTCAGTTTGCTTCTCTTTCTGTTCTGAACGCATCCAGGTGCCTTTGGGTATTCTTTCTTTTATCAACAATAAAAAGCTTTCCTAGTAACGGAGTAGTCACATCACCAGTTTCTTTACTGCTCCTCTTCATGTACATTATGTTCCTTTATTCACAAAGTGAGAATAATTACTTCTGACCCTCAGATATTTCAGAACAATAGTTTTGGGGTTTAATTAGAAAATGAGCAATAGCTCTTTAAAAACTTTGGTGCATTCTTAGTTATTCATCCATTGTTTTCAGCTAGTTAAAATAGTCTTTTTCTATTCCCAGTCATATCTTCAGTTACACACACACACACATTTTCATGTCACTCTCTCCTCAGAAACCTTATGTAGACTCCACCACGTATAAACGTATTCATTGGCATGAAAATGAGGTATACCTGACCATTCCTGTCTTCATTTGAATTTAGCATGTATCTTGCTCTTCCAGGCTAGTTTCTATTTCATGTGAAACTTTGACCTTTGAACTAACCCACTAAGATTTTTAGATGTTAATGGAGGAATATCTGGAGGATGAATATTTCTCTTTATTCCCCTGAAATTTTGTGTATTTTGTCTAACTTCTACCTCTAGATCTCTTCATCCATTTGTGAAATGAAAAAGTAAGAGAGAAATCAGTAACAGACATGGAAATTACATATCTCAGTTATAATTCCCCAATCATAGAGATAGTAGGTATAATTTTGTGATTTTGAATCATTCATACTGTTATATATTTTAAATGGACAGCTGTGATTGCAAGAGCACTTATAAAATATACCCATAACCTCTGATCATTTTGTTTGTATATTTCACTTTAGCTTTAATAAAAAAATAAATAAGCCTCTTCAGTCATATAATTACCATGTCCAGACAGCTTCCTTGAGCTTAGTACAAACTATGGGACTCCCTTTCCCAGAAGGACTTCCTCTTTTCTGCCTGATTTGGGGAGCCTGATCTCCTACCTGAGTAATTCCACATAGTTTTTGGCAAAATTACAGGTTCCACTATCTCTGTCTAGATAAGACCCTGCTCATCAAGCACCTACGATTCCCGGGATTCCTCTCCATGAAAAAGAAGCATTCCCAGTATGTTAAGCTCCACCAATGAGTTACATTTCCTGTGAATACGTCTTACCACCCTCCAAGATCCATGTATAGCCCTGGTTTACTCTTAATAAAGTGTGTGCATGAGTGGTTTTGCTGAATATTGTCTAAGAGAGACGTTTCTCTGAATATTATCTAAGAGAGCAGTCTTATTAATATTCTCATAGAGGACCTTCTTCCCTTGACCCAGGATGTTCAGCTGCACCGAGATCCTATAGACCCACCTCTTCTTCCTTCCATCCAGGTGGGCATTGGTATCTGAACATGCCAAGGAGGAAGAAGAGGTGCATGGTTCTAGCTGGGCTAATTTAAAAATTACCTTTCTGGCTTCTTAATTGGCATATGATAAAAGTAAACTACTCATAATAGTTCCATATACATATTAAAAGAAATACACATACACACATAGATATAAGTATAGATGTTAGAGATAGACATACATATAGATAATATATTCATACATATATATATATATATATATTTATGAGAGATAGATAGATGATAGATAAATAGACAGACATATTTCCACCTAAGTAGTTGTTATAGACTTTTGTTTCATGTTTGCCAACAGCCATGCTCAGTTCAGTGTGGAGAATCTTGAAGATAAACAATCACTGCAAAAAAGAAGTAGGGTTGGGGGAAGAAGAAATTAAGCCTTGAGTCTTGTGTTATTTCTTATTAATTTTCACTTGTGAGGAGCCTGCAATACTATTCCAATAATCAGTTCTCTTTTTTAAAAAGAGAATAATTCATGTTGATTAAGTGTCATTTATAGCCCAGAAGAAGCTTGATATCGGGTATGACATTATAGATCGAATGCTCTATATTATAACAAAAGGCAATGAAAGCCAGGAGGAAATAAAAAGTACAATGGAAAAAGAATCAACAGTCCCAGTAAAATGGAGTTGTATGTAATGTAAATTTAACTTTTTTTGGAATTTTGTTTGTATTACATCTACTAATTAGATACTTGAAAATACAAAATACTGCAAGATTCACAGTAAAGAAAGAACAGCTTTTGCTAACAAACTACTCTGTCCATGAAGATTTCCATATCACCCATTTCCTAATTTACATCAACCTTAGGGCAAAAGATACTATTGTTTTGATTTTAAAGAAAAAAGTGCTCTAAGACACATGTTTAGCCCAAGATCACACATCTAGATATTATAATCCCTTCTATTAATAGAGACCAAAGAATAAATTATGGTACAGATGACAAATCTAATATTTACTCAATATACTATATATGGTGTAAATTTTCTCACTGAAAAATAAATAGCATGTCACCTTAGATGATGATGATAAACATACAATTCCAACTTCTATGTATATTTGTATATTTAGAATGCAATTTCTAGCATATGAAGCATTTTGAGTAGTCTATCCCTAACTAAATGCTTGCTCAGTGTACATAGGATTGCAGGAATGTGAAAGGCAAGGTGTCAGAAATAAACTTATTCTGAATATAACTTTTCTGATAATATGATATTTGAAATGTAAAACATGGAAGATGCTAGCCTTGCATTTTCTAGTATGGTTCAAAAACACAGACTGAAAACAAAAAACAAAACAAAACAAAAACCTAGTCAGACCACCTCCGATCTAACAAGTTTTTATTTCGGTGGATTCATGCCTCAGTGACTCTCAAGGTGCCTGGCAGTCTGGCAATTCTCTGTGTTCTGATTTCTCAGTGTGAAAATGCCTTATGTCTTGTACACTTAGCCAATAAAGCTGTAAGAAGGGATACTTTTAAAACAAGCCTTTTAAATTTCATTCTTTGGTATTTATACAACCAGCATACAAATGATGTCAACTCCATTATCTTTCTGCACAAAATGTTCCTTCCTCAAGGCCAAATCAGTGGTGGGAACCATGGATAGTGCTCCAAGTACCGCAAGGGCAGCTGGCCACTTCTATTTCTAGATCCCAAACACCTGCATCACTCAAAAGCTGGTCTCGTTTCAAGAAAAGACGTTTGGAAGTCATTAATATCCCGCTTGCTTACTGTGGATTTGAGAACCTTGAAATGTCAAGTTTTAGCTTGAGGCCAAGTTGAATTTGTGAGCCCTCATACTGATGGGTGATGAGATCATTTACATTGGATTATACCTCTGGTGTGTGCACAATTTAGTAAATGATGAATACAGTGGGGATTGCTGCAGTACATCTGCTGGACACTTTTAAAAAATAGCTCTCTCATCTCACCTCCTAGGTGTGCAATCTTCAATCAGGAAACATATTTGATGTAGAAAATCAGTTCTATCAGGCCATGGCATCTGCTCCTAGTTCTTCTGCATGATATAGATTTGTCCACTGTCACATGGAAAAGTAGACAACCACAGAACAGTGATTCACAGCTAGAAAGCAATACAGTCTGAAAATCTCCACCAGTGTACACAGCAGGTCATTTGCTAACTATTGTTAGGAGATTACAATAAACATTTTGCAAAGGCATGGGGTTGGACAGAATGAGAGAGGAAGAGAGATTAGCTTTTGTTTTCACCCACCCCCAAAGTCAGAAACTGTGGCATTCAGTCAGTTCTTCTATGAATAGTCTGTTGGTCCTCACTGAGTTTTCAAAGTAGCTCTGAGGATAGGCACTTTAACTGCATTTTTAGTGAGATAAATGTTGCAAAACTGTAAACCATATTTAAAAAATACAGAAAAAAATAACTTAATAGTCAGGATATGCTGCAAGGTGCCCTTATAGCAGTTACATTTAAGATGATCCTTGAATTAGACAGATGACTATCAAAGGTAGGGTTAGATGCTTCACTAAAGAAATGCATATGGAGGAGCTGTGACGAAAAGATGGACCATCTAGAGACTGCCATATCCGGGGATCCATCCCATGATCAGCTTCCAAGCGTTGACACCATTGCACACACTAGCAAGATTTTGCTGAAAGGACCCAGATAGAGCTGTCTCTTGTGAGAGTATGCCGAGGCCTAGCAAACACAGAAGTGGATGCTCACAGTCAGCTATTGGATGGATCACAGGGCCCCCAATGGAGGAGCTAGAGAAAGTACCCAAGGAGCTAAAGGGATCTGCAACCCTATAGGTGGAACAACATTATGAAGTAACCAGTACCCCAGAGCTCTTGACTCTAGCTGCATATGTATCGAAAGATGGCCTAGTCGGCCATCACTGCAAAGAGAGGCCCATTGGACTTGCAAACTTTATATGCCCCAATACAGGGAAATGCCAGGGCCAAAAAATGGGAGTGGGTGGGTAGGGGAGTTCGGGGGAGGGTATGGGGGACTTTTGGGATAACATTGGAAATGTGAATGAGGAAAATACCTAATAAAAATATTTTTTAAAAAAGTAGAATTGCAATAAACTCAGGTGTAAAGAACAGTCTCCACAGAAAACTAGAACAGGCCTATCCATATAGGGAATGGTAACACTGAATCCCACTTACCTTGCCTACTGTAAAATGGAAGGTACTTTGGTGGCTCCCACTGATAGCTGTAATATTAATTCACTTGTAAATGTATTCAGCCTCTCTATATTGAGTGATTTCATATGCTGCTTGTACAAATATAATAAACAATTTTCTGAGTTGAAATCTAGATTTTATCTAAACCCTTAATAATTTTAAGTCAATCATTTTGTCAAATATGAATTTTGCTTTGACTCTAAAAACAGCAGTGTGATGATAGTACTCAAATATAGGGTTCATTCTGTTTAGTAGAAGATCATATGTGGCCTCTGGAGAAGGAGAAGTTCTGTAGATGCCTCTGGAGTATTGTCAAACACCTCTAGGCTTCTGAGTCATAGGAATTGATTCAGTGTACAGTACAATTCCACGGGCCTAGGAATATATGTTGTTCCCCTATGCTAAATAGGTCTCTAGCTATTTGTGCACTTGATGCCTGTAATTTGAGAGAGGCAGATGTTCCATTCTGGATTTGCATTTAACCCTGCATGATGGGAAGATTGGAGTAATATCCTTAAGTGTTTACATTTGACAAGAAGGAAGACCACTGAGACATCTTTTTGTCCTACAATGTGTAAGTGACATATTTGTATGCCTACCCCTTCTGTAAGGGTCATCTTTTTTCCAGGAAAGTTATTTTCCTATCCTAAAATTAAAAGATGATGGCTACTCTACCTAACAGCCACAGGGAAGAAGTTTATGTATCTGTTCTTTACCTATGGACCACTCAGCTGCTACCACAGAACATTTTATCTGGTTTTCACCATGTCTTTTGAGGTTAAGATTAGAGTTAAAAGGGACAGTAAGAATGAATAAAATCTTGGTCCCAATCCAGTTTAATGTGTATTCTCATGAAGATCAGCTTAACACATGGCACATGGCAATGCAGCACCAGCTCGGGAGTTGTAGATAATATAAGAAAGCCACTATGGAACCAGAGATCTTCTACCCACAGTGGCACAATATGGTGACTGGAATGCCACAGCAAGAAATTGGATGGCACGTGGGGTGCAAAATGAGATTTTTAGAAGTCTCCTCCTAATCCACTTAATTTCAGTGATTATCCATCTCTGCAAGAGGCTGAAGAATATCATATTAGTTCTACTTGACTGCAGTAGAAAGGATCTTTTAATAGAGAAGGTTAATACAGATAGCAGCAGACTCTCATTAAAATATATCTTTCAAGAAAGACAAAAAGTGGTGGAAAATCACAATTATTTTAGTACTAATCATTTGTACTGGGTATTTTTTTGGCACTAGGCAGGTATGGTGGCTCAATTAAAGAAATGGATGACTTGTGACAATGAGTAGCTGCCATTCCAGTTGACTCCAACAAGGGTCATTCCACAACAGTTGTAACCTGTGGTACTTGGAAGTCTGATAGAATAGAAGAAAAGGTCATGTGCACATAAGATTATCTGTAAGGAAACTCTGTGAAGATGTAGGGTATACAGTCAAGTAATTTTTTTTAAATAAAGAAAATGGATAGGGATTTCCAGGTTCTCACTGCTCCTTGACAAGTTACTATTTCTTACATAATTTGTTCTGGGTCACTTATCAGTCTTTGATAAATATTTTTAAAAGATGCTTGAATGGTCAGTCAGGTGGTCAAGCAAATAATGGTATCTGCTATCAAGACCAATGATATTTTTTTAAATAACACCTGCCACAAAGTAGTGCAGCCATTGCTGCATGGTGTCCCTATGACCTTCATAATGCCTCTGAAAATGCACACATATGCTCATATGCTGTTCATGCACGCACACAAATACACAGAATAAATAAGCAATTAAATGTAAATGTTATTAAATTGTAATCTAGGGTCCTTATTTCAAGTATCTTAGATTTTACACAGGAATCTCTTTAAAACCCCAAACAAAAGCCACATTATATACATAGTGGACCTGTAAGGTATAAAACACAATGAGACTAAGATCCTCCAAAGATGCCATTGAGTTTGTTTACTGTTGGGGAGCTACTGCTAGAAACAGGCCTGCTCTTAAAAGTAATCAGTGAGACTCCTTTGGAAGAAAACAAATGTTTTATTTGCAAGTGGCTATCAATTAGTCATCTCTTCTGGGATAGGGATAAAGACATGTGTCCAGACCTCCTTTCAGCTCTAGGACCCTATCTATGTGTAGATATGTGCAGGCTTTATGCATATGCCACAATCTCTGTAAATTCATCTGTGTGCCAGCCCAATTATATCTAGAAGGTCTTGATATCTTCGTGTCCTCCATCAACTTTGGCTCTTACACACTCTTTCTGCCTCTCCTTCTACAAGGGTTTCCTGAACCTTGAGGGGAGAAATTTGATGAAGATACCCATTTTAAAGCTTGGTGTAGTAAAGTCTCTTCCTTGTCCAGATATGGACCTCTGTATTTGTTTCCAATTGCTGCAGAGGGAAGCTTCTCTGATGATGGATGTACAAAGCAATCACTTTATTACTTCAATCCATTAATAAAACAGTAGTATTTGGTTCCATCTTAGGTCCCCAGCCTATCTAGACTCAGCAAAATTGGGTATTAGCTCCATCTCATGGAATGGACCTTAACTCAAACCAGATTTTGGTTGGTTCCTCCTACAAGCTTTGTTCTACTATTAGACCAGTGTATATTGGAAGTAGGTCACTCTTGTTTATCAAAGGGTTTGTAGTTAGTTGGGATTTACATTTCTCCATTGGTAGCATGCAGATAATTTCCCAGTATTATGAATACTAGTCTGTAGGGGGTGAAACCCCAAGGTAGGTACCAGATCTTGACTTCTCCATGTTCAAAGAATTATAGTGTCATTTTCAGTAATAGGACCTTACCATCAGTTTGTGGAGAGTCACCAATAAGTTTGGCAATAGTTTGGGGGTTCCCAAGAGACTGATTTGGCCAAGTACTCAATTACATGTAATCAATTTCCAGTACTAGAAGCTCCATTTGCTGAGAAGAGATGATCAGTTGGGACTCTGTGTATCCTGTTATTTGATGATTTTATTTGTATCATTCTCATATATTACATATTATAAAAAACTTCTATATTAGATTTCCATACAGTCCCCCAAATGGGCCTTAGTTTTGGCTATCTCTCTCTGTATTTCTTCCTTTTCCCCTTTGATCATCTGGGTTGATGTCTGGTTCATTCTCCCATTTTAGTTATCAACTGAGATCAACCATAACTATTCTATTATTTCTTAATACAAATGATCTCTTCCCATTTCTTCTTCCTGTTCTTTCTTCTTTAAAGGAGTAGTGCACATAAGGTTTCACTGCACAGTTCCTCTCTTAATTGGGTTATAGTAGCATAATTTGATACCCTAGACATTTATAAGGACAAGGAACACTTTTAAAATGAGCCATATTGGATGAAACAATAGCAAAATGTTGAAAAAAGCCACACTTTCATCTTAGTGTGTAAGCTTTCTTTAACTGGTCTTAGTTCCATCTTCTATTCTCTTCCTACCCCCATGCCTCCTTATTTTTCTACCTTACCATGGTCTTACATCAATGACTACTTTGAAATGCCTTTCATTCACCATTAGTGTTACCATTGTCAATAAAGAATACTTTAAAATAGTGTTGTTTGAATATATTACAACAAAAATTCTTCACTGTCTGCCACGTCTGAACACCCCCAGTTGACCATATGCCACTCTCTTTCCTATGACTTGTGCAGAAGTACTTTTTTTATGGGTTTCAGAATCTCTCTAAAGCAATTGGAACCAAACACAAACAACTCACTTCAGGCAGATAATTATCAATTTGTCTCTTTTGGACCCTATACGATCTTTTACTTACAACTGTAAAGTCTGAAAGTTAGTCATGCACCTTTATGGCAAATATAATAAGAATTTGAGATCTCTTGGAAGGATGACTGGAAAATGAAATATAGATTTGGCCCTGTCCTTAGCCTACTCTGCCTTGACACCATAGCAAATGTGTTTAACTTTGTCCTGTCACCTTTCCTCATGAGTAGACAGTCAATTGCCAAGGCTCACAGTGCTGATGAAGAGTATAGCACCTGAGTTTTGATAAGTGCTTTAAAGGCTTAATAAAGGCAAGTCAAGAGAATTGAGTTGACTGACTTTTCCTAGAGCGGCGGGAAGAGAGTTTCTTGTCCTCAGTGATACATTTGAGCTACAAGAATGCACACTTGAAGTGAATCTCTCTGAAGAGCTCAGACCTTTAAAACTAGGGGACTTGTATAGATTATATTTTGTTAGTAAGTTTTTTAAATAATTAATCATTCTATGTCCTCTATCTGCAAAAACTTCTATCTGAGAATGAAGACAAGCTTCCCAGTTCATTGTTTTGTGGGCAGCAGGTTCTAATTTCAAAGAAAACTCCCCTTAGTTCCATATTCTGCTACTCTTGGTATTCATATTCCAACACAAATAACCTGGAAAACTGAATAGAATATCATTCTTTATAACCACAAAGGGAATGAGCGGAGTGAAAATAAGGTGGAGTGTTTTGTCAAAGAACATTAGTTTCTATTTTTTTTTTTAGCTTTTATTTTTCAGTGGTATGCAGTGTGTGTGTGTGTGTGTGTGTGTGTGTGTGTGTACATGTGCATGCATGCGCCCAAGTACTCATATTCATCAGAGTACTCGCCATCTGGGAACAACAACTGTCATTCTTTTATCATTACTTGGCCTGTTGCCATCAGATCGGCCCTCCCATTGAACTTTCCCTCTCATCCAAGCTGGTAGGCCAGTGATTTCCAGGGATTTGCTTGGTGTGTTTGTGCTCACCTGGTGAGTGTGTGCCCCCTTCTGTCTCCCAGGTTTAAGTTATGTTAGCCCAGGGAAACAAAAGATAGGTATCTGGGGTTTGAACTTAGATTCTCATGTTGCACAAGGAACACTCTTACTCACTGAACCATCTCTCTGGCCTTAAAAATCATATTTTATTCAAAGAAAAAAGGAGTCATTTTTGGTCCCTGTACTACATAACTTTACATGGTATGTTCAGTTATTCAGTTATTCATTTCTCAAATGAAAGGAGTTGAGAACAAAATATTAATGATGAATCTAACCTTCAAGAATGTTACTTCCCCTTACAGCTATTTCTTGGCTGTTTAAGCTGAAATAAATCCATTGAAATGTTTCGTAAGATAATAATAATATATTTTGACAAGCTATGGGTTTGTACTTGCTGCCTGGGGCTTTGTGCATTAATAGAAAAGGGTCCCCTCAAGCTATCAGCTCTGTGTCTCAATTCCTGGGGCCTCATGAAGATCTTTTTCAGCAACCTGGAATTTAAAAATAATATATATTTTAAGGCTGGAAGGAGGAGCTGAAAATCTTATCACAGAGAGGTGCCTCTCATTAAAAACTCTCCTATCATAATCTTACAAACATGCATTAAGTGGTGGCTTCTCTGATCATCTATTAGGCAAATCAGCAAAGAGATCAGAAAATCTTAACCTTTTGTTATTTTAAAGGGTTCAACATTCTTTAATTAATTTATGATGTTTGAGAAGTGGGAAAGACAGAAAGTACAAGGCAATAAGAATGGCATGAATACTACTTTAGCTATTATGTTAGGAGAATACACATCACTGATGGGGCAAGGAAAGATTTAAATGACTCCCCAGTGGAAAAGTACTGAACAGAGACCAGTACTGAACAGAGACCTCTATAGAATATATCTGAATACAAACAACAACAAAAACCCTGATGATTGGCAGATATGAAAAAACACCCAAAAATACAATTTCTAGTCATTTAGCCAAAGAATTTTAGGACAAGGTAACATTTTCTCATCTATATGCTAAAGAAACAATCACTTCACCATTTCACAATTCTAGCAGGATTTCACAGTCACAACGGGCTGTATCATAGTTGGGAACAGAATGATGAATAGGAAACCAAAGACCCTCTTCCTCCATCCATCTGATGAACAAAGGCACCACATTGCTTTATCTCATTATGGTTGATTTTGTACATGTGGCAATCCATGTAAAGCTTCTAGCACAATGCCTGGCACAGAGTAGTAATTCCACAGAAAACACTAACTAATTCTGCTAATTGACATTTAAGGCTGACAAATGTATTTAACACATAATAATATTATTAAATTAAATATTACCCTTAAACTTTAATTTAAACTTCACTTCAAAGATCGTAAGTCACTAAACACAAAAGATCTTTTACAGTATGTATCTTTAAAATTTAAAGGGAGGTTTATAATATTAGTTATTTGAGAAACTCAATATCAACATGCTGATACCTAAGCCTAAATTACATTACTCCATTTATCAGCAATATATTGTATCCAAATTATTAGATCAATGATCTTGATTTCTGCTCTCGGCTTTGTAAGCATGTGCATACTATATGTCCTCTGGAAGGTGCAATTGGATTTCTTTGTGGGAACTAAAAGGGGCTGCAGAAAGAGGGAAGGAGAGAGGATAGCCCATGTCCAGCCAGAGTTCCTCCTATGCTCTGGGCAGGCAGATGCGGGAGGGCTGCCAGGTGCTTTACACTCAGCCCTGGGTGGGTATCTAAGCCACTGACCCCACTCAACATGGGGTGTACATGGGGCAGCCCCTGAAACCAAGGGGCCCCAGGGCAACACCCTGTGCCTCAGGGTTATGGGAGAGAGGGCTGAGGATGAGAGGTTCCCAGGTAGGCGAGAGTAAGCTCAGATGAACAGAGACAGTCTATGCAGTCTATGGTTTTAGAGCTTTATTGTAGAAAGGCAGGGGGAAAGAGAAAAGGTGGAGAGAGAGAGAGAGAGAAAGAGAGAGAGAGAGAGAGAGAGAGAGAGAGAGAGAGAGAGAGAGAGAGAGAGAGAGATGCCATGACCAAGAGGAGTGAGGGGGAAAAGAGAAAGAGAAGAAAAGCTAGAGAGTAAGAGGAAGAGAGAGGAGAGGAGAGGAAAGAATAGGAGAGGAGAGGAGAGGGGGAGAGTAAGGGGAGTAAGAGCAAGAGAGCAAGAGAGTGAAGAGGGGCCAAACAGCCCCTCTTATGGTGTGCTGTTGCTAGGTAACAGGGGAGGAGTCTAGCCTGAAAGTCAGAAGCTTGGGACATTGCCTACTTGACTACTAACCATTCTTCTCTTGTAGGGGCTGAGGGGGCAGTAACTTCCACAGGAGCCAGGGTTCCAGGAGACATGAGAGAACTCCTTCATCCCATGTAGGTGAATTATCACCACTGGGACCCAGGTTCAGATCTCAGCTTGAGTGGAGACCAGACTGTCTGTATATAACCCAATGCCCAACATTTCTTGACCTTAAGTGTGATCTGGATAGCTTTACACAGGGTATCTGACAACTTTTCAGAGATGACAACTTTTGAAGCATTCATTGTCCTAAGTGCCATCTACTCTTTAAGAGATGCAACAACTGGGGAATGTAAAACAGAACTCAGTGTAAGTACACATAGAAATATCCCTAAAACAGTGACATGCCAACTCATAATACTAACATTTGTGATCGCCGAGTTAAAATGTTATGTCCTATTTAAGAGAAAAAAATATTTCCTCAGAAACTAGAATATGAAAAATCAGTTGTGCATTGAGAGTTAATATTTAAAAGTCAGTTCGGAATGGAATAGAGAGAGAGCATGTAAATTGAGCACCAATGCATAGAGGGTAAAATCTGATTTACTATATTACCATGGTGAACTGCAGTCAGCTAGGAAAGGTTAGTCAACAATGAGAAAAGAACTAAAGGTAGCCGTGAGTTGTGCTCCTCCATCCTATATGCAAGGTGTTTTCAGTGTTGAGTTTCTCTACTACAGACTTTTTAAGTGTGTCATGCATGCAGTTAGTCAGCTCAGTTATTATGGGATGATGAACCGTCCTTAACAGACAAACTCTGGGAGTAAATGATAGGATGTAAGAGACTACCCATGGAGTCCATTAGAACCACCACATCTACCCTGCAGCTGAAAGGAGACCCTAACTTACAGAGGCACAGGCATGTTCCAATAATCCACCAAAGTTACCAAGGAAGGAGACGATTTGAATATTTGACAACGGGGGTTTTAATGGTTCATTGTCATAGTGTTAGATATCAAGTTTATGCTTTTCCATTTTCTTTCTCAGCCTTGCTCCAAACTTTGAGGTAAAAAAAGCAAAACAAAACTTCAGTTAGGAAGTTAGGAGGCACAGGGAATGGAGCCTACCTGAAAGTGGAAGGTAATTTACCGATTTCATGATTGTTAGTTTCTTATATAGAGCAAGAAGTAGTGTGGAGTTTTAATTATTATCTAGGACTGAGTATTTCGGTAACAAAACAGAGTAACTGGAGAGAAACACAGAAGATGGTCTAACATCTTGGAGGAACCAAGCAAGTCAAATTGTTAGTTGAACTTTTTGCAGATCAAATAAATAATATTCTATAAATTAATTTAAAGGGAAAGTATGGTACAATACAAAACTGCTTTCTACTTAATACAATACATGTGTATGATGAAGTATTTGACTTAGAACATGTTTAAGAGGATGGAAGGTCATTGAAGGGAAATATGACAATAAAGAGAGACATCATTCTGAGTTAGAATCATTAGGTCTCATGGAAATTGGAGTAACATTTTAGAGTACTTAACAATTGTGTTAACACTCCCATTTTCAGTCAGCTGTGATTGTCATGACCCAACTTCCCTTGAGGAATCTACTTTCAAATCTGAGTGCTCTCACTAACTCATGACTGCCACGCACTCTGGTCCAGTCAGCTTGACAGGCCGAGAGGCCTGGAAGCCACTCACAAGGCAGAGAGTTTCATGGAAACTCACCTCCTGGAGTCTGGCGTCCTCTCTAACCCATACTTTAATATTCCATTCCCATTTAGTCTGGTGTCTGGATCCATGTGCTCTCTTTTACTATTATCCTATTATAAGTGCCTTTTAAGATTGAATTCTGTCATAGCTAAGCCTTCACCACTGTTCCAATGTCCTAGAAAGTCCTTGGGCTTGGAATTCAGGAAGAATGTTGCCTATTCAGTGACATTCAGAATTGCCTCTGGTATTACACTATCACTTTGAATAAAAGCTATCTCACTGCCCTACACAGGAATTTACCATCATCTAGGAAGAAGGAAATTTCAGACTTAAGGAGATACCAGAGTAGATACTTAGAACTATAGATAGCTGAGTTACACCCATACACACGTAGTTACAATGGCCTAGGGGGAAGGTGGACTATACAATAGAGTAAAATAGGAACTATGGCAATGGCACGAAGCCCTTGACCCTGGCTTCTAAGATAAAGTGAACTTTAGTTGGAGCTCTTTTTGATCCCAGTTGTTAACAATGAATTCTATCCCAGGTGGTTCCTGTTAGACCTTCTGTGTTTGTATTCCTGTTTTGTGTAAGAATCCAGTAACCTCTTTGTACCTTGCTGGTGTGTCACCCAACTTCACTATTCTGTGTAAAAAGTTTGATGCTCGATTTGACAAATTACATTCAGATTCTACACAATCTCTCTTGTGTGCATCTGTCTGTCATTCCATCCAAAGCTTTGCCCACCTGTGACTAGAGACCCGTTCCACGCAAACAAAGGGGCCCAGAGGGTCTGCAGCACATGAATTCTTCATGGTTTCTTCAAAATTTTGACTTTCTTCCTTCTTTCTGCATGTGTCTTTCAAGATATCAATGTCTCCATGTCCTTCTCTGCTTCCTTTAATGACTCCTTAGGCAGAAACAAAAATGCCTATTTTATCAGCACAAAGTCTTCTGTTAGAGCAGAGCTCTTCCGATAGAACAAATCACTGTTCTTAGTCCTACAGAACTGTACTGCCTGGTGTATTTGCCTCATATGGTTACTACACAACATATGTAGAGTTTGAGCTGAGGTTCATTATAACTGAATGTATAAAACACATTCTGAAGATTGAGAATGAAAACAGTGAGAAAATCAATAAATTGTATATTATCTCCATGAGTCATAGTTTTAATTATAAATTCATATTATTTAATTATATTATTTTATTAAATAATTCTATTCATTTAATTAAAAGTCATATCGAAAAATGAAATATTTGAAACAAGATATATTATTAAAGCTAATTTAACTTATTATTTTCATAGTTGTAGTGCAGCTACTAAAAACATAAAATTGATAATGATTAAAGAGACTATGAATATGAAAGACATCAAGGGAAGGGTTATTTAGAAAAGTTTGGAGGGATAAAAAGAAAGGGATAAATAACATAGTTATATTATACTCTTTAAATTAAAAGAACATAAGAAAAATATGAAATTAAGTAAGTGGTTTGAACTTTTGGCTTATAATCTGTTGAGTTGAAGTACTCCTTCTTGAACTTCAACAGAGGACAACAAAGGACCAACTTTGGTTAGTGAATCATTTCTTGACATTTTTCATAAACACTGTAAATGATGAAAATATTATTACATGACTTCTGACAAAAAGACAGTCTAAAATGTTTTCATTGCTTTTATATTTTAAATATGCTTCTGAGATTTATATTGTTTCATAGTACTTACAATGTTTTATCATATAAGCTATTGTTTTACATAACTCATCCATTAATATTAGAAAAGATTCAGATTTTAACTTCTTAAATATTATAGAACTTAACTTTGGAGATAAATGGGGCATTACTCCAGATGTAGAAGCTCTATACAGTGGAAGAAAGAAATACAACCTAAATTCTGAAGTGTCATGGAGGTCTTATTTGGAGTCAGGTGTCCTTGGATTTATATGGTACTGCCACGATTTACTAGGTTGTGATGTAGGGGAAGTCATTCTTTTTACAATGTACTAGAGGGTGCAAGAAAGTTTAAAAATCCTGGAGTGTAGCTATGTTTAATGAATTAGTTCAGCTTATGGCTAAACAAAACCCATTACTTGATAGAACTAATTAATGGTTAATAATAGAGAATTTAATGCACACATTTATACATAATGTTGCAACATTCATCTACTTATTAAAATATATTTCTAAAACTGTATTCTTCAAGCTTTTAACTTTCTAATTTTTATAATAAAAATTTACATAAAAAGAGAATCAGCACTTTAAAATGAGTAATAAGCTAAAAGTACAAATGCTAATAGTAGACCCCTTGTCTGAACTACCAACATGACATGATACTTTGGGAAATGCTTTCACAAAAATTTAAGCTGAGCTGAGAAAATACACATTCTCTATTTCCTGATCGGAATCTAATCGAGTGTTTTACAATAACTATTGCTTTTCTGTTGCAACACAGATTTGCTTTGTATTAAAATGAGATTGTGACAGTCAGTCATCTAGCTGTTTTTCATGTTTACCCCATTACCGTTGGATTTGTCCAATGGATTTAACTTTGATGGTCTCGATCTCACTAGCAACCACACTTATCCTACCTTATTGCCTCTTACAAAGCTTTTTATCTGCTCTGGTTCAAGATCTCATAGCTTTTCATGTCCACTTTCAGTTCATAGACTGTGCTTTCTATCTGTATGTGCACATGGGGTTCGGAAATGCTGCTCCGGGGATATGTTTAAATGGTACCAATATCATTCATGAATACAAAGCGAGCCACTAATTACAATCATGATCTATTCTCTCCTCAAAGACCCCATCTCCTCACACATCACCTGAGATGGTAGGATTTTGGAGAAATGTAAGCATTAATACCATGCCATTCAACTCCAAATGTATTTTGCACTAGATCTATCTGCAGTGCTATTATTAAAACCCAAAGCTAATGATGTAAAACAATTCTCTTCTTCATATACACTTGTTCAGTGCTTCATCATTTTCTACAAGATTAAGTCCAAATTTTTGGCTTGTCAGAGTCTAGCATGAGATGATTCCTTCCTGTGATTTCCAACCTCATCTCCCACCATAATCTGATACACGCCGTTTGCTTTTGTTCGGGTTATTCCATTTACTGAGTCTGTTAGGACTCTTCCATTTCTCTGACCTGTCTTATGCTCCTTAGTTTTAATAACATTTGTTGCAGTATTGATTGTCTTATCTTTTGGCCTGTTTGAGTTTTAAACTCATCAAATAAAGGTTCACATTCATTCACTGAATAATGGATTATTTATGTGTATCAAAGGTACCTATCACAAAACATGAGAAAGAAAAGTTCTATTAAAACAAAGAAACATCCAATTATGAACAAAATGCTATACATAAATACCTGTCAATGCAAACACTAATTTCCTCTAACCAACTAACAAAGGTTTGTAAAACATATCTAAATCATAGAAATTTGGAGGGCTTTGGCTCAAAATGCCTTAACTCATAAGGACTTCACTCAGAAACCATAGTTCATTGTTTTTCCTAACAGGGTTTCCCTCTGTAGCTCTTTCTGTCTTGGAACTAGCTCTATAGAATAGGCTAGTCTTGAACTTAGAAATAGTGCTCACCTGCTTCACCTTCCAGGGTGGTGGGATAAAAGGTGAGCACAACTACCATATTTAATTGTTTAAAAAGTTGCAAGTATATTTTGCAGATTTATACAGTGATCTTAGTTTTTCTTTTCCCAGACATGTAACAGAAAAGTGCTAGAAAAGAATAATGTGAAATTTTGGCACTTTCTAAATAAAAAACTAATTTTTATTGCTTACATGGTGAATTATCACTGTGCATATAGAGAAAGAGAAAGCATTTCCTTGTAAAAGGAGCAAAGGCTCAGTCAAGGTCTAGATGGTATGGAAGACTGTTCTAGATTGTGATATCAAGCTACATGAGCAATCTGAGTCTGGCCTACATCTCAAGTGGATTAAGTTGAGACTCTCAGACACAAATCATGTCATTTTAACAGGCTACTTGAATTAACAACTATTTATGGCTTTCTATTAAACCAAGAGCCTCTGCCTCTTCAAAATATTATTCCCCTCTCACATTATTGACTTAAATAATTTATTATACTCTTCTCCCTTTCTCACCAATCTCTATTTATGGTTTATTATTAAGTCAAAGTTCCTAAATCAACACCTACTTAAAAACATCCTATCACTCTGCTTGTGGATAAAAAGACTTAACATTTCTTCTTTGTTTCTCTAGCTTACTCATTTTTATCAAAAGCCAGTAGGCTACCTACCATGTCATGTACTTTCCTGTAGGCTAAGGATGGAAATGATGCTAGGCTAGCTTTTGTTTGTAGCTAAGCATTACAACTCAAGTTATGAGTAGTAATGCTTTTCCTGTTGAGATGTTTTATACAATTGATTTGTTAAGAACAAGTAAGTCAGGGAGTTATGTTTGGCTTCACGATGTCCTCTAAATGGGCAGCAGTGTTTTAGTCATGTGGTCTAGAAATAGTCTTAGCTCTCTTAGTTGCATTGCTTGTTTGGGGCAGAAGGGAACCTGAAAATACTTCCTCCTAACAAAAATGTGGACTCATTTTGCCTTCATTCAATTACTCTATTTTAGTAAATGAAATAATAACAAAATATAAAGCAGCCCTGTTGATAAGTGCATTTAAGTCAGCTTTTATTCAAAAGAGTACATTTGAAACAGAATTCTTCCTTAATGCTGCCCACATTGCTTTCCCTATGACACCTGTAAGATTATCTGAACATTAATTTAGAGATGTGATTTGCAATTCAAGTTTGTATAGTGATCTTGATTCCAGTATAGGATTTACTTTCAGTTGACTATCCTGGAAGAGTGACCTTTCCTCTTCTCTTCAGCTGTAAAGTAGAGGATTCTCCAACTCAGGGAGATAGGGTGTTGAAAAGAAGTTCCCATTACATCTTCCACCAAAGCTGCTATTTGTGATGATTAATGAGAAGTGACTTCCTTAGGCTGGATATCTGGAGTGCCCAGAGTTTCCAACACATACACTTAGGCACCAATTACTTTAGTGCTGTGGTCACTGAACAAGGTTTCCTGTTATTAAAAAGGGGGACTGGTATTGCTGTTATAGATTCCAAACTGTCTTTAGCAATTGATTTCTGTGGTCACTGAAATTCTTGCTTTTTAGTCAGGGAGAACAGACTTTGTGTTGTACATAGGAAAGCCCTCAGGCTTTGGAAACACAAGTCCTGGTTTGCCCAGTCATATACAGCTTCCTGCCCTTTTTACAGCAGTGAAGAAGGTGAATACAGACTTGGAGGTTGGCACTGCCAGCTGACTCTCTCAAGTCTCATATACTTACATTTCAGTAATAGTTTTTATTTAACCAAAAGTACTCCCTCTTCCATGAACCCTGAAGTAAGACTTAATTTGAAATCACTCTGATATTCTATAACCTTCTGCTTTGATTAATCATGGGTATTATTTGAAACTTAGAGTTTACGATAGTGCTGGAGTAAAACACACCTTTAAAGGATTAATAAAAATAAAGCTTCCACTGAGCTATTGGTTTAAATGTAAGGAACTTGATTTTTCAATTTTGGAAATATTTCAATGTAACTTAAGACAATTCGAAGAAAGCAATGCCTCCTATTTAGAGGAAAATTCAAAGTTAACTCTTAAAATGTATTATTCTGAGTTTGTAAAAGCACCTTCCATTTCATTTTCTTCTTCATACTTGCACATTGCTGCAAAAGTCTAGTCTTTGTCTGGAACTCCACATGTTTTTTTTTCAGTTCACACTAAAAATAAGATTTTTATCTCTATATTAGAAACAGTGAGATACCCATCTCCCTTGGGTTGGCTATTTTATCTTTCTGGAGGAAAAGCAACCAACCAATTACACATAGCCATAAATTAATTTGACAAGCAGCACGCCTGAACTGCCACTCCAGTCCACAATGTTGAAATGGTTTCTGAGTCTCCTTTTAGGGAAGGCAAAATATATGTTCTAGTAAAACATATTTAAGTTTGCTTTCTGACTTAGTAACAATCTACTCCATGTGGCAGGTTCAGGCGTTATACACTTCTTGCCCTCACTGGGCTCATTATGCAAAAGATGTCCCCTATGCTTCTTCCTAAAAGCATATCCCCAGCCAGGAGGTTGAGTTCACCAGCAGCTAATACATCATCCAATGCAGAATCCTTGGTGTTTAGATCTCTGGGCTGACAAACTCACAAGCTTATAATTTGCAAATGTCTCCCACCACTTCTTCCTAGACTATACTGTCCTTGTATTATTGTATTATTCTGAACTCCATTTTGTGAATTTCATGTAAGTTATTCAGAGACAATACCCTATAAATTAAGCTACAACCTAGTATGTTTGGACAAAAGTGAAAACATGACTGCTTTTGCATATGCTTCTAGTTGGGTTAAGCATATTGCTCACTCGATCTCCCATTTAAAATACTATTCAGTAGGCAGTTTATTTATATTTACTTTACATTCAGAATTTTAAAAAGAAACATTTATATTGTGAATTTGTGAATTGTTTTGTGAATTTTCCATCATGTACCTCAATCCTATTTATCTCCATGTCCCTTAGACCTGCCCTCTTCCCTTGCAAGCCCTGCAAAAGAAAAAAAAAGTCTCATTGTGGAAGCTTTAGTGTGTCACACTGTGTCCTACAGTGTACCCCTTTGTCCACACTTTTTTTTTTTTTTGCAAATGTTCATTGTAATGAGTTATTGGTCTGGTGAGGCCTCTAGCTTCTGCTGCACTATCAATACTGGATCCTTGCTGAGAGTTCTCTTGGATATTCTTTTGTTGCCCTGTGACATGGTGATCCTTTAGTTTTAGATCTGTAGGACTGGCCCCTTCATATGTTCCAGTAGGTCATCAGTGGGGGAGATGTTGGGTTGGGCCAACTGAAAGCCCTGGATCTGGAAGGTATATGAGCTGGTCAGCCAGTGAGCTCTCCTGCCCCCACACCACCAGGATGAGTTCTCTAGCATCACCCTGGTTAGATCATTCAATGCCATAGCCATCAAGGGTCAGAACCCACTCTTCCACGCTAATGCACTCAGGGCTGGCTTACCAATGCCTTTATCATCAAGGCCAGCTCTACTATGTTACTCAGTTAAGGGCCCACTTCCTGAGTGCTGTAGCAGCAAGGAATTGAGCCAGCTCTCCGGCACTTGTGACCACAGGGCCAGCTTTCTCACCTGCTGCATGTGGCAAGGAACAATAATCTCTCCCTCACCCATATTACCACATGCAGACAAGTGGCAGAGCCAGCTCTCCCATGATCACATCCTTGCAACTGGCTCACCTGCAACACTTCTTAGCAGAGCCAACTCTACTGTATTTCCCACACATGTTACAGGGCCAGCTCTCCAAAATGCAATAGCCTGTGAGGGTCAGATCTAGCTCTCCTGCTCTCATGACCCTGGGGCCAGTTCTCCCATCTGCAGAAAATGGCAAGGCATGAGGAGGAGAGATGGCATTTGTCCCTCATCCATGCCACTGTACTAGAGACAAGTGGCAGGACCAGACATCCCACACTCACACTCTTGGGGCTAGCTCACACTTGGCAACTCTGGCAACCTTGACCAACTCTACTGTGCTCCCTGGGCAATGTGAGGGGCATCCTTCCCAAGTATTGCAGCAGGTAAGGGGCAGGGCCAGCTTTCCTACTCTCATCAGCTGAGGGTCACTTCTACACAATGCCCAGGCAAGGGGTTGTGCCAGTTCTGCACAGCGCTCAGACATCAACATGGTCCCAGGTGGCAGTCCAGACCATATAAGCCTACCTGGCCTTTGATGGTAACTGACCCCTGCTGCAGTTCCAGGGACCTGGACATGGCCGTCAGTGGCAGCACAGGCCAGGGCTCCACCATGGTCCCAGGTGGCATTACTGGCTATTTACCTCAGACTATGCCTCACTACCCTTGAGTCTCTATTTCTGTCTGCTTCATTGTGCACATATCTTGCTTCTATTTCTCTTCCCTTTCTCCACTAGCCTCACTCCCCACCTGTGCCTTGTGACTCTAGACAACTGTCATAAACATTCAGACTTTAAGTTCAAAATACTAAATACATAATGGTTCAAATTTTAAAATAAGTCTAAGTGAATTTTATGCTTATTTTATGGTCAGGAATATTTGATTTTGTTTTGTTTTTTTGTTTTGTTTTTTATTTGATTCTGTGAGACTGGATTTCTCTGTGTAGTCCTGGCTGTCATGGAACTAGCTCTGTAGACCAGGATTACCTCAAATTTGGAGATCCATCTGCCTCTGACCCCCCAGTACTGAGATTAAAGGTATGCACCACCATCACTCAGCAGTAGTATTTGGTTTTATTTGCTGTCAAACCTTTGTACTCCAAAATGTTCCTTGATATTCATTTCTTCTGTGTAAAGAACCTTGGGGCAAGGGGAGAAACCACAGATGGTTTGCTGTAGTAGTCACATAAGTGTTGATTTCTGTCTCTCTCTGTTCCCCTCTTCTTCTGTTCAGTTGCTAACACTTCCATACTGGTGTTATGTCACTTCATCAGCATGGTTTCATCTTGCTCCTCCCTGCTGCCTAATTCTCAACTCTACTGCCAGCTTTGGATAATTAGCTATGCTCTCTAGTCACCATGATGCAAATACAGTGTCAAGGTTCTCTGTAAACCTCCTGAATGGTAAGTGGTTCATAAAAAAAACACCCTACTCTACTTCTCATGATTATGAAAAAATTAGAAATGGGTGCTTTAGAGACTACTTTAGAGAGCAGTGTCAATAGCATGTCCAGGGAGAGCACTGATAAAAAGCCTGAGAATACTTTCTTCTTCTCTTTCTGATGCTGAAAAATTAGCGAGTTTCCTAGCTCTGCTGTCTTCTCTCAGAATAAGATCTGTTCTGGTAAACAGTTCAAAGTATCTCTTTTCAATCATTTTCCTTCTAGTCTAGGGTTTGTCTTTTCTTAAATATTTATGAATGGAGGAAAAACAAATATTTATGTTCATTTCTTCTTGTGTTGCTGGTTTCTTGTATCAGAGATGAATGTGCTGTCTCATAACTTTGAAGAATGACAAGGTAGGGCAGTAGAAGAAATGCCAGCAATCAAAATTTATTGAGCAGTAGAGTAAGCTCTCTATAGCATGTGAAAGTCCCATGGGTTGTCTGGTACTGTTTGGGGAATGTATATGTATGTATGTGTATATGTATATGTATATATATATATACATATATATACATATATATTATATATACATATATATACATATATATAATATTATATATATATATATATATATATATATATATATATATACGTGTGTGTGTGTGTGTGTGTGTGTGTGTGTGTGTGTGTGTATTCTTGGAGTGGGCTAATTTGGTCCTACCCATATGTAAACTAGGATTCAAGCTGGGATGAATCTGGTTAGCTAATTTGAGCATAAGTGGGAAAATTCTGATTGGTCAGTGGGTTGAATTAAAGCATCCAAGCTCAGGAAAGCCTTGGCATCTCAGATTCTCCCCTACTTCTTTATCAAAAGAGTTGTTACTTCTGCTTGTTCATACTTGATTTAAATCCCAGTCCTTAAATTGTATATAAAACTTATTTACACCATTCCTTTCTTATTCTTCAACCTAATCAGTGAGAGATTATTAGCGTTAGCCAACTGAATCTTTCTTCACTGGGACAATAAGTACACAGGTCCAAAAGCCATTATAAAGCTGGTTTATTCTCTGTGGGGCAACCTGGGTAAAGAGTGATCTACAGGAGCAGTTCTCTCCCTGCTTTCCCTCAACTGATATCCTTAGAAACTTCAAGGTGATTCTGGGGTTGGAGCCATTGAAGATGTAACCAAAGCATGGAGGTAGGGAAGCTTTAACAACCTACACTGGCATCACCTGTTCCCTTGCTAAAAACCCGTTAACGTTAACCAGTTTTTCATGTCACAATCTGACTTTTTTATTTCTCTGGGCTCTTTGGGACCCCATCCCTGTCTTTTATAAACTCTTATCACTTATCATCTCAGTGTTTCTCATGGATGGAAACAGCACACGTTAACTATAGTTCTAAGATCATCCATATCCGTTCTCTGTAATTTCTGCCTGTGGTAAAAGTGCTTCCAACAAGGATAAGCGTTATTAT
The DNA here is from genome assembly GCF_978045245.1 of Mus caroli. Taxonomy (NCBI): domain Eukaryota; kingdom Metazoa; phylum Chordata; class Mammalia; order Rodentia; family Muridae; genus Mus; species Mus caroli. The sequence continues at coordinate 61,891,284 of NW_028227261.1, forward strand.
AACACTGGCTAATCATAACAATACCACTTAAAGAAATAATTATTATTTTAGTTGCTCTTTATGAAGTGTGATTATAGGCCAGATATTCTGCTAAGAAGTTAATATGTATCATTTCTATCTAAGAAGTTATTGTATGAATTAAATATTATATAGAAAAACCTGCTAGCTCAGATTGGGTGGGTTAAAAATAATTTAAAAAGTGGTTTACAAATTATCATCATAAATCTCATAATAGAGCTAACATTTATGATTATTATTGTTTACCCACTTAGCGTCAGTACTTCCCTCTTGCAGAGAAATTATTACTTTACCATAGAAAGGAGGGTATAAATATAGCTATCTATGATGGAGCTAAACATAAGACCTGAACAATCTGACCTCAGAGCTTATGTTTTTGCAAATGTATTAGTTGAAATTACATGTTTATAAATTTCAGATAGGTATGTTTTAAATGCAATATTTAAATACCAACTTTATATATACTCACCTTTGGAAGCAACACTCCTGGAAAGGGTAAGGCACCTTTGAGACACCTGCTAATTTAATAACATTGTTTTCACAATGATTAAGCTCAGCAAAGTCATAGGTTCCTTTGTGCTAACACTGCTAGATTTATTTTCCCACTGAATAAGTCTCAGTGTCCAGCTTTTCTATAACCCTCTGCCAGTTAGCTCCTTTGCATTCTTTTCTCTCTGCAAGAAAGAAAGAAAGAAAAAGAATCCATAAAAGCAACAAAGGCAAATTCTCTACAGAAAGCAATTAGATTAGAAAAGGAGCTTCAAGTCCAGGGGCGTTCTCACAGCAAAGGGAGTTGACATGTGAGGAGTAGGTTATGGAAGACTAAATAAGATGGCCCCACAAAGAGAGGAGGCCAAGGGGTGGAGGTCAGGTGTGTAAGTGAGACCCATTAGGGCAGAAGGCAGCAAGACTCTGGAAATCTGCAGGAAGAGAGGGCCAAGTGATCTGCTAAGGACTCAGTTCTTGTGCTCCTTCAAATGTTTGAAGTCAAGAGAAGGAAATCCGATCCTGCTTAGGCCATGTACTTTTAGACATGGAATAGCATAAAACAAGAAAGAGTTCAAGGCTGAAGAGGCAGCTCAGCAGTTAATAGCAGTTAAGAGCAGTTATTCCTCTTGCAGAGGACTGGAGTTCAGCTTTTAGTACTTAGCTTAGGCCTCACACAACTACCTCTGCCTCAATCTCTGAAAGAATCAGATGCCTTAGGACTGTGTGGATACCTAAATTTACATGTATGCCACCCTACATATACCTATAATCCAAATAGAATAAAAATTTTATGACAAATCTTTTAAAAATAAAGAGAATAGGTGCACACTGAATATTTCTCGAATGACTTTTATCATGTGCCAGAGGTTCCTACCACTTAGATATAAAATCAAAACCACACTCAATCAATTATGTAGTTGCTAAATTATGTGCCCTGTATTTCTACACTATAGATGCTACTACCCAACATAGTGCCTCATATGTAAAGTATGATAACCACATAAGTTTTTGGAACTCACTAAACAGACTCAGCCTTGTGGATCATTGTCTGTGTTAGTGATATATGTAACTTCATTGCATGTCATCCTTGGAATTTCTGTACTTGCAACACTGGGCTCTGACAATCCAGGTTTGAAACCGACATTTACATTTAGATGTTATCTTAAAGTTTTTAAATGGTCTACAGTGGTGGTGCAGCAGTTAAGAGCACATACTGCTCTAGCTGCATATGTATCGAAAGATGGCCTAGTCGGCCATCACTGGAAAGAGAGGCCCATTGGACTTGCAAACTTTATATGCCCCAATACAGGGGAATGCCAGGGCCTAAAGAATGGGAATGGGTGGGTAGGGAAGTGGGGGGTATAGGGGACTTTTTGGATAGCATTGCAAATGTAATTGAGGAAAATACATAATAAAAAAATATTTAAAAAAAAAGATGTAGGTCACTTCTATGAATTGGCCAAAAAGCATGAAAGCATCCTTGGATCTTCTCAAGTTCCAGTATGAGTACAGGGACCATCTGCTCTTCCAGGATGACTGGAAGTCATCTAAAGATGAGTGTGGTAAAACCCAGGAGGCTGTAGATACTGTCATGGCCCTGGAGAAGAACCTGAACCAGACCTTCTTGGATCTTTATGCTTGGAATTCTGCCCTCACAGACCCACAGCTCTGTGACTTCCTTGAAAACCATTTTCTTGTTGAGGAGGAAAAGCTCATCCATAAGATGGTGGATGATCACATAACCAAGCTCTACAGAATACCCAGACCACAAGCCTTCTCTGCTCTGGTCCAGCTAGTCTCCCATGCCATCTCAAAACTGACCAGTCACTAGAAAGCTTTGCAACCACCCAGAAGTCTCTCCCAAGCTTTGGACAAGGTTAAAATAAAGCTCTTTGAAGCACACAGACAGACAGATGTATAGATAGATAGACAGGGTAGGGAAGGGAGGAAAATTTTAAAAAGACATGTAAAAAACATAAACTTCAAATGAAGTATTGAGAGATGCAGAAGTTATTTTGCCACAAAATGAACAATGTAGATGATAATTTCTAAATGTATTGTGTGTTTATAGATTTGTACATTTGTTCAAGTATCTGTAGATGCCAGAAGTGGCTATGGATGCCTTACAGCTAGTGTTATAGGAGGTTGTAAGTCATTTGATGTGGATATTGGGAACAAACCCACTCTATAAAAGCAGCAAGTACTCTTGGTTACGGAGCCATCTCTCCATCCCTACAAGTGATTATACTTACAAAAGACAGGAAATAAATATAAGTACCCCAGGGTGTATGTTAAAACCAATGATAGCATCTATTTAATTTTTTAAAAAATTAAAATCACAACAATGACTGACATGGCATGATAACCCTGGGGCAGTAGTAGTGAGTTTCCTTTGGTGATAACCAAAGCTGTCTAATTGACCTTAAGGCCCATTCAACAAGTGGAAAGTCATGTCTGGTACTGAGGGTCAAGGCATGATTTCTTTCTTTCTTTTTTTTTGGAGATTTTATTATAATTACATTCTTACCCCCACCCCTTCCCCTTTTGCCCTCCATACTCCACTGAACAACATTTTTTATCTCTTTCAAATTCATGGACTTTTAAATTTTAATTTAATTTTTTGTGCTATGTAATATATATATATATATATATATATATATATATATATATATATATATATATATATATATATATTAAGGCTAATGAAGTTATGGATCTTGGAACCAAACCTATAACTACCACCTCTTTGCAAAAACAAAACCAAAAAAAGTCAAAATCAATCAATCAAACAAACAAACAAGCAAAACCCCATAAATATTTGTCCTTAAACCTACAGATAAATTTAACCCTTAAAATTTATCAAGGAAACTTCTCTTTGCAACAGATGGAAAACATTCCTAAAACTGCAACTAGTCAAAATATGAAACTGGGAAGCCCAGTCTCAATGGATAAATCTACAACACAACTCCAGCATCTTAGGCTCAGGCATCATTGCAGAAGTGGGAGTGGAGAGTTGTAAGAGTTTCCTGTGAGATTTCATCTCCTAGAATGACAGAAGCTACACCCTTAATGTCTCACCCATGGAGTTGCCAAATAGGAGCTGAACAAGAAGAACAACAACCAGAACACTGAAGTGGAAGGGAAAAAGCCCATGAGTGCTGAACTCTACACAAAAACTGCAGGTAGCTAAGAAATGCTTCAATCTGGAAGAATAGTTTTCCTCAAGAAAGAGCACACCAATTGGTTGTCCAATACCAAATCTGTCAGTCCTAAAATCATACATACAAATAACATTTCAAGACTGAGCAGGTTTTATTTATGTATTTAATCAAATGACACACCATAAATTTAAAAGAGACTACGCCAGGGCCTAGCAAACACATACGTGGATGCTCACAGTCAGCTATTAGATGGATCACAGGGCCCCCAATGGAGGAGCTAGAGAAAATACCCAAGGAGCTAAAGGGATCTGCAACCCTATAGGTGCAACAACATTATGAACTAACCAGTACTCCAGAGCTCTTGATTCTAACTGCATATGTATCAAAAGATGGCCTAGTCGGCCATCACTGGAAAGAGAGGCCCATTGGACTTGCAAACTTTATATGCCCCAGTACAGGGGAACGCCAGGGCCAAAAGGTGGGAGTGGGTGGGTAGGGGGGTGGGGAGGAAGGTATGGGGGACTTTTGGGATAGCATTGGAAATGTAAATGAGGAAAATACCTAATAAAAAATTAAAAGCTACTGAATAAAAAAAAATAAAAAGAGCACATAATGATTTTCTAGTGGACCTGAGATCCATTCCTCCCACCCATGTTGAGCTGCTCACAATTTGTATAACTGTATCTTCAGGGAATCACCACTCTCTTCCAAATGAGTTTAAGAAATAACTACATTTTACTCTTTGTTAAAAAAAAATAGTTGAGACTAGTTTTGTGAAAAGACTCTGAGTTATATGTCCAAAAATATTTATCACCTCAATGATCACTTCAATAACAATAATCTCAAATATAAGGGGAATAACTTTAAAAGAATATATCAGTGAAAAGTTTCTATTAAATACTGATACAGAGGGGCTCAGGGGTTAAGAGCACTTGCTGCTCTAGGAGTTGACAAAGGTTTAGTTCCAAGAATACACATGGTGGCTCAGAACCATCTATAACTCTAGTTTCAGGGAACCTGATGTTCTCTTCTGATTTCCTGTGGCAGTAGGCATACATACATGCACTCATAAACAAAACATGAATCAAGAAAAGGAGGGAGAGACAGACAGACACACCTGCACGCACACATATGCACACGCACACACACAAACACACACACACAGGAGGGAAAGAGAGAGAGGAGGGGGGAGAGGGAGAGATGGAGAGGGAGGGAGGGAGGGGGAGGGGGAGAGGAGGGGGGAGGGGGAGGGAGAGGGAGAGGGAGAGGGACGGAAGGAGAACAAACTTGGCTCAGCCATCTCAGCTCAGTTTTTATCAACCATTGACTTGCTGTGGATTGAGAGAAAGATGAATATGAGTGTCGAATCATGTTTAGGGTTGAACTTCTTGGAAAATATATTGAGCACAGGCAGGCATGAGCCTCTCAGTCCTCAGCAAGGTCCTGCATATGTGATGATTCCATCATGCCTTGCCAGGAAAAGAATCCTAACTCTGTACTTTAGTTAAACTGGCTTTACCATCTGGGTACCTAGAAAATTGTGGAAAAACAGCCATTTTTCTTCTAAGATGTAGTGGGAAGCCTTTCCAATCCTTAGATTTGCTCCTCAGACATCATCTTTGCTTGACATTAATTAACTAATTTAAGACTGGTGAAATTATCTTTTCATAGATCTTATTTCATATGGCTTTCTCACACATCCATAGAGAGCTATCATGGAAAGGATATGGTTTGTTCATTGCATGTAAAGACATGTAAAGGTAGAACAACACAGAAGCATCTTATAAGGTGATGCTGTCTGAAGAAAAACTACCCAGAATATTCTCAATTGATTCTAAATACTTAACCAAGAATCCTGGTAACAAATACCCCTGATATTTCTGATGAAGCTAAGTGCAAGAAGCTCAGATGGGGCGTCTTTCTCAACTTTTAATGTGCCGTCTTCTCATTTCTCCTGTATATTAGTTTAGTTTATAGATGTATGGAGCAGCTTTATAATTTTTACTTCCACATTTCTTTAATTAAATCAGTCAAGAGAGAGTAGTATATTTTAGGCTCGATTCTAAATATTCAAGAATGAGAGTTATTCCCACATGCACCCTGATTATTCAGCTGTTCAGACTGATCCTTTGTTCCACTTGCACAACACTGTTGTTCTCTATGGGATCTCTGTAGTTGCAGCCTACGGAACTGTAATTTATATAATAGTATTTCTTGGAGAACCATACAGATTACAATAGAAATGCCTTTGGGTGCTGAACTAAGTGGGTGTCCCACAGCTATAGTCATGGGCACAGGGCCATATGGAAGAAAGGTGGGAAAAAAGAGACAACTTTCTTTCATAAAACTCCTGTCTAGGTGAAAAACAAAACAAAGAAAGAACCCAAAGGGTTGTATTGCTTGGACATGCACGTACACATATGTTTGAATAAGTTTAGAAGATCCTTGAGTTCCTGATAACTTTGATTGATAGGATTTTTTAAAGGATAAAGTTGATAAATCATAACCCATTAGAGTTGGAAGATAACTTAAAGGAATTCTCATGCATTTCTGTCATTTCAGAAGAGAGGGAAGCAAGGTTCAATTGGATAGAGGACAGGACCAGTTTACCCAAACCATTAGTTGAAAGGCCAGAATTAAAATCAGAATTAAATCAGAATTTATAGACAGCAACCTTGTGGACACAGGCCAAGAAATCTGGTCTCACACTCACTGGCTTGGCTTGCCTTTTGGAGGTGATCCGGAGATGCTTATATTTATATGAATTGTTCCTTAATTAGAATGTTCTCATTTAAACTTGTTATCTTAACAAAAGGCTTTTTATAGTTTCTTTGCCATTCTTGGTAATAAACACAATTCCCTTTGCATGGGTATCACCATGCTGATCAAGATCACTATAATTGGTGACTATAACCTTACCTGAAAATACGGTCTTTGAAGACATTATCAAAGTAGGATGAAGACAATGGGCATTAGAGAGATCATTATGTCCAAATAATGGTTCCTTTCTAAATGAGAGATAAATTCAGATAAAGATATGGTCACAGAGGAAATAGTACTATAGAGATGAAGAATTAGTGAGTCGGTAAGCCAGGGTCCAGGTGTCAAACACTGAGGGTGATCATTCAAAGTGCAGAAGAAAGTAGGCTTCAGATCATCTTTCAGATTCAGTGCACAAAAACCAATCCTGACCTCCCTCTACTTTATGTTGGTGTCTATTCCCCAGGACTCTGAATAACTAAAACAGATTGTTTTAGTGGTGATTCATTTTAGCCACTCATGGAACTGAGAAACCAGTAATGTGCAGATCTTTCCTATTTCTGGATATTTGGCATCTGTAGGATCATTTGACAATGTGTGCTATGTGCACAAGGTAGTTTTCTGAGATTTCATAAGTATGGTCCTAAAGAAGACCCTAGTAAATATACAATTAATGAATTAATTAATTGGCAACTTTGTTTATGGCAGAAATCAGAAAATACTTTGAAGAAGATGTGTGTGTGTGTGAGAGAGAGAGAGAGAGAGAGAGAGAGAGAGAGAGAGAGAGAGAGCATCCCACCTCCAGGAGAACGTTTAGTACTTCCCAGGGATTTCTAAGCTATCTACAATATAGGGGGAGTAAGTTTATCTTGTCATCATGCTTTAATTCCCTTCAACTTTTCTTCATATGGTTCTCCAATCTTCTTTTATGATAGCTGCAAAATCTTACTGTTGTCTTCATTAACTAATAAGTTGAATGAAAGGTGCAATGGTGGAGCACTTGTCTAGGTACCATAAGACCTTGGGTTCAGTCCCCAGTACCAAAATGAACTATATAAATCCTTTGATTTGCACTTGATTTAAGTTAAAATTCATGGCTTTACTCTTACAAATTGTAAAATTCCATCTTTTTAATGAAGAGTTGGTCTGAATTCATTGTGTGATTCTTAATTTTAATAATCTCCCTTCCATATCTGTGTGCATGTGATAGATGTATATGTATGTATACTTGTACACACATACAAACACATACACACTCACACAAATATATACAAGAGAGGGAGGGAGGGAGGGAGGGAGAGAGAGAGAGAGAGAGAGAGAGAGAGAGAGAGAGAGAGAGCCCTCATATATATCCATCCATGTGTATGTATGTTGGTATATTCTTGTCCTTGCATCTATCTGTGAAGGTCAAAGTTCAAAGTTATACCTCTAATGTCCTCCTCTGTCAGTGGCCACTTGATTTTTCAAGACAAACTCTTTTACTGCTCTTTGATTTTTCCATTTTGGATAGGCTATCTGGCCGGCTAGACCTGGTGATCAGTCTGCCTCCACACTGCTCCATCAGTGCTGGAGTTTTAAAGAAGGGAAGCATACTTGACTTTCATGTATGTTATAGGATTTGAAATTCGAGTTCTTATGCTTGCACTTTACTAAGTCATCTCCCCAACCTCCTCGTTTACAATCTAAGAGAAAGAATCATAGGACAAAATTCCCATTTCTTCATTTTCTACATTGACAGCCTTCCTAAGTGTCTGATAGGATCTTTACAAGAGGTCTCTTTCTAGGCCCCTTTTATAATTAGTTTTCAATATAGACAGATCACTAAAAGGTCAGAAGAACAAGTCTTCAGAGAGTCTCTGTAACAGTCCCAACAGTGCCGTGGTTCCTTGAGTAGGGCAAATCCACAGAAGCAAGTTCAAAGTTGTCCTTTACTTCCCATCAATACCTTGGCTAAAAGCCAGATTCCAGACGTACCATAACCCCAAGATAGATTGACAACAGGGACTAAAATCTAATTTTCAAAGCTTCTCCAGTGATGTGAAACAGCTTTGAAAGGATAATTGATATTGGCCTTTAAATTCTCCAAAGCTGGGGATGAGGCGCACACTAGCACGAAAGGCAATGCTGCGATGAAGCTGTTTCTGTGTTACAGTCTCATGTCCAACTGGGACAAGAGAACAGAGGTATTCAGAGGGCTGATGGGGAAGGCAGTGTACCAGATGTGTCCTGTGCAGACGGGCTCTATTTTGCAGAACATAAGGGGAGGTAATGACCCATTAAAACTCCTGGTTACTGTTCCAACACAAGAGGGGACTGGGAAAGAAGTAGTGCATTTTCATGCATCCTGGACTACCCCAGAGTTTTGCATTTTTTTAATAGTCTCTTCTCATGCTGAGCCACAGTATCAAGAGTCTGGCTTGATAACCGACTCAATTATTCGGCTCTGGTTATGTTTGGTGTTTAGGTTTTTTCTTATTCTCATTATACAATCTTTCTTCCTTCCATACAGCAGACACAGCATAGTAATGACTAGGCATGGCTGATATCCCACCCTTATACAGTCATTTTTCTGACATGATTGAATTTATTTTCACTTCTTGTGTCTTTCGTTCCCTGCTGACATCGTTACTCAGTTCAAAGCACACTGCTTCTTCTCTGACATGAGGGCCTCAGATATTTGCAGCTCCTCTGGAGATTCCTGCTGGTTCTCAGATCCTCAGCTAGCACCATCTTTGTCTTTCACAGCTCCTCAGGTGGCTGAAATCTTCACAGCTTGTTAGGTGGCTCTGGCTGTCACAGTCTGTGGCCCTGAATGACTGCTAGGGGAACAACATTCTCACTCCCTTCCCAAGCCAAGCTTCACAGTGGAAATGTGTGACTTGTGCCAATAGCCTCATAGAAATCCTGTGGTTGTGGCAGATGCAAGCTAACTCAGCATGGAGATGAGAATTCTTCCAGATTGGGAATTGATGTCACAAAAAGAGGGAATTGTATTGACTTCTTTCTTGAGTTAGTTGTTGTGACAAGTGGAAATCGGAACAATGCCACAGAAATGGTTGGCAAGATAAACAGTAAACAGGTGTCTGTGGAATACTGGTCCCGGCATATCTCTCTGCTTTTCTAATAGCTGTTAATATGAACAGGAGGGTAAGATGTATTTAATAGAGTTTTCCCTTGATAAAGCAGTATTTTCAGGAGCCAAGGAAAAGGAGTGTTTTATCAGGAAGAAAGTAATAACCAGGAATTGAAATGTTTTCATTTGGATCCTAAGTGGTGCCTGAGGTAAAATTGCACAATGTTAAAGCAACAATAATTGGTTCCTCCTGGCTTTCCCCATTGAAGGAAATTGAAATTCAATTGACTTTCAATGGAATAGTCACCCAGTTCCAACTGTCATATTATTGACTTTGTAACTATCTGTCCCAAGAACCATATGGTAGCCAAAAAGAAAAGGTCCTAGAACAACTGGGAAGATGGTACCATCATTTTAGGCCCAATTAGAGGGCAATACAGTAGTTCAAATATATAAACAACTTCTATTATTTCAGGGCCTGTATTGTATTTTCAATGGCAATCTAAGTTTGAATTGATTGGGAATGATTTACAATTCTTATCAGGCAAGTATTATTGAGGGGAAAACCAAATTTAATTTCAAAACTTATGGCAACAGTCTAGGTAAGAGAGCCAAAAGTGAGAATTGTGTATACAGATTTGGATGGTTTTAATCTGTGCCTCTGCAATGCACAGAATCAGCATGATTACAACAACTAACACATTTTCAGATACATGCTGGGTGTTTTGCATATAAATATCCATATTCTTTCTAATAACTGCCAGACTATAACTGACCCATTCTATTGGTGAGGGATCCCAAACTTAAGAAAATCACATACTTTTAATCAAGATTTCATGGTTAAAAATATAGTTAAACCAAAATACATCCAAGTTATGATTGGACTTCTATAAGATATTGACATAAGGAAGGGTATTCATTGGAGGAACCCAATATACTACAATAATAATAAAACTACAATATCCAGTTACTGGGATAGAGGCTATCTTATAAGCAGGAACTGAAAATCATTGTTAAAGTAGAGCTGATGAGCTACTTGGAAAAATGCAATGAAGAGCTACCTGTTGAATGATAACAAAATATGCTAAATGCTTCAGTTTTATTAAATGTACTAGATTAAGAGTGATTTAAAGAGCCATTTGAACCATTTCATTATTTATTTATTTTTTTATTAGGTAATTTCCTCAATTACATTTCCAATGCTATCCAAAAAGTCCCCAATACTCTCCCCCCCCAGTCCCCCACCCACCCACCCCCACCCCTTGGCCCTGGCATTCCCCTGTACTGGGGCATATAAAGTTGGCAAGTCCAATGGGTCTCTCTTTCCAGTGATGGCCTACTAGGTCATATTTTGATACAAATGCAGCTAGAGACAAGAGCTCTGGGGTACTGGTTAGTTCATAATAAAGTTCTCGCTAACCGAATTCAAGAACACATCTACTCACTTTAAAACCCCACACAACATGCTAATATTTTTAATTTAAATTATTATCTTTAATTAAATGTTTTTAAAAGGTAGCTGAGGTGTGCATTTATGTGTGTTTGCATTTAGGTGTGTGCATGCATATGTGTATACCTGTGATTGATTATGACAAACATATGACTTGTAATTATTGTGAGGAACAGTATTTTGCTTTAATTGAGAGTGTGCCATTTGAAGTCAGAGTGCTCTTTGTCACTGAATTTGCCATTGTTTGTAAGCTTTTCAAAGTCAATGCATTAGTTTTCTATTATTCCATAATAAATTATCATAAACAGCACTTTAAACAACTTATTCCTGTATCTCATTTTGTTACTTTCAATTTCTTATGCATACACAATTATCTATCTCTGTCTTCTTTTCTGCTAGAGAACTATCTTATCTACATTTCAATGTAGGTTTTCTGGTAATGGACTCTAAGATTTTCTGTGTCCTTAAACATTCCCATTGCCTTCCATTTTGAATGATATATATGTTGATTATAGGACCTGTAATATATATTTTTCCTTTTAGTATTTAAAGTACTGCTTTCTGTTGTTTGTTATATTTAAGAATTTCAGAAAATTAAAATTGCATTATACTTTTGCTTCTGTGTGCAATGAATTTACTTTCTTTTACATAGACAGCTTATTGTTTTAAGTGAATTTGGAAAGAAGACTTGGACATTACTTCTTAAAAATTACTTCTACCTCTGTTATGTCTCTCTTGTGTAGCCATTTCTTCTGATATTAAAGCATTCTACTTTTGGAGGCAACTTCTTTAAGCCATCAATGGTGAAAATGATAAACAAGATAATATTTTTAGAGAGTATGTTTACAGAGAGGTAAAACAACAGAATGTTTGACTGTGTGAAATACCTCATTCTACTGTGGAGCTTCTTAAGACCAGAAGTAAACAACACAAGATAGCTTTAGAAAGTCCCTGAAATGATCCAGATTCACTAGACTTCTCTTTCCTTAAGAATATGTAAACCGTAAAGACTACAAACTCTTAAGAGTGACCATAAGGAGTCACTCTCAGATAAGCCCAGACTCCTCGAAGAAACAGGGATCAGTCTAGCAGCACAAAAGGAACAGACTATCCAAAGCTGCCTAGAAAATACTCTGGCAAGCTGAATTTCAAAGAAGTGGCTCAGATCAAATGAGACACCAGAAAAGGATGTTGTGCTGCCTGCAGGGTATGCAGTATGCTTCACATTGCAACCTTTGTGGGCTGTCATCTATGGTTGGGTGAGGATTGGAGATGCAGCTGTCTTTGAGGCATTGCTGCTGTTTTAAGTAACCCATGACCTATAGTCCAAAGCTTATTTCACTTTTCTTCATGTGCTGTCTTCTAGTATGTCTTAAAAATGCTATCTTTCTATGTAATTTAGTATCTGCTCTTAGTCCCACATGTGTTTCTCTTCACACATACTTTAATATTTCTTAATTCTTGTTATTTAATCTTCCATTTCTCTTCTTATCATTCAATATGTTTTAATATATATATACTTAAGGCCCAGTGGTGGGTTTTCTAAGTATTCTATTTACTGTGTTCATCTATTGCTTGTGCCAAACATGAAATCAGCAAATTCTTTAAAAAAATAAAAAATAAAATAAAAAAGGAAAAAAAGTCCCAATAGTTTGCTGTTGAGAAAAATTAAATCAGAATGTTAGTGTTCTTGGTGAGATGACCTTTGCAAAATTGAAATTCTACCTCTTCTTTATATAATTGAAATTTTGGCAAGCATTTATTTTCTGTTCCTAGATAACTATGTCAAAATGTTGATAGTTTTAATGAATAAATCTTTCTGATACTTTCTGTATGTCCTGATACTGAATATGGGTGTGATGAACCCTCTACTTAATATCATAACGTTTCAATGAAGATGTCAGGCTATCAGCAGAGAAGATATGTGAAAGCCTGAGCACCTTATTGATGGAATTACTATGCTTTTAGTTACATGGTTGAAGTTCTCAGCTTATTTCTGATATTTTAGTGATTTTGTATTCCATGAAGTGCCATGATTCCTTGCTATCTAAAGTTCTTTATATAGCTTACCACTTAATCAAATCAGCAAAAAACTAAAAAATTAAATTTGTTGATATGCCGCCTAATATAACAGAAGATAATAATTTGAGTGGCAACATCATTTCCAGGTAACATAATATAGTAAAGAACTCTTGTCAAATTCAGTGAGTAAGAAATGTCACAAATCTCATTTATCCTAAAAGAAAAGGTATTAGACAAGGTGTATGCATGAGAATTGGCATTTGTTGGACAGTTTACCATTAAATGATATACTTATGAAAGCAAAATGGATCATGATATGTTTAGAGTAATACTTCTTCATGAAATTCAGGCATATAATCTTTTATTTCACCTCACAGATCATATACTTTAAACTTATTTTTCTCATATCATGTTAGACATGACAGGGCAAAAGCATGATTGAACTTTGACCATTATTATTGCCTGAACAAGTGCAACAGTGATGATACCATGAGACATGAGAATGTGAACAGGGGACATATGGTCTTATCCCTAGATGAAGAGATACAGAAAATTAGTAGCTGATAAAAGAGAGAGAACCTGTCTGCTCTGTGTGTGTGTGTGTGTGTGTGTGTGTGTGTGTGTATACACGTGTGTGGTGTGTATGTGTTTGTGCACGTAAAATAACAATAATTAGATAGGAAGATGCCAATAATTTGAGAGGGAACAATGGGTATTAGATGGTTTGGAATAGGTAGAGGGAAGGGTATAAATAATGTAGATACAGTATTCATATGTAATATTCTAAAATATGTATAAAATATTCTAAAACACATTATTATCCATTAACTCATAGCTAACTGAAGCCACGAGAAGCTCCACCCTGACTTACAGCCTATTACACAATGCTTATGAAGACTTTCACTTCAAAAAACACTATAGTTTTCAGTGCCTGTACATTCATTTGAAAAGTATTTTGCAATAATTCACTTCCAATTACATATACTATTCCTTTATATTTACAGCTATGCACACTGTCTTACATATTAAAAGAGGGAACTGCTGTGATTACACAACAATGATTACAAAACAATGTCTTATGTGATCTTGTGGTTTAACATCTCTTTTTCTTTCTCTGAGCAGAAATAAAAGTTATGTATAAGCAATCGTAAGTGTGTTGTTAAATATTAGTGAAATAAAAGTGAACTTTAAAAGAGAGAGAGAGAACTGGGGCTGAGCAACCAATTTGCATCTGCTTCTGAGTATGCCACAAATACTAAGAGACCTGAAAGAGCTAGAAATGAACCACAGCAGCATTCATGACTGAGTAGCAACAGGGAATGGTAGAAAATAAGTTCCCAGCTTGGGGTTTTCTGTAGGCTCCTCCTTTTGCTATGCAATCAATCATGTGCAGTATTGCATCTTTCCCGTTTCTGCATTCATCACTACACTGGCAGGAGCATTGGGAACTTTCAGAAAGTACAGGAGAAAAGCACTCTGGTTGGACTGTTTGGTGGCATCCAAGTAGGGTCTTCGCCTTTCAACTTGAGGTTGGGCCACCATTTAATTGAGGGGTGCATTTATCATGAAAAAATTATCATGGTGTATTTATATTGTTACTGAAACTCAGCATAAAAATATTACTTTGTGAAATTTGGTAAAGCAAGGAAAAATTTTACTAAAAATATCATTAAGAACTCCATATAACTAGGATTTATATTGTAGAATAACCAATTTAAAATTGAAATTGAGGATTTAATTTCTTTAGAATTTAACATGAACAAAGTTCTACTTTGTATATTGTTAAAGATAAAAAAAAATCTTGTCTTCTTCATGATTGTAAAATACCCCATCCTCCAGACAGTATGATTTGTGTACATAAAAAACGGTTAAAAAAAAAAAAAAAAAAAAAAAGAACCTAGGAGTAAAGAAAAAGCATTGGCGAGTCTGGAAAGAATCTGAAATGGGGACTGTTTCCTGGAAAGTCTTAAGTCCAAAGGTCGGATGAGAAGCCTAGAGTAAACACACAGAAGCTCTGAAGAGGAAGTTCTAGCACAAAGCAGAGGAAACCAAAGGCCTAACTGGATGTATTTCTTATCATAGACATGCTTAGTGAGCACCTCATAGACCCCAAGGAACCAAGTAAAAACAACTTTGTGAAACATAAAGGAGGTATTTGCACTTTTTGAAAATGTACCATGAATATGATAGAACTGTCTTTCCAAAAATCATTTTGGAAACCATGGCTTTTCACTTCGGAGATGGTTTGTAGTCCCTGTGCATAGAAACTAGTTCTGCAGAGAGCAGGCTGCCAGCCAAAGAAGAACTGGACTCAGGTTACGGTAAGTTATAGATGGAGTTATTTTTTAAATAGGTTATAATCAAATAACAGTTCAATTTGAAATGGCTTGTTGTAGACTCAATATCTGGGCCCCCTTCATCCAGTGCCCAGGTTCTAGTCCCAACCATGGTGGTCACCAGAAATGAGGCTTTAGGGAGGGATAGAGAGGGTCTTCATGGTGGGATTACTGGTTTCATTGGAAGAGAAAGAGAGAGGTTGTCTTTTCTCTGGGGTACATATACCCTGGGAAAAGTCAGTGGGGACTAAGACATCTGACACCCAAGGAAAGACAGTTTTCACATCTTTGCATGGAACTAAACCAGCAGGCATCTCCTCTTAGAATCTAGAACTGTGAGGAAGTGAACTTCTGCTCTTCGAACCAGAAATTTCTATATTTTGTTTTTGAGACCAAAACAGACAAATACAGACATGTTGGGGCAGGGGTGTAGAAGTCTGCACTCTGCCAGTGAAGTAAATTTCCAAAACCTTAAAATTCATTTTGAAACATGATCTTAGTTGCCAGGGCTTTTCTTGAACTTGTGCTATATTCCAAACAGGTTTTGAACTTGCAGTCTTTCTCCTCCAGTCACCTTAGCAGGTGAAATTACAGGCCTGCACCACCACAGCCAACTAAGCTGGGAGTTTTTAAGGTTGTTTGTCACTAGTTTATGGTTTTCTTTGAATAGGTTTTTAGGAACTCAAATAGTTATAAATCCACTAAGTTGAGGTTGGATTGCAAGAGTCTATTGTGAGATCAATAGGCTCTCAATTTAATGACAGATTCTGGTGAGGTCTGTCTATGTGAGAAGTCTTTGGATATGGGATTTTCTGTTGTAACTTTAAAAAAAAAGCAAACAACAACAACAGGTGAACATAACCTTCTGGTAGAGTCAGTTTCAGTCCCTTAAACAACATATAGACATGGAGTTCTTGAAAAACTTTCTGTCATTTTCCTAGTTTAGGTACTGAACACCTTGGACAGAATCTGGAGTTTCCTTAAGGGTAGCCCAAACACGCCACACTTAGGTCCTGAGTTTCTAAGTTTCTCATATTAATTTAGGGCAATTAATTTAGGACAGGTCTCCTTAATAAGCTTAGTGTGAGATGTTGATCATTCTTCCAGAAAAGAATGTAAGATATTGTCTACATAAAAAAGTCACTTTGGCTTTACATAGCTATTTTCTGATAGAGATAATATTATAATTTAATTTGTTAGTGAATGTTACAGTATCAAAATTTCCTTTACATTTAAAGCTATATAATTAATTTTTCTGCTATCAAAAGACCTGCTATACATTTTTTAAATAAACTAACAAGTTTATTAGAAACATTGCATTTATAATAACCTTAGAAAATAGCTTGGAAGGAGATTATATCCATTTTTGTTTTTTTTGTTTGAATTTAGCGAAAATGACAAGAGAACATTACTCATATGATTTAACTATGATACAGTCATGTATCATAGAAAATAAGTGAACATGAACTATGTCATTTTAATTGAGATGTTTTTGAATCATAGAAAACTTGAAATTCAACATCAAATCAGAATCGATTTTAATTCAGATAATTCCTAAAGGCTCCTAAATCTGGATTTTAGAGAGACTTACTTATACAATTAGACAAATAGACTATCACAAAAATTATACTCCAAAGAACAAATTGCACATTGTGCTCTATATATGAACTTCTGATAAACTCTTTAGACTAATATTTGCACATATTCTTGTTGTGATATAAGAGTAAATGTTTAGTAAAATTTTAAAGTATATAAGTATTCATAAAGATGTTATTCATTGTTTTGTTTAATTTCAGATATAATTACTGTTGAGAACGTTTAGGTGACTTTGATGTTTGGATTATATTGATAGTAGCTTCTGTTTTCAGCTTCATTCTAGAGCCAAAGTCAATGACATACTCTCATAAGATAGACATAGAAAATAAAAACTTGTTCTGAAACATTCATGTTTGAACTATTTTCCAATTTCATGAAAACCACCTGATTGATTTCCAGAGTGTGGTGTCACCTGAGGTTTTGATCTTTCACCATTCTGATTGGGGAAAAGTAAAATCTCAGAGTGGTTTTGATTTACATTTCCCTGATGACTAAGGATGTTGAGCTTTTCTTTAGGTGCTTCTCGGCCATTCAAGATTCCTCTGTTGAGAATTCTCTGTTTAGTTCTGTACCCCGTTCTTTAATTGGATTATTTGGGTTGATAGCATCTAACTTCTTGAGTTTTTTATATATTTGTATATTAGCCCTCTATCAAATGTATGGTTAGTGATGATCACTTCCCAATCTGTAGGCTGCAGTTCTGTCCTGTGGACAATGTCCTTTGTTTGCCTTACAGAAGCTTTTGCGTTTGATGTAGTCCCATTTGTCAATTGTTGATCTTAGAGCCTGAAACATTGGTGTTCTGTTCAGGAAATTTTCCCCCATGCCAATGCCGAGGCTGTTTTCTACTTTCTCTTCTATTATATTCAGTGTATCTGGATTTATGTGGAGGTCCTTGATCAACTTGGACTTGAGATATGTACACGGTGACAAATATGGATCAATTTGTGCCCTTCTACATGCAAACCACCAGCTAAACCTTTTGTTGAAGATGCTTTTTTTTCCCCCACTGTTTGGTTTGGGCTTTTTTGTCAAAGACCAAGTGTCCATAGGTGTGTGGGTTTATTTCTGGGTCTGTATCAATACCATGCAGTTTTTATCACTATTGCTCTGTAGTACAACTTGAGATCAAGCATGGTGATTCCCCCAGAAGTTCTTTTATTATTGAGAATTGTTTTCACTATCTCCGGATTTTTGTTTTTCCATATGAAGTTGAGAATTGATCTTTACATGTCTGTGAAGAATTGTGTTGGAATCTTGATGTGGGTTACATTGAGTTTGTAGATTGCTTTACATAAGATAAGCATTAGTTCGACCTGAAGACTCAGCTATACCACTCCAGAGCATATACTGAAAAGATGCTTCACCATTCCACAAGAACAGGTGCTCCATGATATTCATAGTAGCCTTATTCATAATAACCAGAAGCTGGAAACAAACCAGATGTCCCTAACCTGAAGAATGGATACAGAAAATGTGGTTCATTTTCACAATAGAATACTATTCAGCTATTAAAAATGAATACATTATGAATTTTGAAGGCAAATAGATGAAACTAGAAAATGTCATCCTGAGTGAGGTAACTCAGACCTAAAAGGACATGCATGATATAGATATTGGCTACAAAGTACAGAATACCTAGAATACAACCCATAGACTATAAGAAGTTTAACAAGAAGGAATGCCCAAGTGAGGATACTTCAATACCACTTAGAAAAGACAACCTAAATAATTACAGAAGGCAGAGCGAAGGAGGGACGTGGGTGGTAGAGGGGAGGAAGGAAAGGAGGTCATGATCAGGTAGGGGCAAAGACATGGGAGAAGCCCAGAGGGACAGGAGAATGAATGGAAGTATGCAGCTGTGGGGGCGTAGGGGTAGTGGCCATATCTAGAAAGTTTTAGAGACCTAGGATGTGGCTCCCAGGACTCAGTGGTGATGACTTTAGCTAAAATGTTCAACAGTGGAAAGATGGAACCTAAAGAGACTACCTCAAGTAGATAGGCAAGGGCCCCTAGTGGAGGGATGGGGCCACCCACCTACTTTCAAAATTTTGACCCAGAAGTGTCCCTGTCTGAAGGAAATTCAGGGACAAAAATGGAGCAAAGATTTAAGGAAAGCCATCAGTGACTGGCTCAACTTGGTATCCATCCGATGCACAGGCACCAAACTCTGACACTTTTATTGATGCCATGTTGTGCTTGCAGATAGGAGCCTAGCAGGGCTGTCCTGTAAGAGGCTCTACCAGCAGCTGACTGAGACCAGATACAGATACTTACAGTCAACCATTGAACTGAAGTCAAAGACCCCTATGGAAGAGGTAGAGGAAGGATTAAAGGAGCTGAAGGAGTTTGTAACCCTATAGAAAGAACAACAGTATCAACCAACCCAGATACCTCAGAGCTCTCATAGTCTAAGCCACCAACTAAAAAGCATACATGGGCTGGTCCGTGGCCTCCAGCACATATGTAGCAAAGAATTGCCTTTTCTGGCATCAATGAGAGAGGTTGTGTCTAATCCTGTAGAGAATTGATGTCTCAGGGAAGGGGTCTGATTCAGGGTTGAGATGGGGGTGGAGAATGGCACCCCCTCAAGGGTAAAAAGGAAAGCAGATGGAGTGAAGAACTCTGTGAGGGAGAACCAGGAAGTGGGGCAACATTTGGAATAATGATAAATAAAATATTTAATTTATTTTTTAAAAAGGGAAAAATTCACTTTTGAATTTTTCAGACAAAAAAAAAAAAAAAGGTTGCATGGCTGAAGAACTTTTCATTGTTCCACAGACTTCTGAGATAGTCTAAAATCTGCAAGTACTTTGAGACTCTGTACAGGATCCAGTGTATATTAGGAATAATAGTGGGTTTTGACATCACTAGGGAAATATACTTGCCAAGAGGCTCACAAATGTCAAAGTTGCTTTGTTATATTCATAACTTTATCCATAAAGTCCTTAGATGAAGATGCATATAGGAGAAATAACAGTAGTAGAAACTCAAGGTACCACTTTAATATGAGTACTGCAATTGCCACATGTCCATATCCGATGACTATGTTGCGTGTGCAGGTATGATTTGCAGTGTTAAATGTTCTTAGTTCATTTATCCAAACTTACCAGTGTAAACCATTTTATTTGGAGAGGAATATAGCCAGCTACTCCAGGCTGGAAGTCAGTTACCATATATTTAAATTATAACAGCAAGTTGAAGATAGAATACATTAGACCACTGTGAATGAATACCAATATAGTTCTTAAGTCATTCTGTGAAGCAAGTTAAGGAATGAAAGAGGTTAAACAGGACAGGTAGATTACAGATCTCACCAAAGTGCATGGTAGGAAGTACCAGAAATAAAAGACACAGAAAAAGAAGCAAAACTGAAAGAGTTATGCTCTAAGAAAGCACTTAGACAAGTGGACCTACTCAGCTGTACATATCCAAGTGATGGAGTGAATAAATTCATAGAGTGCCAGAACCATGTAACAAACAAGTGATACAATTGTCCAAAAGAAGTGCCATGAAAACTGACTAATAAAAATAAGCTATCCTCAGCACTTGGGAGGCAGAGGCAGGGAGATTTCTGAGTTCTAGGCCAGCCTCATCTACAGAGTGAGTTCCAGGACAGCCAGGGCTATACAGAGAAACCCTGTCTTGAAAACCCCCAAAAAACAAAAGAAAACATAACAAAACAAAAACAAACAAAAAAAAACTATCATGTCTAAGAAAAAAGAAGAGAGATTAATAAAAAGAAACATCCTTCAGCCCAACAGTTGTGTAGTTTGTAGAATGTATAGAACACTAAGTGATATTAATTTTACTTTATTTCCAAGCAAAATCTTATCAGGATCGAATTTTGGATGGAATTCCATAAAAATTCTCTAAAATTTCTTTAGAGTCATTGCATAGAATAAGTATCTATACTATGTGGTAGAATACAGTGAAAATTGTCCTTCTTAAAAGGTGTTTTGAACAATAATATATTTAACTACAGATTTTAGGAGATCTGAAATGTGGATGGAATTCCACATGTGTAGAAATTATTTAAGTTAGAAAATATCCTCACACTTTCAGAAATGAGTGATGTTATGTTCCTCCATTATGAATGAGTCCTTTATTAATTGTGACACGATATGTATAACATATGTGGCCTTGGACCTGTAGAGGGACAATTAAGTCAAAAAAAGCCTCATATGACAATTGGCAGTCATTAGATCCATGGGAGTCAATGGCGGTAGCAGATGACACATTTTATGTGATTGGGCCTGAGGGCCTCACATGATCCATAGGGTATGAGTCTTTTATTAGATGACAGCTACTTATAATAGTCACTTTGTTTTCTATTTTTTATCATAATTTTGATCCTATTATAGGGAGGAAAATCTAACTTTAATATCAATATCATTTTAAGGATTCATTTAAGTTTTCATAGTAAAAGAAAATATTAGTATAGTTTTCAAACTAATATGTTTCTTGGCAAATTAGAAAACACTCAGAATGGATAGACTAGCTTTTTGTTTATTTGTTTGTTTGTTTGTTTTTGTTTTAGCTGAAGGCAAGTATCCTGTGTGGACATTTTTCTTCTACTGCTTTGGCTCCCTGGATACACCTACTATCAACCATGTTCCTGGACATTGACTTGGCATATTTGCTCGATTTTACATTGAACTTGGGCTCCTGTCCTTTTAAGGAAAATGACTTGTTAACATATTATTTTAGAAGCACAATTTGCATTCCTCTGAACCAGGGATTAGGCATTGTGTGTAGATTAGGAATAATTTATGTCTAATTAATAATACATGCTTTCCTCTATTTCCAACTGAGATTTTGTCCTGCATAATATGAGAAGAGCAGAGCCCTCTCCTGTGATGACAAGAGAGAGCAGTTTTCAAGAACAAATAACACTGACACATTGAGACACAGCACTGTCTTTAACCAGTTCTCCACTAAATAATAGAAGCAGAATATGTTTTCAATCATGTGTACATGCAATAATGCCCTACAGGTTTCAAATTCAAAAACTCAATAACCTAAGATGCTTAGAGGGCACCAAAAACTGCAAAGAAAGATACTCAAGATAATTTGAATAGAAGCCAAATACCTCAGACAGTAATACTAACTATTTCAGGAGCAGTCCCTCAAGTACTGATTTAAAGCAGAATTAATCTGCATAGTTTTTAAAATAGCATTTTCAATTCTAAAGGAATTATAGATTTATCAAAATAAAATAATACAAAATATTTTCAGTAAAAAGTAACTCTGGAGTCTCCCTACTTCCATCTAATTTCCCAGAAGTAATATGTATTATAGCCTGTTTTCTTGAAATACAGCTAGCCTGCCTACTTATTTTCATAGTAAAGTAACCATTTTGAAGAGCTGAGAAAAACAAGCAGAAAAATCTTGAAGCTGCATCAATTTATAAAGATAAAAGCAAAACTAAAAAGCCAAAATGAGAAGCACAACAAAAATCATGGATAAATTTATCATGGATAAATTCAAAGATAAATTCCAAGCCATGGCCATCTCAGACATAATGTTGGGATTGTGACTGAGGTCTCAGTCTCAGTTCCCTTCATATCTTTGATCTTATGACTTTTGTTGAAAAACATACAGAGTATAGTGTTGAAAGTAGAGAATTTAGTGTGGATTACATTCTCAAGGTATAAGAGCAAATAATGGCTAAAATACTGCTGTCTATTTGCATCCTATATAGGTTTTATAGTAGTTTCCAAGATTGCTAACATAATAAAGTTTCACTGAGGATATTATTCTTGTCCCAGTGATCAACAGAGCTGTTCAAACCAAACCGTGTAGGTAGAGCTTATTTACATGTAACATGGAATGGCATGGCTTTGTTATCTATCAGAAAGCCTTCTTCTGGATATTAATCTGAGAGGTTTTATATACCTGGGGCCAGTTATTTATTAATGGCCTTCCAGGGAGCACTTCTTTGGAGGTTAGAAGTACAAGTCAGGTCCTCTGTTCTGACCAGTGATTAACTCCTCTTCTGTTTCCCATTGCTTATTCTAAGTGAAGGAGTACTGCACTAATATCCTCAAAAACTTCTAATTAGTTAACTAGTTACTTAACAATACAAATTCCAAGGGAAGTTGGTTTCTTCGTGGATACTAAGAATAATTTTAAAACAGACCAAGAAGGAAGGTAATTTTAAAAAAGACCAATTCATTGGCATTTCAGAAACAAACAATAAACAAAGACAAAAGAATAGACAAACTGGAAGTCTTGGCATCTAATGGAAGGAGGAGAGTTCTTAAGAAGAGAGATAGCCACCACCAACCAAAGAGTTCACATGGAGGGACCCATGACTAAAAATGTATATGTAGCAGAGGATTGCTGGATCTAGCACCAATGGGAGGGGAGGCCCTTGGTCCTGGGGAGGCTTGATGCCCCAGCATAGGGGAATGCTAGGGGAGTGAGGCAGGAGTGGATGGGTGGATGGGTTGGAGAGCACCCTCATAGAAGCAGGTGGGTGGTTTGTGGAGGAGAAACCAGGAAGGGGGATAGATAACATTGGAAATGTAAATAAATGAAATAACCAATAAAAAAGACAATAAGAAGAAAGATAGCATTTTGTTCTAGGGTCCAGTATAACTTATCCATGAATTAATAATGTTTTGGGGATGATAGGGGAAAGGGTGAGATGTGGAAAATGCACTGACTAGTTAAGCTGGTCCACCCATTCCTTTCTAGGTATAAGTATGGGTTTGGTGTCATGTTCTCATATATAAATTGCAGGAAGCTATATAAAAAGAAATGAAAGCTAACTAAAAACCAGATCAGGAACTAGAGACTGAAACACATCTGGCATTTCAGATTCCGCCGTTACATTTTTTTAAAATTTTTAATATTTTTTATTACATATTTTCCTCAATTACATTTCCAATGCTATCCCAAAAGTCCCCCATACCCCCCCCCCCACTTCCCTACCCACCCATTCCCATTCTTTTGGCCCTGGCATTCCCCTATATTGGGGCATATAAAGTTTGCAAGTTCAATGGGCCTCTCTTTCCAGTGATGGCCGACTAGGCCATCTTTCCATACATATGCAGCTAGAGACAAGAGCTCCGGGGTACTGGTTAGTTCATCATGCCGCCGTTACATTTTTGTCTGCTATCAAATACTTTAAGAATTTGGTTGCATGTTTCATGGCCAAAGAACCAAAGCCACATGACTTTACAAGAACTGTTTTTGAAGGCAGAGAAGTAAAATTCAGCTCATTTCAGCTGAATTTAAGTGACTCGCCTTACCTTTGATTTAAATGCATTATTAATTTGTGTGTCTCTGCTTATTGGCTATGTGCACAGTGTGTCTGACTTGTTATGCTCTTGAGGCTTGATCTCAACCCATGGTTAGTGATCTTATCAAACAATCTGTCCTTTTTACAAGGGCATTCTGCCTGCACAATGAATCATACGATCCTGTTGCGAAACATGCCCTTAAGACTCCTTAATCTTTGAAAGGATGATATTTTACAAAAGCAACCACAAAAACAAACAAACAAACAAAACAACTTTCTAACAAGAATTCTCAGTTCATGAACCCCTATGGATAAGTGTTCCTAATTCACTAAAGCACAAATGTTCCATCCTAGAAATATAGAGATCACAGAATAAGTCAATAAATTTTCACTGGCTGTGTAGAAAAGCAT
This sequence comes from Mus caroli, assembly GCF_978045245.1. Classification (NCBI taxonomy): domain Eukaryota; kingdom Metazoa; phylum Chordata; class Mammalia; order Rodentia; family Muridae; genus Mus; species Mus caroli. Next base: position 61,915,849 of record NW_028227261.1, read on the forward strand.
TTGCCGTATGTTAATTTTTTTATCGAATGAGTTCATCCTTCTGAACAATACACACGAAGGACCTTAGTCGCACGTAGGGTGTCTCTGTCTCTGAGTGTCTAGAATAGGGGACTTTCTGACTGCATGTTCATTCTCTAACAGACCTTTTCCACTCTGTATATTTGTATGACTGTTTGAAAACTAACACCAGTACACAGTGGCTTAAAAGGTGTCATGTAAAATAATAATAAAGGCAGACTAATTCTGGGCCTGGGCAGCCTCTTTTTTGAACGTGCATCATATTTTATCCTTATGGATCTGTAATAGATAATATTGTTGAGTGACTAAAAGCCAAAAGAAAGGAAGGAAAGAAGGGAGTGAGGTTGGGAGGGAGGGAGAAAAGGAGGGAGGAAGGGTGGATAGAGGAAGAAAGGAAATAGTGAGCTTATCTTATTGCTTAAGAGGGCTTCATTTTTTGACAGTTGAATATTAGACAATTTTTAATGGTTTTTGATGTTGAGAAGTAAAGACAAAAATAACTCTTTACTGTATCAATTGGTCATAATGGGTAGTAAGTTCAGGAAACTCTTTTAGGGTATTTAAAATCAAAGTAGGTAAACTTCATATTTACATAAGGTGTTTCCTATTATGAATGTGATTAGAGTGACCAGAGGAGGTATGTAAAAGATTTTGTGCTTCACTCAAGTGATTAGTAATAGGAAATTGAAGACAGAGCCTGTTTTTCTTATTGTAGAGGAGTCCTGTCAAACTCAACAGAATTCCTAGTTAGTTACATATTCTTTTAATGTTTCAAGTTTAATCTCCATAAAATTTTCTTGCATTGGAAACGTGAACATTTTGTACAATCATAGCCACTTATGGATATATATATATATATATATATATATATATATACATATACATATACACATATGATGCAAGACAAATGACATCATTGATGGTCTAGTTAATTTTATCATCTCCAAATCAAAAAATATATGCAAAGGAAAATTGTTTGTTCCATAACATCCCAAAAAGATTTGTGTGAAATACACTGAAGCAACTTCAACAAAGCAGTATTCTTTGGGGAGAGTAGCAATTGTTTCCTGAGAAGAAATCTAAGCAAAACCAGGGTGACACTGGAGGTAGAGGCTTCAGATAATTTCTATAAGCTCTGTAGATACATTCTTTGCCTCTTATGAACACACTGGAGACTGAAGAAGTGCAGTGGGGTGGAAGTATCCTCCTTTGTGAAGTATTCTACCTGACAGAGGTCCTTAGGAATGACCAATCTTTTGACTTGCTGTTGTTCAAGAAAACCAGCATGTGAATTTGAAAATCATGTGTGAATTGAAAAGAGAATTGAATCAATCTCTATTTCCCTTCCAATTCAAAGACTAGAAATAGAAAATGACATTGGTGTGATTATACTCAGGAATATTGTTCCTGCAAGCATAAAAACCTTAGGTACAAAGAAGATCTCTGAAACAGAAGAATACAACTAATATACATTCTAAAAGCAATTTCCAATTCCTTATCTATTATTCCATATTTACCTCCATACATTGCCCTGTGACTAAAGAATCACTAATGCAACAAGCTTCCTTCTTTTTTAATTTTCCTATTCTAAACAGCTCATATATCAAAACTACTTATCTCCAGACAAAAAGAAAACTATTTTATTATATACTATTTTATAAAGAATATATATATATTTGAACATTATGCATTTTGTATAATTAATACAAAACATGTAGAGTGATAGACTAATATCTAGTTTGCTTTCCATACAAACTCCTTCTCAGTTTCCTGACACCAGGCTTGCGGACTGAGCACTGTACTTCATTACCACAGTATGTAGATTTCCCCCACTCACTTTTATATGTACTTTGATGTGTTGTAGCATTTCTCAGATATATTAGGCAATCATTAATTGCTTGTTAAATAGACAGCTGAATAGAAAGAAGTAGATGGATATAGAGATGAGAGAGTAAATGAACCAATCATTTCACACTACATGAGCATAAACTATTAGTTCAACTAAATAAATTTTCAGAGCCACTTCAGTTTATGTTTTTAAAACGTCATTTAACATCATTTATTCTTTGTATTGTTTCTAACTAGCACATCTTAAATTTGCCATTCTCGTTCTACCCTTTCTATCCTCACCTAATCACACAACTAAGCATCAACCAGTTAGCAAAAATGAGCATTAAAATATATTTTCCTGCTGACTTGCATCATTTTTGCACAGATTTTGTGTAACCATGTACTTATGAAAGGATTATTCAATGAATTAGCACAGTACAAGGAAGGTTATAAATAGGGACACATTTTTGTGTGACAGTGTAAACTATTTTCAGACATTGTTAATGCAGTCTATGTGGCTCTCTCAGCATACCTAGCAGCAATAAATCACTGAATTTCCTTGAGTAATCGAAGAGTTTTTCCAGACTTATCTAACTTGTCCAGATGGGCCCTGAAGAAGATTCTTGCCAAAGTTTTCATCTGCTCATGTGAGCTCCCATTGATGTCAAAGTGAACATCAAGCAACAAAAGAAGCTCTCAAATTATATAACTGCTCAGTTATCTGGTATAGGGCAACAGAGAAGGATAAAATAAAATATGAAATAGACCTCACAGTACCTAAGAAACACATGGATATAGGCAGGGCAGATATGACTTGCTATGAGTCACAATTAAGTTAATATAAAAGTAAAGGATCAACAGGAAAAGATAATTTAATACATACATACACACACAAGTGTGCACACATAAGTACACATGTGTAGCATAAATACTATGAGCATATAATGTGCAGATCCGACATAGTTTTAATTATACAACAAGATAACTTAGGCAGTAGTACTGTTACTAAAGGTTGGCCAAATGAAAAGATGAGGCTGATATCAAACAAGATGGCTTAGAAGGGCAAACAGGTTATCTTAGATAAGTATAGAACTCTATTTTTAGAGAAATGTTGCTTTAAAGGAAAAAATACCTTCCAGACTTCCAAATAATAGAAAATATTCTGTCTAAATTAAAATACTCAAGCAAGAATATTACAGGCACCAGGCGATGGTGGCGCACGCCTTTAATCTCAGCACTTGGGAGGCAGAGGCTGGCAGATTTCTGAGTTTGAGGCCAGTCTGGTCTACAAAGTGAGTTCCAGGACAGCCAGGGCTATACAGAGAAACCTTGTCTTGAAAAAAAAAAAAGAAAGAAAGAAAAGGAAAAAAAAAAAGAAATTAAAGAATATTACAGGCTTCCCACAGTCTCAGCATAACCTGATAGAGTTGATATAAAAAGAGAACAAAACTTAAATAAAATTATATTTTCAGTATTTTATAAAATACATATTGTGGTGAAATCATGTATTCAAGCTTGACCAGTTCAAGTGATTTTTTTTTTTGTTTGTTTGTTTGTTTTATCATTGAACAGGTCACTGTTAGTCCTAAATCATGTTGGTAAAAGGCTTCAACTTAAAAGGAGGGGGGAAATATAGGTTTTTAATTAATATACAGAGACTACTGACCCTATAGAAAGGAAGCTAGAAAGCAATCGAGCATCATGAGATTCTGAGAAACAGAAGTAAACATTCAGTAGTGATGACTTCAACATTCTGTGTCGTTAAAAACATCTTGGTAGATGAGTCTCTGTTGGAGAATACTTATTCAAGGAAGTCCTTGGAATCTCCTCTTGAAATTTCATATGCACAGTCACTGAGTTCTTATACTGAGGTATGCTCATGGGTTACTGAGCATATAAATTAGACATGGAAGATTCAAACTCTCATTACCACCACCAACAACACAAAAAATTTGGGATATATGAAGGTAACTTGTGTGGGCAAAATTTAGTACAGTATGTAAAGAAGTGATAACATTGAACTTTCTCAGCTAAAAAGGAATTAGAAAAGAATGTGTGTGTGTATATATATATATATATATATATATATATATATATACACACACACACACATATATATAGTATATGTTATGTATAAGTGTGTGAGAGACAGAGTGTGTGTGTGTGTGTGTGAGAGAGAGAGAGAGAGGAAGGAGAGAGAGAGAAAGAGAGAGAGAGAGAGAGAGAGAGAGAGAGAGAGAGAGAGAGAGAGAGAGAGAGAGAGAGAGAGAGAGAGGAGGCTATCTGGATACAGGGGCTGTGCTTAATCAGAACATTAATTATGGCTTCCATCGAAGGTTAAATTTTAGTTGAGATGAAAGAAAAAAGTCCCTACCCTATCAGAAAAATTATATTTTAAGAGAGAAATTGCTCCCCTTACCTCTTGCAAATAATAGAAAATGTGCTGTCCATCCACACATCTGAACTGTAGAAGCAAACCTCCATTGAGCTTGAACGCTGCTCCACTTCTCAGCAGAACTGTTCTGAAATGTAAAACTGCAAGTGTGTATTTATGTACGTTTACTATGTGGTGAGATTCATCCATCAGATGGTTTGCATACATAGCTTTGTACAGAAATAACAGATTTATCTTATAGGTTTCATCTTGTCCAGTACACTGCTAGTGTCATATTGGATCATGCTGTAAGCCGTGCACAACTTCAATTGAAGAAGCATACCTGGCTACATTAGTGATTTTTACCCCAGAAAAAAGAGAGGAATGGGCCTTAGCCCATATGTAGAACACTATCATTTTTAGCAGCATGTCCCTGATAAGTTCTCTGATTGTTTTCTCTGCATATTTTCTATGTACACACACACACACACACACACACACACACACACACACACATAATTTTAGCAAGTTCTTTACAGAAATTTTAAAGGGGAATACAAAATTCTATTACAGAAGCAATCCACATAAACAATATAGACATTAAAGAAAATTCTCATATTTTCATGTAAGTATCTTGAGAAATAACTGCTATCAGCTCTCAAAAAATCCTATTGCAGTGATCAAAATAATTTACTGGCTGGTAAATCGTTTACCTGTGTTGATATTTGTTGTTACCTATACAAACATACAGACCTATATCAATGCTTGTCAATTTACCATAAATAATATCACCAAATGTCACAAAATGCTTTTATTTAGATGTATCAGATAGTCCATGCTTTTTCTTCACCTTGTTGAAGTTTCAAAAATCATCAAATGTATCAACTTTTCTCAGATTCCTGAAGAAATGTACTATTTTCATATAGGCTAAGATGTCACTATGAGCTGCAAATCTAGATCTCGTGGTTTAATGATGCCTTTGAACAACAAACAATAGGCGCATTGATATTTCTCTTTTCATTATAATATGCATGTTTGGATATTTATACAGCACAACGTCATACCTATAAAGTATTAATATTCAAATGCTGCTTCAGAGATTATGGGCTGGCAGGTTTATTTGTCATTGACATTATTCTCATTGTGGCTCTAAAATTTCATTTTGCTAGAGGATTTCTGTGCATTTTAGTAACAAAAAGCCAGTCAATTAAAACATTTTAATGAAAACCAACATTAAAAATAAGATCTCAAAGTATCTGGAATCTGATTCTGTTCATGTCATAGTTACCAGTAAGGTGAAAAATTTTGTTTACCTTTTTGACTTTTTGTTTAAGAGAACTGCAAATGTAACATGTCTTTAGCATTTTTGAAACTTGGAATTTTAACAATGCTACTATAAACTTTCTAATCTTGGGTAAGGCATCTTGAATGTTCCTTAGATTTATCCATGTTTTCTGGAGGTGTTAAACATATGCTTATTAATTTTTGACCTTGTATTGTTAAAAATCTGAAACCAATCAGGGTTCCATGAAAAAGTCAGGGGAAAGAAAGGAATTGTTTGGTTTGATTTCATGATGAAACACCCAAATCCTATTGTACAGTAAGACAGGGAATATTTGCCTTACTATACTTTTTAAGAAGGGAAAAATTTTCCTTTAGGTGCTGAACTATTGGTTCTGGAAAAAGAAGACATCCGGTAGAGACATTTTAGCAAGAGGAAGAATTTGCTATTTAGTAGAAATTTAAAAGGCAACTTCCTTCTGATGAAATGATGTTATTGTTTAAAAATTAGGAGATGGTCAAGTGTAAGGATTTTAAAATAGATCTTCCTGAAAGGCCCACAGATATATAAAGGGCTCAAAGTAGAGAACATGTGCCTCCAAGGGCTGGTCTATGCATCTGTAAGTCTTCTGATTTAAATAGCAAACATCTGCACACTAGCTAATTTGAGAACATACAGCATATTCAGTGCAGAAATTGCCAATTTAATATGTCAATCATTGGATTTCCCTGCTATTAATTATGCCACCTACTCTTACTTGGTGCCAAAAACTTCTGGCACAATATGGTAATAAGCGTGGACAATTACCTTATTTATTAATAGATTAATGGAAAACTCTCAGGTGTAACTCAATATAAACACCTTGAGGTGTTAGTAAAAGCTGTCTGCATGTGCAGGAAGACAAAGACATCCAATAATGTTAAATAGGCTATTCTCATATTTTGATGGACAATTTTATTTTCCAGATCCTGGAACATTTTTTCTAGAGGTATGAACCATGACCCCCCATGCTCTGTATTTTTTGTCATGTTTTCATGCTGATTGTATCATGGTTGATGCTTAATACATTCTTAGGAATTGACATAATCTCAGTAAAAATAGGTCTTTATTTCACTAAGACATTTGATTCTCAACATCTGATATATCCTTCAATTATTCAACTTAGCTTTTTCATGCAACTACATGAGTACTCTAAGAATGGACATGCTTAGTTTTGCATGTGTATTTTCTGAGATTTGGGGCAACAAAAAATAACATGGGTTTATAATAATTGAATTTAATGGTGTCCATGAGTTATGATTATGATTTGAATCTTAAATCTCTCAACAAGGCACAAAACCTCTGGAACCTGGATCCTTTCTGTTTTTGTTTCCAAACATCATTGTGTAAAAAGAGTTGAAGGATGGGACCACCCTCCCATCTCAAAAATTTTAACCTAGGATTGTCCTTGTTTAAAAGAAATGCAGGGACAAAATTGAAGCAGAGACTGAAGGAAAGGCCATCCAGAGACTGCCCCACCAAGGGATCCATCACATCTGCAGACACCAAACCCTGACACTGTTGCTGATGTCAAGAAACACTTGCTGACAGGAGGCTAGTTTACCTGTGTCCTGAGAGGCTCTGCCAACATCTGACTAATACTGATGCAGATACACACACCCAACCTTCTGAGCCCGAGGATCCCAATGGAAGAGATAGGGGAAGGACTGAAGGAGCTGATTGGGATTGCAACCCCATAGGAAGAACAACAGTATCAACTAACTAGATCTCCCAGAGCTTCCAGGGAATAAACCACTAACCAAAGGGTATAAATGGAAGGATCCATGGCTCCAACTACATATGCAGCAGATGATTGCCTTATCTGGTATCAATGAGGGAGGCCCTTGGTCCTGTGGAGGCTTGATGTCCCAGCATAGGAGGATGCTAGAGCAGTGAGGTGGGAGTGGGTAGCTGGGTGGAGGAGCACCCTCACAGAGGCAAAGGGGAGGGAGGCTGGTATAGGAGGTTTGAGGAAGGAAGACCAGAAGGTGTGCAATATTTGAAATGTAAATAAATAAAATAACCAATTGAAAAAAATAAGAGGAAGAGGAGGAGGAGGAGGAAGAGGAGGAAGAGGGGGAGGGGGAGGAATCTGTGTTTTATAACTACCACATTAACACATGATCCTAACAGTGATATTTTGTCTTGCTACAGGTCCAGAGGCCACAGATTAAAGCTTGAGCCTACAAATGTTTTCTTTCTTACATGTTTTTATCTAAGTCATTTTGTTACACTGATGAAATGGGTATAAACAAGCTACCAGATCATAAAGTATTATCTTACTTTAAGAGAAAAAATGAAGCCAGAGAAATTTCCGGATTTGAGGAAGATGACACAAATACTGCTAGTACTTTAGTATTTCATTTCAGTGGTGATTTTTCCTTTGAAACTGCTGTCTTCAACTCTTGTGAGCTTTCTAATTCATAAGGTCATAATTATTCATGAATTACTACTGGCATTCTGGGTGCTGCAGAATGGGAGAGAACACTCAGAGATATTCTAGGCAGTGGGAGGGGGAGGAGCAGAATCTCCTTGTGTAAAAAGAAAGTGCAGGGTTCTCCCTAAGTGATAAAAGCATGCTATGGTGGGAGTGATCATTCTTCAAACCAGTACTATGTCTTTGTAAATGGCCCCCCTACTGAATTCAAAGATTGTGCAGCAGCGAATGAGGAGAGCCTCTTTCAATTTCCTCTGGTGCTGTCAACTATTCAGGCTGAGGCTGTTTACACTTTCTTGGATATAAATGATTTTATCTCCATTGCTGACAATGTTGAATTCAATGTCGTTCTTTTTGATACTGTATTTGCTGAAGAAATTGTATTGATTTACAGACTCTCTCGTCTGTAATTCCCCTAACATCTCAAGGCCTTTTAGGTTAACCAGTTTCTTTCAAACACCCTTCAAGACAAAAACATATTGGTTTTCAAACTCTCAGCAGGCTCTGGTAATATGGGAATAAGTGTTGGCCTTAGTAATTAATAATTTATATTTACAATGCTATCTTTACAAATTCAAGTTCCAGCAGCAGCTAACGTTTTATAGCTCTATTGTTTCTAACCCACAATAGTTCTGCTTTTTTGGTGATGCATTCACTTCAGATGCATAGGTGAAAGCAATGATTTATTTGGGTGATGCGAAGAAGAAGCAAGGGAAATTAACTTCCTCTACCCATACCCCCTTTACACAATCAATAATTCCTTTCCTCATCCTGACTTTAATCATCGCCTGTCTGGATTACTTCAGACTTCTTGGTCTTCCTATCTGTGACCTCTTTCCTCACCAGAGAGTTTTAAAACTTTGGTTGAATTCATTTTGCTCTCCCAGAAACCATATTACTAGTCTTCAAGCGTCCCTCTTGCTTTCAGAATTAAGTTTGGATTTCCTGATCATGGCCAACCTAGTGGAAACCAATTTAATTTTGTTCTACTGTACAGTTGGAATGCTTTGAACTCATTTATTTTCCTTAAGTCATCAAAACCTTCTTTAAGGGAATTTTTCTAGATAGTGTATATAATGTGAGAACTGAATTTTCAGTCATATTGTGTTGGTAAAATATGAATGTTAAGTCTGAATTTTACATGGAAACTATATAGTACACTTTCAGTGTGTACATATTCTTTCCTTTTTTATTTAATAGTGAAATAGTTTGGACTTATGGCCTTCCACATGCATGGCAGGAATTTTACAAACAGAGTTACATCTTCAGCTTAAACATATGTATTTAAAAGTAATTCAGCCACCTAACGCTAAACATTTTTGGTCTTATAACGTGTTTTTTTTTCATTCAAATTGATATAATGTGCACAGCTATGATTGCATTTTATGTAATCATTAAAATTCTATTGTTTTGTATTTAGAGATATTTCCCTCTATTTGTAGCACTGTGAGGAAAAAGTTTGCATTAAATCACTTGGCTCACAGATAAGGAGTAGAAGTACAAGTAATTGGAAAGATAAATTAAGAATTGAGATAAAAGGAAGAAACAATTACTCACCCACTGAGCACACACAGTTGTGCCTTGTATTTTGGACTATTAACCAGAGTCTTAGATACTATACATTTATGCTACTTTGACTACATCCGCTGATATTTCTCCTACACACAGTCATTCTGTGTACAATTCATTCAATCAATTCATTAAAAAGTATGAAATGGGAAATACCATGATCCTATGCTTGATCTAGAGACTGAAAACAGGAAGGGGCATAAAGCAGGCCAGTCAGTGTCTAATGTTGCTCACTTTCTAGGGCAGCATTTCTCAACCTGAAGGTCACAACCTCTTTGGGAGTCAAATGACCCTTTCACTGGGATACATATCAGATATCCTGCTTATCATTTATTAACATCTTTATTCATAACACTAGAAAATTTGGAGTTATGAAGTATCAACAAAAATAATTTTATTGTTGAGGGTTGCCATAACATGAAGAACTGTATAAAAAGGGTCACAACATTGGAATGGATGAGAACCAGTGCTCTAGACTGACTGAACAGAAGACTCAGACTGCATACAGACACATAAAATAGACCATGTTCATGGTGATGTGCTTTATACTAAATTAAAGCAAGAAAACACACAGAGGAGATGAGAAATCATGGGATGAAAAGGGAGCTCTACCTTAGCTTATTTGGACAGAGGAATCCTGTGTGAATAAAAAGGAGACTGAGGAAAACTGAGGTGATGATATATGGCAGTGTGAACAGCTAAAAGCAAAGCATTTCTGACAGAAAAGGCAAATGAAATGCATTTGTATTCAAAGGCACTGTGGCCAGAGAAAATTGATTAGGAAAGAGGCTTGTAGGAGAATAAAGGTTAAAGATAGGCAATAGATCTTGGAGTTGTAGACCACAGAGTAGAGTCTGGCTTTTATTTAAGATAGAGTTGGTGGTTTAGTCCCTGGAGGTTCTAAGGGTACTGGTTGATTCATATTGTTGTTTCTCCTATGGAACTGCCAAAGAGTACACATGGAGGGACCCATGTCTCCACCTGCATATGTAGCTGAGGATGGCCTTGTTGAACATCAATGGGAGGAGAGGCCCTTGGTCCTGAGAAGGCTCATTGCCCCATTGTAGGGGAATGCCACGACAGGGAAGTATGAGTGGGTGGGTTGGTGAGCAGGGGAAGGATGGTGGAATAGGAGGTTTTCAGGGGGGAAACTCAGAAAGGGGATAACATTTGAAATGTAAATAAAGAAAATATCTAATTAAAAAAGGAAAAATAAAGAAGAAAAAAGATATAGTTGTAGCAAGATAAAGAAAAGACTAAGATCTGTTTTACCTTTTAAAAATGACTGACAGATATGTAAAATGAATTATAGGAGGATAAGAGTAAAACAATTTCAGGCACTTTATATCTCATTTGTAGAATTTAAACCCAGTGTAGACTATTTGATAACATTACCTCAATTCATTAATATTGTGTTAATCTCTTTGGACTCCAAATATTTTCAAAGTATTACCTGGTTCTCACTATGGAAACAATAGCAGTTTTGAAAAAAAAAATCCTATGAATGCTTGTTAATTATTATGAGATAGCTGGTAGGAACTTAGGATCTTTTACTTTAGCGTGTTTTGCTTATGAACGTGGTTGTGTCGACAGATATGCTTCTGTCCATTGCTTAGATATAAAGAAAGGTAGGAATTTTGTATCCAGGAGCTTTTCCACCTAGCCTCTTTGTTCTAAGAATAATGACTCTGAAACTTAATTATTTATGAATAAATTTCTATCCATAAGCTTTGGTTCATTCCCTGACTAGTATGTAACTTATATAACCCATTTATTCTAACCTAAGTTCAGCCACATGACTATTTATCTTTCCTCAGTATCATGCATCTGGTTCCACCAAGCCCACGGCAAAAATCTTCTGTTCCTGACTCTTTCCCAGAATCCTATCTCTCTCTGCATGATCTCCAACCTTCTCTTTCCTGCCTTAGCTCATTGGCCAACCCGTGTTTTATTGAGAGGTGATGCTTTCACACAGTGCACAAGAGAGTCTCTCTACAGACTTATAATTTGGGTATGCAAAGGCGCACCCAAAAGTTCCAGTGTGATGTCTTCACCCCTATTTAGAGATGCAATTGAGGAATGATTGAATCATGAGGACAGTGACTTTAAACAGTAGTTCATAGATAACTGAACTATTAGGATATAGCGCTGAGTTGGAAGAAGTTAATCCTTGGTGTGGTATTTTTGAAGTGTTATTTGCCCTGACACAATCTTTCCACTTGTATTGCTTGCTTCCTGGATATTATCAAGTGAGCATCTTTACCCTTTACCCTGCCATGTGGAGGTCCTTGCTGTCATGTGTGAATGCATACCAATGGAACTCCTTCCTGTTGTCATGTAAGAGCTCACAGCAACAAGGTCCAATACCATGGTCTTAAACATTTGAGACCATAAATGGAAATAAAAATTTCCTCTCCTAACTTCTTTTCACAGATATTTTGTCAATGCTTATTGGCATAATGACTTAAATATGTTTGAAAATCACTGGTGTATAAGATATAGTCTATGGTATCATCTATAAGCAATGCATTTGGCATCATATTTTACTTCCTAAGACTTCAGTCTAGTCTTTTATTTCAACCTTCACAAAGTTCTCAGGCTGGAAACTTATTTCATGCATTTTAGCTTTGTACCTTCTGCTTGAACTGTTGGACACCTTCTTGGCAGATTGCTTTACAGCCATTACCACCCAGTGTTGGCTGGAGTATAGCTCAATGGTGGCACAATTTGTTTAACATGTGTGAGATCCTGCCTTCAATTCCTAGTACTGGGATATACACTCACACCAGAGAACATAGTTTCTTAAATTAGTTTCTTCTAACCTAACATTTTAAGAATCATTATGCTAGAACTTGCTGTTTTCTAATCTGGTATTTGATTGTTTAGTATTTGTTTCTCATTTTTATTCATTTATCTGAGAATCAGAAATATTTTCTTTTTCACTTTTCCATCTCTAATACATATTATATGTTTAGTATTTAGAAACTATAAATATCATTGATAAAATACCCATATTTTTTAGAATGTAAGTATATGAAAGCTATAATTATTTAACCAGGTTTATGCAATCTATTGATGTAATTCTATGAACAGTGACATTTGGTTCTATTAAAATATTTACCTTTAGTCTTGCAAACATTCACAGAGATAAAGAGAGGAAACTTTAAGATGAACGTTGAAGTAACCACATAGATTATTGATGGAAGGACAATTATTCAAACTTAAAGTTTTGGCTTTGTTTTGGCAAACTTCTCCACCCATGGCTACAGAGAACTAATGAATAAATAAAAGGTATAAACAACTAAAAAAGAAAAACATATAAACTTGACTTCATCAAAATTAATATTTATGCACAAAGGACACTCTCAAAAGTGAAACAATGGCACAATGAATGGGAGAAAATATTACGAGCTATTTAGTAACCAATATCAATTAATTTGTTTTCCTTTAGAATTTATAGGAGTAGTTCATTCTAAGCTATGTGCTAAGTCAGGGATAATTTGTATAGATGGATAAATACATGGTAGATAATGGAGAGTAAATTGAGTTATTTGCTCAAATCACTGAATTATAAATAAGTGCTTAATAATCAAACAACTAATAGTAGATATTTATAGTCTATAAATAGTAGGAATATATTTGGTCCTTAATTCCATAGGCTGTAAAGTCTCAACACCTGTCAGTAGTGACTGCTCAACATCTGGTCAGAGACTTCTTGCTTCCTTTAGCATCACACATGCACCTCACAGAAAGCAAGCTTCCACCTAGGCCTTTCTTTCCCCTTTTAAAAGCTACCATGGAGGGTCTACCTTCATAGTCTTGCCTGTATGGTAGCTACATTCCAAAAGGTCTTTATCATCACACTTTAGTTTAGGGGCTTATTTCTACCCCTTTGCAAATGAATACAGCTTTGCTCATATTCAATATATCTGGTTATTTCCCTTGCCTCCTTTGCTTCCTCAAATTCATGATCAGACAAAAGCATATATTCCACCTTGTGGCCACTAAATGCTTGTATATATTTTTATGAAGAACTTTCTTTTGAGGGCATTGTTCTTGTTTAGTTATTAATTATATATGCATGTATATGCACCCACTCATGGCACTGAGTATGAGTGGTTGTCAGAGGATCGGCTCACTACTTTCATCATATAGATCCTAGAGACTGAACTAAGTTTGTCTGGCAGCAAGCATTTTGCTGATACATCTCTTCAGGCCTGCTAAAAATTTTCTCCAAATCCTACTTCAGCACAGACTACTTAACTTTCAGTTGTTGATATTCCACTATTCTCTTGACTGCTTTGCCCCCTCCTAAATATTTTAATGCAATTTAATGACAGAGCTAATATTCCAAATTCTCTATTGCCTGATACTACTCTATAAGATTGAAAAACAATCTGAGAAAGTGTTTCAATAGTAAGAAAACATAGTGTCTCTATTGATAGGTTATTTAATAATTTCCCTTATTTGAGTCTGGTGAAGGATGACATAGAAGTCAGAAACTGGAATTTTGTATATGGAACAGACAGAAGAGCGATATTTGAGAATTTTAAAAAGTTTGTTTTAACTCTATTTTGAAATTGTTCAAAATGAACAATTGTGGAAAATTTTTAATCCAGCAATGTGACTGGTTTAGCAAGGTATCACATCCAAATACCTTCTAAGCCTGTGTGCTTCAACTAGAATGATACACCTTTAATCCCTCCATCAGTAATTGAAACATGTCCTCAGTACATGTATTTAATCCCAAACAATGAAGGTAAAGTTTCTTCATAGAAAGAAGCAGCCATGTTTGAAAGTGATGTAATTGAGAGGCAGACAAAGTGATGAATCAGAGACAGATCTGACAGAATGAGTAAGATAGGATACATCCAACACCATGATATCGGATAGGAAAGAGAGATTACATAAGAGCCCAGCAGAATGAGTCAGCAGTGAATAGGCAATTCAGTGAGTGCAGTTTGGTTGAGTTAAGGCAATGTAGTTGAGTCCAGTTCAGTGCAATTTGGTGTAGTTCAGTTGAATGCAGTCAAGTCCAGTTGAGCTCATGCAGGTCCATCCAGGTCCATTTAGCTAATCTGTCAGTATAAGCAGAGCAGTTCAGTTCATGGAATCCAGAGGCAGTTCTTTCAAGCAGACTGGTAAGCCGAGAGAAGCCAATTTGAATCAGTCAGCTGGAGAGAAATATTGAGCAAGAACATCTGAGTTAAACCAGCAAGCCATAGCTCAGAAAGAGCAAGAAAAGGTGAGCTTATTCAGCAGTCAGGCTATACGATGACTTATCTGCTGAATAAAAGTTACATTTATAAACAATGGCTTTACCGCTTCCATTCTGGAGAGGACAAAGAAAAGGAACCAGAACCTTCTAGTAAAATGCAATAGTGGTCATCCAATAGAGGACCATTGACTCTTTCAGTCACAAGAGTGTTATTTTGTACATTGAAGCTGGCATCAGGTAGTAAGCAACATTTGAGCACTAAGCAGAAAAGCTCTCCCAAGTGATTGGTGGACCCTACCAGGACTTTAGAAAGTTAAGAGAAAAGATCCAACTTTTCTGACTCTAGTGGTATCCAATACATTGCTTTTGTATAAAATCTTCCTTTGCATATTTGCATATAATTTACATGACATTTGCATATGATTACTTCAAGCTGATTTTTATTAAAATAGTGGGATAGTAGTAAAGCTTTCTATCATTGCCACCTGTTTCCTTCTTTAAACATTTATGTCTTGCTATACTTCATTACATTTACACCTGAAAAATATATTTTAAGTAACTACAACAAAAAGTCACTGTGCAATAGTTTTTGTGGGGATATGCAAATGAATGCCTTTGAAATCTGATTGAATCCAGAAACCATTATAGAACAGCTATGACAGAGCAGTATATTTTTGATGTCAAAGACTTAGAGATGTTACTAAGTGGAGTAGATGCACAGAACTTCCAGAAAGCAAAATATCAAGAAAATGGGAAACATCTGTATTTCTAATCAAGATAAGGTATAGCACTTGCTAACAAATGTCAATTTGACTTTAGAATTCAAAGAAAAAAAGTTTTCCAATTTCTGTTTTAGAAAAATATGACTTTTCATGGATGATATTAGAATCCGTCCCTTGAAAAGAATAGAGCATTAGCTTAGAGACTGGAAAGGAGAAGTACTGGAGAAGCTTCCAGACACATGACTGGAGGGAAAGCTAAGTTACACATGCAGATTGTAACTAATGCATTATTTTTTACACTGTTATTATAGTATGTTATTATAACAACACATAACCCATTTCATTATTAATTGTTAATGCCATTGCCTTCCTATGCCTGATATGTGAATTAAACTTCATCATAGGTTTTTATATACAGGAAAATCTGGTATGTTCAGGTTTACATACTGTCTTAGTCAGGGTTTCTATTCCTGCACAAACATCATGACCAAGAAGCAAGTTGGGAAGGAAAGGGTTTATTCAGCTTACACTTCCACATTGCTGTTCATCACTGAAGGAAGTCAAGACTGGAACTCAAGCAGGTCAGAAAGCAGGAGCTGATGCAGAGGCCATGGAGGGATGTTCTTTATTGGCTTGCTTCCCCTGGCTTGCTCAGCCTGCTCTCTTATAGGACCCAAGATTACCAGCCTAGTCATGATCCCACCTACAAGGGGACTCTCCCCCTTGATCACTAATTGAGAAAATGCCCCACAGCTGGATCTCATGGAGGCACTTCCCCAACTGAAGCTCCTTATTCTGTAATAACTCCAGCCTGTGTCAAGTTGACACAAAACTAGCCAGTACCCATACCATCTGAGGTTTCAGGAATCCACTGGGAGTCCTAGAATATATGCCTCACACAAGGGTATAGGGAACTTACAGTATGTGTGCTGTTGTTATTGTTTGGTGGCAATATGCTCTCTTATTTGGCTTTGTGAGACAAGGCTGTACACTATAGCTCATTCTGGACTGGAACCCCAAGTCATGATGTTCTTCTTGCTAGGCATACTACCCTCTTTGGCAGTAAGTAGAATCTTGAACTTTTGCATTCCTACTTTCAGTAGCAAACAAACAAACAAATAAAACATGACAACACAGTTATTTCATAGCACTTAGCCACTTCTTTGAGTATATCATAGGCTACAAAACTTATACTGTGCCTCAGCTATCTAGTTATGATTTTAGTGCATAGAAAATGACTTAAATGACACAAACACGAGAAAGAGAGAAAAATACCATTGCTTATCTTTTATTTATTGCTAGCCAGTATATTCAGTATATACTGAATATATTTATTGCTAGCCAGTATATTCAGTATATACTCTACATATACTGCATATAACTCTGCCCAACATTTTTGTTTTCTCATGTCTTATTTAGAGGCAATTGGTGTATATGGCATATGGTATCCAGTCCTCACCACAAAATGTCAATAACTCTACCATCTGCAGATTCTCTCCATGTAATTTTACAAGATTCCATTGTACATAACTGTTCATTTCTTGGTCCAGATTCTAAGTTATTGAAACTAATCCCCCCACACCATGATAACCAATGTGTTCCAACACACTCCACCAAATTCACTCCATCAACCCTCCGTCCACAAATCCTTTACTTTATTGATTTATTTTAGAATGTCACATATGATTATTATATTTGTACCATTTCCCTCCTCACTTTCCCACCTCCAGATTTTCTCATGTCACTACATTCCTTCTCAATTTCATGGCCTTTTATTTTTAATTATTATTATCATATAAATTTATTAATGTAATATGCTGAGGCCCTTTACTGTTGTTTATATGTATACGTGATTAGAGCTGACCACTTGGGATTGGATAAACTATTAGGAAGTTCATTCCTAAAGATAACCGATCTATCCCTCTAAGCATGTACACCAATAGCTCTTCATCTAGAATTGCGATCTTATACGATGTTTTTCCAATTCCCATTGGCATACCAACCATTTTTATCACTTTTTAGGTCTTGTTTACGTGACTACTATATGGTTGAGACTTTTACTGAAGTAGCTTGTACTTGCAATTCTAAATATAGAAGATAGTATCTCAAAGCAGACATCTTGATACTCTGGCTGTTAAAATCTTTCTATCTCTTCTGTGTTCCCTGAACCTTTAATTGTAGGGGTTTTATTGTATGTGTATGAATTGAGGCCAAAAAACCTCAAGATCAGTTGCTCTCTGTATTTTGAGCAATTGTGAATTTCTGTAATGGTCTTTGTCTGTTCAAAAATAAACCTTTGTTGTTGTTGTTGAGAAGAATAAGTTACAGTTGTCTGTGAGTATAAAGATAAGCATTCAGAATACAGTTAGAAATTATAGTGGTTTAGAGAAGTGGCAGTGGTAGAGTCGTCTTAGGGTTCAGGGCCTCACCAGTTACAAATGGTTGGCTAGGTTTATAGTACATGATTAGGCCAAGATTTCCTCCTATTAAGCAGGCCTTAAATCCATTTAGACAGCTGTTGGTTACTGATCAAATGTTAGTGCCACTATTGTACCACTGGTGATATCTTTGTGCTTCTAACTGTTATGGTACAAAGGCTTTAGAGCTGGATTGGACTATTAATTACCTTTCTCTCTTATCACCTTGCATAGCATCTTCAGAAACCATGCGATTCATTCCTCGAAGAGGAGCTTACAAAGTAGTTGCAGCAAAGTCTTGCAGTCTTATATTCCATGCAACTTGAGATTAAAGGAAGGAAGTCTCATTCCCATCAATATCATGCCTGTCTCATTCTTTTCTATCTCTAACATTTACTTATTCTTTATTCTTTACTTTTGGCAAATTTTGGAAAGGTGGTTGCAATATCTACCAACATATACAGGCATTCCTACAAGATTTAATTGGATAAATGTTTCCCCCAATGTAGGGCTTTAGCAGCATGAGAATCTTCTTTTTTCTCCACCCCCATAACAGTTCTTGAGTAATATAAGATAACCCACAGACACTAATTTCCATATATATGACTGTCAGCTAGATAATATACTTACGTACCATTGGCATACAGACATTCTTGAATTAAGGGTTCTATTTATAAAGACACAAAAGGAATCTTCAACCCTAATTATATTTTATGAACAACAGGGCATTATAATGGTAAGATGTAATTTAGAGAAATTCTATTTTTGTTTGTTTCTTGAGTGTTGTTTATGCTATGTAGTTTTCCTTCCCACTGCTGCATCATCAGATGGGATTAATCTGCTGTTACATCTGGTTATTATAAAAAAAATCTGAGATGATAAAATTATAAAGAGAACAAGTTTATTTTTTCAGATAGTTGTCATGATTAGGCAATGGCTGAGTCTCTTTTTGCTTTGGCCTGTAGTGAGGTAGCTATCATGGCAAGACCACACAGTTGCTTTTCTTATGCCTGGCATAGAAAAACATGGGAGATATATGAGCTGAAGTCACAGTTTCTCCTTCAAATACATGCCATTAGTGACCAGAGGAACTTCTGGTGAACCTCAACTCTTAAGAGTGCCTCTTCTTCTGAATAACTTCAATCTAGGAGGTGAGCCTTTATCATATGGGCTTTTGAGACATCTGAGGTCAAGAGCAAAGCAGTATTGGAAGTGTTAGGAGGATAAATGACAGAGAGAAAAATCCAAGCAGCATGAAATAGATGTTCACAGGCTAATATACAGCATAGTCTAAAATGTTTGAAGAATGATGAGAACTGAAAGTTATTTGGATATGTGGTCAAATGACAAGAAATTAGTGTTTGGAAATTCAAAGTAGGTTAATAATTAATATTAAAAGAGTAGTACATGCCTATTTACATATTGGGGTTTATTTTATTTTTAAAAGGGTTATAACATAAATAACTAAGGACAGGATTAGATATTGCTTTGTAAGTCTTAAATAAATTATCAGTAACATGGCCAGATTGAATTGCTCTTCAAAGATGTAGTAAGATAAGCTAATGATGCATCTTTGAATGAAAGACGCCTCAGATAAGGGAGAAAATAGAAGCACTTGCTCTTATCCACAGCAGACTAGATGGGGCATATTAGAGAAGGTAATAAAAATATGCTTAGTTCATTGCTACAATTTTTCATCAAATTTTCTGAGTATAAAATTTTTAGTGAGAGCTATGGATAGAATGGTTGTTTCCAATAGACAATTAACAAACAACCCTGCTGGACCAGATGTAAAATCAACTGGAAATAAATGTATGATATTATATTTCCCTAGTCTGTCTGTCTGTCTGTCTGTCTGTCTGTCTGTCTGTCTGTCTCTCTCTCTCTCTCTCTCTCTCTCTCTCTGTCTCTTTCTCTGTATCTCTCTCTGTCTCTCTGTCTCTCTGTCTGTCTCTGTCTGTCTCTGTCTCTCTGTCTGTCTGTCTGTCTGTCTCTCTCTCTCTCTGCATTTGCCATTTTATATTCTTTTGGTAAACAAATGAAGAAATGGAGGAAAGGAGAAAAGGAATGAAGGATAGATGGAGAGATAGGACAGGGGCAGGAAGAGAGAAAAAGCATATCATTGTAAGTGCCTTTACTTTGCCTGTTTCAATAATTTCAGTGACTGAAGGGACTGTTCCTAATGGTATGAACTAACTCAGTTTCTCTTACAATAAGATAAAGGACAAATGATTAATACAATTTTTCTCATACTAAAAAGAAGTAGTTGGAGATGATTGAGGAGCAAAAAACCATTTGACTTTATATAACTAAGAAGATGTTTTTTTCTAGCTGAAATATTTATAAAACATTTCTTTCTGTTTATCAATAAGCTCTCTCCCATCTGCAGCACTGGGATACAACACAAAGTTCCATCCATGCTAGGCAAGCACAACACCTTTGACAGATGTTTACAGCCCTTATTTTAATTTTACAGTATTTCAAAAATGTGTTCAAATCCTATAATATAAAAAAAGATGAAGAGGTCCTGTTGGCAGAGTAAAATGGTACAAAGAAGGCAGTGACTTCCACCAGATTACAACAGTTCCAGTTTTGACCTAAATGATTTTCTCAGGCTCATGTGTTACAGGCTTAGTCCCTATGGTAGCAGTGATCAGAGGTGTGCCTTTACAAAACCACTTAGTTCCATGGTATCTAACTTCATCACCGGATCAATCTGTTAATGAGCTTAAAACTTAATAGGCTATTGAGAGGTGATGGAAACGTTAGAGGCTAGTTGGAAGAGCATACGGATATGCTTCTGTAGGGTATACTTTGTCCTTGGCTCCTTCCTCTCTGTCCTTTCATTTCTTGCTGTCTTGATATGATCGGCTTTGCTCCACTAAGCACCCATAATCATGTTCTTCTGCATCAGAGGCCCAGGACAATGCAGTCAAATGACCATGCCCTGAAACCTCAGAAGCAAAAATAAATCCTTGCTCATTTCAGTAGATTCTCCAAGGCCATTTGTCACAGAGTCAGAAAGCTGACTAACAGAACAGCTTCGACTGACATAGAAGGAGAACTGTAGACTCATGGATCCATTGTCCTTTGAAAACCAGAAACTGAGTTAAAGAGGTACTATGTGCAACAAAATGAGTGCTTCTGTCTAAATATGCTAGTATCTATATTCTAATGTGTGAAACATTAAGTCATTTCAGTGGTCTTTCTCCCTTACAGAAGAGCAAAACATGTAGAAATAATGCTTATGTTTTTCTACCAAACTGATTGTGGTCCTGTAGACCACGATACTGGCCTTTACCTAAGAAGAAGGCAAATGAATTCATAAGTTATATGGCAAGATTTTGGGGTTTGTTTCAGTCTTCAAACTCAT
This sequence comes from Mus caroli, assembly GCF_978045245.1. Lineage (NCBI taxonomy): Eukaryota > Metazoa > Chordata > Mammalia > Rodentia > Muridae > Mus > Mus caroli. Next base: position 61,937,128 of record NW_028227261.1, read on the forward strand.
GAGATTTGTATTCTATCTATATAATCTATTTACAATTCTTAAGCATGTAAACAATATGCTTTGCTGGATTTGAGTATAACTAAATCTGCAGGGAGATGGGCTCATATGTTCTGTAGTTTCACATATCCTCTGAGAAACAAAATTGTGGTACATAAACTCTAGTTTCAAAATAATGATGCTGTTCAACTACACTTTGTTTTAAACTGACCTGCTATACAGCCATACATTAGGCCAAATGGATCTAGCACATCCTGTCCAGCCACTGAACCAGCTAGAACAACCTGGATGGGTAACTCTATCTCTGAGAAATAAGCTACAACTTGTTTTTGTTTGTTTGTTTTGGGTTGTTTTCTCTTTCTTGCTTACCATAACTGACAAATCAGGACACAAAATAAACAGACAGGAAAGAAAATGTATCCAGCACAAATTGAAGTTTAAAACATAGTGACTTCAGTGGTGGTCTGCTATCTGAAAAAAAAAAAAAAAAAAAAAAAGATACTCTTCCTCTAGAACACATTTTCTCTGTCCTCAGCCCCTTCAAATGAGTGAATCAGGATTTGTTGTGTGATCACTTTGTAAAAGTTATAAACTAATTTAAAATATACCATGGCATGCTGTGTGCTCCTCAGTAACTCCTAAGTGAAAGCACAGAAGGGGCAGTTCTCTGTATTGAACAGCTATGAAAAGTGATGAGAATTAGATCAAATATAGTTCCAGATTATATCAGACATAATTATCACCAAATCCACTGCAGTTTAGGATTCAGCTATGGAGTTGAATACAGAAGTTCTCCTTATTACAAAATGAAATATTCTTAAAATATATAAATTATAAGTATTTTGTTTCCTGTTTGGTTTGGCTTAGTTGTTTGGTTTTTTTTCCCCCTAAAATGATAGTTCTTTTAGCGCTCCTCCCAATGAGTATCAGAATGGGGATGTCTTCAGCTAAGGTATGCCAACCTGTTTCACACAAGCTTTCTGCTTTTCTTAATTTAAAGCAAACAAAAGATATAACAAGAAAAGTATGTATGAGTAAGTTTGAACCTGGACTCGAAATTTGCTTACCATCTTTCTTGGAAGAAGTTGGGCCTTTGAATCAAAAACACTGTGTGCAATTTTAAACAATTAGAAAGCCTTCAAAAGAAAAGCAACATTTATGACACAAAATTTTCATGAAATTAATAATGCACTGTCAAAGACAGTTGTCCTGTCTGCATTTACATTTCTTATAATATGGTTGTGACAGAGAAGCCATGGCTCATAAAACATGACATACTCTTTGACATTGACTAAAAAAGAAAAGTTTATTTTAGGCACATATGAGTCAGTGAGTGATGAAAGGGGAATGTGATGCCTCCATTGTGAGGGCTTTGTGCTGGAGGTTAAAAGGTCACTGAAGTGCACAAACATCTTAGTAGAACGCAAGGAGAAATGATCCTTTCAGGCAATATCATCCGCTCATTTTCAGGAGTTTAGAAATGGCTTGTAGGTAGAGCAGAAAACTTTCCTATCGGGTATAGCTGAAAATGCTTCTGTTGACAGGTGTCTTCCCTCCCCACATCCTATGTCATGGGATTTGTGTATTATTTGTCCTCTAAGACTCCAAATACAGATGCAAAGCACAAAAACATAGAGCCAATCCACGGTTGGCTCTCTAGAAAGAGGTGTAAGTAAAGAGTTCATAGGAAAGATCAATTTAGCATGCACAGCTGTCGTGATCAAGAGTGATGCCCCAGGCATCAAACTTGACTGTTGTTGTGTCTGACATTGCTATTTTTATCTGTACACACACAGCAAGAATATGTCACCAATATGGCATGAAGGAGTTTTTCCAACTCTTTTGAATATATTTGGTTTAATGTTCCTTGATAAGATAATCAGAACTGGATAAACTAAAGACCAAAGAAAACCAGGAACACAAGACATTTTACTTAAAAGGACTGCAAGACTGAGTTCTCAGCATAAAGATTTATTCACCTGAGAGGGATAAAGGGCATAGAGTAAGAGACAAAGATAAGAGGTAGAGGACTAGGAGAGGGAACGGGAACAAGGCAGAGGGAGAAGATACATTTGCTTTCAGAGAGACAAAGGACTGCTTCTGGATAGAGAAAAGACCGTTGTGGTCCATAGGTAAAAGGAATTAATATAGGTAAAAGGAAATTGATATAGGTAAAAGGGGAAACCTATGCAAGGATAAGTTGGATTTTCTATTGTTTTAATTGGACATGGTAATTAGGTGAGCCAAAATTTAATCACTGGCCATCAATAGTTTGATAGTTGGATCTTGATAATCAGCCTGAGGGGGAGGAGGTTACCAAAATGAGAATGGACCTGGGTATCTAGTTCTAGAAATATAATCTGACAATTTTTTGCAAGGCAGAGGAAATGGAGGAAAGGCAAGGCCTGCCAGAACAATGTTTGTTATGTTTGGGCTGGCTAGAGCCCCTTTACCAGGTATGGATTTTTCACTTAGTTTATTGGCATACCATTCAAACTATGGGAAGCAATCAGTCGGATGGCTATTTTAAACTATGTATAAGAAAGTGTTTAATGATCCTATGTTCCAACTCCCCCAACTTGTCCACACCCAGAAACAGCTTGACTCCCAGAGGTTCTGACACCACCAGGCTCACAGGTGAGTCCCCTCTTTCCCACCTCTTTACCTAGTCTAACTGAGACCCACTACTCTTGGGGCCATAGAACCCAAGACCTCTTGCCCTACCAGAGAAACATCTTTCTTCCAGTTCTCAACTATACGGTAGAGCAGATTGTATGATCTAGCAACCCCCACCCACAGCCAGAATCAGCTTGACAGCCAGGAGATCTGCCACAGCTAGGCTCACATCAGGTGCTCCATAATACCTCCCACTCCCAGAGACAGCCTGACACAAGGAGGCTCAACATAATCAGGCTCACAGGAATGGCAGGCTCCAGTCAGAGAAACCAAGGCCAGTTAATATCAGAGATAACCACATGGCGAGAGGCAAGCACAAGAACATAAGCAATAGAAACCATTTGGTAACATCAGAACCGAGTACTCCTATCACAGCAAGCCCTAGATACCCTAACATACCTAAAAAGCAAGATTATGATCTAAAATTCCATCTCATGAAGATGATTCAGAATTTAAAGAGGACATAAATTGTTCCCTTAAAGAACTACAGGAGAACACAATCAAACAAATGAAGGAGTTGAACAAAAGCATCCAGGATCTAAAAATGTAAATAGAAAAAATAAAGAAATCACAAAGGGAGATACAACCCTGGAGATGAAAAACCTAGGAAAAAGATCAAGAGTCACAGATATAAGCATCACCAACAGAATATAAGAGAGAATCTCAAGTGTAGAAGATACCATAGAAGACATTGACATAACAGTCAAAGAAAATGCAAAGTGTAAAAAGCTACTAATCCAAAACATCCATGACATCCAGCACACAATAACAAGACCAAACCTAAGAAAAATAGGCATAGAAGAGAGTGAAGATTCTCAATTCGAAGAGTCAGTAAACATTTTCAACAAAATCATAAAGGAAAATTTCCCTAATCAAAAGAAAGAGAAGCTCATAAACATAAAAGAAGCCTACATAATGCCAAATAGATTTTACCAGAAAAGAAAATCCTCCTGTCACATAATAATTAAAACATCAAATGCACAGAACAAGGAAAGAATATTAAAAGCAGTAAGAGAAAAAGGTCAAGAAGCATATCAAGGCAGACATTTCAGAACTACAACAGACTCCTCAACAGTCTCTAAAAGCCAGAAGATCTTGGGCACATGTCACAAATGCTGGCCCAGGCTACTTTACTCAGCTAAACTCTAAATTCCCATAGATGGAGGAACCAAGATATTCCATGACAAAATGTAGGCAATATCTTTCCACTGAACCAGCCCTACAGAGGATAACAGAAGGAAAACTCAAACACAAGGAGGGAAACTACACCCAAGAAAAAGCAAGAAATTGATCTCACAACAAACCTAAAAGAAGAGAACCAAACCAACATAATTCCACTTCTAACAATAAAACAACAGGAAACAACAATCATTGGTCTTTAATATATCTCAACATCAATGGACTCAATTCCCCAATAACAGACTGGATACATAAACAGGACCCAACATTTTGCTGAATACAGGAAACACACTTCAATGAGATATTACCACTGAGTAAAAGGCCAGAAAAAATTGTTCAAGTATAGGGACCCAAGAAACAAGCTGGAGTAGCCATTCTAGTACCCAAGAAAGTAGTCTTTTAAACAAAAGTTATCCAAAAAAGACTGGGAAGGACACTTCCTATTCCTCAAAGGAAAAATTCACCAACACAAGCTCTCAATTTGGACCACCTATGCCCCAAGTGCAAGGGCACTCATATTTGTAAGGGAAACTGTACTAAAGCTCAAAGCACACATTAAAATTCACACTATTGTTATATTCCCACTATTATTATAGTGGGAGAGTTCAACACTCCACTCTCACCAATGGATAGGTCATGGAAACTAAAACTAAATAGAGACACAATGAAACTAACAGAAGTCATGAACCAAGTGGATTTAACAGGTATCTACAGAACATTTCACCTGAAAACAAAAGAATCTACCTTCTTCTCAGCAGCTTCTGGTACCCCAAAACTGACAATGTGGTCAGACATAAAACAAGCCTCAACATACAAGAAGATTGAATTAATACCATGCATTCTATCAGATCACCACTGACTAAGGCTGTTCTTAAATAATAACAAAAACAACAAAAACTCACACATTCATGAAAGCTGAATAACTCTCTACTCAATGAAAACTTGATCAGGGAAGACATAGAGAAAGAAATTTAAAACTTTCTAAAATTTAACAAAAATGAAGGCACAGCACACCCAAACTTATGGGACACAAATAAAGCAGTGCTAAGAGGAAAACTCCTCGCTCTGAGTGTATTCAAAAAGAATTTGGAGAGCTCCTACACTAACAGCTTAACAGCACATCTGAAAGCTCTAGAACAAAAAGAAGAAATATATCCAAAAGGTGTAAAGGGCAGGAAATAATCAAAGTCAGGGCTGAAATCAACCAAGTAGAAACAAAAGAACTATACAAACAACCAACAAAACTAACAGCTGGTTCTTTGAGAAAATCAACAAGATAGATAAACCTTCATGTTAAAAGTCTTGGAAAGATCAAGATTTTGAGACACATAATTAACATAATAAAAGCAATATACAGCAAACCAATAGCCAACATAAAATTAAATGGATAGAAATTTGAAGGAATCCCACAAAAATCAGGGACAAGACAAGGCTGCCCACTCTCTCCCTATTTATAAAATATAGTACTCGAAGATTTAGCTAGAGAAATTAGACAACAAAAGGAGGTCAAAGGGATACAAATTGGAAAGGAAGAGGTCATGATATCACTATGTGCATATGATAATATTCAGAAATAACCACAAGAATTTTGCTAGAGAACTCCTACAGCTGATTAAAAAAAAAAAAAAAAAAAAAAACTTCAGCAAAGGGGCAGGATATAAAATTAACTCAAACAAATCAGAAGCCTTCTTCTACACAAAGGACAAACAGGCTGAGAAAGAAAAAAGAAAAACAACGTCGTTCATAATAGTCACAAATAATATAAAATATCTTGATGTGACTCTAACCAAGCAAGACAAAGATCTATATAACAAGAACTTCAAGCCTCTGAAGAAAGAAATCAAAGAAAACCTCAGAAGATGGAAAGATCTCCCATGCTCATGGGTCAGCAGGATTATCATAGTAAAACTGATCATCTTACCAAAAGCAATCTACAGATTCAGTGTAATCCCCATCAAAATTCCAAATCAATTCTTCACAGAAATAGAAAAATTAATTCTTAAATTCAACTGGAATAACAAAAAAACCCAGGGCAGTGAAAAGAATTCTCAAGAATAAAAGACATTCTAGGTGATTCACCACCCCTGACCTCAAGCTCTATAACAGGGAAACTGTTATATAAACAAAATGGTACTGGTACAGAGACTGACAGGAAGACTTACGGAACAGAACTGAGGACCCAAAATAAACTCACACACCTATGGTCACTTGATATTTGACAAAGAAGCAAAAACTATTCAGTGGAGAAAAGTCAGCATTTTCAACAAATGGTGCTGCTCAACTGGCGGTTAGCATGCAGAAAAATGCAAATTGATCCATTCTTATCTCCTTGTACAAAGCTCAAGTCCAAATGGATCAAGGACCCCCACATAAAACCAGATATACTGAATCTCATGGATAAAAAAGTGGGGAAGAGCCTCAAACATATTGGCACAAGGGAAAATTTCCTGAACAGAACACCAGTGGTTCAGGCTCTAAGATCAACAATTGACAAATGGGACCTCATTAAATTGAAAAGTCTCAGTGAGGCAAAGGACACTGTCAATAGGACAAAGGGGAAAGTTACCGATTGGTAAAAGGAAACCTACATCCAAAAGAGGGCTAATATCCATAATATACAAGAACTCAAGAAGGTAGACTCCAAAGAATCAAATAAGTCTATTAAAAAATGGAGTATAGAGCTTAACAGAGAAATCTCAACTGAGAGATCTTGAATGGTTGAGAAACACTTAAAGAAATGTTCAACATCCTTAGTCATCAGGGAAATGCAAATCAAACAACTCTGAGATTCCACCTTATCTCAGTCAGAATGGCAATGATCAAAAACTCAGGTGAGAGCAGTTGCTGGCAAGAATGTGGAGAAAGAGGAACAGTTCTCCATTGCTGGTGGGATTTAAAACTGGTAAAACCACTCTGAAAATAAATCTGGCAGTTCCTCAGAAAATTATAAATAGTTCTAACTCAAGTCCCAGCTATACCACTCCTAGGCATATACTCAAAAGATTCTCCAACATATAAAAAGGAAACATGCTCCACTATGTTCATAGCAGCCATATTTATAATAGCCAGAAGCTGGAAACAACCTTGATGTCCCTCAACAGAAGAGTGGACTCATAATCGAGCATTACTCAGCTATTAAAAACAATGACTTCATGAATCTTGCAGGCAAATGGAATGAACTAGAAAACATCATCCTGAGTGATGTAACCAGTCACAGAAGCACATTCATGGTATGTACTCACTAATAAGTGGATATTAGCCCAAAAGCTCAGAATAGCCATGATACAATTCACAGACCATGTGAAGCTTAAAAAGAAGGAAGACTAATGTGTGGCTGCTTCAATCCTACTTAGGAGGTGGATCAAAGCAATCTTGGGAGGTAGAGAGAAAAAGGAACCTGAGAGGGAGAGAGGAGGGGAGAGAATAAGCAGGGGAGGATCAGGTATGGGAAGAGACAGGAGAGAAGTCCAAAGGGTCAGAGGAATGAATAGAAATATGTAGCAGTGAGGGCAGGGAATGGGGGAACCACTAGAATGTCCCAGATACCTGGGAAGTGAGAGCTTCCCAAGAACCAACAGGGAGAGTATTAGCTGAAATACCCAACAGAGGGCAGATAGAACTTGAATAGAATACCTCCAGTAGATAGACATGGCCCCCAGTTGAGGGATGGGGCCACCCACTGATCTCAAAATATTAACCCAGAATTTTTCCTATGTAAAGGAAACACAAGGACTAAAAATGGAGCAGAGACTGAAAGAAAGGCCATTCAGAGACCACCCCACTTTGGGATCCACACCATCTGTAGACGCCAAATCCAGCACTATTGTTGATGCCAAGAAGTGCTCCCAGATAGGAGCCTAGCTGGATGTCCTCTGAGAGGCTTTGCCAGCATCTGACTAAGACAGATGCAGATAGTTACAGCCAACCATTGGACTGAACCTGGGGACACCAATGGAAGAATTTGGAGGACTGAAGGAGCTGAAGGGGATTGCAACACCGTAGGAAGGACAGCAACATCAATTAACTGGGCCCATTCCTCGCAGAGCTAGCACGGACTAAACCACCAATGAAAGAGTACACATGGATGGGTCCATGGCTCCAGCTGCATATGTAGCAAAGGATGGCTTTATCTGACATCAATGGGAGGGGAGGCCTTTGGACCTGTAGAGGTTTGTTGCCCCAGCGTTGGAGGATGCTAGAGGGATGAGAAAGGAGTGTGTGGGTGGGTGGAAGAGCACCCTCTTATAGGCAAGGAAGAGGGGGGATGGGATGGGATGGGGGATTGGTAGAGGTAAACCAGGAGTGGGGATAACATTTGAAATATAAATAAGTAAAATAACCAATTAATATAAAAACAGAAAAGAAAAGAAAAGAAAAGAAAGAAAAGAAAAAGAAAAGAAAAGAAAAGAAAAGAAAAAGAAAGTGTTTAAATGGATTTTCTTCTGTAAATCAATCATGCTGCCTTATGGAAGCATTAGAGTCTCTCTGGGATAGAGAAGATGGACACACGTCCTGGAGTAAGTGGAGCTCCTGCAAAACCATGAGGAATGTTTCCACATTTGGTTACCAAGCTTCTGCAAAATCGTGGATCTGGGCTGAAAGGATCTGGGAACTCTTACAGGGTAATGGCCCTGAAGCCAGCGAGAGCCTTCCCTTAAGGAGTAGCCCTGGAGATCCGAGCAGGAGTGTGTAATCCAGGTGACACTTAGTTTCTCTGTTCAGGAACTGCAAGAAGCTGAGTAAAGTCACAGCTGAAATGTTTACCATGCTCCAGTTTTCTCCCTTGCATCAGTTTTGAAGTTAACTATCAGCATCAGTCATTCCCAGGATTAAACCTTGTTGCTCAGGGTATCCTTCCTCACTGAAATGCAACCATTCCCCTTTCCCTACAAACCAGAAAACAGTGATAGCAACTCTGATTCTCTCTATGGGCCTCTCAGTTCCTGTCTTCACTTTTGACATCTGCAGTACAGTCTTCCTGGATTTACTAGTATACTAGCATATATTCTGTTTTAGGTTGTGATATGTTTGACTCTAAAACAAAGTATCAGACTTTGAGACCCTGCCTAGACAAACTGAGATCTGCCAGGTAAGGTCCAATTGGACTGGCAAGTCACATATGTGTTCAAGATGAATTTCCTAGTAGGCAATTCCTTTACTTAACCTCAAATGTTAAGTAAAGACAAAAGCATGAGGTAAAAGAAAAGATGTCTGGGAGGTTTACTAGAAATTTTCAATTGATTTCACTAGGGCAGGGCAGATATTGAAGAGCTGGTCAGGAGGACAAGAAGTCTATTTGGGTATTCTTCAGTGGATGAATAGAAAGCTGCTTCCAACCAGAGATCCATCCATAATATAATCCAATCTGAAGGCACAGACAGAGCAGGATGGGAAAGACAATTTGGTAAGAGCAAAATCCCAATTATATGATGGGTTTATGATCCTCATGATTTAAGAGGAAACTTTAGAAAATGCCTGTAAAGACAAAATTTGCAAAAGGGAAAATGAGAAGAGGAAAATCTTTAAAGAAAGTTTGAAGACATTATCAGTTGATTTCCTTGATTATAGATGAAGATACTTAATTCCATTTTGAAGTAAGGAAACGGAAAAAAAGGCTGGCTGGCAAGCTCAACAATAACACTTCAGCTTTCCTTAGTGACATTTTGGTGATTTTAATTGGTGGAGAATGAGATGGAGTCTTGCTGTGTACCCCTGGCTGACCTTGTATGCCTGATGCTCCTGCCACAGCCTTCCAGATTCTGGGATGGCAACTGTATATCACTATTGTCTTCTAACGACATTTAATTTTTACCCCAAGAGTTTTTATATCATTCAGGTGATGAGGGCTTACTCTTGTATGCTCCAAAGATAAAATAGTAACAGACTTGAATTTACTTCATAGATTTCATTTTAATGGTTCCATTAGAGGGAATGTTACAATCAATATAATACAAATGAAGAAAATGAAATGTAAAATGAGATATATAATATATAAGAGAAAAGATATTTTGTAGTTTTGGGAATCAAATCCCAAGCCTTTCCAGTACTTGGTAAATGTTTTAGCACTGACCCAGAAATCTAGCTAGAGATATATATTTGAGAAAGTGGAAGAACACAGTATATTAAAGAACAATTTAAGCTAGGATGTGTGTAAAACTTAATAATGGATTTATAGAAATTTCTGGCTTTGGTAATGACATCACATCATTTTCTAGACAGTTATTTTTGCTAAGTAACTTGGATATGAGCAGCTGATGCTCTTCTCTAAAATGGAGAATTCATCTTTGTTGTAAAGTAACCTGTTGAAGGACCCCTAACCTCCCCAACCCCATCCCTATTTAAGAATTTTGTCTCTATCACTCCTTGGTGGACTTTATAATTTCACTGCAATCTTTTTATTTTGGCATTCAATATACAGTGTCCCCAACGTATCTGTACATAGCATGTAACTGAAAGTTAATTGACATATTTTTTTTATCTTTCATTTTTCCCTTCTTTGAACAAAAAGCTTATTTTATGGTCAAATCAATTAGAAATATTTGAATATGAAACTTATATCACTGACATGAACATAAAAGATGTTATGAGGATATACACTGATTCTATTGCAGATGCTTAGAGGACAGGAATTAGATTTGAACTCTAATGAATATCTTGTTAACTATGAGCTGGCAATACTTTTTATCAGTTTAAGAATGTGGATTGAGGCTGATCCATTTATAAGTGTGGTTTTCATCTGATGATTTATGTGATTTTTGCCGTTGTTTACCTTCTTAGAGTACTTTGTTTATAAAAATATTTTTATTCATGTGTACATGTATTTTTATGTTCCTCATGCAACCAATTTTCAAACACTTATAAATAAATCTAAGACTTGTATTGGGTTTTGGAGAAAAGTTGTTCAACTCATTTATTTTATCAACAAATAAGCTTAAGACGATCTGTAGTGACAGGTGTATTGTATATTTGTAACTCTAAAAACCAACCTGGTAAACAACTTTGTGTCAAAAAATACAATTTCACATAAGCTATAATTGCTGCTCATACTTTACAGAGCTGTTTGTAATGCAGGGTCTTTCCTCCTCCGGGTTTTCACCATAATCTAGTTATTTGCTTACCACTTAATGGGGTTTAAGGTCACTTCTTCAGTTTCTGTCTTTTCTCTTTGATTTACATTTCTTTTAATTCAGGTCAACCCTTTTTCTATATCCTAGTTATATTACATACTTTACTATTGCTGTGACAGCATACCATTACCAAAGGAAATAGAGGATAAAGAATTTACATGGTTCCAGTTTCTGAAAAGAGTAGGTAATATCATAGAAAGCATGACAGCAGGCAGCTGAAGCAGAAAGCTAGGACATCATATATTCAACCACAAATACAAAGCAGAGAGTGTAAATTAGAAGTAGGGTGAAGGATGAACGAACCCTCAAAACTCGTTCCCACGACATACTTCCTCCAACAGGCTTTTAACTTCTAAAACATCCTCAGTTTCTCCAAATAAGGCCCCAACCACAGATGAAGTATTAAAATATGTGAGCCAATTGGGAACATTTCTCATCAAACCACCACATTCTACCCCACAGTTTCATGCTCACACCATTATGTAAGATGCATTTAGTTTAACTTTGAAAATTCCCATACTCTTTTGCAGTTGCAACACTGCTTAAAAATTCAAAGTCTTTTCTGAGACTCACAGCAATCTCTAAACTGTGATTCCTTCCAAAAGTCAAAAGTCAAATTACTTAAGACAGGACCAATTATGGGTTAGACATGTGGCTGTAGAGTAGCAGCCCCATCCCTCATTTGATGCCCTGTCTTCCTTCTGGACATGAGCTCTATAAGTTCCCTCTCCCTACTGTCAGGCATTAAATCTACAGTCTCTGGTCCCTTTGAGTCCTGGGAGTGTCTTACCTCCCAGGTCTCTGGTGCATTCCTGAGGGTCCCCCCCAACCTCCTATTTTCTGAGGTTGCCTGTTTCCATTCTTTCTGCTGGCCCTCAGGGCTTCAGTCCTTTTCCCTCTCCAATATCAATATCATGTTCCCCTTTCTACGCTGCTCCCCCCCCCCCCAGGATTCTGAGGAAAAGAAGGTCCAGCCACAGTCCCAAAGCAGTATCCGGCTCAAGGGGAGGTCCCAAGGCCTGACATTTATACTGAGGCTATGGAACACACACAAAAAGGGACTTGTCATGACTGCCCTCCAAAAGACCCAACAAGCAGCTGAAAGAGTAAGAGGCAGATATTTGTGCCCAACCAATGGACAGAAGCAGCTGACACCTGTTGCTGAATTAGGGAAGGCAGAAAGAAGCTGAGGAGAATGGTGATCCTGTAGGAGGACCAGCAGTCTCAATTAATCTGGACCCCTGAGATCTCTCAAACCCTGGACCACCAAACAGACAGCATACACCAGCTGATAGGAGGCCCCCAACACACATACAGTAGAGGACTCCCAGGGAGTTTAGAGGTCAGGTGGGGTGGGTAGGAAGTGTGGGGTGTGGAACAGACGGAGGGGAGATGAGGGGGTGAGGAATTGAATAAAAAAATAAATTAGTTTTTTAAAAAGTCAAATTGCATACTTGTAACATATAGTGTTACAGAATTTACATATTATCATTCTAAAAAGAAGGAATGGGGATCTAAGAGGAATCTTTTAGATTTCTTTTTGGAATCTGGTCCAAAGAAAGACAACTCAGCATGACAAACCCTGAAGCTCCAAGTCCTGTGTTGGAGACACTTTGATGGGCACAGATACCTCTCTCCTCCAATTTTGCTTCTTGTAACATACACCACATCTTGTGGTATTGCATGGCAGATGTCTCAGAACTCTGTTATCTCCAATATTTTGGGGTCTTCATAGAGGAAGGGTCTGTAATGGCAGTGGCAGCATGTACCACAGAGCTGCAACAGGAAGCAGAGGAATCCCATCTTCAGCATTATTATGTGGTTTGTTGCTTTGGGCCTTGACTTCCTTGAAAAGGTTCACTATGGGCTGGGCAATGGTGGTGCATGCCTTTAATGCCATCACTTGGGAGGCAGATTTCTGAGTTGGAGGCCAGCCTGGTCTACAAAGTGAGTTCCAGGACAGCCAAGGCTACACAGAGAAACCCTGATCAATTCCCACCATAACTTGATACTTCCTAGAAATGACTATACCTTTTTTTTCTACTTAATGTCAGGTTAATCAGAATAAATACTTTTGACCTGGGCATAGTAATAGACATCTAATAATTCCAACACTTAGAAGGTAGAAGCATGAAGATCAAAGTTCAAGGCTATCCTTAGCTACATCTTATTCTTAAAATTATCATGAACTGCAAGACATTCTGTCTTAGCACACACACAAACACAATAATACTTATGTTACCAAATATTTTATTTATTTTTATTATGTGATCATGATTTTTGAGATTTATTCATTTATATTTATTTTATGCCAATATGAATGCTGGTATGCACCATGTATAGGCAGCACCCTCCTAGTCCAGAGAATGTCAGGTTGCCTGTATCTTGAGTTGTGGTTGATTGTAAGCTGTCTAACAAGGGACCTGGAACCTGAATTCAGGTCCTCTACAAGAACACCACTGACTTTGGATAGTGAAAACTTTCTCCTAATTAAATTAAATAATTGGGATAAAAATTTCATCTAAAGTGACTTTAAGCTTAGAATCTACCAGTAAATATAAGTAAAAGTGCTACTGCAATACTAATATAGTAATGGTTATACCCAAAAGATAGATACCTCTAGCCTAATACATGTGCTTTCACAGAGAAGAAAGGCCAGCTGGTAGTGTGTCTCTTGAAACTAAAGCATCCCAGAATCAAGTAGAGGATATTGAGGGTGTGGACACTGAAAATTACCTCCTGATTTAGTTTCATTTATGTCAGGTGAAACAACTTATTCAATTTATGCTGAGGTATACTTTGAGTTCCAGGCAATCACAGACTACAGGATGACAGCCTGTCTCAAAGAAACAGACAAATGAGCCATTATTATATGAATTGGAAAAAAATGTCAGTCTATTGGTACATTGACAACTATGTTGGTTTATTGTTGTTTTGTTTTATCACATCTTTTCTATGGACTTTAAATATTTAATCATTTGAAAATATGAAAACCCTAAATATTAATTTAGTTTAGCCCATTAGGTCAGACAATATAAGAAGACTAAAAATGAGATGCTGAAAGTTGTTTGGCTATTTTGCTGATAGAAATTTTGAACACACATCCACTCACGATGTTGGATACATCGTGATACTAATGATTGCTTGTTGTTTAAAATTCAGTCTCTGTGCATAAGCTATTGTTAATCTGATAGACCTAATCTTCAGTGTCACAAAATCCACAGATCTGATTTGATAAAGGCTAACCTTTAAGTATTACAGCCCTCTAGACAATAGCACCAAATTTGACTGGAGTAAAATTGCATTTACCTGTGACTTTTGTATTTCTGCAGAGGCATCAAAACGTTTTAGATGGATCCACTGACTCTGATTTCATTTGTCTAAGTAGATAAATCTTTGGTATTGAACTTGCCTCTGCTGGCATGACAGTACTTCTCCTGGATCTAATTTACAGTCCCCCTCCCACTTCTGAGGAGAACAAAAGTTTAAACAGAAAAACTCTGAAGGTAATAAGGGTCATTTTGTTATAATAAACACTTGGAAACAAAGGGTTTATTTTCACAAAATATACCCCTGGACACCTGACTTCCTCCTTTCTCTGATGCATTGAGAAGAAATAATATTTTATGTGGAACCACAGTAGTAACAGTTTGCGCATTTGTTCCATTTTTTCTGACAAATAAAAACATCTGTTAGTATTTTGCTTACAGTAAAGTCAGATAAAGCAATTTCCCACAAAAGGATTGAGTATTGGTCATCTTTCCTGTTGATGGAACCATGATAGAATTATTGATTGTGCTTATTGTTTCTGCTTCAAATAATCTTTTAACTGAACACTGGAAGGATTTATTCATAAGCTTGTCAGTAACTGGAGACAGCCACTGTTTCACTGGAGTTTGTTTGGGTCTTGGGTGTGTTTTTCTCAAGGTTTATAAACCTCTAAGGTTATAAGAAATTAGGAAAATATGCATTCAAGTAAATAAAGTAGCATAACTAATAGCTAATAGATGTTCCCAAACAATGGGTCAGAATAAACATTGTTCCTGTTTTGCATATGAATTGGTTAAATGTAAATGAATGTTCCTAAGGCAATTAAAGACTGTCCTAAGTAGGTTAAACATCCTTCATAGTTTTCCCAAATTGCTTACTTCACAATGTCTTCTCTAAGGATGCAAATGTAATACTCATAGAGCAATGGAGCTGTGACTCAGGGCTCCTGAGCATATGCTCACAGTGAGATCCTGGGCTTTGAATGGATCTCTCTCTCTCTCTCTCTCTCTCTCTCTCTCTCTCTCTCTCTCTCTCTCTCTCTCTCTGTGTCTGTCTCTCGCTCACTCATTTCTGTCACCTCTCTCCAAAATGAAATCATTCCTTAAGTAGTATCTCTGAGTGATTTATTTTATAGTTTTATTTACTTTGTGTTTATTCTTCTTCATCTTGACTGCAGTTCCTCTCCCTACTCTCTCCCTAGTCTCTAGTCTCTTTCCCCACGGACTGTTCTTCACCTCTCCTCAGAAAAGAGCAGGCCTTTCAACGACATTAACCAAATATGGCATAACAAGCTACAATAAGACCAGATACATTCTCTCATCAAGATGGAAAAGGCAACCCAGTAGGCAGTAAAGGGTCCCACAAGTAGATATAAGAGTCACAGACAGCTACCATTCCCACTTTTAGGAATCTCAGAAGAACACCAAGGTACAGAGCCATAACATATATGCAGAGGACCTAGTGCAGACCCCCAAGACTCCCTGATCTCTGTAGCCTACTTGAGTCCTGATAAGTTAATTCTATGGGCTTGTTCCTTGTAGTATCTCCAAGTGATTTTAAAGCACAGGTGACTTTATTTGAGTGGAATTTTGGAAAACATATCTTTCCACATAAAATACAAATTATAGCCAGAACTATTCTCATGGAAGTATGCCTTGAGTAGTCCTCACAGAGAGGTACCATAGAGCATGTCTGTATATAGAATGTATGCCAACACAGGTACATTCTTAAACAATCAGAGAAAAATTAATAGACACAAATTAAACAACCGAGAGAGTGTGTTCAATATCATTTCAGTTAAGGGCTAAGACCTTAGAGTTAGAAAAAAATAAAGAGTGAACTAGGTTACTCTTCAGAAAGATGAAGAATACTAATCACAGTGGCACATTCATTGGAAAGTACTACAGGACAGGGAGAGCCAGTTGCTCACTGTGAGTATAGCATTTGTGCTAGTTGGTGAATATAAACTTTAGATTCCTAAAGTCACACAGATGAGAGGGTCAGGATACTATCATGGTGATGATAGTTTTAAAGGATTTGCCCTGGTCCTTAAAACATACATACTGGGTTATAGAAAATCTATATCTGTGACTGGTAAAGGAAGGCTTTATCATAGTCATTTTAATTTTAATTTTATTCATTTTTTTGAAACAAGGTATTTTTATATGGTTCTAGCTGACAAAGAACTCACAATGCTCCATCCTTTACTTCCCTAGAGTTGGGATTATAGGTATGTGCACAAAATTATATATTTTCTAAAGTAAAAGTATTCAAAGGGGAGCCAAGAATTAGAGAAATACATGTCAGGGAATATTAAGGTCACATGGATCACACTCCTTCATTTTCTGCACATCCTTGCTGTTCTCAAACACTCCTTCCAGGGATAAGTGCCTAATGGTTTCTTCACTTTTGCTGATTTTTTTCCTTTTATTTTTATCATACATGCCTGAGTATCTTCATATAACTTTAGTGTTTCAGAAAAAATTTAGATTCTAGGAATATGAAGTCTTATATCTATTCTTGCCCATGTCAATTATAATTTGATCTCTTGGTACATCTAGTTGTTGTATGTTCTATTACAATAAAGGCTCTTATATTTATGCCAAAAATATATTTGCCTTACATCCAAGTTGTGATTCCTAGGGGGGACCATAACTTTACATTTCATGATGCTTGTTTAAAAATTCCTCTGTCATAAAACCAGATTAATATATTTTCAGTTACTGTTTCTTCCTTTTGATTTAAGGATTCTGTAATGGCTCTGTGTTCATCTTTTTAGTCTGCACACCAAAACTTATTCTATAGAGTCATGTGAGGCTGTATTTGAAATTATCACCTTCCTAAGTAAATGCATGTACTCAGTCCTGCCTGGCATAGGGGCCCACCTTGCAAGAAGAACTTTACATAGTTCACACAGAGGAGGACAGTATCATTCTCTTGGAAAATCTGTTGTCAAAGCAAATATTTAGAAAGAGGGAAAGAGACCCTTACCTCTAAGTATAGCTGCAAGTGAGGCATATTATACAACCAAAGCTTATGCATGCAATGAGGGAAATGTGAGAATTTAGGATGTGCATTTCTAAACTTCACTATCTTGATGAAATGCAGCTTTTGACCCAGTGGGTCTACATGGGCCTAAGGTGACATATGTAAAATATTTGGGCAAATTTTCTCTACTGCAGACCTCCACACTCCTGGCTACCTATGCTCAGTTATTTGTCTACGTGACATCACTGCTCAGGTTTGGAGGTCATTCACTTCCCCTCTACTCTATTTCAGTCTCTAGTTAGCTGATCGTTGCTTTCTCAGACCAGTGAGATGTACACCTTCCTTTCATTCTGTGTCACAGCTGCACTTTCTCTTCTAGTCAAGATCCAGGCATTCTCCTTCCTCCCTCTAAAGATAAACCTGCTGGCCTACTCTCATGGACAAGCCTATCCTATACTTTGTCTCTAGTACCCAACTCCATGATCATGGACCCAGGATAGCCTTGAAAGTTCATTCTGTCTCATGATAGACATATCCCATGCTGATTATAAGTTGTCTATGAAAACTGACCTTAGAAAATGTGTACATGTTTTTACTGACTTTTTGAGATATAAGTCTTCTGCAGCTCTGGAACCAGATTCTCAAGGTCATGGGCATCCTCTCTTTGAGGTTATCATTAAGAAGGTCACATCACCAGTCACTGCAGCAACTTACAACTCTAACTTCCATAAGTGACAATTGGCAAATGGAGACATCCCAGCTGCTACTCCTGTGAGCACTGTTCAGCCTTGTCCATTTTACTTCAGATATCACACTGTCCTTGTTTGTAGTGCGATGGATGACAAAGGGGATTCTGAGAACAGTGCTAATGGAAAAACACAAAGAAAAAGCAGACACGGGAAGGAAAGGCAGAGATTTAATACATTGAATATTCTGATTTGTTAATACATACACAAAAATTTTTACATACTGTTAAATATTTTTTCAATGACATCAAAACTTTTGAGATTCACTTTTCTGAAACTGATTTGCTTTACAGTTGCAACATGTACAAAAATCTCACTGGACTCTAGAAACTTCCCTAGATTATTCTCTTTTGAGGATGAGAAGGGACTGTGTGGGGAACTGTGGTTTAGCATCTTCAGCCTTTCAGTCTAATGCTTTTGCTTGTAGAGTGCTTTTTCTTGATAAGAGAGATGATAATGCTTCTGTAATCTTGGGTTTTAGCTGCCTGTCTTTACATGAAACTGGCACTGACCAATGTGATAGTTACAGCTGCACATATATTTTTAATACTTAAAATGTGCTACATTGCAATGGGTTTAAATGTAACATGAACTAGATTCTGAAGACTAATACAAAAATAATATCTAACATATTTTATTCATAATTAAAAATTTGTTACACATTAAATCTATACAATTTTAGAGGTATTAAGGCATGAATTTAATTGTCAACTTTTATTTTTAATATGGCAACTGACAATTTTACATGATTGTGATTCATAGATATCTATACTTGAAGTCTGTGATTGAGACTGCTGGTCCTCCTACAAGATCTCCCTCTCCTCAGCTTCTTTCAGCCTTCCCTAATTCAACAACAGGGTCAGCTGCTTCTGTCCTTTGGTTGGGTGAAAATATTGCATCTTACTCTTTCAGCTGCTTCTTGGGTCTTTCAGAGGACAGTCATCATAGATCCCTTTTAGTGAGTGCTTCATAGCCTCAGTAATAGTGTCAGGACATGGGACCCCAGGATAGCCTTGAGCTGGATCCCTTTTTGGGCCTGTCATAAGACCTTCTTTTCCTCAGGCTGCAATCCATTTCCATCCCAGTAATTCTTTCAGAAAGGAAAAATTATGGGTCAGAGATGTGATTGTGGGATGGCAACCCTGTCCCTTACTTGATGTCCTGTCTTCCTGCTGGAGGTGGTCTCTATAAGTTCCTTCTCCCTACTGTCAGGCATTTCATCTATGATCCCTGGTCCCTTCCTTTGAGTCCTGGGAGTATCTCACCTCCCAGGTTTTTGGTGTATTCTCAGTATTCCCTCAACCTCCTATTTCCTCAGGTTGCCTGTTTCCATTCTTTATGCTGGCCCTCAGGTTTTCAGTCCTTTTCCCTCACCCAATACCAGATCAGGTTTCCCTTCCCCTCACCACTTCCCCCCTACCCTGTCCAATTTCCTTCCCAGGTCCTTCCCTCCATCCTTACTTGTGAACTTGTGATTGTTTTCTTCTCTTTCCCAAGTGGGACTGAGACATCTTCACTTGGGCACTTCAGCTTGTTGAGCTTTTTTAATTCTGTGGACTGTATCTTTGGTATTCTGTACTTCTTTTATTATTTTTTTTTTGCTAATATCCACTTATTAGTGAGTACATACCATACATGTCCTTTAGGGTCTGAGTTACCTCACTCAGGATATTTTCTAGTTCCATCCATTTGCCTGCAAAACTCAGGATATCCTCATTCTTAATAGCTAATTAGTATTCCATTGTGTAAACGAACCACATTTTCTGCATCCATTCTTCTGTCGTGGGACATTTGGTTGTTTCCAACTTCTGGCTATCACATTTAAAGCTGTTTTGAACATAATGGAACACGTGCCCTTGTGGCATGGTGGGACATCTTTTGGATATATTCCCAAGGCAGTCTCAATTAATCTGGACCCCTGAGATCTCTCAAACACTGGACGACCAAACAGGCAGCATACACCAGCTGAGGCCCTCAATACACATAGAGTAGAGGACTTCCAGGTCTGTGTTCATTCAGAGATGGTGCACCTAACCCTCAAGAGACTGAAGGCTCTAGGGAGTTTAGAGGTCAGGTGAGGTGGGGGTGGGGGCATCCACGTCGAGACAGGGTGGGGTTGAGAGAAAGTGTGGGATGTGGAGCAGACGGAGGATGGATGGGGAAGTGGGGAATGGAATATGGAGTGTAAAAAATTAATTAAAAATAAAATAAAATAAAATAAGTCTGTGATTAACCCATTGATTAAAATGAAGATCCTTCTTGTGCCAAAGAGACTAGAATGTAGTGGTGAAGGCTCTATGTTTGTTGTTGTTGTTGTTTTATTTGGTTTTTGTTTTTGTTTTGTTTGTTTGTTTGTTTTTGAGGAAGAAGGTACTCTACAAACTATGAAAAGAGAAACATGAACACAAACCCAGTCACAAAATACTTCAACTATATCTGTTCTGCCTTCAAGATGTGTGAGAGCAATGGTCTCTCAGAATGTTTGAGAGTGGCCAACAAATGTTTGGTTTTAACTCTAGGCTTATGTATGACAGAGGCCATGTCCTACCCAGCCTGGATGGCTAGGAAGCAGAAATTAGATAGCCCAGAGACTAGGGGGAATTGCAGCATGCCTGGACAAAAAATAATCAATGACATGTTTTCTAATAATATCCTGCTATCCCCATAGTTTGGCGCCTTGTCAAGCATGCATTAAAGAGGCTTCCTCCTGCAGCAGATGGACAAGGGCAGAGACCCACAGTCAGACATCAATCAGAAAGTATACATTGAAACTCTCCATCAGGTATCAGCCTTCAGAGATCTGGGAACCCCACAGGAGAGGAGGAGGAAAGCTTAAAGAAGTCCAAGGGGATGGGGGACACCAGAAGAACACGGGCTACTAAATCACTAAGCAGTTGGCTCACAGAGACTGAACAAGCAAGCTCAGGGGCTGCATGGGTCTGCACCAGGTCCTCTGCATTCATGTTATGCCTGTGAGCTTCATGTGCTTATAAGACTCATAACAGTGTGAGCAAGTATATGTCTGCATCTTTTGCCTGCTCTTGAGACTCTTTTCCTCCTATTGGATATTTTGTCTAGCTTCAATATGAGGGCATTTGCTTCCCTTCTTGTATCTTATTTTGTCCTGTCTGGCTGTCCTTTCTTGGAGCCCTGCTGTTTTCTGAACACATCTGGATAAGAGGGGAGATAAGGGGTGCTAGGAGATGGGGAGAGACTTGGAACTCTGGTTGGGATGTGTTCTATGAGAGAAGAATCTATTTTCAATTTTAAAAAGCACATAATTATGAAAAATAAAGATCCTTATATTTTAGCACTTAGATAATTTTCTTAATAATTTAATTATATTTTTCCACAGAAATATTGAATGCATAAAGCTATATTGCCTTGATTATTTTCTGTTCCTTTTCTGGTTTGGTGTATAGCTCTAGCTACATCTGACACCTCAAAGGGAAATATGAACTGTGGACTCCCTGTTCCAACCTTTGCCTTGACTTTTCCAGACCAACAAGGGATAACATACTAGCAGTGCCCAGAAACCTCTAGCAGAGACAGGCAGAAAACACTATGACATAGGTCCATCAAATGCAGTTTCACATGATTTTGTTTTATTGTGTTAAAGGATAATCAACTAATTTTATTTATTAACTGTGTTTATTAATAACATATGTATTCCCTTCCTATCCACTTATCTTTCCTAATAGTTGACAGCATGGAGTGGCTTCAAGGAGTACTACCTCTGATGAGGGAAATACTTTACATGTAAATCATGTTTAGAGTTGCTTGCACTCAGTGAATTGAAAGAAGACACACTTTTATTTGACTCCATTCGTGTTTTTAAATCCTCTCAATTCTGTCCAATCAGTGTCTCCTTGATTGTGTGCATTCAGGTGTATTCTGCCCACTCCATAACTTTGGCCCTTTTCTTGCTCTCTGTCATGATTCATGTCTCTGCCTATATCCATGTTGGGAAAATGTGATGGCTAGTGTTAATTATTATCTTGACAGGTTTTAGAATCACCTAGAAAGAAAACTCAGCCACAGACAACTTTAATTAGGCTGGCCTGTGGGCAAGCTTGTGAGGAATTGTTGTTGTTTTTTGTTTTTGTTTTGTTTTTACAGTTTGGTTGACTGAGGACCCTCCTACAATGCAGGTAGAACCACTACACAGACTGAAAGTTAACCTAGCATTTCTTGTTTTCTGCTTCTGCTGTGCCTTCTCTGAAATGGTGGACAGTAACTGGGAACTCTGAGACAGAGAAGCCCCTTCTTCCCTAAACTGCTTTTGCCAGTTTATCATCCCAACAAGAAAAGAGAAACCAGGCTACCATTGATGATGGCCTTTTTCTTTGTGTCATAAGTTACTTTTATCTCTCTAGGTCTTTTTTTTTATGAATCTGTGTCATATTTCAAATAAAATAATACTGCTTTAAATAAAGAAATCATATATAATATTTTCCAAATATCAAGATTGAGGACTGATATTTTGTTTTGTAGTTTTCAATTAAAATAAGCAACTTTATTTTATATTTTACAATGTGCCAGTGTGGTCAATTTATTAACAAAGACTCCAGAGACAGGATAAAAGCAGGTTTCTTCCCCATATATGTTCTGTATGCATCCCCTATTCAGTAATGTAAAGGTTATATTCATGAAAATTTTGTTTTTATATGACCTTTAAAATATACTATATATGAAGTCTAACCACTAAAGGCTAAAGTATTAGAAAATTTCTTTACCTATGTTTTATAAGTTTCAAATTTTTATTTAAGTTTCTTCTTTAAAACACAAATTTCTTGTTATTTCAGTGTATGAATATGTAAATGTATGTATGCACAGGCATATAAGCACATACCTTGCCATAGTCTGTGCTACACATGTTGGTATATATATTAATTCATCTATGTATATAGACATAGACTTTGGAGTACTAATAATTTTGAGGTGGGATGCAATATCTTATCAGAAGTGTTTAAAAACTGTCCATTGGATTATACACAATGCCACAATGCAATCATGTTACTCTGTTTGCCTTTGGCAAATCTCTGCATTTTAAACTTTAGTGCTTGCTGTATGTCCTTTTTGCCTTGAGTTCTAACATGTTGTTATTTCATGGTCACATCTGTCATCAGCTCGATAAATTCCTCATGTATTTAGAATTAACCAATCTCCTTACATTTGAGGGAAATGCTGTTACCCTGTAGCTTAGACATCCTTCTGGTCTGGGAACTTCCTAGGGGCTGCTGCTCTACCTTCAGATTCCATTTTGTACCTAATACTGTCCTATTGGTCTCCAAACTCTGAGTAAGATATTTGTTCAGATCTCAGATCTAAACTGTCTTCTGGAATCTACTATGTCTCGGTTTAACCTCTATTTTCCTAGCTTTAGATTATGAGTGATCTTTAAAATAAAGCCTCACTGGATAGCCCAAGAAGGCTTTTAACTCACAATCCTCCTGCCTCAGTCTTCCACACACTGAACTTTCAGTGGCACACCAACAGGCCCAGCTTAGCCTGGGTCTTTTCTTGTATTTTTATTATTTCTCTCTCTAGAGATTTCCTTTCTATGTACATGAATCCTCTTGTCTCTTTTCAGGTGAGGCTTTTACATTTTTCTCTCTTTTAAACCATAGTGGATTAGGTTCTACTAGATTAAACTGCCTTAGGAAAAAAGACTTACTCTCTATTCTCTGAAATTTGAGTCCCAATTATTTAAAAGCATACCATTATTGGAATGCAAGTATAATTATTGTTAATAATAGTAATAACAAAAAATAATAGTAATTTCTTACCCTAAAGAGTAATGTACTCATAAAGACCTCAGAATATCCTGTCATAGATCGACTGATAGAGTTCCCTTATAAAACATTTGAACTTGAACAGAAACTTATCAAATAGAACTACTTAAGAAAACGTGAAAAGCCAGGAAAAAAAATCTCTGCTTTGAAGAGAGTTCAAAGTCCTGATGGAGGTGATGTGATGATTCTAATTGCTAGATGACATTCTGCTACTTCACAGGCTGGCTGCTGAGGGCTTTTGATGTATTCTCCAATCAAAGAAATAAAAATATCTACAAAACTTTCATTAATTGAATTAGGAAACAGACATGGGCAGTTAATTTTATTTAAAAATAATAGTATTTTTAAGAAGGTAAAATGACTTTATCTTTTAAAGGGAATAAATTAAACTATACATCAATCAATGTAACTACTGTACCTTTCTCTAAACACTAATTCTTTTCAAATTGTTTTATCTGAAAAAAAATCTTAAAATCCCCCAAAGGGAACTCATTAGCATTATATGAAATTTAAGAAAGTTCTAAACTTTATTAGGCATGAAAAATCATAACATGTATTTATCATGTGTAGAGCTTTATAAAATGATTGTGTTGTAAGAGAAGCTTACATGGTGGGGAGTAATGAAATGGCTCAGGTGGTAAGGAAAGTTGCAACTCTTCTTAAGAGCCACAGTTCAATTCCCTGTATTCAGGTTGCTCACAGCCTCCTGGTATTGCATCTCCAGGGATATAAAATACTCTTCCTGCCTCCAGGAACATGTACTTGGCACATACTCAAGACAAGTGCACACACAGAGGTAAAACTTCTCTTTAAAACACTTCTCCTTGTCTTTGTATCTACAGCAAAATGTTTTGCCAATTTAATGTCATTGTGCTATGTTGCTAGCTTAGAGTGATCAAATATACGTTGTTCTTTGGGTCACTGATATTCTGTGCTCTCATGTAAGGTCTGTGTTTTTAGTTACTTGTAGTTTGTAGTTTGACTTTTCTACTTTGTGGGTCCTTCTTTTTTCCTACCATTTATTGCCCTGCCCCCTGGTTCACCCCCTAATATTAGGTAAGAGGCAAAGAAAGCTAGTGGGATAGAGATCCCTAAATCTAATTTCTTTCAGTTTGTTCCTTCTTTGCTTGAAGCTCATCTTGGCTTCTTGGTGGACCTTTATTTTTCCCACCCTTTATCCACCCCCTCCAGGTTTCAGCTCTCCCCCATCACTAGATGAGAGAGAGATCGAGAGTGCTGAATCTAATTTCTTTTCATGTTTTCTTTGAGCATGACTACAGAGGAACCAGAGCAATTCCCCTGAACAAGCACCAGCCATCAACCCTGCCTCTTGAGGCCTTAACATTTATATAGCCTCTGAAAAATTCCCAGAGTTCCAAACATCACACGATATCAGAAACTAGCTGCAGCTGGCCAAACCATGCCTCTGCCAGTGCAGGAGACAAATCATAGTCAGCTGCTATGGACAGTCCAAAGCAGCCCCATTTCCCCACACCTGGGATTAAGACGATGTAATGTTTCTGTGTTGTTTTTAAAGAAACCAAAGTTCCAAAATTGTCACTACATTTGCCTTGACTAATACTGTGACATAGAAATGTGATTTTTTTTTTTTTTTACATCTCATGGTGGAAATCAATCTGTTTAGCATACGTAGAAGACCCTATTTCATGTTTAGTCAGTATTCTGATGATAAAAGTTACTTGAGAGGTGGAGATGATTAGTGGAGATCTAAATGAGAAAGAATTGGCAATGAAAGGTGCAGATATTGGAGAGGAGTAAGGTATCTCACCTCAGTACATAGCAACGGCCCTAGTTTATGCCCATGGCAATAACTTTTCATTTGGCTCTGTTTTACATGTAATACCATCTTCAGACAATCTAGATGCATACTGATGAAATTTGTCTTTTTAGGCCCCAGACCTTCATTTCCTAATGCTGAAATATTTCTTTAATATAAAATTAGTAATGCATTATGCATCAAGACTGGAAATTGTGTTTGGTTTCTTACAAACCTGAAGTATGTTGCTGTTCACATTTTAGAAACTCTGCAAGGTCAAGACAGTGTAGTTGCAATAGTCGTGTCCTTTCTCACTGTTTTTACTGCCTAAGAGTTGCAGCGTTGCTACTGTGGCTCTGGCCAGCATATGAATCCACACAGGGAAAAAGAAAGTTAAAGAGAAGATAGGGACAGAGGATTTTGCTTTGATCTTGTTCAGAAATGGGTCCATGAACTGTTTGCACTACAGAAACCCGTGGGAAAAGAGTGGTTTGTTTTTATGCTATGTTATATGAACTTTTACTGAAAAGAAATGAACAAATGTCTTCACATCACAGATAAGGAACCTATAATGCAAACAACGATACAATTCCATTCAAGTTCAGTTTTGGGAAACAATGAATTCAGATTAGGATTAGTTACAGGAGTGTCTATGAGCAGTTATTTAGAGGAGTGTGGACAATCTATGAGCAGCCATTTGAAGGAAAAATCTGTACTCTAGCGATTGTTAGATGTTTAGACATCCTTGGATGGGATATAACCTGGTGAGCCTGCTCCTAGCTCCATTGAATTGTTTATAATGAGGGGCTAAATGAGACCTCTCTTCTAATACCTGATTATGGCCTATATATCCTTTGGGAAGGTGGAGTTCTATGATCCTCTCCCATCTTCCATGACGGAAAGTTATTTGGCCCAATCTTCTAGAGGTCTCCTGGGAGTGATCATAGCTGCTGACTGTTCAAGGCAATATCATGCCCTGATGACAGTTGTCTACAATATTCAGTCTTGGGTGTAGATGAACTAGTTTCTACAATGTAGAGAATTAAAGAAAATCGAGATTTGATAGTCAGTGAACCTGGGTGTCATGTCAACTGAATTATGGCAGAATAACTTCAACAGTCATATCTTCCTTTCTGAATGACACTACTTATTGCCTTAAAAGGACTGATTTAGACAGACCAATTTCTAGTTAAGATGGTGCCTTTATCTAAAAAGAAACAACTTACTTTATTTGGAAGAAGATATTTATATTTGAAGACATGTTTTTGCACAGAATGTGAGACATCCAGAATAGGGCTATGAAACCTACTAGGAAATACAGAGTATGGACCTGAACAAAATGTTAATTTTAGGCCTTAGTGGCTGGAACAGATAAATAGAACTCAGGGAATTGAGTAACATGTTTTATGACTTTGTGGTTGAAAAGTGGGATGTTTTTAAATCTGACAGATCATAATCATAAATTCAGCTACTTTGTACTTGTTATGTACTAAATTCCCCATTACCCAAGTCTCAGGGATAATTGAAGAAGAAGAGGATGGAAAAGGTGTAGGAGTTTGGGGATCAAGGGGTTTTCTGTGAGACAGTGTCTCCTAGTAATGTCAGATGCTACACCCATAATTTCTCACCAACACTGCTGCCTTAAACATAAGCTGAGCAAGAACAAGATATGTATGCCAAAGTGGACAATGGAAAGACCACGAGGCCTCTATGCTATGCAAAGAACAACAGTCAAGTAAGAAGTGTTGAGGCTGGAAAAAAAATAATCTTCCCAGTGAAGAAGAAAATTGGTTACCCAAAACCAAATGGTCAGCCCTGAAAGGATGCATACAAGTAACATTATATAGACTCAGCAGGTTGTATTTGGAAAAAAATACATGTATATACATATATGCAAGCAATTAATGAAAAAAGATGTCATGAATTTGAAAGAGAGCAAGGAAGAATATGTGATGGGAGGCTGGAGAATAGAATAGGAAGAGAGATATAATATAATTACAATATCTTAGAATAAAAGAAAAACTGCTTTCCAAATATTAGTACATTCTCCGTAATCTTTTCAGAAGGATGAAAGTTAGATGCACTCTCTATCACATGGAATCAAGGAGAAAAGCATGGGCTTCAGAGATAGAGGAGCACAAGTTTGAATTTAAGTCCCCTAAGCCAACTAAATATCTAAAAGATGATCTAGCTCCTCTAGTGTATCAAGTGTAAAATATAATGCTTCTTGGTATCACTGCTATAAATACTATAAAATAAACATAAATATTTTAAAGACTGCAATCCATTACTGGGACCACAGTTCAATATCAAGGTCCTTCTATATCACACAGGTGAGGAGTGATTGGTACAGAAAGTAAAATTCACCACATTGGGTTTATTTTTAACAATAGTCACTAGAGGCATTCATATGAGTCCATATTGAACTTTTATCATTGTTTTTTTTTTCTTTGAAATCTCTATGCATTTATACAATGCATATGAACCATATGCATACTAAACCAGATATCCTTGAAGTTCCTAGCTTTCAGCCTCAGTTCTCCCTTCCCATGACAACGAATAGGGATTAAGTAGAAGAAGCATTGCCCCTATTTCATGTATGTAGGACACCAAAATATGCTGAGTTCTGTTTTCAAGAGCTTACCTACTCTTGCATAAATGTGTTTCATATATTTTTAAAACATTGTGCTCATCCTTTTTGTATCAATATTTTCTTGGTGTCTACAATGAAACTTTATGAAATGGATTATTAAAATCTTCGTAAAATTTGCCTGGGAGGTATGCTCCTAATGCAAGAATAATTAAAGTGACAGTTAAGAGCAAATTATGTTAGCCAGGAATGCACAGTGCATTCATTGTCATTCTCATCTCTCTATTTTGCAAAAAGAAAGTGATGCAGCTTAATTTTTCATCAAGGAGTGTCCTCCCAGGAGGCATTATGGGGGAGTGGAGTGTGATATGTGTGGCAGCATTTACAAAGCAATGTCATACCTACCATATGCTTTCCTATTGAATACACACACACACACACACACACACACAAAGACTGTGGACATTGAGATGGATCAGCTGGTAAGGGAACTTGCTGCCAAGGCTGATAACCTAAGTTCCATCTCTGAAACCTACAGAGTGGGTGGAAAGAACCAACTTCTACACACAGTCTTCTGATTTCTACATGCCATTCTCAGCATCCCACAACATGAAGTAAATCCCACCCCAGCCCCATTTTTAAAAGAATTGATGAAGTTCACATTTACTGCTGCTTTGAAGTAACTTGAAAAGCAATCGTATTGCCTGGACTAATAGAAACCCAAGCTGTTCATTATGTGAACTAGTTTTCTGGCACTCTCCCTTGGAATACCTCCCATGCACTGGAGTTCTTTGTTACTTTTCTTTAATAAATCTATGTTTGGTGTGATCAAAACATAAACAAACAAAAAATAAAACAAAAACTAATTTTCCTTTTTCCTTTGACTAAGACAGCTTTAAATTTAGTCTCATCGAAATTATAGAGCATAGCTCTGCTTACAGTTCTCACAAAACTTCTAAAAATGTATTTGTCTTATATTCCCAGGAAAGTTTTTTTTAATTACTAAAGAAATTTAGAAAGAGAAAGCATTGTTCTTCTTCAGAACAGATTGTGAATGTATTTTTACCAGAAGCCTGCATCTTCTAATGTAAACATTCCAATGGGAACATATTGAAATGATGAAGGTCAGTCCTGTATGTGGGCAGATGTTGTTTAATAACAGGCTTTAGTCATTTGTATGTTCAGAGACTGGGTATAGTTTCTGTGTGACTAAAAGCCTTGCTTTTTCTGGCTTGGACATGTTCTCATGCTGCCATGCCTGCTTGTGTAGTGTGACCATGATGACCACGATGAGCGCCAACACCAATGACTGATCACTCTGTACCAGGCATTGTTCCTTTTTCAGTTTACAGTCCTTTCTGGAATTTCCACACTTTCATAAGGTTGATAAAACCATTCTCCCCAGATTTCCCTGAAAAAAAAATGAAACAAAAAGAAAAAGTGTACATTTTCCTTCAGGGAGCTGGTGACTCTGACCTTCAAACTCTTCACTATTAAAATATGTGAAATATGAACATTTTCAGAAAAAGTAGTCCTAAATCTTTTATCACTCTCTCCCCAAAGAACATCAACATTTATGTTTGTTATTTTGTATATCCTACCTCCTTGTGCACGTGCATCTGTCTGTGTGTCTGTGTGCATCTCTGTGTGTGTGTGTGTATGTGTGTACATGTGTGCAAGTCAAAGAAAAATTCTTGAGAGTTAATTTCCTCCCTCTACCATACGGGAATTAACTCTGATTTGTCAATTGTGATGGTAAATGCTTTATTTCCTAAGCCATCCTTCCAAACTATAACATTAAAAGTTTGAGAAATGCTACTTGATTAAAAAGCTGGAGAAAACTATTTTCCAGATTATCGTTATTGCTTTACACATTAGTTTGAACCTGTATGAAAATACACTTGCCACTTTGACAGTTTCAAAGCCTTAGCATATAAAACAGGTAACATACATGAATATGGATGTAATGGGTACGGAGGGCATGAGGAAGTTTTCTACCCCTGGTTGCCTCACTGTCCACAGTATCAATTGTGAATAATGAGGTGAATTTATCTGGAGGAAGAAAACAGACCTAGACA
This sequence comes from Mus caroli, assembly GCF_978045245.1. NCBI lineage: Eukaryota > Metazoa > Chordata > Mammalia > Rodentia > Muridae > Mus > Mus caroli. The sequence continues at coordinate 61,967,351 of NW_028227261.1, forward strand.
ATTACTTCACAAGAAAATTGCTATAAAGAAGGACTAAGCAAGAACATGTGGAGGCTGCATAGAATTAGGCAGGTTTAATAGTAAAATCAGCTGTATGTGCTTTAAACCTACAATTTCCTTGTCTTCAAAGCATCTCCATGATTGCTCCTTTTAGACAGCTTAGACAATGGAAGGAAAAAAATGTAAAAATGTAGACTTTTGTGGATTCTTTCAAAAGGGAAAATATACTTGGTAGGAAAGTATGAAGTTTCTCTTTTATTTTAGAAAATACTTATTTTCTAAACATCATTGAATGTCATGTTGGATTAGATTTGAGAATTTGTTATAAGATGTGTTAGGTTTAGAAATTATTGCTTATAAAATAGAATATAGTCACAGCTTTTTCTCTAGATAAAACTGATGGGAAAATACTCAAGTCCAATCAACACTTTTCTCAGAATAACAAATGTGGAGAATATTTAATTTTACAGATGGCCATGAGCACAAACCAGTATAGTCTCTCTCTATATATATATTCTTCTAGTTCTGTGACTTGAATCCATAGAATACATGGTTTGTAGCCAATTTCCTTCTTTCTTTTTTTTTTTAGTTCAAAAATAGATATAGATAAACCTATAGATATATGCTAAAGAAAGAAGACCTACCTGTGTTTTTTTTTAATTCATAGATGACCAGGGCTTGATCAACTGTGATGAGTGATGTAGATTTTACCAACCAGTAGACCATTCTTTGTCATTACCCCTGTGCCTAATGGCTTGAGCTTGAACAGGATGAAGAAAATAATTTGTTAAAGGGCACATTGTAATAGAGGAATATGTATAGACCAGATTCTAATTCCCAAGCTTTTTTTCTATTAAACCTAGAAGACTAGGAAAATATTTGGCATAAAACTATAATTAAGTGAACCCCTAAGAGATTATCTGCCATGATGTAATGTAAAGTGAACATCTGGCCCCTAATGTATTTCAAGAGGTAACTTAGGCAAGGATCAAATGGATTTGATACCTCATTTTGAATTGGGGCCATGAGTGATAAATGAGAATTACTCAGTGATCACAACACCTGAAACCATCAGAATCACCATAATTTAGTCCTAACAGAGACAGCATATTCAAGCCATTGAAAATATGCTTAAAATTTAACATATGTTCAGTTTCTGTGGATACATGCACATAGTCATGAAGTTTTCCCAGTTACTATTGATATACTCAAGATATTGAGCCTTTTTTATGCTAGAGACAAAACTGAACCTCCTATGTATGATACTTGTGGAAAAGTGCTAACTTTTCTAAAGAAAGCAGTAAGGTACATACACTACTGATTTCTAACAGATTTCCACATACCTGCCTTTGCAATGCACAACCCAAACTGGTACTGGTATCACTGCATGTAATGAGTGGGAACAAGGATCTCTTTTAATCTCTGTGCTAGAAAGCAGAACAGGTATGAAATAGAGCTAGTTTGGCCTGTCAAGTCATCTTAGAACAGTGGTTCTCTCTCTCTCTCTCTCTCTCTCTCTCTCTCTCTCTCTCTCTCTCTCTCTGTCTGTCTCTGTCTCTCTCTCTCTCTCTGTCTCTCTCTCTCTCTCTCTCTCCCTCCCTCCCTTCCTCCCTCCCTCCTTTATTTTAATTAATGTATTTACTTTGTATCCCAATATCAACCCTCTCCATCCCAGTACCTCACTTAGGATAATATGTTTTAGTTCCATCCATTTGCAAGCAAAATTCATGATGTCCTTGTTTTTAATAGTTGAATAGTATTCCATTGTGTAATTGAACTACATTTTTTACCCATTCATCAGTTGAGGAACATCTAGGTTGTTTCTGGTTTCCAACTCTTATGAATAAAGCTGCTATGAACATAGTCGAGCAAGTGTCCTTGTGGAATCATAGAGCATGTTTTGGGTTTATGCCCAGGAGTGGTATAACTAGGTATTGAGGCACAAGTTTGCATATTCAGTAGATATCTACATTTGTGGTCACTTAGGGTCTGCAAGACATCTGCCCAGGCCCTTCTCTGATGAGACATTGCGTATAATTCTGACAGGTCTGACTTTACAGGTTACTTGGCCTTTTTTCTTGCAGCATTTGATATTCTTTCTTTGTTTTGTACATTTAGTATTTTGATTATTGTGTGGCAAGAGGATTTTCTTTTCTGGTCCAGTCTATTCAGTGTTCTGTAAGCTTGTATATTTATAGGTATCTTTTTCTTTAGGTTAGGGAAATGTTCTTCTGTGATTTTATTGAAAATGTTTCTGGCCCTTAGAGCTGAGAATCTCCTCCTCCTTCTATTTCTACTATTCTTAGGTTTGGTATTGTCATAGTATTCCATATGCCCCAGATGTTTTGTGTTAGAAACATTTTCCCTTTAGCATTTAACTTTCACAGATATATCAATTTCTCCTATTGCATCTTCAATGCCTGAGATTCTGTCTTCCTTTATGTATTCTGTTGGTGATGCTTATGTCTGTAGTTCCTGTTCTCTTTCCTAGGTTTTCTATCTCAAAGTTGCCTCAGTGTGTGTGTATTGTGTGTTTTATTTTTGTTTTCTGTTTTGCTTCTATTCCTATTATCAGGTCTTGGATAGTTTTACTCATAGACTTTGCCTGTGTGATTTCATTTTTCTGTACTTCTTTATATTTATTTGCTTCCTGTTTTAATGATTTCACCTATTTGAATATATTTCCCTGTACTTCGTTAAAAGATTTACTAACCTTTAAAGATCTCTATCACATTATGAGTCTGGATTTGTGATCATCTTCTTGTGCTTCAGTTTCATTAGGATATCTAGGACTTGCTTTAGCATGGTTGCTGAGCTCTGGTGGTACCATATTGCCCTGGCTCTTGTTGATTGTGGTCTTACACTGTCCCATAGGCATCTGTTGTTTACTGGTGTTGTCTGGATGATCTTGATGACAGCAGGACTTCTTGGGAAGACAGAGTAAGTTGTGAACCAGACAATGCAGGTCAAGGGACCCTACTCTGCTGACTGTGCTATAGGTAGACCAGACTGGCAAGGGATTGGTCGGGCAATATTCCAAGAAAAAATGAGGAGTCCTTTATGAGTTTGCCGTTCATCCTTGCACAGGAACACTACTAATTTGCTCTGTATTATTCCAATTTTAGTACATGTACTGCTGAAGCAACCACAGTTCTAAAGTTTCTAATGCTCAATTTTTTAAATATAGTCATGGTTACTCCAACCATAAAATCATTTTTGTTGCTGTTTCATAACTGTAATTCTGCGACTGTTATGAATCATAATGTAAAGATATGATATATATAGAATATATGATATGTGGCCCCTGTGAAAGGGTCATTTGATCCCCAATGGGGTCATGACCTATAAGTATAACCGCTATTTCAGAATATTCTTTTCCTGATATTTGGTTCTTTCATTTATGAATTATATTTTTCTTTAATGACATCTCTTTCTTATTCTAGCTGAGTTTATATCCATGTGTACATCAGATTTGAGTCACAATTTATCTTGAAGATGTAAATTGTTACAATTTTTTTCCTTAATAATACTTTATGCTTTTAGCATTGTGATAGTATAATAGTTCTTAGGTTTTTGAAATAGAGGCTGTGAGTATAACAATCCCAGGGGAAGATAGAGAATTTCGTAGAAATATTTTTTTACTAAGAATATAATTTCTAGTTTATAGTAATGATGCTGGTACCAGTCTCTTTGGGGTCCTGAGTTGAAAGAGAAAAAGCACAAAATCACAAATGAAAATATTAAGAAAGGGTTGTTTAAAGTGAAGCATAAACTTCATTAACCTCATAACACTCTGCCTTGGATTGGAACTATAGTTCAATGTTGGGGAACTTGCTCAGTCCTGGCAAAATTTGTGGTTCAATTCCTAGAACTACATACACCTGTATACACAGAAGTATATAATATTCTCTTATATCTATAATTTATGGATTTTTGGTGTAGGTTTAGTGGTTGTGATATAAAGGATGGGATAAATGTACTTGGCTAAAAGCTCTGTATATTGCTTTGACCAGGCTGTGTAATGATAGTCATGGTCAGCATAGATAAAATATAAACTCTGAAGAAAGGTAATTCATAAGCCATAGCAAAATGCCTTTCAGTAGGTAATGGCACCATCTTTTGGCATAGGGGATTCTAATTGTATTGATAATGTTAATAGTAGACAGTTGTTTCCTGGTGTTTAACTATCGCCTGTAAGATGCCAGAGAACACAAACTAAAACACAGGTTTCCTCCTTTTGTTTCCAAGACAGTGAGAGAATTTTCTCAATGTTCAAAAACATTCGTATTTCCAGTTATATAAATCAAAGTTTAAAAGCATTTAATAGGCTTTTTGGTGGCATAACTTCCATCTTTGTAGAAAGAAAACACAATCTTTGTGGGAGGTAAACATTGCTAATTAAGTCCAGTACTATCTTGAGAAAGGGAGACCAGTGATAACGTTTATTCAACTGGAATTATTATATTAAAAGAAAGACAATATCCACTTATTACAAATCAATTTTTACTTAAACCAGGACTTTCCAACAAAAACATTGTTAGCCATTCATGGTCTGAATTCTACTGCTTGAGTTAAATTATGCTACATACTAAAAGCCATGTGACCCCTGTTTTGTAACAAAGCAGTGGTTATTACTCATTAGTAAGTTTTAAAGAAGGGCTTCAGGCTAGCCCCTTTTCCCTCCTTCTCATTCTAGGCAAAGAACATTTTGGTTCCAGGAACAGACTTTTACATATTCTCCAAATATTCCATCAGTGTATCCTTTTCCACATGATACATTTCTTCTTGGCATATAAAACAAGGAGGTTCAATGGCCTGACCCATTTTCTACCCAAAGAGGCCATGGAGATTTGATGCATTCTCATAGTGGTTTCTGTTCTTCCTACAACATGGCACTAGGCACACTTCAAAACTAATGTCCTCTTACTGTTCTCAACATTGCCCATTATAAATTTGCTCCCATGACCCACCACCATGAACTTTATGAGTCAATGACTTCTCAGTCTCTGGTCTTATCTCCTTTTGAAGAGTGTATTATGGTAGATGATAGCTAACTTATTCTGGGTTAGATTCATGCATTGTGGGAGTTTTTAGATGTTTCCTGACACAGGACTAATGAGGTATTCATTTATGGATCCATGCGTGTCTAGCAATCTCTTATACTGTGGCTGATCTGGAGTCTTAGCTCAATCCCTAAATGTTTTTTTTTCCAGATTCCAAAAAATTCTAGCATTATTTTCTGTCTAGAAACTATTTTACAAAAGCCTCCAGAAGCTGAACTCTGCTTAGCTTCATGGAGTCTAATCCTCAACATGCATGTCTTAGGATTAACAAAGCAGTCGCAGTGGAGTCTTGTCATCAACATGCATGTCGCTATATTGACCAAGCATGCAAACTTCTCTGTTGCTGTAGTTCTCTCACTGTCAGCTCTCTCCCCTCTCTAGTGCCCTGTGCTCTGCATGCTTGTTCTCTACTCTCAACTTCCTCTTCCCAGAGATTTGTGCTCTGTCTGTAAGGATGAAATACTAACTGCTGTTATTCTTCAAGAAGAAAATCCTGGCTGACCCCTGCTTAAGAAGGGTTACTTCTTAATGGGATACTTGTTGCCACATGAGGTGAACTGAACACTTGTGCCTGCCATATCAGGTCTTCAGACCTGCTTTCCAGCTCCAAAATCTATATACTTTCAGTGTAGTGATTTTTTTTGCCTTATTTTTTTATTAGATATTATTTTTATTTACATTTCAAATGTTATCCCGAAAGTTCCCTATACCCTCCCCCAACCCTGCTCCCCTACCCACCCACTCCCACTTCTTGGCCTTGGCATTCCCCTGTACTGGGGCATATAAAGTTTGCAAGACCAAGGGGCCTCTCTTCCCAATGATGGCTGACTAGGCCATCTTCTGCTACATATGCAGCTAGAGACATGAGCTCTGGGGGTCATGGTTAGTTCATATTGTTGTTCTACCTATAGGGTTGCAGATACCTTCAGCTCCTTGGGTACTTTCTCTAGCTCCTCCATTGGGGGCCCTGTGTTCCATCCTATAGATGACTGTGATCATCCACTTCTGTGTTTGCCAGGCACTGGCATAGCCTCACAAGAGACAGCTATATCAGGGTCCTTTCAGCAAAATCTTGCTGCCATATGCAATAGTGTCTGGGTTTGGTGGCTGATTGTGGGATGGATTCCTGGGTGGGGTAGTCTCTGGATGGTCCATCCTTTTGTCTTAGCTCCAAACTTTGTCTCTATAACTCCTTCCATGGGTATTTTGTTCCCTATTCTAGGGAGGAATGAAGTATCCACATTTTGGTCTTCCTTCTTCTTGATTTTCTTGTGTTTTGCAAATTGCATCTTGGGTATTCTAAGTTTCTGGGCTAATATCCACTTATCAGTGAGTGTATATCAAGTGACTTATTTTGTGATTGGGTTACCTCACTAAGGATGATATTCTCCATATACATCCATTTGCCCAAGAATTTCATAAATTCATTGTTTTTAATAGCAGAGTAGTACTCCATTGTGTAAATGTACCACATTTTCTGTATCCATTTCTCTGTTGAGGGACATCTGGGTTCTTTCCAGCTTCTGGCTATTATAAATAAGGCTGCTATGAACATAGTGGAACATGTGTCCTTATTACCAGTTGGTACTTCTTCTGGGTATATGCCCAGGAGAGGTAGAATTGAAGACCCAGAAATGAATTCTCACACCTATGGTCACTTAATCTTAGACAAGGGAGCTAAAACCATCCAGTGGGGAAAAAAAACCCAGCATTTTCAACAAATGGTGCTGGCACAACTGGCGGATATCATGTAGAAGAATGTGAATTGATCCATTCTTATCTCCTTGTACAAAGCTCAAGTCTAAATGGATCAAAGAATAATACATAAAACCAAAGGCACTGAAATTTATAGAGGCAAAAGTGGGGGAAAGCCTCAAAGATATGGGCACTGGGGAAAAATTCCTAAACAGAACAGCAATGCCTTGTGCTGTAAGATCAAGAATCAGAAGGTGGCCTAGTTGGCCATCAGTGGAAAGAGAGGCCCATTGGTACTGCAAACTTTATATGCCTCAGTACAGGGGAACAACAGGGCCAAGAAGTGGGAGTGGGTGAGTTGGGGAGTGGGTGGGTGGTGGAGTGGGTGGGGGAGCGTGTGGGGGACTTTTGGGATAACATTGGAAATGTAAATGAAATAAATATCCAATTAAAAAAAAAAGAATTGACAAATGGGACCTCATGAAATTGCAAAGCTTCTGTAAGGCAAAAGACACTGTCAATAAGACAAAAAGGCCACCAACAAGTTAGGAAAGGATTTTTACCAATCCTAAATCTGATAGGGGACTAATAATGTCCAATATATACAAAGAGCTCAAGAAGCTGGACTCCAGAAATTCAAATAACCCCATTAAAAATGGGGTACAGAGCTAAACAAAGAATTCTCATGTGAAGAATACCAAAGGGCTAAGAAGCACCTGAAAAAAGTGTTCAACATCAGGGAAATGCAAATCAAAACAACCTTGAGATTCCACCTCACTCCAGTCAGAATGGTTAAGATCAAAAATTCAGTTGACAGCAGATGCTTGTGAGAATGTGGAGAAAGTGGAACACTCCTCCATTGCTGGTAGGATTGCAAGCTTGTACAACTACTCTGGAAATCAGTCTGGCAGTTCCTCTGAAAATTGGAAATAGTACTACTGGAGGATCCAGTGTGGTGGTCTTAACCAAGTCTTAATCAAGTTTACTATCTTGGTTAAAAGTCCCAAGAATAAGAAGATCGTTGGTTAACTCTGAAGCATGTAACACAAGTCTGCCACTGTTGTGTTTTGATAACTGTTGTATCCATATAGCCCCTCCCCCAATATTTTTATCCTTGCAGCTTGCATAAAATTACTGTGGTTCATCAAAATAATTAGCCCTTTCAGTATCCTTAGACCCTTTAGGGAGAAGGTTCTCACTCCCCAGATGCTTTAAATCCTGCCTTGTGTTCATTTCCCTGAGAACTGACTTTGAGCTATACTGGACTTTGCTAATGCTTTTTTCTTCTTTTTTTCTGTGTATCCTGGGAGGAGGGTAATGACCGGACTGTAAAAAAATAGAAGTAATTAAAAATAAAAAGGTTAACCTCTTCCTTTGGATTTCAGAATAACCAATTATCTATGCTGGACACTTTAACATTTGCCTAAAAGTGATTTATAGTAAAAATCTTTAAGCAAGGTGATAAACTTTTCAGTGGGTATGCTTTCTAAAATTTCAGAACTTCTTTAAAATCTATAGACCTTGACAATTATCTTAAAGATTCTTTAATTTTCAGAACTTTACTGAAGAATGTATTTAAAAATATGTTATTTATAATCTACATTAATCCAAAATAGAAATCCTTTACTTATGATGTATTTTAGGTGACATCCAGTTGTAACACAGCAACACCTACTGCAAACACATGGGTTTTTAAGTTGCCCCTCTGATTATAAATAGCTCACTGAAAATGCTCAGCAATTAAATTGAAATATGACACCTCCTCTGAACAACAAAAAAACAGATAGAGTTCTTGATGACGTTAAAACTCTTCTACTCTGTAAATCCATTGTTCTTGGTGCACATAAAGTGCTAGGTGCTTTTTTTTTGTTGTTGTTTTTTTAAGAATAGTGGTAGAAATTGAGAAAAATAAACACCAAGTTTTTTTTAACTACAATAGTAACTGGACTTTCTTCTTTCAGAATCATAATCACCTCCAAAGTGTGTGTGCTGTTTACAAATCGAAAAGCTACCCATTTATCCACATATAAATATTATTTTTACTCAGTAGTAAATGTTAAATAAGTTGTAGTCAAAGGAAGGTAATACTTACGCATCATATAGACTGTGGGACTAGATTATCTAAAGTGAATAAAATATCAGTGCATACCTTCTCATCCTCCTTCCTCTGTGTGTGCACATGTGTGTGTGTGTGTGTGCGTGTGTGTGTGTGCATGTGTGTGTGTGCGTGTGTGTGTGTGCGTGTGTGTGTGTGCGTGTGTGTGTGTGTGCATGTGTGTGTGCATGTAGCACTGGCTAGGGCTTGGAACAACACAGAATGGCCTGATAAAAAGTGAAACAAAAGCCATCTGTAGTTAGGCGTGAGTTTCTTAAGTGTCTGTAGACAGGTTTCTCAAGATTTTTTGTTAGTAGACTCATTTTTAGCTGTATTTGTGTGTATGTATGTATGTGTGTGTGTGTGTGTGTGTAGTGTGTTTTATATATGTATGCGTGTCTATTTGAGCATGTGTGTGTCTGTGTTAATGAATGAATGCAATATGTATGGGAGTGGCTTCAAAGACCAGCACAGCACATTGTGCTTTCTAGAGCTGTAGTTACAGGCAGTTGTAAGCCACCTGACATAGGTTCTGAGAACCGAATTTTGGTCCTCTGTAGGAGCAATATCTCTTAGCTACTGGGCCATCTCTTCAGATACAGATTTTTTTTTTATATTATGTCTTCGTATCAGTCAAAATAATTTTACAGATTTTTATTTCCTGAAGTTTGATTTTCAAACAATATAGTTGATTGTGATATTTCTCTAAATGGTTGTTTTCCTTTTATCTTCAATATATATTGCTTTCATAGTAGATGGGCTGATGTTGGATTGAATCTGACTGAAATATTGACCTTGTCCAAATAAGACACCCTTTAGTACACCTTACTGACTAGTTAACTTGGAGTTCTTAAGAACAGCCTTCTCAAACACTGTGAGTGTTTAGCCTTGGCAGGACTCAGTTCTATTTCATTTATATATTTTTTTCTCGTGTGAAACAAGCTCTTTCAAACTTAAACTTACCTGAGATATTGAAGTATGAGTTTAGAGAGGAGTGAAAAGGCCATTTGAGCAGCAATGATGTGCAACAGAGTCCAAATGGCTTATTTCATGGAGGATTAAAAACACCCTAAAGCACACATAGGGTTCTCTTCTCAGTGAACCAAAACAAAGCAGTAGATTAAAACAACGTTGAAAAGGGAAAAACAGGAGTGAAAAAAGAGAAAGCAGAGAAAGAAGATCATTGCTTGATTCAGGTCCAGAGGATAGATTGTTATATAATATATATCACATGCATCAACCCTTTTGTCTAATTTAATCATGTGTGCTAACAGTGATAAGCTAGAATCACTAAGAAATTTAGAATTATATACATTGTTGAAACAAAGCAAATAAATGTGGGTGAACTTGGAAATGATTCTTCTTCAAAGTGTACACAATATAAAGTAATCATAATGAAAATATTCAAAATAATCAAAAAATAATAATATTTTTGGGGCTCATTGCTTTGAGTGAGACCCATAGGTCACACTTTGATCTGTTTTCCATATATGATGTGAATGTGCTAAGTCAGTCATAGTTTAATAAGCACAATAGTTATGCAGGTGCAGTTAATAGACCTGGGTATTCTGCTGCAGTTTCCTGTCAGCTGAATCATTTCTAGCAAGTAATATAAACTGAACCTGGTTCTCTGTATTGATAATGTGAAAGTAAAAATAATCACATTACAATAATACAGAAGATTATATGTTTTAATTAAAGTTCTAACTGTAATACCTGAGACATGCTTTCTGAACAAATGATTGCTATCATGAAGGGAGTTAAAATGTAAAACGTTATTAATTATACTTAAGGTATCTTATACCCATCGGGGCATACAGATGTTGAAAGAAGTTCTATATAGACACATTTAACTACTTTCCTGAATACCAGTTGGTCCGGGTATAGAGTAATGCCTAATGTAGAGGTTCTGTTTTTCAAGAAGAATTTCAACATTCTACAGAGAAGGCTAGTCGGGTCTGGGAGGATAACAGGTCTTACCTGAAGTCATGAGGATGATAGGTGGTTGATATCTTTAAGATAGAATAGCTAATCTGCCTTCAGCCATGAAGGTTCCTTTTGGCACCTCAACATCTCTCTGGACATTTCTACACTATGTATTAATTGAAATTAGACTAGATGTGACACCCTTTGTGAGACTCAGTAAAAAGCAGCACATAGGAGAATAAAAAGCTAATAATGTGTCATTTCATTTAAACACCAAACATATGACTAGTTCAGATTAAACCTGAAGGTGATTTTGCGGGAATGGAATGTGGATCAGTGTTAAAATCTCCCACTCAACCTTGAAAGCACATTTGCCAATGCTGCTAGATCCAACCATTATTTTTTGTCAAAATAAATCACCTTTCGTCATGCTCCTTTCTGTCAGTGCGCTCGCCAAGCTTGCACCTTGACTTGACATTTCAATCATACTTGTTTATCTGTTTTTCCATTCTCTATAATCATTAAAGCATTAACTTTGTCAAGGCTGGTTTTTTCATTTCTCATGCCTGGTCCTTCCATTTTCACAGCTCTGCCTCTGGGCCCTGTGCTGCATACTAACAAATTAGAGTAGTGACAGTGGCTCTGACTTGTTTCTCCCTTTTGCTATTGGGCTGCACACCATTTCAAACTGGATCCTTATGGTCAGCCAAGACCACTCTTGCACTGGTTCAATTTAATCTTCTTTTCTAAGTTCTTATTCCTTCCCTTATTTTGCACTTTCATGCATGAAATAACAATTCGGTGTTTTTTAAGAGGCTGTGATTTGGAGGACAGTGGGGAAAGGTATATCAGAGCATTTGAAGGGAGAGGAAGGGAGGAAAAGTGATCAAACCATAATTAAAAATAATTAAAGATAGGAAGACATACAGGGAGGGGGAAGGGAGGGAAATGGAGGGGGAGGGGAGAGAGAGGAGAGAGAGACAGAGAGAGAGAGACTACTAGGAGAAAGGATAGTTCTGAATGTTCCTACTGTGGGACAATGCTAAGAATAATGTCATTACACTGAGACAATATCATCACTGCCATACTGTGCTTCATAGGAAACATTATGTAAAGATAAATATATAAAACATAATTATAAGAATGCTCTCTATGCTTAGTATCAGATTTGAGAACACTGGTACATTTTTTCATATTTTATGATTTAAAAAAAATCACATGAGATCTAGACTTAACAATTTTTAAATATATACTATGGCATTTTTCACTATACATATAATATCATACCAAATGAAAATCTTTATAGATTTTCATCCTCCATGACAACTCTGTACCCACTGAGCAGTAACTTCCCATTTGCTCTTCCCATTAGTACCTGGCAACCATCACTCCCTATTCTGCTTTTATGAGTTTGATGGCCATAGTCAGCTGATGTAACTGCCTTGAGGTGTATGTCTATTGATGGCAAGCTTATTTCACTTAGTGTAATGTCCTTAACCGTTGCAGCATATGAAAGTCCTTCCTTCATTTTACTGATGAATAAAATCTCATTGTCTGTTATGCAAATTTCCCACTGGATTCGTAAAGTGATGAACATGTAGGGTTTTCCCATGTCTAGAATTTATGACTAATATTGCAATGAATGTTGAAATGAAAACATTGTGTAATCTTGATTTTAAACTTTTGTATAAATATCCTAATGAGTCACTGCTGTTTTATATGATAGTTCTATCAGTTTTGAGAAATACCATTTATCAAACTTTGCCAACAATTTCTCTTTTATTTAAAAAAAAACCCACAAAACAAAAAACAAAAACCTAAGAAAGCTGTCTTTGGGGAAATAGACATCCCAAGAATTGTGAGAAAGATATTATAGTCTTCATTGGCTGTTTGTTGATGAGTAGTGTTCAACATTTTCTTGTGTATTTTCTGACCACTTGTAGACTTCCTTTGTAAAATTTCTAATATACCTATTACTAATAGTGTGCTGTGTTGGTTTTGAGTAGTAGGGGTTTTCACACACACATTCTGGCTCTTAGTACCTTATGAGTTATGTGGTTTGCAAATGATTCCACTCTTGTGAGTTGTCTTTTCACTCTACAAGTCATTTCTTTCCTGTGCAGAGCCATTTTAGCTCAATGGAGTCTGGTTAGCTTCAATTTTATTTTCCAAAAGCCTGTGCTTTTGATATCAAAACCGAGGACTCTGGCAAGACACCTGTAAGAAGCTGATCTTCTTTTGCTTTCTAAATGCATAACATCAGAACTTACATTTCAGCTTTAAAACTATTTTGAATTAGCATACATCTGGGTCTTTGTAATATAAACTCACACCCCCCACACACAGTGTGTGTTAAGGATGCTGTGAGTGTGGGTACAGGCTTATTTTTGACTTCTCTGCTCTGTAAGCATCATTGCATTTGTCAGACTTCATGACAGTAACACACTCTTGAGGTTTTGTAAAATATTTCAGTATCAGAAAATATGGATGCTCCTGCTTTGTTCTTTTATAAAAGCTATTTATTTATGTATCACTCTTTTATGTGTGTATCTGCGTGCCTGTGTGACTTTATGCATCCGTGTGAATGAAGAATCCTGCAAAAGAGAAAAAGAGGTCAGAACAGAAAGTTCCAGGCAGTGGTGAACTGTTGTGTTGGTGCTGAGAACTGGACTCAAGGTCTTCTGGAAGAACAAACAGCAAGTGCTTTTAACCACTGAGCCATCTTTTGAGTCCCATTAAATTGCTTTTGTTATATGAAATTCTATTTAAATACATATGCATCTTAGGAATTTTCCTTTTCTTCAAAAATTATTGTTGGGTTTTTGATAGAATTATATCTGTGAATATAGAGGATTGTAATCTTAACAATAATGTCTTCAATTCTATAAATGTGAGATGTTGTCAAGTTTACTTCTGCCTTCTTCGGTTTCTTTCAGTAATCTGTTAAAGTTTTTTAATAAGTAATAGTTTATTCCAAAGTAATCCCTTTTGATGTTATCACAAGTGAGATTAGTATATAGAAACACAGTAGATTTGTGTAAGTGTATGTGTGTGTGTACCAGTTAATTTCTTTATTGGACTTACTAGATGTTTCATGGAATCTTTACTGCTTCTATATGTAAGGTCTTGTCATTCACAAATAGGGATAGTTTTGCTTCCTTTTCATCTTGCATTCTATTGTTTTTTCTAAATTAATTGTGCTAACTGGGTCTTACTTTCTTCTTGATTATTTTTATTTCCTCTTTATCAACTCTTTCTGGTATTGTCATAATACATATACTGTTCTTCTTGATAATACCTCACTTTTTAATATAAAATCTAAATGTAAAATTTATCTGGCTTGTCTTTAAGATTTTTAATTACTTCTTCTATTTTCTCAAGTTTGTCATTCTAGATTCCTAATAAAGAGTGAAGCTTAGGGCCTGGAGAGATGGCTCAGGCTCAGTAGTTAAGGGCATTGACTGCTCTTTCAGAGGACCCAAGTTCAATTCTCAGCACCCACATGGCAGCACACAATTGTCTCTAACTCCGAGATCTGACACCCTCACACAAACATACCTGTAAGCAAGATACCAATGAATGTAAAATAAAAATCTTTAAAAAGAGTTCAGTTTAGCCATTATATTCTTCATCTCTGGGATCTCTATGTTGATCTCTTTAAAAAATATTATCACCCATTCTGTAGGTTGCTGGTTTGTTCTACTGACTATGTCCTTTGCCTTACAGAAGCTTTCCAGCTTCATGAGGTTCCATTTATCAATTCTTGATCTTAGAGCATGAGTCATTGAAGTTCTGTTTAGGAAATTTCCCCCTGTGCCAATGAGTTCAAGGCTCTTTCCCACTTTCTCTTCTATTAGATTCAGTGTATCTAGTTTTATGTTGATGTCCTTGATCCACTTGGACTGAGCTTTGTGCAAATTGACAAATATGTATCTATTTTTATTTTTCTACCTACAGACTGCCAGCTAGCGCAGCACCACTTATTGAAGATGCTTGTCTTTTTTTTTTTCCATTGTGTATTTTTGGCTGCTTTGTCAAAAATTAAGTGTCCGTAGTGTGTGGTTTTATTTATGGGTCTTAAATTCTACTCTGTTGATCAACCTGTCTATGCACCAATACCATGCTGTTTTACCACTATTGCTCTATAGTATAGCTTGATGTCAGGTGGTAACCTAGAGCTTGGGAAAAAAAACTTCACTAACCCCACATCTGATAGAGGGGTAATATACAAAATATATAAAGAACTCAAGAAACTAACCACCAAAAAACCTAAGAACCCAATCAAGAAATGGCATATGAAACCAACCAGACAATTCACAACAGAGGAATCTCATAGGGCTGAGAAGAACTTAAAGAAATGTTCGAAGTCCTTAGTTATTAGGAAAATGCAAATTAAAATGACCCTGAGATTCCACCTCTCACCAATCAGTATGGCTAAGATCAAAACTTTAGGTGACAGCACATGCTATAGAGGATCTGGAGAAAGAGGAACACTCCTTCATTGATGGTGGAATTGCAAGCTGGTACAACTACTATGGAAATCAATCTGGAAGTTCCTCAGAAAACTGGAAATAAATCTACTGGAAGACCCAGCTACACCACTCTTGGGCATATACCCAAAATATGCCCCACTGTGTCACAGAGGCACATGTTCCACTATGTTTGTAATGGTCACATTTGTGATAGCCAGAAGCTGGAAACAACCCAGATTTCCCACAATAAAAGAACAGATACAGAAAATGTGTTTCATTTGCATAGTGGAATACTATACAGCTGTTAAGAATAATGGCATTATGAGTTTGCAGGCAAATGGATGGAACTAGAAAATATCATCCTGAGTTGGTAACTCAGACGCAAAAGTACATGCATGATATATACTCATTAATAAGTGGATATTGCCCCCCCCCCAAAAAAAGTACAGAATACTCAGGACACAACCCACAGGACTCAACATGGTTAACAAGCCAAAGGACCCAAGTGAGGATGCCTCAGTCACATTTTGGAGGGATAAGGCAGTGATAGGGGGCAGAGGGAGTGAGGGACCTGGGTGGAAGAGAGGACAGGGAGAGGCATGGGGGAACATGGTCAGGTATGGGGGCAGGGGACAGGACTGAAGCCCAGAGGACCAGCAGAAAGAATGGAAACAGGCAACCTCAGGGGGGTAGCAGGTGAGGGGATTCTTTAGAGTATACTAGAGACCTGGGAGGTGAGAGGATCTCAGGACTCAAAGGGAGGAACCTTAGATGAAATACCCAAAAGTGGGGAGGAAAAACTTGTAGTGCCCACCTCCAATAGAAAACAGTGCAGCAAATGGAGGGATTGGGTTTCCATCCCACAGTCAAAAACTGTGACCCAGAATTGTTTTGGTCTGAAATAACTGCAAGGACAAAAACAGAGAAGAGCCTATGGGAAAGGAGATACAGTGACTGGCCCAAATTGGGATCAAGGTCAATGGGAGGTCTGGGGCCCTGACACTGTTACTGATACTGTTGTATGCTTGCAGATAGGAGCCTAGCATTGCTGCCCTCTGAAAGGCCTAACAAGCAGCTGAAAGTTAGATGTAGCCACTAGTCCCCATCGAGTGGACAGAAACCAGGGACCCATGTGGTTGAATTGGGGAAAGGCTGAAAGAAGCTTAGGAGGAGGGCAGCCTCATGGGAAGACCAGCAGTCTCAACTATCCTGGACCCCTGAGATCTCTCAAACACTGAGCCATCAACCAGGCAGCATACATTAGCCTAAATGAGGCCCCTGACACACATACAACAGAGGATTGCCTGTCTGGCCTCAGAGAGAAAAGATGCACCTAACCCTCTAGAGACTTGAGACCCCAGGGAGTTGGGTGACCTGGTGGGATGGAGGTGGGGTGGGGGTGGGGACATTCTTTGGAGAAAGGGCTGGGGCATAGCGGAAAGTACAGGGAGGGAGATACAAGATGAAGAACAGTCTGGAGTGGAGGGGGAGTGAGGGTTCAGACCAGGAGGGGGATGAAGTCTGTACTGTAAAAAACGATTAGAGATTAAAAATAAATTTTAAAAAATTATCTCTGCCTTTGTTTAATTTTGTACAATCATCCTGAGTTTGTAGAGTATTGTCTCCATCATTTTAAATTCTTCGTTAGCTAAAATAATTCCATTTCTTTTTTCTTATTTTTATTAGATATTTTCTTCATTTACATTTCAAATGCTCTCCCCTTTCCTAGTGTCCTCTCCAAAAGTCCCCTATACCCTCCCCCTGCCCTGCTCCCCAACCCACTCACTCCCTTATCCTGGCCCTGGCATTCCCCTGTACTGGGCCACATGATCTTCAAAAGACCAAGGGCCTCTCCTCCCATTGATGGCCAACTAAGATAAGTTTCTGAGAACTTATTTTGCTCCTTTTATTCCCTGACATCTTCCTGTTTCCCTTTGTGTTTCTTAGCTTTTAGTGGTTTCTATTAGTTTTGAAAAAGCAACCACTGCTTTTTGTTGTTGTGGACTTTACTGTGTCAAAAGATTTTAGGGGTTTCTGTAATCATTTGTTGCTGTTATTGTTAGTATTACAGTGCCATATAGAAGCTTGCCTTCTTATCAGAAACTCACAAGCCTTGCTCCCTGTGCTATCTGCAACTCAGTGAGCTCTCTAGGTCCACAGCTGCAAGAAGCGCTGCTACTACTTGTTACCAGCTGCTGCCAAGCATCTAAAATGTGCCTGTTCCCTTTCTGCTCTTCTGTAAGGGAAATGGTGTGCTCATCTTTGGTCTGCCCTGTGAGTGCCATCATGACAGGTGCTTACTCAGCAGCTCTCTTTCCTCCAAAAGAAAATCTTCAGCTTTGCCTTGAGCCATGTCCATCATGGCAAGCTATCTCCCATCACTTCTTTTTGTTGGCCAACTGTTCTAGTCTCCTCACTGTTTCCCTGAGGGGAGAGGTGATCAGAAAACATTGTCTCTAGTTCCTAGGATTGAAGGAAGGGCTGACACAAATAATTGAAATCTTTCTCCTTAGGCATTTTAACCTGTATTCAGTTTTGTGTTTTTTCTGCAGTGTCTAAAAGGAGAATGGGACCTCAAACTTTGTAATCTTTCCTAGCACTTTTTAAAACCTCACTTCTTCAATGCACAGGGCACACAGGGCTTCATATCTATATCCACCTTTTTTATCTAAAAGAATTTTTATTTGTGAAAAATAAGTTCCAAAGATAATATAATGCTGGCATAATTTCTCCAACAAAGTTCCCATGAAAAACTTTTCACTAGCCTTGGTATGTTTATCAAAATGAGTGGACTGTTAGTTCCACCAAACTTTTATCTAAACAATAGGTTTATTAGCATCTTACCAGATTTTTCCACTAAAATAATATTCCTCTTCAAAGTTTTTTTTTGGTGGGGATTATTTTGCTTTTCATTTTTACTTTTGAGATTATAGTTACATTATATGTACTTTCTCTTCCTACCCTTCAGATCTTCCCACACACCATTCTTACTCTCTTTCAAATTAATGTCTTTTTTCATTTATTGTTGTTACATCCATACATGTATATGTACATGTACGTACACGTAAGTGTATGTGTGTGTGTGTGTGTGTGTGTGTGTGTTACGTATTATGTTTTCAAAGATGATAATTTGGTATGACGTGTCTTGTTTTCCTTATTCAGTTTATGTTAAGGCAACCATTTTGGTGACACTTAGAGGTGCTGACTCTGACATTCCTAAGAGACGAAGTCTCATAGAGAACTTCCTGTTTCTCTGCCTTTTACAACCTTCCTGCCCTCTCTTCTGCAATTACCCCAAACTTTAGGTGCAGCGATTATATTGTAGATATATAAATTGAGATTGTTCTTCACAACTATAAATTTTGATTGATTGTGGCTTTCTCTAATGGTCTTTGTTGAAAACAAAAGTTTCCTAGGTGAGGAATAAGGACTAAAGTTATCTCAGGTATAAGGACAAATATTTAGAGTGTAATTAAGAATTATGCTGTTTTAGTACAATGGTAATTGAAGGTTCTCCTCCAAGATCCACAGCTTCACCAGCTACATGTACCCATGCACCTCTGTGTCTTTTTACCTATTTATTTTTCCATCAAGGTGAATTTGTTCTGCCCAAATGCTCCTGGATGCACGGCCTTCCACTGGAGTCAGACAACATATTAAAGGTTTTACTCTTAGAGAAGACTGTCCTCCTCCTTCCCAGCAGCTGATAACTGTCAATAGCTCCTTGGCTACAGAGAGAGAGGGCTTTATACCCAAGTGTCCCCTCCATCCTGGGATTTAGTCTTGCTTGGCCATGTGCAGGTTTTGTGCATACAGTTTGTCATAACTGCTGTGAATTCTTACATGGAACGGTCCTGATGTGTTCAGAAGGTAGGATTTCCTTGTAGTCACCAATCTCTACTAGTTTGTAGACTTGTTCTATTACCTAACATGTGGTATAGGTTATATGTTTGATTTAGGGGTGAATATTCTGTGGTCTTTTTATGCATGTTGAGCAGTTGTGAGTCTCTGTGTTAATCAACATCTACTGCAAATAGATGCTTCACTGATGAGGGCTGAGCGATGTGTGGATCTGTGATTATAATGATTACTCTTTAGGAGTGAGTTTAGTACTCTCTCAACTTAGCAGAGGAATAGCAGAAGGTTCCTTCCTGGTTTTGATCACCTACCTCCCAATTATAAATACTATTTTGTTATCTTTATTTGGTTTATATGTTCAGTTAAAGTTTCCACATAAATTTAGTCACTATATATTTTATTATTTGATAATAATCTTATAATCAAAGAACAGAACCTGTGTAGCCTTAATTTAAATTTTTTGCAACCAAATTTGTGTTCATTTATAACCAATACATACATGCCTTTCAGTTGGCTCACCTGCACCCAGGCCTCCACTGTGTTGACCTGTAAGGAATGGGGCCCACTCTTCCAAGTGTTGCAGCCTGTGAGCGGCTGGACCAGCTCTTCTGCTCTCGCACCCTACAGGCTGGCTCACCCTTGCCTTTGTCACCAGGGCCAGTTCCACTGTGTTGCCTAGGGGAGGTACAAGACCCACTCTTCCAAGTTCTGCAGCTGGTGAGAGCAAGGATAGCTCTCTTGAGCTCATGACCCTGTGGGCAGTTTTCCCAAATGTAAGAGGAGTAGTGGCATCACCCTGACATCCATGGTGAGGTCAGCTCTCTCACACTTATACTCTTGGGGCTGTTCACACAAAACTCCACTGAGCTGACCTGGGCAAAGCTCAGGCCCATTCTCCAGAGTGTTGCTGCTGGTGAGAGGTAGGGCTAGACAGTGAAGTTGCAGCCAGTGAAGGGTGGGGCCTATTTTCCACAGCCCCCGGGCATGCATGTGGTCCCAGGGGGGTCATGTGGTCCACAGACATTGACCCTATTCCCAGCT